>NC_092824.1:73172506-74372506 GCF_023375885.2 Dermacentor andersoni | reverse complement strand
CATGCCCAACAAAAATAGTGCGTCATGGTGAAGCCATCACAGCGAAAGCCTAGTCATTCGAAATGGAGAAGTTGGCAGCTCACCCTTCACGTAGTTTTTACATTCTGGAGGTGGTATTGAGAGTATTCAACCATTAGTGGGCCTTCACCATTAGAATGCTGTGCTCGGTGTTCGACCACTTCAACCCTGCGTTTCAGTAATCAAACACATTCCCGTCTCGCAAACTGATAAAAATGAAGGCTTACTGAATGTTTCCATCCTAAACTTCAGAGTAAATATTTAGGAGTCATGCGGTTGTATACGCCATCTGAACGAAACTGAACTATACAAGGTACCACACACACAGACGGCATACGGTTCCATAGAGGGTCCGATCATGACCTATATGTGGCCTTATATTCCTTTGCGTGCTCTCTTTATTGGGGTAATGGCACAGGCGGAAAGTTTTCATTCTTCAGGGGGGGGCGGGGGGGTCTGTGATCCGACCAGCTTTCCGAATTCCACTCCCCCCATATATATATATATATAAGGAGACGGATGGCTTGCGACAAGCGGATTCAGTTAAACCCGTTGGGGAAATGCATGTGTTTTGTGCGTATTAAGTCACCTTGCTGTAGCTATGAGCCCTGTCGTAGATGCGAATCACTGAGTGACTTACGTTTACGCAGCCCGCGTGCCGTATGTAATTGTTGGTAATCATGGGCGGGTGCAATTATAAAGGCCGAGAAGAGATGCCTGTTAACTTCATGCGCGGTCTTCATTTCCAGGCTGTCTTTCCACGCCCCCAGTGTTGCAGATCACGTGGTCTAAGTTAACAGAGAGGTGTAATTGGAGATCGCTTACAGAGACCGTACTGCAGTGGACATAAAAGTGGGCACATGGTGATGATGAGTCTCATTTTCAGAGTCGCGGTGAATCGCGCAGCTATAAGACCCGTTCGCCTCTGCTGCTGGCGTTCTTCATAATGCCAGCGTTACCAGCTTCCTCGTTCCAGCGTTCTGACATCGAGTTTCCGCGGCCATCGAGTGATATTAGCTCATGTTTGCTTGTGCGCGCGTGATACCATACTTGGTAATTTAGTTACTAAGATAGTGTTTACAAATTCACACGGCCGACAGAACTACTATCCTTACTTCCTATAGCTGTCTACTAATTTGTTATCCCAGTCGATGCTTCGCCTTTCGTGCGAAACTACGACTTTTTGATGCATCGGAGTCCCTGTTTCGAAATGGCCAGATAAACATGTGTGACCATTTCGTTTTTATTCCAACTAATAAGAATAAAAATGTTTAAAGCACACCCCAAGCTTGCTCGAGCTCATAGTGACATATTTAGCTGGCATTGTGCGGACGTGGCCTTTCGTATGGTGCGACGGATGCATAATTACGGGGGCCACAAGAAAAATGCAAGCGTGGACATGAATCATTTTACATGCCAGTAATCGCGCTTCCTTCCAGATTAGAGGGTGGCCCTGAAACTGTTCCATGGTGAACTATTTTTGAGCGCCTTACAACGAATTCAGTTACATTCGGTCAGGATATCCTGCGTCCCCCCCCCCCTGCCCGTTTACGTCGATACTCGCATCAGTAGCATGTCGATACTACTGATGCGCATCATCACACACGCGGATTTACAATCTACCATTCAGGCTGTTGAGACGCAGCGTCATTGTTTACGTCGGATTTTGTTTGCGCTCTCTACTGCAGTCGAAATTCACCTTGCACACCAGCGCCAGTTGGCTGTCTGAACATTCTATTCTTGCAACGAACGGGCGCACTTCATTCAAACGATAGCACGCGGCAAGCTTTCCACAGATGATGAAGGTTGCGCCGCCTGCCGCCTCGTAAGTGTGAACTCGTTGGAATACAAAATAGATGCAGAAATAGATTTCAGTTCCACTTAGCCTGCCTACGCAAACAAATAAAAAAGCGCCGCTACCACATCTAGCGATCACACGCACCTTCCATGGTTTTCGCAATGGCACCACTTCAGAGATCCCGAGGATAGACTGACAGAACCAACGCGGATAGTAAAATGACAAATCGCATTCAATCGGGCTGTCGGCGCGTTGAGCAAGTCCCAGGCATGCATGTTGCAACATTGAGAATTTAAGATGTCGGCACGTTACCAGAGCCAAAATGCAACTACGAAAACGAGACTACGAACGAAACTGAGGGAACATCGTCAGAAAACTATAAAGTATGCGCTATGCCCTGGGCTTCTGACTGGTCTGCATTCCTTATACCGCGTTGAGCAAGGCGTACTTTGCGATGAGTACATGTTCTAACTTGGCGTTGGGAAACTTTCCTAAAGGGTTGGTTGTGGTAGGGCAAGAAATGGAATTATAGGGCAAAAGCGGAACGTGGGACAAAATTTGATATAAAGGAAAAGTGACTCAACAGGTTCATTTTTAATGTCGAACACCTGCCTTAAATTCCAAATAAGAGAGTCTCCTGCTTTCGCACTTGCGATAACTGGAACGACGATGTGCCTGCAACGTCAACACCTCTCACACGAAGAAAATGTGCTGCTGACTTTTATCAGAGGCCGAAGGGACGGAGCGAAAGGCGAGACACGTGGAGGAACAAGAATAAGTGAAGGTCCCCGGTATGCTTGCGCGGGACTGATCTCCCGTGTCGCAAATACCATCGTTCAAGACAAGCAGGGACACCGTGGGCAGAAGCGGTCTGAACCTGTGACAGGAAGCGATCATCGTGTCTCGTAAGAGAAAATTGACACGCTATTTCTTCCTTTCTTTTCGCTTCTTCATGCAGCCTCGATGCACTTTCCTTTTGTGCCGGGTAGCACAGGAAGAAGAAAGTGCTGCCTTGTGCCACCCTCATTCAGATGGTGATGATATACATCTAACTAGAGGCGCCTTTCAGGTCCTTGCATCTTTGGTAAACAACGGAGTTCTACGACGATGACAAAATATAGACTACGTGCCTTTAGCGACTCATTTGCAATGTATTCCCATCCATGCACTTAAGTATTTGGCCTCGTTGAGTAATGCTAGAAAAAAAAAACTCAATTCCTTCTGATATGCTCCCGATGTATCGGTCAGCAGCATGTTTTCTGACGGGGCAGATGAACCTTTTACCCGCCTCGTTGGCTTAGCGGATATTGTGTTACACTGTTGAGCACAAGCTCGCTGGTTCAATATCGGGCAACGGCAGCCGCGCTTCGATGTGGGCGAAATTAAACAAAACGAGCGTGTACCGTGCATTGGATGCACGTTAAATAAGCCGAGGTGGACAGGATCAATCCTGAGCTCTCCACTATGGCTTTCCTCCTAATCATATCATAGTTTTGGCAGGTTAAACCCCATAATTTTTTTTAAGTTCACCATGTGTGAATTAGGGCTCGCTTGTCATGCCATACGTTCTGAAATACCCGTGCATTGAAAGTGCTGCACTGACACCAAAGTGTTGAAAAACAAGCGCAGGCTTCTCCGACACCCCTCCCCCCCACTCCCCACACACCGGCCGACTTTCTTAAAGTGAAAGCGTTATTTGCTCTCTGCATGCTCCGTTATATTGAGTGAAGACAATCGAATACAGATCATGCATATGCGCATGCGCACGAAGAAACGAGCAAATAGAGCTTACAGGGAACCAGAATCGCCCCTTGGAAAAACAAAATACGTAGCGAAATACAGCAACAGTATGTTCAGTTTTCACATATGCATAAATCTGACAACCTTAAAAAGCTGAACCCCGTTTGGTCAAGGCGTAGGATGCATAATTTGTCCCGCCATGAGCCTTGTTTCGACGCTCTTTTTCTGAAGTTTCTCTTCATGTCTTGCTTTCATGTTCTTGTATGAGCTGCGTTGGTCATCTCTCTATCTTTATATTTATTTGAAATGCTTCCACTTGCACTGAATTTCGCATCGCTAATTTTTATGGCCATACGTTGTACAGCCCCAATTACTGTGTCCTGCATTCCTCACGTACAATGTCAGTGTCTTCCGTCAGAGAAGTGAGAATAGAATATAAACCATCTTTCAGTGTGCTGAAGAGGTATGCAGTGAGTGGCAATAGACAACATCATGGGAAACCGTAATAAAAAGCTTGTGTAATGCTACTGACATCGCGAAATTCAGACTCCAAATTCGCAGTCAGCGCACCTTATCGGGCAGAAACGCTCTACAGCCTCAGCGCTTTTCGACCGTGCCTTCCGAATCTGCTCTAGTGTCAAGAAACGACGCCAGAAGCTGAAAATTGTAAGCAAGGGCTTCAGCATTATCAATCACCGTCGTACACGGCTTCCTCAGCAGGAACGTCGTGAATCAACTTCTATTTGCCTCCTCCTACACGGGATTGGCTCATTCACACGTTGACACAGAAGGACAAACGCTACCTGGTGGACTACGTTCATAATCGCCTGGAAAAGGTCACCAGCGGAGCCCTGCCCAGAGTACATCCTAACCTAGCCACACCTTTTAACGTCAATAAAGTTACATCCATATTAGGCAACTTTCAAGGAAAACGCTTTTCTACCCAATATGCATGTAGTGCAAGGAAGATGCTAGCCCGAATTTTTAATAGCCATAACGTATGTTTGGCTTATATTGCCTGCGAAAAAGCTTCGCGGCCAGACAGCGTGCGTAAAGGTCCCTACTGACTATGACTTTTGTGCAGGTGACGCTACATAAAAGGTTCATCGGTGGTATTGTGACGCAGCCTACATCGGCGGATCAGGCAACTCTAGAAACAAAAGGAACGGCAGCAGTACGACATGACAAATGCATCGAGCGCGCCGGCCGAACATCACGAGAAGGCAGGCCCTACAGGAACACAGCAGTTAGTATCGACAGAGAAAAATTTTCAGTCCAGGCGCTTAATACTTATTGTGCGTCAAGCGAATGCCACGCGGGATTAAGAGCACGTGGGTGAATCTACCAGAATCCCCCGCCAAGCCTCCACCAATCAATGCGCTATGGCATATAAGAGAAGTAGGCCAGTATCAGCATTTAATAATCTGAATCGAATCCCCATAATAGGTATCGAATATTGAATCAAACATCGAACAGTCAAACACAGACACACATACTTAAAGTGCATATATATATGTACTCTATATATATGACAGCATATATACCACAGACGAAAACAATGGATGCTGTTTTCGGTATAATTTGGTACCACGCTAGTATTGACTAGTGCAAATAGAGACAGCTGTCAGAGATAAAGCGTCAGTTTTACGCGTAAGGTCAGTAATTGTCATTAAAATGCAAGGGCTGAAATAGCCTCTCAAATTAGCAGAGCATGGTTGCAAGTGCACTTTGCCTAATTCATTGCCTACCTATGAAAAGGTCTTTAAAAGTAATATTAAATGATTAAGAATATAAATTGAAATTGGTGAAAAGTAAAGCACTTAAGGACCCCTGCGCAGTACACACAAAGGAAATCAACTGTTGCGAGCGAAACATCCCTGGTTGTACTGTAAAAGATAAAACTACTATATGAATCGAACTGCCCAAAACACTAAATTAGAGACAAGCAAAATTCAATGGTTCTCACGTCACCTTTGGTAGAGAAACCGTAAACAAAGATTTCATTACTTACTTTGTTTGTGCATTGCTTGGAAAGTTCTAGTCATCGTCTCGCTCATTATTACACTTTAAATACAGTTGCGTTCTTTGGGTTACAACTGTTTGGGTGCAACTTCAATTGTTAATTTTGTCAATTTTGTCAATTGCAACTGTAATTGTTTTCTCTTGCGATTGTTAATTTGTGATACGTGATACCCAAGACACTTTATATAATCACTTCACGCTTTTTAAGGATCTGAAATCTGTACAATGTTACTTATTGATTTTGTCCTGGATATTAAATTGTTAATTTGTCATCTATTTCTATATCTTTATATTAAGTGTATGTAATATAGTAACTGTGTCTCACTTATCGCAAAACACCAAATAATTCCAATTCTAGTATTTATTCATCAATGTATTACGCTAGTCGAAAATGTTGTTTCTGTTATAATATCTTTAAACAACATTGTTGTATTTCCTTTTGTGCTACTTTGTAAGCTGTTCGCTGTTGCAAAAAAAAAAAATCATAGATTAACCTAGCAGGAGCCTCTGTCAGGCCTCGATACATTAGTCTCTTGATACCGTTTCTGTAAAAATACTGAAAGTAAACCTATCTTTCCTCTTTGTCTCTATTCGACTCATATTCGGAATTTCAAATTATCGCCCACCCCCAGTACGTAAGCTAGAACTGTGCGCATTCGCTATTCCTGTGAACAAGCGGCCCATAAGGGCCTCGAAACCTCGACGTCTGTTGATCTGAATTACTTGAATTATGGGGTTTTACGTGCCTGAAACATGATTTGATTATGAGGCACGCCGTAGAGGAGGACTCCGGTATAACTTTGACCACCAGAGGGTCTCAACGTGCCCCGAATGCGCGGGACTGCGGACGTTTTTGCATTTCGCCCCCAGCGAAATGCGGTCGTCGCGGCCAGGATTCAATCTCGCGACTTCGTGCTTAGGAGCGCAACCCCACAGCCGCTAAGCCACCACGGCGGGGGTTTGTCAATAAATGACGAGAATCATTCTTTGCAGGAGACAATGTGCCTGAACAGCTCGCGGCCCTTTATACGCAGTGCCTCACAACTGTAGCTGAGGCCACTTAATTTTGTTACCTAAAATGGGCGAGTGTGTTTTCAATCACCTTTCTGGGTGTTTGGTGCTAGGCAATTTTTTGTTGACAATGTTTTTCTGTTGCAAATGCTTTAATGACAGGTTGTCTTTTTGGAGTTAATGGAGAGAGAGAGAGAGAGAGAGAAAATGATAAATGAAAGGTAGGGAGGTTAACCAGGACTGAGCCCGGTTGGCTACCCTACACTGGGGAAAGGGAAAAGGGGACGGAAAGATTTAAAAAAAAAGGAAAAGAGAAAGTCCACTGGAGATATCAGTCGGTCACTCAGTCTGGATCACAGACGCTGACTCAATCCGGTCGCTTTCAAATATCGCAGCAGCGCTTTTGTGGCCTTTTGTAGCTGTGATATGCGAGGCCATGATCCCAAGATCTTGTTCAAGGTGAACGGCTTTCCATCTAGCTGATGGAGAGCTGTGCAGAGGTCTTGCCTTTCATTTTCATAAGATGGGCAGTAGCACAGTAGGTGTTCGATGGTTTCCTCGACACCGCAGGCATTGCACTCGGCGCTATCAGCCATTCCAATCAGAAATGCATAAGCATTTGTGAATGCGACGCCCAAACGTAAGCGGCACAGCACTGTTTCCTCATTTCGCGGAAGACCTGGTAACAGCCGCAGTTGCATATAGGGATCGAGGGAATGCAAGCGATGGTGAGTGAATTCAGGTGTGCGCCACTTCTCCTATGTCAAAGAGTGCGCTAGCTTGCCTAAGTGTTGGGCTGCGTCGGTCCGCGATAAAGGTATTGAAACAAGGGTTGCTCCCTCGTGAGCTTTTCTAGCAGCTTCGTCAGCGAGGTCGTTGCCGGAGATACCGCAATGACCAGGCAGCCACTGAAACACGACGTCGTGTCCTTTCGCGATCATGTGATGGTGCATTTCTCGTATCTCCGACACGAGTTGTTCACATGACCCGCGACGAAGAGATGCCAGAAGACATTGTAAGGCCGCCTTCGAATCGCAGAATATAGCCCACCTATTAGCCGGTTGGTTATTAATATAATCAACGGCACCTCGGAGGGCAACAAGCTCCGCACTAGTCGATGTTGTCAAGTGCGAAATCTTGTATTGGATGCTTAGTGAATGGGATGGTATAACCACTGCGCTGGTGGAGCTGGTCTGAGTGGAAGAGCCATCCGTATATATATGTACTCGATCAAAGTAGAAAGTGTGCAAACAATCCAGAGCTGCTTGCTTCAAGGCCAAGGTAGGCAGGTCGGTCTTCTTTCTTATCCCTGGAATCGTAAGACGCACTTGAGGTTGTTTTAAACACCACAAAGCTGAGGTTGAACGTGCAGAGGGTGTGAAACCCGATGGTAAGGAGGCAGGATGGATGTTGACCTTGTTGGAGAAGGACGCCTGTGGTCGTCGTTCTGGCAGGCACGCAAGAAAGCTTGACTGCATCCGTGAAACATGACGAACATGGGCTCTAAGCGTTTCGGTGCTAATGTAAGTTGTGATCGGATGGTCTTGAGCGATTATAATGGTTCCAGCTGTCGAGGCGCTGCGCGGAAGGCCTAGGCAAACACGTAGTGCCTGTGCCTGCACGCTCTGAAGTTCTCGAAGATTTGACTTGCATGTTTTAGCAAGCACGGGGGAGCTATAGCGTAGGAATCCGATGAACAGTGCTCGATATAACTGTAGCATGGAGCCCACTGACGATCCCCATGTTTTGCCGGCGATGAACTTGAAGACGTGAACAATAGATGTGAGCTTCTTCTTTAAGTGGGCAACATGAGGGCTCCAAGTGAGGTCCCGGTCTACAATGACACCCAAAAACCGGTGATTTCTCTTGTAGGAGATAGGCTGACCATTGATGCATACTGGATAAGGAGTCATCGTTTTTCGCGTAAAAGCGACTAATGCACATTTTTCTGTTGAGATGGTAAGGCCTTGTGTGTGAAGGTAGTCTGATGCCTGTGTTGCTGCTTTCTGTAGCCGTGCGCGAACCTGCAGGCGAGTGACCGCTGATGTCCAGATGCAGATGTCGTCGGCGTAGATTGAAACACTCACTGTTTCCGGTAGGGATTCGGCCAGCCCAAGAAGCGCGAGGTTGAAAAGAATAGGGCTTAGAACACCGCCTTGGGGAACGCCTCGGCATGTGTAGTGGTCGGTAGTCGGACCATCTTCCGTTCGTACGAACAAGGACCTTTGTGTCAAGTAGTTACTGACCCATCGATAGACTCGCCCTCCTAGTTCAATTGTCAGAAGTGCGTCTAGAATGGTTTGATGGCAAACGTTGTCGTAAGCGCCTTTCACGTCAAGAAAGAGCGCTACTGATAATCGCTTCCGAGATTTTTGTTGTTCCACAGATGATACTAGATCGATGACACTGTCAATCGATGAACGACCGCGTCGAAATCCCGCCATAGAGTCAGGGTAAATTTTATGATGTTCAAGGTACCATTCGAGACGCATGAGGATCATACGTTCCATAAGCTTCCCGACGCAGCTGGCAAGAGCTATAGGCCGATAGGATGCCAATTCGAGCGGTGACTTTCCTGCTTTTAGAAGCGGTACCAGGCGGCTGCGTTTCCATTCCTGTGGGACGACACCATCTTGCCATGAAGTATTAAAAAGGCTGAGGAGTTCTCTTCGTGCTTCTCTGCCTAGGTGGCGCAAAGCAGTATATGTTATGCCATCGGGTCCTGGTGAAGACGAACACCTACATAGCGCCATAGCAGCTTCTAACTCTTCCATAGAGAATGGAGCGTCCATACTTGTATCTCGTGGGCCGGGGATGTTGCCTAGAGCCATGTCAGGGACTGAAACTGTGCCGCCAGCGACGTTCGCACAAAATTCCTCTGCGACGTCTATCTCGCGGCGGTTTTGATAGAGAGCAAGGGCGTTGAATGGGTGTCGTTGCTGGGGACTTGAACAAGGACCCCGTAGGGTACGCCACACACAGGACAATGGCTTGGGGGGGTCTAGTGAGTCGCAAAAACATTTCCATCTTTGATCCGCTAGCTTATCCATTCGGCGTTTGATCTTCTTTTGCATGCGCCGAGCTTCTCTGAGGTCAAGAATTGACTTCGTGCGCCTGTACCTCCTTTCAGCTCGGCGACGTAGTGCCCGAAGCCTTTCCAATTCAATGTCATTCTCTGTACGCTTTGACGGATGTGTGAAGCGGCGTGTACAATCTTGCATAGCGTCAGCAATTATGTCTTCTAATCTGCGTGCAATATGTGTCTTGCATGTGTCTTCTACGCGATCTTGAAAGACTGACCAGTCGATTTGGCGAGAGACAACCGGTAATGCGGCGTCTAGTCCATCGATTCTCACATAGGTCGGTATGTGATCACTTCCATGGGTTTCAACATCAGTGAACCACTGCACGCTCAAAGTCAGGCAACGTGACACCAAAGTCAAGTCAAGGCAGCTACTGTATGTAGTTCCTCGCAGAAATGTCGGGCTTCCGTCATTTAGAAGACACAGGTTGTGGCCTGATGCAAAGGATACTAGTGACCTGCCCCTCGAATTTATCCTGGAGCTTCCCCATATATGGTGGTGAGCGTTGAAGTCCCCTGTTATTATCCAAGGACTGGGAGTATCAGCCATAATATCTTCCAGTCTTTTTCTATCAAACTGACTTGTTGGGGAAAGGTAGACGCCAATAAGAGTAAAAGACAGCTTCTTCTTTTTCACAGTAACACAGACGTATTGGTTACCGTCGTGTGGCGCTACGTGTTGGGAAAAATACGTAAGGTCCTTGCGAATGTAAACCAGAACCTTACTACTACGGACACACGTGTTTGAAAGAAAAGGTTCATATCCCGATAGTCTTATGCAGGCTGATAAGTTCGGTTCACAGATTACCAGTATAGGAAAATGGTTTGCAAATACGAACTGTCGGAAATCCGAAATACGAAACCTCAGGCCTCTCGCATTCCATTGGAATATGGAGGCACTTCTCACATCATCCCGGAACGATCTTTGTTGTTGTCGATGAGCCGTGGTTCTGCTGTAGAAGTTCTCAAGCACTGGACTTCTGAAGGCTCGCCCGAACCGGACTGATGGCATCCAGCACTTGCAATGCACTTCGAGCTGTTGGTGTCTGTAGCTTGTCCAGTAGAACACGAATAGCACGCACCAGAGAGCTGATCATAACAACAATTTGTTGATCTTGGTCCGCCAATTTATCAGGAACAGACGAAGTGTCCTCTACTGTAGAAGTATCATTACGCTCAGTAGGGGCATGTAGCTTCGGGAGTGCAGGCCACGCGTCAGCAGCCGTGCTGTTCGGTGCACCCTTGTCCTTTGAGCTGACTGCGTTTGACCTGGGTGGAAGAGTGGGTGGTAATATACGTGTGTGGCGTTCTGCAGAGGCTTTGGAGGCTCTTGATCGACGTCGGCGACGTGATCGTCGTCGCTTAATAGATGCTGCTGCTTCTCGGTGAGACGAGTGGTCTCTAACCATTTTCTTCAATATTTGCATTTCCTTTCGAATCAAAGGGCATTCCTTCGAAGATGCATCGTGAGGGCCGCTGCAGTTTGTGCACTTCAGCACACTGGCCTCGCACGTGTTTGTGGTGTGGGGCCCAGTGCAGCGAGAACAGACGGTAGTGTTATTGCACACACTACTCACATGTCCAAGCTTCTTGCAATTCCAGCACTGCAGCGGTTTTGGTATAAAGGGGGCGAACTGCGTGTCGGAAGTGGCCCACTTTTACGTGCGATGGGAGGGATTCGCCCTTAAATATGATCTTCACACACCGTGACGTGCCGAGACGAAATGCGTTTGTGATGATGGTGCTTTCCGTAGCTGGCTTGATTAAGATTGACAGATCGGAGTCGACGATGGTCTCGTCAACATCGTAAATTACGCCAGTACGGACTTGTTTGCCGAGCGGCATATAAGGGCGGACTTTCATCCCGCCAAGTTCCGTGACCTTGCGCAAGGAATCCAACGCAGCCGTGTGTTCTACGTCAATAGCTAGCACGTTCTTACGGGTGTTCACCCTGATGTCTTTGATTTCGTTTGGAGCCAGCGCCTCTAGATGAGAAGACACGGCTTGCCTGTTGAGGCGTCTCAGGTTGTCACTGGCGATAACTGGCGAGAACAGGATGGTGAGCTCCTCGGTATCCCGCGAAGATCTCACGGTGGACTCACTCGAATTCGATGATGCGCTGAGAAATCTTCGCTTTGCTTTGCGACTCCGCACCAGCTCGAAGGTGTCGTCGCAAGAATCTTCACTGCTGACATAGTACTGCATGGTGTCGTCGCTGTCAGTGTCGCTCTCGGTGCCGTTGCGCTTCCTGGAGGCTGCCGCCGCGGGCACTGCCGATCCCGGCGGACGCGCGTGAGGCTCCATCTCCATCGCAGTTAAGGAGGAAATAGCAGTCCACTAGCAAAGTCTAAGAAATTCACAAAATGAGTAGAGCTGGAAGAGCCGGCGTTCTGCCTGAAAGACACTTCGTCTTCGTCATCATCGGTATGCCTGTAATGTGATTCGGCGATCTAGGTCATCGGTGAATAAACGCAAGCCTCTCAAGGAAACTGATAGTGGATTTAGGGAGCGAATAAATCCACAAAATAATAATCGTAATATGCTGTCCGTGAAGCACCATACTCTGCACCTAAGGATATGCTGTCCCAAGCTTTTCAGGGAATATTGAGTATGTCCCTTTGTGCACTACTGTTGCTCTACTGACGCTGGGCAGCAAAAAGAGAAAAAGAGTTACGGAAAGAATATTATATATTTAAAAAATGGCACTGCCTTACGGCGACAGCGCGCCGTGTTTTTCCATGCCCGCTCGTGACTTTCGACCAGTGTACTAGCAATGCGAGAATTTTGGAATCCTGTTGTCGCATATCCTCAGACGATGCCAGCATGGGTATCTTTTTAACCGTGAGAAAATGAATGATAAGATAATAAACCTGGAATACTTGGCGCCTTTGTTGCTTCGCAAATCAATGAACTTTGTAAGAAACACAAAAAACAGTCGAGTTCAACCGGTCACGCCGAGATAAACTTATCATTTATGAGCTTTTACTGCGGAACATTCTCCGAGTTGAGCCCAGTTTTCTGCAACGACTATCTGGCGACGATCTATCGTCTATTCAATTGTTTCCGAGGGCGATCCCCAAGATAAAGCTATTCGAAAATTCTACTGGAACTCAACTCTCGGTGAGTGCGGACGTTAAGGCGATTAGCGTTGAGCAATGCAGCCACACGCCGTATTGCTGCCGCCAAGAGTTGGTAGGCAGTGGCATATGCCCAGTAATGCACGTATACGTAACTATGTTAAACGAAAACTGGTATATACCCAGTTACAAATACCCAATGATCCAAATTTGCCCAACGGTTCTTTTCGAACCCTACTCCGTCGGCTCACAGTCTCTTGCTGGAGCCGTTACACCATGGACTATCCATGGTCGTGGCTCCTGGCATGTTCCGGTGTGTTGTGACGTTACGTTGTTTTGATTGGAGGCTCATCATTCACAGACGGTTACGTTGGCAATCGCTGTTCGTCATTAGTGGACTGCATTATGTAATGGTATATTCGATGTTACAATTGATCAAATGCTCTTGTTGTGAAGCACCATAGTGTACGAAGTGTTCCAAAAATGCATGTCTTCACCACGAATTAACGTCATCGCATATGTTACTTCTTCCTTCCATTCTATCGTACAGTTGTACAGCTAATGTCGTTATAAAAATTACATATGAGAGATTCGGACGCAGCGCCGTGCCTTATTGTGCCTCCCTGATTTCCAAAGCAGATATAACAAACACTGTACACATTCTCGCAGATGACCAAAGACTGGTGTATCTTGCCGCAACAAATGCCCACGGTCACCCGCAGTAAGGGTGACAGAAATTTCCCGAAACTAGCAGCGTGATTAATGCGCCGGTATCGCTCAACCCACGAGCGCTATCCGCAAGACTACGCACCGTCGGGGAAATCGACAGTTTTCTGGAACGCGATGCTCAGCACAGCGGGATGTTGTAGCACTGAAGAAACTTCCGACTGCGCTCTGCAAACGGCAGGTGTATTCGCTAGATGTTACGCGGATAAATAATACACTGAGTAAACTTGCAACCCACGCCGAAGTTCTCATTCGGAACAGTCTGAGGCCGTTCGACGCCATCGAGCGCGGGCGCGAAACTTTCCAGACAGGTGAGAAACGGTGCGCTTCGAACCACACGCGTAAGTTTTCGTCCCTGCGCAGTGATTGCACCGACGATACACGGCAGGGAAATGCGGGCGCCCGAAGGGACCTGCCATTATTCTTCATTTACTGCGACTCCCAGAATTGTAATAACGAAGAAGCGTGGGGAACGTTAGCACCGAGTGAGTGCAAAGGCAAAAAAGCCTGAGAACCCATTGGTTTCGCGGGTGCCATTTGTCAAGCAAGTGATAAGCATCGAACACTCGTATGGCGCTGAACAACACGTGTTCACACTAACGCTTTCAAGTTTCTTCGCAGCCATATTTTCGGAACAAATGATTGTTCCGAACTGATTAGGTTGAACGATAAATGTTGGATAAACTGGGGTAAAGAGCCTCAGACAAGCTGGCTGACGTTTCTACACGTGGACCTATCGAAACGTCGGCGAGCTTGTCTGGGGTACTTTAGCCCTGTTTAGAGAGCTTTTATGAAACAGTGCGTTTTCATCTGTCGGGCCCGCCTCCGCTTCGTATTTTCTTTAGGCAAAAGTAACTGCTTTCCACATACTTCTGTCTGTAAAAACAAAGTAATTTAAGAAATCAGTTAAAGTTCATTTTGGCTCCCAACAATAACTGTCATCAATCTAGGGCATGTTTTTTTTTTTTTTGCCTTCTTTAATGCTGAGCGTCGGATACTTTCCTACCAGGAGCGGAATGCGTGTCTCATCTTGCGATAGCTTTGCTGAGAGGAAATCAGCGAGCTTGAAGAGTTAAATGAAGTGTAATAAGATCAATATTAATTATCATTTATTGAAATGATAAGTTCCAAATAATGTTTAATTATTGTGGTGCGTAAGAAACACTTAAACAAGTTCCAAAAAGAAATATTAAACAAGCCAGCAATCACAAGAAATTGCGTCCCAGGAAAATAACCAAGTTGACCAGGCTAGGTTGATTGTAGAAAGCGCAACTTGAGAAACAAACCACGAAGCTGAGTTGTCCTACACAACTAAGTCCAGTGCTGAAACGGCCTGTTGAATGATTCAACAACAGGTGGCGTAGGAGACGACGCCGAGAACCTGTACACGCGCACATTCGTAAATACACGCGTGCACTAAATGTTCCGCACTAGGCAGGTGGGGTGATGGTAGTAGACAGAAAAACGGATGCAGGTGTAGAAATCCGCAGACTTCACTGGCTCGGATTCTCTCAAGTCCTGACAAAATGAAGCACTATCCTTCACCTTACAGCTCACCTGCTTCCGCTCCCCACGACCTCCTATTCTATCTTTGTAGCCCAAGAGTCTCACCTCCAACGAGAGACACGTGTATGCTCCCGTCCACTGAATATAATTCGGGTAAAGAAAGTCTCTCTCCGGAGAATTTGGGCCTTGGGCCCAACACCTGAAGACCCTGTGAAGTACTCGAAGCGTTCTGCCCTCGCACATGCAGGAGATACTTGCCTCTGATACGGCTCTGTCTAGGGACAAAGACTACAAGAGAGAACGTGTCTAGAGGTACCGCGATATGCTCAGAACAGGCCGCTGACTGCAAACAGTTAAGGAAGGCAATTCTTATAGATCACTTATGCAACTACTTTCCCAAAGGAGGAGTGCGACCACCTTTATAAACATAACAATCCGTATGGCATACCATGCAGTAAAATGCACTAATTACTTCGAACAAGACCTATGCGTCCCCAACTTTTTGACATCTCAAGAAATCCCAGGTCATGTTTGAAAAACAAACAAACTTGCCATTGCTAGTCAAAAGCATTGAAAGAACATTAGCGCCATATCAACTCTTGAAAATTTTTTGACATCCTTTGTGGACGCACTACTATAAGAGGCATGCAGATTACTTGTTGAAGCAGAGGCACATTGTCCGCAACGCCATTTCTCGGCAAGCAGACCGTTTAAAGCACGCCTGGCCAGAGTGCAATCTGTTGAACGGCTCTTGCCTGGTTTGTCTTTAATCTTCACCCATTTTTAAGGCGAAAGCCTTAAGTGGCTCATACCTCCGATAGCCTTGAAGAAAAGACACATTGTCCGGTCCAATGGTACAAAAATCTCATCATCATCTATGGGTCATACCCCCCTCAGCAAGCAAAAGAATGCAATAGTTCATACCCCCGTTAGGCTGAGGCTACAAGCGCCCAGCAAAGTGAAGCAAACAGTGCATACATCCTTTGAAACCACCCATACAACATACAGAACAGCATACGTTTCAGTCCCTGGTTGAGAGTATATAACGTGAAGTCGAAGGGAAACGTCGTTGGCGCGAGTCTGACACAGCTACACGAGCGCGCGAAGCCGCAGCTAGGCCTAGAAAACGAACCTAAAAAGCCGAATTGCGAAAGCAGCAACGCAGCGATTCCAGACGGCGCATTATCAAGTTTGCAGCAGCAGGCTTTCGCCTTAACGTGTTACACGAGTGTAACGAGCTGTCTAATTTCTTTTCTTTAGTGCACTCGCTACATGAACCAACAAAATTAAGCCCAACGAACAAATAAAGACAGATCTGGATGTAATTGACGGTATGTGTTGCAAAACGAGCGCAAAACGAGCGCAAAGCGCATATGTAACAAATTATGATTCCAGAGTAATCCCGTAACTCACGCAAAGGTGTAAACAGCGCGTCAAGTTCGAGCTTATCTCCCCAAAAATTGTACACGACCAAACCCTTTCGCAGAAGCCTTCAACTTTCGTATACACAAAGCCAGTACTGAAGCATACCATGTGCACGAATGCGACAGGGTTACCTTGCATTCGAAAACAACAGAGACCAACCACCAGAAATGCAATATACACGTGTTAGGGAAACGCAAAATACACACGTGCAACAAAAGCCACCACTACGAGGAAATACATGAACGCCAACGACAAAGTCCACATTGGGATCTACACGACGTAAAAGAAATAGAGGCAGGTAATACAATATAGGGACACGAGAAACTGCTCTCGCTTCCATGCTTGTCTGGTGCGGTATTGGCAGCTGTTATTGCACAAAAGCAGACTGATCGGTACGATGCGCGGATCACTCAATATACTGTGCAAGCCCATGCAGAACGCATAAGTAAGAAATTGCGCCGCTGTTTTGATAGGTACAAGCATTTGCAGACATGTACATCTGAAGCAACAAATCGATGCTACAGGCAAATCAGGCCAAGGCGATGAAGCTGCATCTACCGGGAATCCGACAATCACACACGTGCCGACATGCACAAACAATGTAGCGAAACTTCATAAAATACAGCCCCACACATCCGCATCCCAAGGAGGATTTCCTTCCTGGAATTTCGAATGGAACAATGGCCGTAAACACGAGATGCGAGCCAATAGATGCCATGAAAGTTGTTTATGCAAATGGCTTAAGCTGAAAGAGCAACGAATTCACTGTTCACGTCATAACGATAAGTTACAAGGACGACACAATATAGCGGGAACAATGTCGTCATCTCTCGTAATATTTTCATACTTTAATGCGTACATCACGACGATCGTGCTGAAGTGGAGGAGTAATGAGGGCGGGCCGTACAGCTAGACGCAGGTGAGGCGAGGCAGTTATAAGCGAGAAACGATAAACACCTGTTCGAAGAGTAGTTTTGCGCATACCTTGCGGAATACTGGAGCCAGGCGTCGGGAGATTTCAATTCTATGCACAACAGTGAAAAGGCATACTTTTACCAACTCTGAGGCACACCACTGTCAGAGGGAGAGTCACATGTATACCGTCTCTTGACGTCACAGTATTATTTAAACGCGCTGTAAATGTCATAAATGTGGCCTGCGTGTAGACACCTGTCAGAAGTAGCTTGTATTTCTCATACTGCCCACTTCGGCATATTTGTGTGATGCGCCAACTTTATCGTTTTTACCCTCATGCGCAGCTGAAAAGATTGCCAAAAATATGCCCTACGGTGACGTCACGTACGAGGCTATAGGGAACGCAGAATGACTCGTGGTAGGCCGCGTCCGTGCTTGTTAACAATTATCTAGCTCTGTTGGCAGCGACAGCCTAAACCAGTATGAAGCCGAAATAAAGATAACTTTAATGTGGATTACTTGTTACTGTAGCACTTTCCCACGGTCGCTACTCACAGCTGCAAAAGGTAATAGACTGAGTGGCACCACCTCGAGGATTCGCAATGTTATCAACTGTCATGGTAGGACCGACATTTTGGTCTACCGTATGGCTGTGAGAGAGAGAGAGAGAGAGAGTGACATAAAGAGAAAAAGGTAGGCGTTAGCTCTCCGTTAGCTGGACTACACAGAGGGCGAACGAAAATCAGAGTGCAGTGTCGGGATGCCGAATCACACGAATAGCTTAATTTATTTTGATTTATTTGTTTTGAAAATTGTTCTGCTAAATGAGAGAATACCTACAAACTAGAAAATGGTACAAGTTGTCTTTTCGGCTTGAATGTTGTCATGTTGAACAAAATGAGCACTAATAAGTAAAGCGTCTGTTTGATATTTTTTTACAGATATACAAACGAAAAACAACATTCGACAAAGATTTTACTACATAGAACGCGACCATGTGAAGCTACAGCAATACAACAGACAATCGAAGCACCCTTTAGAGCTACAAAAGCACGCAGACGCGTTCAGCTGATCTCACAATGTTCGTGTCGCTGCGCCTGCAGGTGACTAAATAACTTCGGCAAGTCGTTGACTGTAGTAATAAGATCACTTACATAACATTCATGCGCTACCGAGCTAGTTAACTGGCTAACGCTATTTTGTTAGCACCAGGACAATGCTACCGGAAAGTCACCTCCAGGGAAACGTCGCGCAGACAATGAAAAAAAAAAAGAAGTCGGTGCAAGCCTTCAGCGTTCACAACGAATGCAATATAAGACGAAATACAGATCAAACCACAGCGTATTGCGTCAATGGAAGAGCTGAGTGCGACAACTGATTGCCCCAGCTGTCCTGACAAGCGAGCGGGGCAAAACGAGATCGATTCGTACCCGACCCGTCTGCCTCCTGTGCGTTTGATTCTGGCGACGTTTTATTGTTCTCTTTTATGCTGAACTGATTGGTATGCCCACGTAAAGAACAAAGAACTTCTTTACCCAGGATCGACAGCGCGTTGCAAGGGTGAACTTGAAGTTTTTTTTATGGTACTTAGGAGATGATGTCGCCTTTATTTGGCGTCGACTACTCCTTTTCTAATGGAAGGAAGGAAAAGGAAGGAAGGAAAAAGTGGAGAAGGAAAGCAGGGAGGTTAACCAGTTTAGCCTAACCGCTTTTCTCATGGAGATTTAGAAGAAAACAGGTGGGCTGCTGCATAGTTCATGGCAGCTCTATTTTTATTATCTTTTGACACGTGGAGCGCTTTAGGACAAGCTCACATACCACTCCTGCGATAATGTTGGCTAAACAAGACCGACAGACGACCGAAAGAAGTAAGGCGGAAGGTAAAGCAGAATTGACATTCCGATTTTCTGTCCTGCAGTGGAGAACAGAGGAGGTAGAAAGACATGAAGAAAATAAACAGAGACCGAACACAAACGCGTAGTCACCGCCGAACACGGTCACCGTGCAAATGCAAAGCGCACCATCACGTTCATCACAAGTAAAACCGATCTATAGTGCTAAATATTTTCGTGCATGTCGTCTGCTGTGTTTTCCCTAAAGCACATACAAGACAATAATCATGGTGCGCTTGGCAAAGATGGCGCGGAGACGGAGAGACTGCGCACATGTAATGTTTATCTTCACACTTTCACTGCAGCTGTTCGTTTAAAACGAACAAAAACTTGACGAATAAAAAATGCTGTGGTCGCATTCGAATGGAGTTCTTACGTATACGTTCAAAAGACACTGTATACTGATAGATTCTTGTTCGGGATACTGTTTCTGCCGCACTGTTGCTGATATCATACCATGGCAGACTAGCTCGCAACAAAGTTCGTAAGCGGAAAAAGCGCTGTGTAACTTACGAGTGCTCTTTCGGCTCCCCTAAAAGGCTTAATGCGATTCAGCTGCTTTAGTCGCCAATGAGGCTGGAACAACCAGCGGCATGCGTCAAAGAGTACCTCCCCCAAATACTCCATCAATCCATGATGATCTATGTTGATCTATGTTGATCCATGTTGATCTATTTTATTTTGACTAGTTGTACTTCGTGCGATTTACGCTTTTCTGTGAACTACCTGATCCAGTTTACCACACAGCTATACTTCTACATATTCACACAACTGAGTAGGCGTAAGCATGGTCAAGCTTTGCTTCTTATGTACTGACCCGTTGCCTAGGATTCCAATATAACAGGACATGTGCTGAAGCACTATGAGGAGGCCCTTCTCATGTGCTTTCTTGTACAACACAGCTATGCATATGACAGCTATCCTCTGTTCCTCTGTTCAATGGATGTCCGGCTCTTTTTAGAGTTGACATAGAATTTCAGAAGTTCGTCCACCGCCGCGTAATATCCCAGGATTGTTCTTAAATCAGCTGATGCTGTTGTGTTAGCGAACTAGGAACGCGCACTTGAACAAACAGGAAAACCTTCGATGAAAGTTAGCGTACTGTGAAATATCCGATATAATTGAGGTTTATTCTCCTATCCACTGAAAACGGTGCGTAAACAAAGCAGCACAGCAAGCACGCTAGGGTACATATAAAGTTCGCGCTCACAACGCTAATGCCAGCCGCATAAGGCAGGACATAGTACTGGCTCCTATACGGGGGCGTTTGACCATAGCGCTGGCGATGAGTCCTCTATACTTCGCAATATTTTTCAGCTAAACACATTGCGCGTCGTTAACCTTTTTCATCTCACTGACGTACCGGTACGGTTTCACCTTTCTGTACAGCCACGTGGCCGGCGTCAGGTATTAATGTGAGGACCATACCAAAAAAGAATTTCCCATTGTCCGTGTCATTTTCTCTCTTTCGCGACTCACACATAGCTGTTCATAATTTCGCGAAAGGATTCATCTCGCCAGAGACGCTCGAAATTCTAAGTGATAACAGCGATCATAATCATGGGCCGATCGAAATCATTTCGGCGCACACACACGCCTCTCTCCCCAGTAACGAGGCGGCTCACAATGTAGCTCGAAGACTTACTCGCCGAGCAAGTGAGCCAGCCCAATCGGGCACGAGAGGAGACCGCATGGTCACCTACAAAAAAATCACCGATTACTATTGGCTGGGAAGGGCCCGGTGCCCACCAGCTCATCCCGAACTAACCAAAAAACAGGCGGTAACCTGATGCCTACTGCAAACAAACATGTCTCCTAACCCGGTGACGTGCAGCAGGTTCTATCCCCGGCAATACAATGATCAATGTAAATTATGTAAGGGTAGGGCGGATAGGCCACATATTCCATGGGCATGCTCAAAGACGGCTCCTCTCGAGTGCCGAAAAATTAAAAACTGGCAGCAGTGGGAGACCCTGCTGCTCAGCTCAGACCAGCGAGACCAGGTCTGGGCCGTCCAGCTAGCCGAGGCAGCCGCTGAGACCCGGGGGATCTCGGCCATCCGCTAGGCGGAGGGAGGCTGCGTCCGCCCCCGTTATTACTGGCACCGATAAAGGTTAGCTCTCTCTCTCTCCCTTTTATGTCACCAAAACTAAGCCGTTCTGTCCATTCTTAATACCTGAGAGAAAATAGAAAAGAACTCGACGCTGGAGGTGCGTCGATTCCAAAAAAAAAAAATCTGACGCTCAAAGGGCCAAGGGCCCTCTCCTTTAAGAAACCCTCTGATAAGCCAGGCATGCATCTTTGTGAGCGGGGCCACATCACAACTGCGGCGGTGGCGGCGACACAGATGGCACCCACGGCGTGAATGCGCCTCGAACCGCCGTATATTTTATATCGTAAGAATAACAAAAAGCGACGAAATGTCTACTCGAATACGGAACCGTAGAGCAGGTGAGGGGCAACGGATTCTACAGTGCAGTTGTAAACCTAGCGACTATTACCAATGCAACTAAACGCGTCGTTCGTTTCGGTCTTTGTTTTTGTTGAAGCTCAATCATCCAACTGTTGGTTTAATTAAATTCTTTGCGACTACGCCAGTGTTACACCCTTGCAGACAGCGCCCGTGCATAAATAATATGCCAGTGCTGAGATTCCATGCGGAATTCACTGGAATACAGCAGCACTAATACGATTATTTATTGCCGATTCATGCGCGAGCACTCAGAGCTCGTACCTCCAGTGCGTCGCGCTTTGGGAGCAAGGATTATCTCCTGCCTCATCGCTTATTTATACTGCAGTTTGACGTTTAAAAATGCAGTGTTCAGTCACAAAGTTTTGCAGCGCTGCTCTTCGAGACAATTGTATTTAAAATCGAGTCTATTTGCTCCAGCTCCTGCTTCGTATAGCGGCCATCAAAGATGGCTACAAGCTGTCGGTTTCAATGCAACCAGCTGCTCGTGGGGCGAACTTGCGGAGGACATCTGCCCTCAAACGCGGGCACTCGTTTGGAACGGGGTTTTTGTTGGAGAGAACAGTGGGGTTTGGAGCAAAAGATTCCCGACTGCTTCTCACGCTTCCTGGCAATTACAGCGTATGTAACCGTAATGTTTACCGGGAAACGCTAGCGGCGATCGCTACGCACGAAGGCGGGCTTTCTGGTAGAAACGCGGCCTCTTGTGTGGACCGCGATGCAGCGGATGCGAGCGCCACCTGGAAGTGTTTCAAGGAAGCGGGCGCCCGCTACGTGGACTCTGAGATATTCACGCGCCGGCGCACGCAGATGGCGAAAACCGTGGGCGGTCTATAAATTGTAGAAACGCTCAAAAAGGGGACGTTTGAGGTTTCGCGAAACCGAATTATATTTTTTCGTATATTCAAATTACAATCCGAGAGCAATCATTTCTGTGGGTTGTGTGTAAGTCGTACTTTACGATTTTTCTACGTATTTTGGCTTGAAAAATACAATTCGTTCAGTAAGTTCTTTTCGCGGCATGGAGGCCTCGGTATGACTGGCTCAAAAAATGTTTTTACCTAAACGACGTCCGACGCCGACACCAGATTTTCTGCGACACGATCTCCTTAACGCTATCGCGGTAAAATGAAATCGAGGAACCACGCGTAACTTGAAGCAAATGCCGGAAAAGAAAAGAACAAGCGGGAGCTTTAGAAGTTAGGCGAAAAGTAGTGAAGAAAAGCAGAGAAGCCACTGCTGCATAATTCAGTGGATTTCGGCGTCGCAAGTCGGCAAAGCGTCTGGCTGCCACGGTTGATGCATGCGCTGTGCACCAGACCATATTGGCGTCGGGTCGGCCATGAGTCAGAAAAGGCAGCGATGTGTAGGGTAACGCCGCGGCATGTACTGCACACAAATGGAATAGAAGTGCGGTTAAGGCCACATTCCATACGTCAAGACCTTAGGTATAATGTGACTCCTCCATGAACAGTATGAACTGTAAGGAAGATTTTGTGCGGTTGAATTATTTACGAATGAAATATGCGACTCTGTATTTTAACATTCATCCCCGTTTTTTCTATATAACTCAGAGAGAAATTTATGTGAAGATAGTATGCAAGGAACCTGAAGAATAAGAAAGCTGGAAGGGCTTAGTTTCTTGGTTGCAAACAATATACACACGCTTTTTTGAGAACGGATCCATGGCCTAAAGGAGTGAAATCTCCGTTCGAATAATAAAACGTACTAGAAATAAAACATAAAACACTGTAAATGTCGCCTGATATCGAGGCATTCGTGCAGGAAAAAAAAATCAGGTTGTAGCATGAGCAGTGTATCTCCGTAAAGAACAGCCTCAATGTCCGCACTGGATATTTATAAAAGACTGTCACCACTTTGACTAGGACACCTTCGTCTCTTGGACTTGCGGTACCTGTTAATCTCGCGTAACTAATGCACTATTAATCTTCCTGAGACACACTGGTCTGACTGAGATACTTAAGTTTGTAGCGTGCTCTTTGATTCTTTTCCTAAATTGTGCATCTCTGTCGTGTACTTTTCATATTTTATTTTTTATCTTACCTTACTACAGCATGCTAGGCGTGCCGACAGGAATGCTTTTCATGATACATTAAGGGTCTAGCTCTCTCTCTCTCTCTCGCTCACACACACACAACACACACACACACACACACACACACACACACACACACACACACACACACACACACACACACACACGCACGCGCACACGCGCACACACACACGCACACACACGCACGCACGCACGCACACACACACACACACACACAGACCCCCCACCCAACAAACACAAACACACATGCATAAGCATACGCTATGACTGCGCAAGAACTAGCCGTCCTGAGTAGTTCATAAAATGCCAAAGTTGTTGTGGAAGTCAAAACCTCCCTCCTCGGTGGCGTGTTCTAAGCACAACACTCGCGAACGTGCGCTCGAAAGCCACGTGAATAGGATAACAACATGCGCACAAATTGTTTGATTTAAACGGATGCATGGTAAATTAAAAGCAGCAGGGGATATTCTTTTTAAAGTTAAGCAATGGATGAGACAACGAACACTACAACGAGGAAAACAATTTTTTACCTTGAGTAGCTCAGGTCAAGACAAAGAGGAATAAAGGCTAAAAACTGGTCTTAGCCGACTGCCGCCAAGACTTGTATGCGACGATGCCGGGTAGCAACTACATGATTTGCCTGTACGTACTCCGCGGTTCAATGCTTCATACGCATTCTAACAACAATTTTTACGAGCGTGTTAGTCGGAACCTCACTCACTGTTATTTGTTATGTTTTTCTGTCGAAGAGTCTTAGTCGTGCAACTTTGCCTCATTATAAAGCGGTCACAACAAAAATCACCGGCGCTGAACCTAACCTCGGTGTTCCCTATCATATTGGCGACGAATGCACATCATACTGGCAACTTTTCAGGCCACTGACTAAGGCTTATAGACATACCAAGAAACTATAGCTTTATTTTTTTGCTATTCTTCACCGTCACACAAACAAAAGGTAGCCTAACTATCGATTTTTATTTTTCACAGTAATCTCCACTTGAGGGAAAAAGGCCATGATATCTCCTTGCAATGGATGCCAGGTCATTGCGGTATCATTGGAAAAGATGAAGCAGATAAGGCAGCTCTGACGTCAAACAAAGACCACTGCGTCCCCATTCCTTTCTTAATGACCGACGCTGCGAGACAACTTCGCATTCTAGCACGCACGCTCTCCTTAGCAGAGTGGAATACCGCACTTACTAGGCACACCCGACTCCACAGTCTAGTGATTTCATTCAAACCCTTGATGACACTCAAACCCTTCACTGAAACTCGGACCTCCGGCAGAAATGGACCGACACGAAGCGTCTCGTGTGTCGGTTGTGGCTTGAGTTGCATTCACGAAATCTTGCTCAGCACTAATTGGAATGGCTGATAGTCCTGGTTGTGATGTTTGCGAACGCGAGGAGAAAATTGACCACTTATTGTGCCACTCTCCTCAATTTCCAACACAAAGACTATCTTTGTCCAACGCGTTGAGGAAATCAGATGATCGTCTTCTGAGTGAAGAGACGGTATACTAGAGCACCGTCCCCACCGATCATCGGCGCAGAAGGCCGTGAAGGAACTTGTGTGCTTTCTCGGAACGTTTGGTTCGCACAAAACGCTTTGACTCAAGCACTGTCCGTGCACGTATCTATACTCTCTCTCTCTCTCTCTTTCCCCTTCCCCTTCTCCCTTCCCCCAGTTTAGGGTAGCCAACCAGACTCTTGACTGGTTAACATCCCTGCCTTCCTTATATCCCCCTTCTTTCTCACACACAGTAACCACTTACTCATTTTATTAAACATTGCACTCGATTGCGGCTGAATTGGGCAACATAAAAATGGCTTTCTGATTTTGTTGTTGCGAATATTTGCTTTTATCTATTGTGTTTAGTTTACTTATGAACTCAGCAACCGTTGCGCAGTTTTACGTGGCCGCTACTTGCTCTGTGATGCCCAATTTTAAACTCTTTCTGGTCAAAATTAGCACTTCTACCGATATGATTTCTGCGTGCTTCCTAAATTAAGGAAGCGGTATCGTACACATATGCATTCTGATTAATTGTCCTGTAGTTGTCTAATTTCATACAACCATGCGTATATATCGCAGTACACTTGTAGCAGCTTAGCATGCAATATTTTGTAACTTTTGATGTATTACTCCACTACAAAAGAATAAACGTGCGGAAACAAAGAAAACACGGTAAATGACTGTATTTACGACACAGAATTTCATTCAATGGATGTAACAGATTATTTTATTTTAAAGAATGTCATTTTTCTGTATATAGTCAAAGAGAAAGCTTTTCTAGATTTTTACAGAATTGATTCCCTTACAGTAAAGTGAAAACCTCGTCACGAAGGCTGTGAGCGAAATCAGATTTGTTCGTCTCTTCACCAACTACACACTCGTCTGTAGCTTCACCAGACACTCAAGTGTATGTAGCTAGATATCGCATGCGCGATCTAAGTGGAGCTGTTTTCTTAGTAAGATGAAGCAAGATACAGATGCAGTCAGATGTGTCTCTATCTGTTTATATTGCTATGCTCGAAGTCATGTTACTTAGAGCACAGTTATATAAACTCGTAGAGTGGATACTTGGATGTGCTTTCCGTAGTGCCGGGTCACTTTGAGCGAGGTGTCCTTTCAGTGGTCACATCTCATATGTTTTACGCAGCGTGCTCATCTCTGTATGTACTAGGATGCAATCTAATTGCAGCATAGAAATCTTGCTTACTGTTAGAACGCTGCGGTCGTGCACGAATCATTGCTGTTCAAATGAAATAAACTATGTGACAACATTTTTCATGTCATATTACGGAAAAACAATGAACCCCTAGTATTGATTATATCACAGAAAAGCAAGCTAACAGAACGCACAAGAGAAGAAAAATGAATGTTGAAAAATCGCCGTACATTTCCGGTTTCTATCAAACAAATTTCGAAAGTGTAAGTTCTCATGAAATTACGAAGTGAACCTCGGTATATACTGACAGCCAAACCAGAGTGAGAAAATATAACGTCTAATACACACTCCGAACCAGCGTATTTCGCAAATAAAGTTAATATTCTGTTTTTCTGCTTAGCGTTATCCTCTCATGTGTCTTGTCTTTCTCTCTCCAGGCCACAACACAGAACCGATGGTCAGGCTGCTCAGCATTTACGTCCGCTTCTAGCTGTTTTTGGGACTAGCCAATGCTCCTGTTCTCTTGTACATGCAGAAAAAAGTCGTTACCAAGGACTGTACTTGCTTTTTGACATCACGCGATTCTTTACGCCGCTGACGCTACGTTTGCAAACCAGCTATGCCATAATCGGATAATCCAGCAGCCCGACGGATGCAACAACACAGCTGCGCGCTTGGATCGGAGTCGCATCAAAGTCAGGGTATTCAGAAAACTTGCTCTGCGGACACCTCACATTGTGTGCCTTGAATTTAGCCTCCACACAAAAAAAAAAGCCTATTGGAAAGAAACCTCCGAAAACAACCGACTGAATGGCGCCTGGCAACTTTCACTAACCACTGCGTGAAAGGCATTGCCGGTGTAACACCCACGTCGCCCTCGCTTTCGAGGATAACTGACGTCGCTGGAGCATTTCTCGACCCGCTACGCGTCGGGCAATATTAGACAGCTGTGCTTGAGTTACAATTCGCGCCAATGATCATGCGACCCGTCACACACACCCCCAAGTTTACCAAGGCTTCCAGTGCAACTGGTATTGACATCAAAGTAGCGGATTTGCTTAGGAAGTTATTAATCTAATCAGAGCAGCCAGTGCTGATCAAGTTAACAATATAAGAATACGTAGCGGATTCTTTCGCTTGAACGTTCTCTTCCAGCGACCGCTGCCTTCGCATGACAGGTTGCTTTCGCATAACGTAATTCAGTGCCGGGTTCTCAGCACAGTCACAATAATGGGGTCGGGAAAGATCGTGCAACAATTGCTCGGTGAAGTTACAACCAGCTTCTCAAAAATGTTTTGACTTGTAATGCAGTGCAAGTGCTGGTCGAAAAAGAACGCGTCGTTGCTGGCTTTAATACGCAATGGAGTGAGAATATATTCCAGCATGTTGAATTTTTAAATTATGCTAAAACAGTGGAACTAAACTAGGACAAAGAAACGACAAGCCAATAAGGAACACGAGCTGACTTCTAATTGCACTCATAATTACAAGGACAGTAAACATCTACTGATTATCCTGATAGTTTGGTATTTGGCATCGGTTTGGTACTTTGGTGTCCCCGCCGGAAAATATAAAAAAATATATTCACCCTTTAGGCGTTGCCTAGACCAGACAGAATTATCAGTAGTCTTCATCAATGTTGCATTTCATTACGTGCTCACAACCGTTGGAAGACCGCCGGGGCTGCGAGCACAGACCGGCGGCCCCTACTTCGTTTACACGTAAGTATATATCTCTCGGCGTCAGCTTCACCCGACATCTTATTTGTCAGCGCTGCCTGATACAGCAGGCCTGAAACTGTGCGCGCTTCTAAGTTCATCTCATCGTGTTCCTCGTTGAAGCTGTTACAAACATCGCGCCACTAAGGCCCACCGCATTCTCCTCTTCGTAACTTATGTAGGCTTGCATGCGAACACGCATGCGCACACGGCACAGGAGTGCGCAGCTCGTTGATAAACTCCGAGGGCACCGTCGGCATCTCGAGCGAAGAGTATGAGCCCGAACACGGCACTGCACGAATGCGCAGGCAGCCTCATGAAATACCTACTATTGGCTGGCGATCCTGGCGGATAACTGGCTGCTGGGATATACCCTTTGCGAAAGTGGGATGCCCCGAATCTGTTGCGACTAGTTTGATTGCTCATTGTTCTGCTCTCGTCGAAGCGACGAAATCCGGCGCGGGTTCGAAACGTTTGAGCACCGATGCGTCACGGGAAAGGGGCTTAACGGTGCATGAACTCCGTTTCATACATAGCAGTCAACGACGTGGAAGCTGCGCAAGACGTTCGGGCAAGAAAAGTTATCACACCGCGCGTTCCGTCTATGCTTCGCAGCGCGTTCCGTCCACGCTTCACTGCGTGCCCACAGCGTTCGCTCGAGCGAGCATGCACGTGAAGCATGCTCGCTCGAGCATTCTTCACGTGCATGCTCAAAGAACAATGAAAATAAGAATGATCTAAAACAACGCATGATTAGCCGTATACCACAGTGTGTGTGTTTCTAAGAATAAAAAATTGTTTCATTCAATACTGCGTCTATATAAGAAGACACTTGTGCAGAACTGCGGTCAAAAAACGTCGAGCTATATCCAAGTGCGAACGAAGCCACTGCAAGAAATCTAGCCTCCATAGCGTTTACTGTACGTATGGAACCGAGCATATTCAGTACCAAGATGTTCTAAAGACGCATCGAGTATAGCAGATTTCTCCTTTTGTTCTTCTGAACCTGGAAACCCACGTAGCTTCACTGGAGCAGTTTGACCTTAGTCGTTTAGCATGAGAGAAAATCCAGGACTGCTGCCAGATTTTTTCGTTGCCCGTACTGTTTATTCAAGGTAGCATGTTTAGTAGGAAAGAATACTAGAAAGTACCGTCTGGCTGGTGTTCGATTAGTCATCTGAATTACACTGAAGAAGTTTGTCATGTATTGTACTATACGTTTTTTTTTCCTGTTTGTATTTACTACTCAGATTCTGAAGCAATCAAATTTGCCACCGAGCGAGAAGGCTGAGGGTTAGCTCTCGAGAGACTTGTTAACAGGTCACGTAAAGAATTCGTAGTCTAAGCCCTTCTCTATTCTGCGATAGTGGCTGCTGACGTATTACAGCAAGCCATTGTTTACCTACCCTCTCCCCCTCCCCTCTGAGTGCTTGCGTAAGTACGTAGTTTATTGCCGAATAAATGACTTACGTAGCACTGACCTTTGACTGACAAGCATTGCCATTCGACGCTTCTCGTTTCTGAATAATCAAATTATACATCTTTATATAAAAGCTATACATACCGGGTACTTGATTTTACCATTAACAGAATTTTTACTTACTGCAGAAATTTACTTATTTGCTTGAATACTCGAAGACGTAAAACATAATTATACTGCAAATAAATACCCATCATTGAATAATTGTCAAACCTTTATTATATAACTTATCGACTAATTACTTTAGCGCACATATTGCAGCACGCTAATTGAAGCCAGTGGTTTCAAAAGAAACGTCCACTTCGACCTCATATTGAGACTAGCACCAGTTTCGCAGCAAACGCAGTGAAACCTGCAGTAAAAGTGGACTGCTGTCCTACTTACTTTCTTACCAAAATGCCTCTTCATGCATGAAGCTCAGAAGTTACTGGAACACCAACGCATTTAATCGCAAACTTTGGGAACGCGCCTCTAGAGACAGGTGTCTTGCTTCACTCGATGTAGATATGACATATGTCACCGGCTATAATCTGTGAATTGCGAAATGTGGCCAAAGCAATTGATTTGAAAGTTAATTAACAGAAACTAAATTATTCAGATATCTAATTTCGCTTTTTCTGCTAATAATGTCTGCCTCCGACTAATCTAGATCAAGAAGTGGAACTGTGCAACGTTTTACGGGTCATTTAAAAAATATTGTTGGACAGAAAATAAAATAAATTAAATTGAATGGGATACCACGTGATATTCAAGTGAATTATTGGATGTCCTGATGTATATAACGTTTGGGTTGCCCTATTCTTGCCCCTCTCGGTAAGCGCCCATTTTTTAACTATTTCGCCAAATAGGTATGTATTAACATGACAGAAGGCATATGGAAACCTTAAAATATGTACTTTATTGGGCCGTACAGCTCGCACGACCATTCTTCCCTGGCCACGCATCAGACATCACCTTTGTTCCCGTGACATCGCTTAGTCGACAACTCAGAAAGCATCTGCTTTAATTTGAGCCCGCATTTCGGCATACATAGCGAACAGGCTACTGCATCAACATAATGAAGTGCGGTACGTAACCGCAACCAAACCACGTAGCAGGCGCCGTATCAGACATAGGGTTCAACACACTTGAGAGGTCGATCAACGTTCACATGATCAACTTTGGTCGAACAGGGAACGTCGCGGAGCCAACCGCTTGGACAAGAGGACATGTCTTGGTCATGGCAGCAACTGCTTTACGTGTAGTAAATGAAGCTTCGGACCATTTATATTCCATCGTCGCATTACATGGGCACGCTTTTTTTTTCCTTGTAGGGAAGATGCTGCCTGCTCCGCCACAAAGGAGGCAACATCGCTAACACGTTATTTTTGTTTTAGCAATATTTTTTATTGTATACATGGCTTTGTTTATTACTGAAAATTCCCCCCCCCCCTCCACGACCTCCTTATGTAATGCCCTACTAGGGGCCCTTAATATTGAAGGAATGATGTGAAATACAAATCTGGGCCGCCACAAGTTCTTACTAAAATAGTCCGACGGTTGAGGAAAGAAGCTTGCCTCAACAGACCTAACTTCACGGATAGCTTCACCGAATTCAAATATCTAATGCTCATTTCGAGACCAACATTTTTTTAGAGCTGTTGATGTCTGCGCTTGAAAGTGAGTAATTACGAAGGGTAAAAGGATACCTTGGGAGCGTTGCAATATTGACAATTGCTTTATTTTCTCGCATAAATAAAAACTTTAGCGCTTGGTTTTTTTGAACAAGTCTGTTTTCAAGTTAACAACCCAGGAATGTCAATAGCGGATTCAACAGGGTTTACTTCGCGCCTGTTGTAACCAAACGTGCTTTAAGCGTCAACGAACGTTGCTTTCTTGAATTTCTTTACATAAACCATCGCACATCACGGAATTTTTTTTTTTTTTATCTGGTCACTGCTTTACTGAGAAGTGCGAACTACCACAAAAGCGGACATACGAGGTTGTTGAAACATGTGGCAATGGAAGAGAGGATTCGTAAACATACCATCTCAACCGTAATCTCACCCAAGAAGACAATTGGGCTAAGTTTTATTTCCAGCAACGGGCCAGCATGGTATCGTATTAAACAGAAACACCGCCGGTTTTCTAGTTCATTGTTACAGTGCAACTGTGTCTTTTTCTAATGATTGTGGCCTAACTGACTGAAAAGTCTCGAGGAAGGTTTTGCACGCTGTTTTCTAGTTGAATATCCACGATCTACCTAAATATTGCTTAACCTATGTACTTAAAATACTCTCAAATACCCATACATCATTGATAATTTTCACAGACTATGCACTTATGTTACTTATGATTTCGCCACACTGGACAACTGCGCCCTTTCTTTTTTCTTTAATAAAGTTAACGGCGCAAGTCACTTACTTTATTTTCTACCTTAATTCCAGAGGTGATTGGAATTCGGAATGAGTGATCCGGCCAATTCGCGAGACCGAATCACCGGACGCACCAGTGCGACAATTCCTCGGAGAAGACACGATTCAAATCCCGTGATGCGAATTGCTTTAACTGGTACTAATGCGATGTCGCCTGTAAAATAATTAAAGGAGCTGTGATATGACTCACCGTACGGTAGAGTCTGCGTGCAGCTCCTACGATGAGGCACCGCAGGCACGAAGGAGTCTCCCGAAGCCAAGGCCGGGTCTGTTATCTCAATCACCTGCATCATTCGCGGATCTGCAAAGATAAAGTTTGTTTGGCACTATGAAGGAGGCGCTGTTCTACACCGTCGTCTACCCGTACTCATGTGCAAACGGCTATTGAGCGAGAGTTCGGTGAAGTTAGTTGCAGTTACTACCTAGCTTAAGTTACTAGGTTAAGTTACTGCCTAAAATAACCCGTTCTGTCAGAGATGGCCCGCAAAACACAAACAAAATGGCAGGAAGTGCTGCACCATCAATGGATGGTAAAATCACCGCGATATATTGTGTCCCTGCTTACGCTAGCCAAAGCGCTCAAAGAAGAAAAAATTATAAACATTGTCCAAGTTACAATTTTAAACCTGCGATGTTCGGCAGTCAGTCTTCCGACGACCGTACACTCTATGTCACCTGATCGTATCTTTCACCCTGATTTTTTAATATTTTTCTTCGAACAGAGCGGCTAATGTTAGCTCGCACACACGCTATAGCCGCCCCAAGCAATAAAAGGACATAAGAATGGTGTCGACATAAGGTGTTCTTTGGTTGCTTATATTGAGTATGTCGAATAGCCAATCATATAAAAGAAGTGCTGCCGGTTCTTTGGTGAATCATGCGCTTGTAAAGGCCCCAATCTTCACTATAAAGTCTGGGGACGTGGTCCTATTTTACCTTTTCATTTTAGTCTTGTTTGTTTGGGTTCTCTTAGTCTCTTTGCTATATTCATTTCCCCGACTCTGTTCTACCACCGTCTACACTAAATCAACTGAGGTTACTTCTATTGTGAGAGAAATACAGTAGCCATGTCCACATCTACACTAACGGTTCGAACGCATCTACCAGTTCCGGTGGTGTTGTGCCTACACCTACAAGAGGTGTAACACTAAGATTCAAGACGTCGATGTCACGACGTCTACGGCTGCACAACTCATGGCTCTTCCCAGTGCACCTCAATTTATTCGCACAGGGTCCTGGTACTTGGGCCATGTTTTCTTGCTTCAGACTGGCTTTACACTCCGTACAGCCAATTCTCTGAAGTGGAACTCACGAACAGCTAACGTACTAAATTCTCAAAATTCCCCATCACATCGAATAAGAACGCCACGAAATTATTTTGCAGTGGCTACCTGGCCATTGCACGATCAGTGGAAATGGCCACGCAGACATAGCCGCTCCTAGAGTTCCATGAAGAACACAGAGCTCGCATTCCTCCTTCCGGGTCAGGCGCTGAAAGCCATCCTTCGTCAACTGGCACGCAGGCTTTTTAACGGAGTGTAAAACCACAAATGTAAGGCGCACGATGTTAGACGAGCTGAACTCTCCGCTCCAACTCCGACCTCCAATCGGGCTTCAGCGATGCGAGGCATCGCTTCTATACAGGCTGTCGTTGGAAGTGCCTTTCACGAAGGCGTGCACTACTTTGATTGGAATGACCGACACTGCTGCATGCGACGTCTCCAGCAGCAAAGAGAACACCGAACATTTATCGCACAACTGTCATCAATTTCAGTGGGAAAGGCAAACATTATCTATCGCATTGCGACGACTGGACGATCTGTCGTTGTCTGTGAAGGCGCTACTTGAAGACCTTTCCCATCACCCGTCGGCCCACAAAGCTGTGAATGCACTTTAATTTTTGTTGAGGTCAACGGGACTGTGAACGCATTCGACTTGGTGAGACCTCCGTCGCGCATGCGCGAACTCACCGCGTTCCCTCCCCTGCCCCACTCCTCTATCTATTCTTTCTATTCCCCCTTTTCCATCCCCCAGTGTAGGGTAGTCAACCAGATGCATTTCTCGCTAACATACCTGCTTTCTCTCGTTCTTTCATCCACCTTCTCCTTAGGCTGCTCCGGCTATAGATGGCGCGTTCGGTGGTGGCGATGCGTCGCATTTCTGCGCCGCCTCGGCTAATGCTTGCGAACCGTGTTCGTCAACGAAGTCTACTACGCGTCTCTTGCACAGTAAGGATATTTCACCTTAGCGCGGTTCACCGTTCTTTTTAAAGCGAAAACTTTACAGGTCGCAAACTTGCGATTTCGCCGTGGCGGTGCTCCGAGGAGGCACATGACGTCACAACGCGCACCTCGCCACGGATATTAAAACGAAAGCTTTACTGGCCGCGAACTTGCGATTTCGCCGTGGCGGTGCTCCGAGGAGCCACATGACAACACAACACGCGCCTCGCCGCGGATATTTCTCTCTCTCTCTCTCTCTCTTTCTCTCTCTCGCTCCCTAGTCACTACTGCGCATGCGCCACTAGTAGCACCGAGCCACAGGTGCTCGGGCCAAAGGTGCTCGGCCACAGGTGCCAGAGCCAAAGGCGCGGCGCCACCGCCGTTTGGTATGACGTCACACCGTGTTCCTCGTCGTAGCGCTCACCTCCACTCGCTTCGCCAGCTGCGTCACATGCCTGATAACATGTCGGAAGATCGAAAAGGAGAGCTCGAGTGCGCCGCAACCACAGTTGAGGCGCCAGTATGGACGGCGACAATTCTGATAAGCAGGAGGAGGCCTGGAATCGACATCGAAACGAGATAAAGAGGAAACGAATCGCCCAGGAAACAGACGAACAGCACGCCCAACGACTGGCCAAACGCCGCCACATAGCTAGACAACCAGACTAACCTGGACTTGCAATCAAGATTAACCAAGGCTAACTATGTTATGCCTTAGCTTTTGCTACGTATATCCTGGCATAGCCGGGCTAAGCCACTGCCAATTTTTGCTTAGACCGACTCACTAACTCCGTGTAAACTGTGTAATTTTAAAGCTAACTTTCGCAGAAAAATTCGGGAATCCGTGGAGTATGCGAGTAGAAATGCAAATTATTACGCACAGCCGTTGCATGTCATCGTCGTCACGTTGTCGGGATTACGTTGTCGCCGTACCGGCTTTGTCAAGCTGCCGTCCTGACGCTATCCCAGCGCTGACCAAGACATGTAGACGATAATTTCGGCTATGATGGACGCTAGACACCGCCGTCAGCCCGGGAGAGCGAACGCTGCAAACCGGGTTACACTAAGTGAGTGTGTGACATTAGGCGGCCATTCCTGGAGTTCGACGCCTCTCGTAACGCCATCCCCTCTCTTGCCTTTTACTTTACGCGAACAAATGGACAAGAACCGGACAACTGCGACTGTCCTCATATGATATACTGCTATGATATGAAAGAGCGCGTCCGTTTGCAAGCGTTCGGCATACAGGTTCCTGGCTAGCTGCAGGCCGACTCCTAACAGCCAAGATATAGTGCCAGTATCAAGCCAGGTACTGCAGCTTACGTAGCGTACCACGGAAAATCATATGCAATCTCACGAATCCTATCAACTTGTACCATATGTAGGAGTACTCCACCATTCTGGCGAAAAAGCCTCAGGTTTACTAATCTTGCACGATATGGAAATTGCACGACTTTCCAAACCATGTTCCACAGTCCATCCAGAAGAAACGCTCTGCTGGTAAATAAATATATTCGAATGAGCGAAAAACGCTTCAGTGTGTATCTAGTGTACATTTGGCAGAGTAACTATTATACAAAACAACTAGGGGAAAAATAATTTGTATTGACCTGCTGCTGCGTTAATTCAACATATATATGCAACTTTTCCTGTAATGCTTCAGTTACGAATTAGGGAAGCGTTTGTGGTGTTTAACGTCCCAAAGCGTGTTGACAACTGTTATTTTAGCATGTGGACAAACAAAAGTCGCCACAAATGTTGCTAAACTGTGGAGTGAATTGCTTAATATGATGGCGGACTTGGGGAACGTAAACATAAGCTATCATGGCGTAACGCTTCTGCCGAAATATTTTCCCACAGGGGAAGCAAACCGGAAAGGTGAGGAATAATAAACAGTGAAATAGCCGGCAAGGTGCACATCACGTTTTCTTTACAATCGTACTGAACACACAATGCTTGACGACGGCAGAAATCATACCTAAGCTTCCAGATATTTAGATTCCAACCGCAGGACGGTTCACAAGAACACAGGTCACCGGAATTTTGCAAAACACACAGGCTTTGTTCACGCAAACTTTCTAGTTCTCGAGAAATGAGAACTCAATCATGCAACAGACTTTAGGTCATGTTTCCATTACGCGAATAATAATTGCGTAATTTTTATGCAGGTCAAATAACACATTGTCACCTCGAGTACCCCTGAATACTGTTGGTTTGTCCAAGAGTGAGAAAGCAAGGACAGGAAAGGCCGGGAGGTCAACCAGACGAGCGCCCAGTTTGCTATCCTACTCTGGGGGTGGGGGAAAGGGGAACTATGAAAAAAGGAGAGAGTAAGCACTGAGTACGTGTTGGAGGATGCACAGGCACACTAGAAACGCTCTCTTAAGCCGGTGGACTGTAAGTATTGTACTATGCACGAATCACTTTTCGTGTTAGTGACAGGTGTGGCCACGGTCCGAGTATCTTTGGCTCGGTGAACGGTTTTGAGTCCAGTCGTTGTAAAGTTGCCCGCAGCAGAGGCGCTGTATTGTGCATCGAAGCGAGGGCAGCTACACAATAGGTGCTCGATGGTTCCCTCGCACCCACAGGAGTCGCACATCGGGCTCTCAGCCATTCCGAAACGATAGAAGCATGCGTTCCCCACAGCCACAAGCGCCACAGCAAGGTTGTCCAAATCCATGAGAAACGATGGTGTGAGTTTATTTTCGCGTGAACGAGCCCAGTTGCGCAGTTATGTGGATCTTTATAGTCTGGACGATTTACAGGCTCCGTTCTAAAGAGTGCCAGAAAATTTATTGCAGATAATATTGGTGGTTTGCAGTACTGCGTTTTCGAAAGTAAACAAATCCAGCAAGCTAAGTTAAATCGCAGCGTCCGGATTTCGTAAAAAATAAAAATAAATGAATAGGACTGTTCCATTCCTGAACAAATTCAGGTAATCAAGAAAGCTCCGACCGCCGTCTCGCAATAGGAACAGCGATCACAGTCACTAACAGCATTGCTAGTAGATGGGACCGAAATGCGTATTACCCAAGGAAGCAGAGTACATTTCGTGAGCATAATCAGGTGACATGAAAACATCAATTGGCGCAGAAACTTAACAAGGTGCCACCACCGACCACAGGTTTCTCAGCCTTGAGAAACCTGTGGCCGTTTTCTCAGCCTTGAGAAACCTCAAAGCCATTGCGTGACAGGACGTTCGTTTTTAGCGACGAATGCGTCTCCTCGAGTAATTAAATGGCTGGAAGAAACAACGAAGCTATTTGCCTAAAAATAAAAGCAAACACAAACAAAACAATTGTCGCTTGATAAATGAAATGATGCGCTCGAAGGTGCTCCTTGCTTGGAGTCACAATATGCCAGCAGCGTTGGTTTTGTCGCATCATTCTGTGGAGAAGAACCAGTACAGGCTATACGTAGGGGCAGACTGTCTGTGCTGGGTGTTTTAACGTTAACATAATTTTTAATCATCACCCGTGGCATGCAGTACAATTGTTCTTCAGCTAGGTTGCTTTTAGAGGCACGCATTATTTGTACAAGAAATGAAAGCGACTATATGAATATTTAATAATTTTTTTATTATTAATATATGCACATATTGAAATTTATGAGTGGTTGCCGGTGGCCTAAAGCAACATTCTATTGAATAAATTCTGAGGACGACACCACTTTCGAAATGCCTACGACCCTGAGATTTGCGACGAAATCATTCGCGTTCCAGAAACTTCTGAGCTTCACTGCTTAAAATGTAGTTATGTTAAGGAAAGAAAGGAAGTAAGCCAACAGTATTATGGCACATTTACGCTTATCGGAAAACTGCGGCTAGTTTCATTACTGCATCCAGCAAATGATGGCAGCGCTTCCGATAACATAACGCCGGATTAAGAAGCAAGGCGTTCTGCGCGAGTCATCAAAAGACGCGAGAGAATGCAGAAGGTCAAGTGATAGCCGAAGAAATGGAATGCCCAACGGGCGCACGAGCCAGCACAGGTGCGTTTACGTTACAGTGAAAGACTCGCGCAAATGTGGTGGAGCAGATGGAAAAGGCGGCGGCCCGTCGAACGTTGATTCGACGAGCAGTGTGCCTCGTTTAGAAAAAGGACATGGCTTGCCCGATTATGGGAAAGGCATGGGCACCAGCGTTCGTGCGCTATATAGTCTCGACAGCAGGTGCGGTGCGAGAATACGGCTCGTCAATGCAGTTTGACAAGCGCTCCCGTGGTCCTTATACTTTTGCTCACGGGTGTATAAATTTTGTGAGCACCATGTGAAGCCCGTTTGTCGCGGCCTCGGTGTAATACACAGGCTCTTTAGGTGAGGACACTCGCGATACCCGATTGGGCAGGTAAGGCAGACACAGTTCGCGCCCGTCGGTTCGTTGACGGCAGATATCTATCGACGGGCCGACGCAACTTCAAGACGGAAAATATTTGGTCTACCGTTGCTATAGCAACCAGCGCTTCGCTTCATATCCTAATTCATTGACAGGTCGGCGCTCTATCCGCTGCGTCACCTCTGAAATGTATAGCCGCTGTTGTCGGGAGCGTGTCATATAGGCGCCTTCCTACATCCGCCAGTGACCTACTTTCGCTGCGTCACTCAATCGTTTCGGATTTCCAGCGAAGCGCCCTTTGCTATACTAACGGAAGATAAAGCTTTTCTGTCTCGAACTTGCATCGTACCACCCTCAGGTATACCCTCTGCCGGTCGTAGGTCGACGAGTGAGCGACGTTGTTACTTTACCTGGTCGATCGCGCCTCGCAAGCAAGCCGAGAAGTTCCCCTCCTAGAGAGTATATACATAGACAAAGAAATTTCTCTATGGTATATATCTCATAGCGAGGTCACAACGCAAATACTCACAGTGTATGGCCTCTGTGAGTGTAGACAGGCGTTCCTTCATCACGGTCAAAAGAACCTATGCACTGTACAAGCGATTTCGGTCGCTTTTGCGTAGCTTTTGCCTAGCTTTTAATAATAAAACCCTTTAGAAGGTCAGTTTCACAGGAAACTTATCTTTCACGTCGCTGAAATGTCGCCGGCTGTAGTATCACTAAAACATGCCACTGGCCACTAAATAGAAATACTGCGTAGCGAACCGGACATCTTCTTTCCGGTTAACCTCCCTGCCTTTCGTATTTCACCTCTCCCTCTCTCTCTCTCTCTTTTGACGCCAAACAAACCAATAAATAGCTAAACTCTAGCGGCAGAATCGGTAACGCTGCAAAAGCTAGTTCCAGAGCCACACATGCGATGCGACAGGCGAGAGGGTGCATGGCTCTGAACTTGGCCAGCTTGGTTTCTATAGCAAACACTCAAGCCGGAGTATACATTGGTGTTTTTGCATTTCACGTCTACACAAATACGGCCGCTCCTCCTCTTAATCAAACCCATGACTTCGTGCGCAGCAGCACAAATGCATATCAAATAAGCCCCTTCGTTCGGTATGAAGAACATCTTTTTTGGTTTTTTCGAAGAAATGCCCATTTCATGCTACGTTAATCCCGTTCACGCCGCAGGTTAGGGTGCCGTTATACTCACCCAGCATGCTGCACTTCTTCAGTCAATACTCGTCATGGCACTACCAGCGAGAAGGTGTTGGTAGGGGATGCAAGGGCACCGTTTGGAGCTGCAGACAGCCGCACCGTACACAGAAGACGTGAACCAAGAGCATGAATGGGAACATATACCGCTCCAATTATGCATTAGCAAGATTTACAAATGAGTCGTGGCAAGCGCTCGCGGAGGGACAAGCGTACCAATTAATTTTCTACGCCGTGGCGACGCGCGACAAAACACAGAGGCGCGGCGATGCTGCACACGCTATAGAGTCGAGGAGAGAAATGAAACTCGCACATCACGTCAGCGTTCACCAAACGGCAAAGCTGAGCAAAATGACGCCCAGGAATGTTCGTTTCCTTAGCGACCGTGCCAGACAGACACGTTCATTTTTCCTTGGAAGGGGTTATTGGGTTGTGCGATTGTTCACCCAATAGGCTTGGCATCATCGCGGTCTTCACAGAGAGCACAAAGAGTTACTTCTATGGCTCTGCGACAGCTCCAAAGCGGCCTTATCACAGGATCGGGGTACTTTGGCTCGCAGTGACTAGCAGAAACAGCGGTGCGTCACGTGTGGGGCTACTTCACGGCGGGCACCCCTCAGAGCACGAAATGAACGTGCCAAACGCCGTTTACGAGCCAGATTCCCGGGTGGTCGGATGCAGCAGCAATGCACTTTGATGGAAGCGATAGCGTTGTTCTCGAACTTTCGTTGGGATTGTAATCCCTACTGCAGATATTTTTGGAGCACGAAATGCGAGAAATATAGTTTCAATCTACTGCATTACCCCTTGCATAAAAAGGTGCTGCGGCTACTGACCCATAAGATGAATCCACATCTCAACAAAATTGCTTGCACTCTGCAAATTAGCGTGGAAATCAGCCACATTCTTCACTTCAGTGTTGCGAAAAAATTTCACAGCCGGCGGTCAGGCATGCCTCTATTTACACATTGCAGTCAAACATGTAAGTGACGTATTACACACACAAAGCGTTCCCCAATTCAATGCTGCAATGTCTGCATGAAACAGGGTTGCATGCACGTATTTGACGGCTTTGTCAAATTGTTTAAGATGTATGCCTCCCGGCCAGTAAATAAAGAACAGTTTGTTCTAGGAAGACGCACACAGCAGAGTAGCTACTTAAGATGTTAAAGCAATTGCACGAACAAAAATTACTGCGTCTTCCATATTGTAACAGTAATGTACAACTCCCGAGGGGCTTAATATACTTACAACTTACAACTTAACTTACAACTTAACTTACACAAACTTACAACAAAGGCAAGATCCGTACCAATTACGGCATGCAAAAGCAGGCATTCATAGTTGCAGATTTTCTTAATCATCACCCTGGCTTACTCACTATAACAAATGAATCACCGTCCCTAAGTACTTTCAAAAGAAAAGTGAACATGTATTTGCTGTCGCTTCAGGTTTGACTGTTCATTCTTTTGTACACGAATCGCATCCAGTATTTCTGTTACGTATTTCATGTACTTTTCATTTTTTGTGTGTATGTATCCACTTTGTGTACCATGCTAGCCCTGTTGCTTGAGTGTTTTGTGCACTGGGAACGGGTAGGGGAAGGGGACTGACACTTAGTCAGGGATTCGTGCCTTTTTGTCAGCCTCTTTGACAGAGATTCTCTGTATTTTTTTCTGTCAGAATAAACATTCATTCATTCATTCATTCATTCATTCATTCATTCATTCATTCATTCATTCATTCATTCATTCATGGAAGTGTCGACCAACGCGGCGATGAGAGACGTGGTGAGAGCCGTGGCTACGACAATAGCGACGATATGCGCATGCCCACGCAGCATACTCTATTAATTGGAATGACCTTGCAGATGATACTCTGACACCAGGACTCTGCACGCGCATTCCCCTACCCTCAATTGTTTCGCAGGTGCACGCCATTACAAGGCGCGGACCAACGTGTTGGTCGATGCTCCCGTGACGTGGGTAAAATATCGGTTAACTGCTCAATGTTTTCTAAAAGCAACGTAAAAACATTACAGCGCCAATAGCAAAGCTTAGGGCTCTAAGGAACATGGGGGCAAACGTTGTCCAGTCAGTGGCGGTTAGAAACAGCTACCTCGATTTCATTTTCATGCAAGAAAGCTGGGTGAAGTGTGTGTAAACAGGCCATCTATTGCGCTAACAGCAATACAATTTGGTTTTCTGGGTGTGCCTGCACGAAATACTTCTAATCGATAGGCTGGCAAGAGATATGCTTTTCTTTTTGAGTTCTGCGCGCTGATTTGCTAAGAATACGTTGATGTTGGTTATTTACAAAGTAGTAATACGGTCGCAAGAATAAGCTGTAGGAACTATAGCGCCTGAGTGTCCATATTTATGTTAGTGCGCCCGTTTCCCCAGTTCGCGCCACTTTATGGTTCTTATGGACTCCCAACCCGTGGACATTGACATTCAGGTGCACATGTGCGGCTTGATCGCGCCCGCACAGCATGTTGCAGCTTGACTTCAGTTGGGGATCGACTGAAGTGTTTTCTACGCAGGCGATGCAAAGCGGCTTGTGTTGTTTTATTGCTATGTACATATAGGCACGTTTATTCATGCCTATTTGTTGAAGCTTGATGAGTTTATTATAGCATAAGAGGCTGACAAACTATCGAGCCAAATAAAACACTGCCAATAATAAGCAGCTTATTTTTACTGTCTCCTCGGATTGGATATTCATAACAAAAAATAAGTTAGTCTCCACTTCATTTTTTTTATATGTATGGCTGACGAATCCCATCGTGAAGACTACGATGTTTTTCGTGCTTGGTTGGTGTTTTCTTCTGGTGCTGAAGTTTTTATCTATTTATGTGCTTTTCATGCATCAGTGACAGGCAACGACGTTTGTACTGAGCCCCGAAGACTCCTAATCTGCTTGGATATCCTTCTTAGAGAGTTTGTCATGGAAGAGATGGTCTAGGACTCGTCTGGCGGCCAGCCCACACCGCCCGCGACTCGGAAGCGGCTCAGTTCATCATTATGATTAGATGCTGCTGACTCTGAGCTTTCTCACTAAAGACGAGAATGTTTAGATGGTTTCATTGCTGCCAAGCACCCCCGTCCAAGATTGATATCTCCGGCGTCGTCCTTAAGCCAACCGACTATAATATATAGCAGCATCAAGACTACGACAGTACCTTACATACCCGTCGACGCGGTGGTAAGCTTGAGTGCTATCTCCCGACAGAAACTTGATGATTTGTTCTTGAAACTTACGTCGGGACAAATCCAAGAGGTTCGCGTGAACCCCTGGAAAAATGTCATCCCCTCTGACACAACAGATAAGCTGGTACAAATTTTGCTTGTTTTGTCAGAAATCTATAGCGTCCACACGCGGCCCTACCACCCCACAGGGTGCCCACGTAGCAGCTGGTGTCGTATTAATATCGACTTGGATCTCAAAGATGACGTAATTAAGAACATGATCGTTTGGACGCCACCATGCAAAATAATTAGTATTCGAAGAATGCACTCGTGAAAGTGTATGAAGATACAGTTTGCCTGTGGAAAGCTGCCTACTCATATAAAAGCTGGACTCGTTCGCTATCTTGTTCTGCCTTTTGTACAACGGCCCTTACAATGTCATAAGTGTTTTAAGATTGGTCATGTTCAGGGCTTTTGCGCCAGAGATCCGGTCTGTGCCAAATGCGTTTGGAATCACCATGCAGATTCCTGCGACGGTCCGACATATCGCTTCCCTAAGTGTAATGGTGAACATTTGGCAATGAATAAAGGATGTGCGTCATTAGTGGATGAACTAAAGGCACTAAAGGAGGAAGCGAAAAAAAAAAGCAGCAGGAGATGAAAGCTTCCATCGCCGTAGTGCTGCCCACGCGACTGGAAAAGCAGCGCGTTCAAAGAATGATAAAGACAAAACGCGTTGAAAAGGAGGGGGGGGGGGACCATCTTCCTCCCAGAGTCAGAGTGGCCAGCGCTGCCATCGAAATCGTTGGACTAAGTCTCTACAAATACTGCGAGCACAGTGGAAAACACTGCAAACACAGTACCTCAAGAGGTCTCAGCCAACGATAATGTACAACTTCTCAGTCTTCTGAAGCTGCTTGTCAACATCATCAGATCTCTAATCGTCGGTCGTCAGACACCAGCAGCGCCAGCAACAGAGCAACTTTAGGAGGCCCTCGTTCCAGTCCTCGATGGTATTCACTAGACATTTTACAGGAAACAAATTTAACACTTGTCAGCAGCCTCACCCCTTTGTGCTGCAACGGAACGTCAGTTCGATGCGACTGTGGCACGCTGGCCTGGTTCTTCCACTCATCGCTATGAATACTCCACTAGATGTTTTAGTGGTTCAGGAAACTAACGTAAGACGAACATCGACTGCCAGGCTTCGTGGGTGTCCACAGTAACTCTCGTTGCGCGGAAACGACTTGTGACTCTTTCGAGTGTGTGGACGCGGCGCATACGCGCAACGCTTCAAAAGCATCAGTCTACTGTGAGCCAAGAAAGTAAACGGACCACTGCGTAGGTGGCCGGAGCAGCTGCGGGGTCCCACCGGAGCGCTCCGATCTCACTCCGCGCGCCGACGGCGAGGGTGCCCCGAGTGACGCCAGACTTCGCCTTCACTCTCACCTGGGGCCTCGTCAGGCTTGATAAATTTCTAGCGCACCGTTCCGTTGCTCTGCTCCTGACGGTCGTGACGAAGGGGACCATGCATCGCCGGCCGTCTAGCCCATGGCGCTGTCGCACAGTAGCGGACGGCAGCGGAGCATCAAACCACGGCACTGAGAAGGAACGAAGGCCTGTTCTGATTGTTGCTTTGCTTACATTCACCTTTTCTTCCTTATTGGTGCACGTCGCCGGCGTCCACCGTTGCTCAATTTCAGGTAACATCGAGCAAGTAGCAACAACGGCGGCTATGGTGACGCGCGCTCTTTCACGTAACTCCGCAATGAAAAATTATATCTTTATTCTGTGAATTGCATCTAATACCGGCGTCACACGACCACTTTTGATCGCGATCAAGCCCGATCGAGACCGGAATTCACGACTGCGATTGGCTCCCTCGCGCAGCGTGCGCGAAGGAGCCAATCACAACTGTGAAATGCGATCCGGATCGGGCTTGAGCGCGATCAAAAGTGTGCCGTAGCGGACAAAATTCGTATGTTACATACGACTATCAAAAATTTACTGATATGAATATACAGCGTTTGCAGAACCCCGGCACCCAGCGTAACGAATTCACGTAAGATATAAATTGACGTATCGAATTTGTGCGCTTTCAATGGTCCTATGGATTCCGTTTACAGAACTACAATACCAGTTCTTGATGCAGAGCTATTGATTTGTAAAGTTCGTGCTAGTAGTTCCTTTCTTTAACAAATTTTTGAGAATTCTAAACAATATTCATGCCCTAAAACGAAATTCCGCTTCCAACAGTCACTAGAATTTAAGTTTTTTTCTCAAGCGTAACAAATTTCATTAAAATAGATCAAGGCATTATCTCAGAGAAGCGTTTGTGCGTTTTAGATCTACTTGAATAGGCTACGTCGGCGTTGGGCCCCAGCTAAAGCTTCCTCTTAAGAAAAAGCTTCGACTCGGGTTCTCTCATCCGAACACATGGCAAATGAGAATCGGTTTCCTCGGCAAACCCTGCGCCAAGCTTGATTAGGTTTGTTGCATTTAAGAGAAAAATTTATACCTAGTGAATGTTGCTAGCGAATTTTTGATTGAGGCCATCAATATTTGTATAAAAATTGTTGAAAAACGCAACTCTTGAAGAAGAAGCTGCGAAATTTATAAGTCTAACTCAGCAATCCAGAACGATATCACAATTCTGTAAATCGTATTGAATAGTTCGTCTAAACGAGGCAAAATTGGTGCATTATATGTGGCTCTCAAATAAACTTCTATTATGTATGACATTTGCGAAACCTTTGCAAACAGTGTAAGATATTGCCGTAAAATGTGAGTTGATAAATGAAATTTGTCCCTGTTGGATGCTCTAACGGTTGCCGTTTGCAACCTGCAATATTTGGTATTAGCGCAGAGCTACTAAGCTTTAAACTTCCTGCTTCCACATTTTTCAACGTTATCAATTTTTTGAAAGCTTCTTTAGAAAAGTTAGTGCTTAATTGACAATTCCGCTTCCAACAGCCACTAGAAGTTGACATTCCCTCTCAAATGCAACAATTTTCGTTAAAATTGGCCCAGTGGTTATTCCAGAAAAGGGTTGCTGCGCTTTACATGTACTTGAATACATGTATTTGAATGGGCGGCATCGGAAATGGGCCCCAGCTCAATATCCGTGTAAAATAAGTTGTCACAAGCCATTGGTTTAGATAGGCGTTGCTTCAGCTATACCATACGTTAACATATGGGCTGTTTATTTCTTCACCACACAAATTTCTAAAGAACGCTTTTGAGCATAGACCTATCCTAATCCTTCAACTGGGTAACGGAAAAGCTACTTGCAACAGAAATAAAATTTCATAATTAGCTGACTATTAAAACTTTAGTAATTAATTTTTAGTGATGATATTACGACACATATTGCAGTTAACAAATTGCAGGCGTTGAGCTTGCAGCTATAGCTTCGCGACTCGTGCTTCTTCACAGAGTGGAAGGGATGTTGAACGTTTTTTTTTTAGCATGTCGGTAAAGTAGGACAAAAAGTTTGCTAAATTTGCGCCAAATATTACTCTAAACTTTCCACAAATGTTGCTAAAGCTGTGGAGTGAATCGTTTATTATGATCGCGTACTTGGCGAACGCAAATATAAGCTATGATGGCGTAACGCTCCCACCGAAATATTTTCCTGGAGGTGGAGCAAACCATCAAGGTGAAGAACAAACAGATAATTGGCCGGCAAAGTGCTGACCACATTTACTTTCGAATCGTACTTAAGACAATGGTTGACGACGGTTGAAATCGTGCATTAAGCTACAGATTTCACCATAACAAATGCAGCACGGTTCACAAGAAAACAGGTCACCCTGAGTTTTCCAACACACACACACACTTTCTTCACGCAAACTTTATACAATACTCATGAAAGGGAAACTCAATCATGCGACAGACTCTAGGTCATCTTTACATTACGGCAATTACAATTACGTAATTTTATGCAGGTCAAACAGCACATTACCACCTCGAGTAATCCTGAATGCTGTTTTGTCCAAAATCCATGAGAAACGCTAAGGTGGTTGATATTCGTTTGAACGATCCCAGCTGCACAGATATGTGCAAGTTTATAGTTTGAACGATTTACAGGCTCCGTTCTAAAGCGTGGCAGAAAACTTACTGCAGGGAATTTTGTTAATTTGCTGTACTGCGTTTGCGAATGTAAACCAATCCAACATAGTTAAGCCGCAGCACCCGCACAAGTCCGAGCAGTTCTAATGGATTTCGTAAAAAATAAAATATGAATAGGACTGTTTCATTTCTGAACTAATTCAGGTAATTACAAAAGCCTCGGCCGCCGAGTGACCATAGGAACAGCGATCACAGTCACTAACATTATTGGTAGTATACGGGACTCAAGTGTGTATTACCCATGGAAGCCGAGTGCATTTTGTGCGCATTAATAAGTGGCATGAAAACATTAATCGGCGCAGGCACTTCACAGGGCGCAACTACCGACCACAGGCTTCTAAACCTCGAGAAAGAACGAAGCTCTTCTCCGACAGGACGTTCGTCTTTAGCGAAGAATGTGTCCGTTCGAGTAATTAAACGGGTGTAAGAAAAAAAAAGCGACTTGCTTTAAAACAAAAGAAATCACAAAGGAAATTACTGTGTCTTCATAAATGAAATGACGCGCTTGAAGGTGCTCATTGCTTGGAGTCACAATATTTCAGCAGTGATTAGCTTGTAGCGAAGAGCCGGTGCAGGCTATACGTATGGGCCGAGTTTTTTAACGTTAACAGAATACTCAAACATCCCTCATGGCATGCAGCAAAAGTGTTCTTGAGCTAGATTGCTTTTAGAGGCATGGATTATTTGTGCAACAAATGAAAGCGACTATTTGATTATTTAATAAATTTTTGACTATTAATACACGCACACATTGAGATTTATGAATTGTTGCCAGTGGCGAAGTTATATAATCTTGGAACCACTTCTGAGGATGACGCCAGTTCCGAGATGTGTGCATCCCTGAGATTTGCAACGAAATGCCTTGGCGTTCCACTAACTTTCGAGCTCCAATGCGTAAAATGCCACTTTGTTAAAAAAAGTAAGTAAAACAACCGTGAATTTTTATGGCGCACTTCACTGCGGTTATCTGAAAACAGCGGCTAGTTTCAATACCTGTTCCAAATGGATCCGGCAAATATCGAAATCACTTCCAATAAGATGATGCCGCAGTAAGAAGCAAGGCACGCTGGCCGAGTAATAAAAAAATGCGAGAGAATGCAGTAGGTCAAGCGACAGCAGGAGAAATGCGATGCCTGACGGACGCGTGATCCAGCACTGCCGCATTAACCTTATAGTGAAACAGTGGCACAGCAGAGTAAGTGGCAAAGGCGGTAGCCCGTCGAACCATTATTCGACGAGCAGTGTACCTCGTTTAAATAAACAAGATGACTTGCCCGATGATGTGACGGGCATGGGCACCAGCGCTCGTGCGCTATAGCAGCTAGGTGCGGTGCGAGAAGATGGCGCGTCGATGCAGTTTGGCACGCGCTCCCACGGTCCGTATACTTTTGCCCATGAGTGTACACATTTTGTTTGGCTCGGCCACGGGGTAAGTCATACACTCTTTAGGTGAGTACACTCGCGAAACACGATCCACAAGATAAAAGCAGCAACGGCGCACCCCCATCGGTTCGTTGACGGCAGCGGATGTCTGCCGGCGGGGGCACGCAACTTCACGACGGAAAATACTTTAAGTGCACCGTTCCTATAGCAACCGGCGCTTCGCCGCATATCCAAATTCAATGAGAAATGGGCGCTCTTTCTGCTGCGTCACCACCCCAGATGTATAGCCGCTGTTGTCGAGAGCGCGTCATACAGGCGCCTTCGTTTATCCGTCAGTGCCCTGCAGTTTCGCTGCGTCACTCAATCGTTTCGGATTTCCTGCGAAGCGCCGCTTCCTATACTTACGGAAGATAAAGCTTTTCTGTCTCGAAGTTGCGTCGCACCGCCGATAGGTAGCCGCTGCTGTCAGTGGAACGACAGGTGCTTGACGTTATTCATTTATTGATTTTCAATATTGCCACACTCAATTGAGAGCATTGCAGGCAGGCATTACAAAACAATCATGTTTACCTGGTCATGATTACCTGGTCAATCGGTGTTCCTCCTAAAGGGCATAAATCTTAGACCATGGTTGCAGCGACAATAGCCGCAGCGTAAGGCCTCTGTGAGTGTAGACAAGCTTTCCTTCATCACGGTCACAGAGCCTATGCACTGTACAAGCAATTTCGGTGGCTTTTGAATAATAAAATCGTTTTAGAAGGTCAGTTTCGCAGAAAATTTATAATCTTGAAGTCGCAAGATGCCACAGATTGTTGTATCATTAAAACCGGCCGCTGCCGCCTGTCGCTAAATGGAAATATTTGGAATCACACGAGCAAATAGCTAAATGTAGCGAGAAAATCGCTAACGCCAAGAAAACGTTCTCAAGTCACGCTGCTGGGGGACAGGCGCGAGTGCGCATGGCTCGGTATTAAACTTGACCAGTTAATTAGTTTCTTTAGCATGCAAGAAGTCTAAGTACATGGGTGTTTTTGCACTTCACATCTAAACGAATGCGGTCACTCTTGCTCTTCATCGAACCCATCACCTCTTGCTCAGCAGCACAAAGGCCAGTCAGCCACAATAGCCAGTCAGCACCCTCGTTGGGTAAGAAGAACATTTTTTGGGGGGTTTCTAGTAGATTTGCCCATTTGATACTCCCACGATTACATTCGCGCCGCAGGTCAGGGTGCCGTTCTACTCACCCAGCTTGCTGTACTTCTTCAGTCGAAACTCTTCATGGCACTACCAGCGAGAAGGTGGTGGTAGAAAATGGAAGGGCACCGTGCGGAGCTGCAGACAGCCGCACCGTTCACAGAAGACGTAAGCCAAGAGTACGAATAGGAACATGTACTGCTCCAATTATGCATTATGCAAAATTTACAGATGAACAGTCGTCGCAATCGCTCGCGAGGAAACAAGCGTACCAATTAATTTTCCACACCGTGGCGGTGCGTGACAAAGAGCAGAGGCGCGGAGATGCTGGACACACAATTGCCTAGAGTCGTGGAGAGAAATGAAACTCGCAGTCCACGTCAGCGTCCACCAAACGGCAGAGCTGAGCAAGATGGTGCCTACAAGTGTTTATTTCGTTAGGGACAGTACCAGACAGACACGTTCATTTTCCGTTGGAAGGGGTCATTGGGTTGTCCGATTGTTCGCCCAATAGGCCCGGCTTCAACGCGGCCTTTACATACAGGCAAAAAAGTTATTTCTATAGCTGTGCGAGTGCTCGAAAGGAGCCTTATCACAAGATCGGGATTTATCGGCTTGCAGTGACTAGTCAAAACAGTAGCGCGCGAGAGCGGTGACGAGCACTTTTCTTCGCACTGCGTAACGGGGACAGTCACAAAGGAGGTGTTCAATCGTCTCCTCGCAGCCGCAGGTGTCACAAGTAGGGCTGTCAGCCATTCCAATGCGGAATGAATAGGAGTTTGTGAATGCCACGCCGAGCCACAGGCGGCACAGAAGTGTTGCTTCCGCTCGTGGCAACCCTGGTGGTAGGCGGAGTTGCAGACGTGGATCCAATTTGTGGAGACGTGCGTTCGTGAATTCACTGGTGTTCCACAGATTCTGTGTAAGCTCGCGGGCGAGGGAGCGAAGACTTGTGGCTGCATCTGTCCTTGACAGCGGTATGGGTGTAATCTGGGCACCATCATGAGCCGACCGGGCAGCGTCATCCGCACTGTCATTTCCTGAAATTCCACAGTGACCCGGTATCCACTGGTAGATGATGTTGTGTCCCTTGTTGATTGCGTGATGGTGGAGTAGTCGGATGTCTGCGACTAGTTGCTCATTTGGTCCATGGCTGAAAGGGGACATCAGACACTGAAGAGCTGCCTTTGAGTCACATAAGATGGACCATGAATGTGATGATTTGTGAACAATAAACTCCAGAGCAGCACGGATAGCTGCGAGTTCTGCAGCCGTCGACGATGTAATGTGAGATGTCTTGAACTTGAGTGTGACGCACTCTGCGGGAATCACCACTGCTCCAGCTGAACTATTAGAGGATACAGAACCGTCTGTGTAAACGTGGATGCGTCCTCTGTGCTGTTCATGTAGCATTGAAAGCACAGTTTGTTTGAGGGCGAAAGTTGACATCTCCGTTTTCCTTTTGATACCTGGAATAACAAGAAGAGCCTGGAGTGGATGGAGGCACCACAGCGGTTGAGATGGTCGTGCTGCAGGCGTGAAGTTCGACGGTAAAGTTGCATGGTTGGTGGCAATAATCTTGCTAAACGCTGAACGAGGTCGAGCGGCAGGAAGGGAGGCGAGATGATGCGATGGAAGTCGGGCGAAGTGCCTGATATGCATCCTTAAGGTGTCGACTTGAAGATACGTGTTGATGGGGTGGTCATGCGCGATGGCTATTGTTGCTGCCGTGGACGCACATCTGGGAAGACCAAGGCAAATTCGCAGAGCTTGAGCTTGTACAGATTGGAGGGCACGGAGGTTGGTCTTGCCGGTCCCACCCAGTACAGGTAAGCTATAGCGCAGGAGACCAAGGAACAGTGCGTTATAGAGTTGGAGCATCGCACTCACAGACGCACCCCATGACTTTCCCGCAAGAAATCTGAGCACGTGGGTTATCATGACTAATTTCCTTTTTAGGTAGGAGATATGAGTACTCCAGGAAAGGTCTCGATCGATTATCACTCCTAGAAAGCGATGCGTCTTCTCGTAGGCAATTGGCTGTCCATTAATTCTGATAACGTACGGTTTCATTGCTTTACGCGTGAAAGCGACTATAGAGCACTTCTCGCAGGACAGCTCCAGACCTCGTGCTCGAAGATAACCTGATGTTAGTGTGGCCGCTTTTTGAAGTCTGGCGCGCACCTGAGGACGCGTCGCTCCTGATGACCAAATGCATATATCGTCTGCATAGATCGACACATGGACGGATTCCGGAAGGGTATGAACCAGGTCGATGAGCACCAGGTTAAATAGAGTGGGGCTCAAGACTCCGCCTTGTGGTACGCCTCGGTAGGTGTTGCGTTGTGATGACGCACCGTCCTCTGTTTGCACAAAGAATGACCTGTCCTTCAAGAAGCTGGATATCCACCGAAATACAAGGCCGCCGAGGCCGACATCACCCAAGGCGTCCAGGATGGCTTGATGGGTTACGTTGTCATATGCGCCTTTAACATCCAGGAACATCGCCGCTGACAGTCTCCTGAGGCTTTTTTCGTGCTGAACAGACGAGACAAGATCTATGACGTTGTCTATAGAAGAGCGTCCGCGTCGAAAGCCTGCCATAGCGTCAGGATATAACTTGTAATGTTCTAGATACCACTCTAGACGCGTCAGCACCATCCTCTCCATCACCTTTCCCAGACAACTGGCCAGAGCAATGGGACGATAAGACGCCACGTCTAGGGGTGATTTACCTGGCTTGAGCAAAGGCACAAGGCGGCTAGACTTCCATGCAGCTGGAACTTCTCCTTCACGCCATGAATTATTGTACACGTCTAGAAGTGCCTGCCGGGCTGTGTGACCGAGGTTTCCAAGAGCTGTGTATGTCACCCCGTCAGGCCCAGGCGATGAGGAACGTCTGCACGCTGCCAACGCCGCCTGCAACTCCTCGATGGAAAACAAATTGTCCATACGAGAATCTCGCGAGATAGGAACATCACGGGGATCACGTGTAGTGAACGATGGCGGTAGACCAGCAACCTTGAAACAGAAGTCCTCCGCTACGTCGATCTCTCTGCGACCTTGATAGAGAGCCAGGCATTTGAAGGGGTGGCGTTGTTGCGGTGATGTTCGAAGACCACGCACTGTTCTCCAAATATGTGAGAGGGGTTTATGCGGATCAAGGGTATCACAGAAGGTTTTCCATCTTAGAGACTGCAGGGAGTTGATCCGACGCTGGATCTTCTTCTGTATGCGTCTCGCCTCCCTTAGGTCGTAGATGGACTTGGTGCGCCTGTACCTTCTTTCCGCGCGACGGCGGATTGCTCGAAGCCGCTCCAATTCTGCTTCGAATTCAGAAAATTTAGGAATAGGCCTAAAAGATCTTGTGGCTTCTTGAGCAGCGGCGTTGATTAGCTTCTCGATGTTGCCAGGCAGACAATCCTGGATCTCTTGGCTATTCTTCTCCATGAGCAACGTGTATTTAGGCCAGTCGATGTGATGAAGAACTGTAGTAGAGTGTGACTTGCGTATGCCGTCGATTTTAACATATGTTGGGACGTGGTCACTACCATGCGTTTCGTTGTCCGTGAACCATTTCACACTGGCACTGAGGCATCTTGAAACAAAAGTCAAGTCCAGGCAGCTGCTGTATGTCAATCCCCGCAGAAAGGTGGGACTGCCATCATTTAGGCAGCAGAGCTCATGATCCGACGCGAAGGATAGTACACGTCTTCCTCGACAGTCCATCTTTAAGCTTCCCCATAGCGGATGATGCGCATTGAAGTCGCCGGTAATAACCCATGGTCCAGGTGTCGCTGTTAAAATTGTACTTAGCCTTGCGCTGTCAAATCGACTCGGAGGTGAAATGTAGGCACCTATGAGCGTGAGTGCGACGTTCTTGCATTTTATAGTCAAACACACATACTGATTGTCGTCATCAGGTGCCACTGGGTGTAAAACATATGTGAAATCACATCTGATATAAACGATGACTTCGCTGCGGTCGGTACAGGTGGCAGACATGAAAGCTTCATATCCTGATAGGCGGATGGCGCTCTCAACGTTTGGTTCACAAAGGACGATTATTGGAAATTTGTTCTTAAAAACAAACGGACGAAAGTCCGAAATGCGCGATTTAATGCCTCTGACATTCCATTGGAAGATAGACGCTTCCTTGACTTCTCTAAGGAACGAATGTAGAGGAGCAGCCATGGTGCTTCTCAAGGCCGGACAGTACCGGATACAGGGCATCCAGTATTTGAAGTGCGCCTCGAGCCGCCGGAGTGTGTATGGCGGTCAGTAGTGCTCGTAGCGTGTTCATAAGGGCCCTTATCATGGTGACAACTTGTTTGTCGTTGTCTTGGTTGCTGCCAGAAGGTGAAGCATGATTCGGCGAGCGTGCTACATCTTGTCGCTCCGCTGGTGGATCTAGCCGTGGCAATGGCGGCCACTCCTCGCTTGAGGCAATGATATTGGAGACTTTCTGCTGAGGAATCTCATTGCTGCTATTGCTAGTTGTATGCGTAAGTTTCTGGACTGTCAGTGGACGCGGCGCATCCTTAGCAATAGCAGTGGGTTTCCTAGATCTCCGACGACGTGAGCGTCGACGTCGCACCTTAGCGGCAGCCTCCCTGTGCGAGGAACCATCCCTGACCATTTGCCTCAAGACTTTCGCCTCATTTTTCACATGTGGGCAATTCTTCGAAGTTGCATCGTGAGAGCCCTGACAATTGGCGCACTTTTGGTTTTCTGCACGACAGGCGTCGGAGCTGTGCGACCCAGAGCACCGTGAGCACACGGCAGCGTTTGTGCAAACCGCACTAACGTGCCCTATCCTTTGACATTTCCTGCACTGAAGCGGCTTTGGCACAAAAGGGCGTACAACGTGTCGGAAGTGACCGACCTTGACGTGGGACGGTAGGCTGTCTCCTTTGAAAGTTAACTTGACACATTTCGAGTTTCCCAGGCGACGGGCTTGCAATATGGCAATTCCCTCTGTCGCCGGCTTGATGAGTATATGCAGGTCACCATCGCTTATGGAATTATCTACGTCATACACAACGCCGGCCGTAGAGTCGTGATGGTCTTGTTTATAACAGCGTACGTTGATGCTATCCAGCACCTTAACGTTGCTCAGAATGTCTAGCGCGCTGCGGTTTGTGACATCTATAGCGAGGATGTTCTTACGGGCGTTGATCCTTATATCTTTGATCTGACCCGGAACAAGTGCCTCGAGCGATACAGATGTGGCTTGACGGTTGATCCGGTTTAGATTGTCGCTAGCAGCCACAGGCATATATAAAATGGTGAGGTCTGATGGCTTTCGCGTCGGGATCACAGTTGCCTTACTTGAGGAAGGAGACGTCCTGACGAGTCTTCTCTTTGCTTTGTGCTTCGCTACGGGCACGAAGTCGCTGTCATCCGAGGTTTCATCACTGGTTCCTGAGTAGATCACAGTGTCCTCGCTGTAGGTGTCACTCGGGCGACTAGACCGTTTTCTCGGTGCGGTCGCTGTTGACGTACAAGGACCAGGAACCTCTCCAGGCGACTCCACGTCCATCGCCGTAGTTAAGGGAGTGGCGTCTCCCACAAAGTAGCTTCAAATTCTCAGAGACAAAAAGGCAGCGTTCCACACAGGACACTTCGTCGTCGTCCACCCCCTTTGTCGATGCTGCCAGATATGACAGTGGGGATAAGTTCACTGTCTCGGTTGTAGACGCGGGAGGGAACCTGGTCAATGCAGCCTCTGTTTATACGCAGTTTGCACATGTGGCGGAGGAAGCGTCGATTGCTCTTTCTTTTCACAGCTCAAACGTTCCCGTTATCGTCTTCTCGGACTCGCGCACGGCGGTAAGATCCTTCTCGTCCGCTCTCGTATCTGAACAGGCCAACAGTATTTTGACTAAAGCACTTTAAAGGACTAGGGAGAGCAGCGAAGGAGGATACCACATCTCGTGGTTCCTAGCCCATCTAGATAGCTCAATTACCTCGCTTGGATGGAATCCTAACGAGCATGCCCACCGGAGAGTGCGCGATTTCACGTACCGCGCTGTCGCGTGTAGCCAGGCTTGGAACGAGGTCAACGTCCACAAAGATCCATTATGTACTTTCCACGAAATTGTTTCCCATTATCAACTGGGCAGGAGGACATTTCCACCCCCTCACCCCAAATTGAACAAACCTCTGGCTAGCACACTCAGACTTCTGCAAACCCGTTCGTATCCAACTCCTCCGTCTCTGAAAGGGAAGCTGAAACGGTTTTCAATTTCCATGAATTGCTGCGATTGGGAAGAACAGACCTAACAATTTACGGTTCCGTAATTTTTTTCTTGGTTTTATTAATATAAGGGGCGGAAATCGCTTTCTAAATCACCCCCGCGGACACGCCCCCATCGCTTCCCGGAGCGCCGGGTGAGGTGGTTGCCAGAGGAGAGAACCGGCGAGAGTGACGTCACTGGCGGGGACCGAGCTGCCGGACCGGCGTGCTGGCATGTGCTGGCATGCCTCTTTCCGTCCTGCGCTTTACTGAACGACGCTATGAGAGATCTGCCGCCGCCGCCGCTCACGTTTGTTTTCTTTTGCGATTTTCGTAAACTGTTCCTGCCTTCTGTGCTGCGTGAGTGCGTACAGCCAAGGGCGCCCAACAAGCCCTCGTTCTGTGCAGCATTCGGCTGCGCAAACACAGGCGCGCGAGACGATGTGGTGTTTCACAGGTTCCCGAAGGACAAGAAGCTTGCAGCGCAGTGGGTCCGTACGGTGAGGAGAGATAAGTTCGTGCCGATGAAATCAACTGTGCTGTGTTCTTTATCTTCCATCAATACGCAGCACATGCAGGTGCACCTAGTTTAATGAAAGCCGGATTAGGCCCACATTGATGCACTCGAGAAATGCGAACATTCGCAGCCATTAACGTCTGGTAACACAGTTTTAGCGTAGCCGGATAGCCTTACGACAAATGCGGAAACGCGTTGTTGCTAGCGTTGCTATACTCCGTTTCATACATCAGGTGCAACGCTGTGGAGGCTTGAAATACTTCTTGCAGTGGCTGCGTTCGCACTTAGAAAAGGTTCGGTGTTTCTTGACCCGATGTTTGAGAAAATTTTCCATATATAAGCTCAGTTCTGAATGAAAAAAAAAGAAAGAATTTACTTATAGAAACAATCCGTGTACTTATACGGCTGCTAACACGTTCTTTTAAATCAATTTTCTTTTCGGTATTTTTTGATTGCAGCCCGTCGCGGCAGCTTCACGTGCATGCTCGCGCGAGCAAATGCCGCTGGCACGCTGCGAAGCATAGACGGAAACGCGCGCAGTAATAAATTTTGGTGACCGGACTTCGTGCCTAGCTTCCACAGCGCTGCACCTGAGGCATGAAATGGAGTATAGGCTTGCCTAGTGACATTCGACGTACGGTTCCAGTTATCGTGTTTACCACACGGCGGTGCTAAAACTGCCTAATATCTTTATGTCAACACTAGCATGGAGCACGCATACCGATTTTTCATCGAGCCACAATCGCAAAGTCGTCGAACCATAGTATGAATATTGCACATGTAATACCTCTGGCCATCTCTGGATTTGTATGATAAGCAACTTCCATGACTGTACCCCGCAGCACTTCATGTGCGCGCTTTGAAACGCGGCACTTATAATATATATATGTTCGCGATCGTGTATCAACACTCAAAAAACCACGGGCCTACTTTAGACAAGCAGCGGCAAGATGCTTGACATCGCGGAATTGCACCCGTGTTTACAATCTAATGAGAAGTTAGTGCTTCGGCATTCTTCCAGCAGCAAGTTCCCAGTCACACTTTAGCGCATTTTTTCTCCCGGCATTGGAACCTGCAGCTACATGAAAAAAAAAAAAAATACGTACCAGCTAACATTTCCAACGCGCGAGAAGGTGCACACATCGCTCTCGCTGTTGGCACACTCAACATCGTCGTTGCCACCGCTGCCGCCGTTGCCGCCATCGTTTTCCGTATCGGCTGTCGGTTCGAACACGTACGGCGAAAATACAAGCTGTCCGAGACAGCGAGAACGTTCCATAATGCTTACAACTCAGCTATGAAGCCAGAACAGAACAGCGTGCTACGCTCTGAAACGGCGGCGCCGACCGGAGACTGCCGCGAAAGACGTCACAGTGGCCCCGACCAATCACGGGCAACAGCGGCGTTCGCGCGATGCCTTGAGGCGCTGGTGCGCGTTTTCTTGAAAAAACAGCCGCTTGCGTTTGTTTCCGCCCTTTTTGAATCAGATATTCGTGTTCAGGGGACTCAAAACTGTAGAATGCCGCAGAGAACTCATTTTTTGCGAAAAGTGTTTCAGCTTCCCTTTAACAGGATAGATCCTTACCACTCACAGTCATACACCAAATGTGATCATGACTCATGCTCTTTTGAACACATGCTCTGGCTGTGCCCAGCCCTTAACGCCTCTCTACCCATCACGAAAGAACAATGGCAGGAACCTCTCAAGAGCAGCAATCTTCACATTCAACTACAGGCTGTCCAGAAGGTCCACGGCATTGTGGCGGAGCTTCATCTCCCGGTCCCATCGTGGGCGGAGCCAACGATTTGATCTTAGGGAGCCTTCGGTTTTGGCTCCCCAAGATCTCAATCCCTCAAGACTCAAAGTTCTTGTCATGTTATATCATGTCATGTTCCAACATACTGCATTACCCTTTATGCGAAAAGGTGAGGTGGCTGCTCACCCACAAGACGAATCCACATCTCAAGAAAATTCCTTGCACTCTGGGAAGTAGCGTGGACATTAGCCAGTTTTTTTCACTTCGATGCGCCGGTGTTCGTGCAGCCTACGCTTGCGCGAACACCAGCGGCCGCGACGATGTTCCGATGTTCCATTAGTTCCTACAAGACAAGAAGCTTTCAGCTAAGTGGGAGGCTGCTGTGAAGTGAACCAACTTCGAGCGCTCAAGAACAACAGTGTTGTGCTCTAACCACTTTCGTGACGATTACTACCGGAATTTATCAATAATGCGTGCTTTGGGTTCTCCTAAAAAATAATTAGCATGCTGAACGGGAGGTGCAAGTTTATCTCCCACCCTTGACGCAGGTTTCATCGCCAAGCGCCGCGAATTTTCTATTCGCACGTGTGTTGTGAAACAGCCTGCATGCAGCTACCATAACGCAGTGCAAGCGTAAAGTTTGCATGTGTTGGAAAGCCTGCTCACGCCAGGACGCTGCGCTCTCCCTTCTCTCGCACACATAGAGAAACCGACCATCTCACGCAGCCGACAGAATTCGCCGGTTACAAGTAGCGTGCGGATGGCGCGCTGATGAAGGTTCTATATACTACACGTGCTACAACAGCCGGTAAACGTTTCCCGCGTTTAAACCGTCTGTGTAGATCGCCGACAGCTTTGGGGCAGCGCAAAAATGCCGAAGATCGCATCACCGCTTACGTTCTACAAGGAGGCATGCAGGAACATAACACTACAGTTGTTTGCCCGAAAACGTACTCACTGGAACGTTGAATGCAGCTTAGCAAAAAATATACTCGCCAAAGAACATTTCCAACACAAGGAGATGCTAACACTTCGCCTTCGTTCGTGTGGAAAGCAGTGCTTGCACCAGCATTTTTTGCTTCTTGGAGATGCCGGCTCTACGCAATCGGCTCGTACATGTAGGCAGTAAAGTATAAACCCCTTACAAGTGATCTTGCACACGACAGCGCGACAAGCGAGGCGATGGCTGTCGCGTTCACTCGTCGCCTGCAAGCCGAACTCCACGCGAGCGATGGCATTGAGCGACGACTTCCCGGTATGAGGGCAGCAATATACGCGCCGAAACTAGCGTGACGCATGCTTTATCAATTTAAGTTGATGTATTTTACTGAAAAAGAAGCATAAAATATTTCTGAAGGTCTTACACTATGTTCTTATTCTTGCACGTGTAAAATTCAGTAGTTTGCTCGTTCCGTGCGACAAACAGTAGTATTTGAGTTACGTACATCCAGTTTCGGCTTCGCACTATTGGCTAGTCGCTCATAACATTTCCGGGCTACGAGCGACGAATTCTAGATTTCTAGAAACGAGCGATCGAGCGACAACACCGAGCGATCTGTTCAAGCGACGGCCCGTTTTGTCGCTCGGAGCCATCGGCCGTCACTGTCGCGCGCACAATCGCCCTCGTAGAGTTTGGACTTAACGCCGAACTCCTCAGAGAGACGCATGCTCTCGAAATTTTCCATGACCGTCTCAGCAAAACACCACCAAACTACCTTGCACCGTGCTTCGTGTGTAGCGGCAGCAGTCGGTCCGGACGAACACCATTGTTGATGTCACGAGGCGCCCGACCAATCACAGGCGGAAACGAGGCGCGCGAGCTGGGCGTGTCTGCTACTGCACTTTTCGTCGAAATAAAATATGTTTGCGCTTTCTTCTGCTCAATTTCGATGCGATATTCGAATTCAGAGGGTTGAAAACCACGACATAGTGCTCTTCACTCATTTTTTCTGGAAAAGCTTTCAGCTTCCCTTTAAGAATACGATAAGGGGACGTGAAGTTTCTCTGCGAGCTATAACTGATGCTTCGGGGAACACAAGCTGTTGCAGGCACACATGTGATAGGTCCTATTCATGTAGGTTTTCCAGGAGAGCGTCCCTTTCATTTTTGTATTTCGGGCACTAGAATGGAAAGTGTTTAATGTCTCCTATCTCTTCTTATGTCGTGCAGTTCGGAGAATTGATACGCTCCGTCCTAAATAAACATGCTGGTGTACTAGCACATCGTGTCCTTGTTCGATATAAAAGTGAGGCTTCCTCTAGACGAAATCTCTTGGTTATGCAGGGCATAGGCGATGGAACCCAAAGTGACTCAAAGTGATTTCGAACGTCAGACTTCGTAACTTCATTATTCTTTGGGAACTGAACTTTGGGAGGATGATGTAGCCCTGCATATGCAAGAGCACCATATTTTTCGTTGCCATCAATACTAATGCGGGAGAGAATCCACTGAAGTTAAACTGAGAAGCCTTTGTCGCCGTGTTCTTTCACGAATGCAAGTGATTTGCGAGGGACTCTATCTCTTTTTTAGTTCCGTGGAAAACACGGGGAAGGCGGGAGATGGAAATTCAAGACGATGAGCAAAACGAGAACAATGTAAAAGCAGGAGCCAACGTTTCGACAAGCAGACGTTTCAACAAGTCGACAAGTGGACAAGTCCACTTGTCGAAGCGTTGACTCCCGCTTTTACCTCGTTCTCGTTTTGCCCATCGTCTTTTTAGTTATGTAATTGCACAGGAGGCTGCATGAGTGAGTAACTTGTGAATGGCAGAGGTAGGGTTAATGTATGTCGCTCCAATTTCATGCGCGGATTTTATTACGAATGTAATGGCGTGGTTTCTTGATTCACGCTAGATGGATCTGCTTAGAGCACTTTTATCTTTCATTGCGAAACTGCAACGTGTGCCGCTTTGCAATGGTCGAAAAGTACAATCTTTTACCAGTGTCAGTTATCAGATTTCTAGCAGCTATTTGTACTTGAAGTAATATCCTCCTTATCAATCCAGTGTAGCATAATTGTGTTAGCGGCGACAGACAAGCTGATGCAGTTCCAAAGCAAATAAGAACACTTAACACGTTTGTATATGGATGATCTAAAGTGCTGGGAGTAGTTTAGAATAAAGTGTTAAACAAAAAAAAAAATATTTTTTATAGTATGCATGAGGGCGGTGAGGAGCTTCAAAATTTAGGCAAATCACTTTTGAAATAAATCGCCTTTTATTTCACATAGCGTGTCGTATTTTCGAAACGTATCGATCCCGCCAAATATTCAAATAATATTAAATCAAACTTTATTCCAACATTCGGGATGCTGGGGGCCGTGGTCAAAAACCCGCTACACGGCCTTTGTGAACGAAATTGGCTCTTATAAACTGAAGCATAACAAATACCTACCTTTTAGCGCGCTGTTCACATAATCAGCTGCTTCTCTGACAGACCTTTGTGGTGGTGGTGTCTTTATGTTCCAGCTTTCACACTGAACCAAGTAATGCTTTCACAGAAATTATAATGCCTTCCTACTTTTACATCTCAATCAAAAAAAGTACTCCTTGCGGTTTTTATTGTGAGCATACGCAGACAGTAAATAGTAAATAATGAAACAATGTCGCAAGCTATGGGACGAACTTTTAGCACCACCACTTTTTTATCTACCTAAGGAAGGTCATGCTCTCCTCTTAAAATCAATGCACCACACGTATGTTTTCCTAATGCAGTTTCTTGAGTGACACCGTGCTTTCCTATTACAACAGACCTTGTTCAAGCAACACTATTCGTCTTTCCAATTATGCCACACGAGTATCAATGTTTGTTGATGCCCGCATTGCGGGACAAAGGATTTCAGAATAAATTCAAAGATGTCTTGTTAAAGATTTGCCCAAACTTTCGAACTTCAGCGTTTACTTTGAAAGCTCTTCAACGTGGACAGGGCCACGGTGAGCAATGATTTGTTTTTAGAGACGAACATGTGGGTGACAATGAATATTTCTTGCTTCTTCCCATCAAAGGGACTCTAACGAGAAATGTCATGTTGTGTTATTGGGATAATTATAAGATTAGCCTGCAAAAATACTGACATTGTAGAAAGACATTCACAACTAAAATACGCTTCTTGATTGACAAAACGACCACATTTGCCATCGTGAAAGTAGGCGCGCTAATCCAGAAAAGAAGAAAGACCTAAAGATGGATGGCGATGCCGGGCTGAAATTCTCCAACCAGCTCACCCCGATGTTATAGCTTTAGCAGTGTCTGCTCTCATCTAGTTAATGGTCTGTCGGTAATAAAATAACTGCATTGATTTTTAAAGGAACGAAATACTCAGTGTAGCAGGGTTCGAAGCTCTCCTTGTGCGAACATGGCCAGAAATGTGGGCAGACTGACGTACTTGCGTTGGGTGTTGGGCACAAATTACGAAAATTGAAAGAGTTGGCGTATTAAAGCAATACGCCAACTCTAATAATATTAAAGCATTTTCAAGTATTCTGCGAATTGGACGGTAAAAATATACCTAGCTCTTCTAACTGATCTAGTGCTCTGTAGGGGCCTTGAATTTTTCTCTAGTGCTAATGCGTATCGATAAATTCACAACCGTTCAGGAATAAACCTTTATGCGAGCTGACTGCTGGAAACTGATATCCATACATGTGTTTTAATGTGTTAATTTGTTCTGCGTACCTAAAAGAGAAGTTGTTTATGACAATGTGGAATGGAAGTGGCGCGCTATGCTATGATAAATGCCTGAGGTAATGTACTTATGAAAAAGTATTTTTAAGTGAGAAAATGCATGTTTCTTTATGAAGAAGATAAGAAATGTCACAATGTCACTACACCTATACTGCCGCGCCCTCGAGATACACAAAAAGAAAATACAAATCTTGTCGCAACGCCGGTACGTTGAACCAATCTTCGAGACCTGTCGTCGCGACCCCCGCCAAAGACGCTAAAGGGTCATTTGTCACTGTTGACCTAGCCAAATGTAGCCATATTTTTATGTGCACTTGTTTGGTAAAGCCACCCGTCAGATCCTCATGGGAGAGTGACGGAGGTGCAATCAAAGTATCATCAATCACGCAAATGAGTAGAACGCGAACAGCTTGAGTAATAGCTGCGCCGGAGGAGAATCACGTCGGCGTGGTCGAACTTTACCCTCGGCATCTCGGATACGTTGCGACGGCTGCACTATACAGACGCTAATCTCGCTCCGCAAGTATTGCTTCATGTATAACATGTCACCGAAACAACCAAAACGAAAAAAAAGGCACTGCGAACCTGTGAATCCGTTGGCTAGATGAAGCTGCTAAAGAGATGCAAAATATTTCTGTTTTAATGATGCATGGACACTGCGCCCGACTTGATCTTCAGGAAAGCACGCGTGAAAATTGCACTGGCGCATGTGAAGGACACAAGAGTACACGCTAAATTTGGGACGCTTCAAGATGAAGCTATTTGAATATGTTTTCTTTCGTTCTATGCCAGCACGACTCCGCGATCGGTCAGAACGCTCTCGGACCACGCCCATTTCGACGGCCTGCCACGCAACTTCAGGAAAACTGTGAAAACTCACTCTCTCGAAAAGAAGCGGACACACGGATTATGCATGGTTAGGTCAAGCAATAGAAAAAAAAAACTTTTGGTTTCCGATTCTACGCCTCTGTCGCCATTATCCCCTCGGCATAGGTCACAAAGTTTAGACCCGGGCCCATTACGGCTAGCCTGTCACGTGACGTCCCAAAACCACAAGAACCTACTGCACAAAAGTGATGTGAGCGCATTAGACATGCATCATTATGGCGAACAAAAGTGAATTTTTCTTGGAATAGCCGGAGACTGCACCGTGCAAAAAGAAATAGAAGACAGCTGCCCGAAGGTTGTTGGCGAAGCTGGCGGCTCAAAGCTATCGGTGCGTATCGTTCCTTTAGTATATAATAAGAACAAAATACGAAACGGAACAACAAGCGACAATTAGAGTATATTCTGAGTGAAACACCATGCATAAAAAGCCTATGCTCATGCGCAACAAATTTACATAAAATGGCGTTTGCCCACCTCGTTTTAATCTTGCATGGTGTTCCGCAGGATTGCAGCAGATACTCCTTGACTGAAAGTACGCCTATGTAGCCGAGACTTCAGTTCACCTCCCAGCACTGTAGGCACAAATAAAGGACACGCGGTTCACAGAGGCCCATCGGCTCCTTCAACAGCGATTGCCATCTTGCTGGCGCCGAACGACATAGATTAAATACGGAGAAATTGACGCCTATATCACTACGAATTTAAAAGTCAGAGTGCTTGTGTTTATTTCGAAACGTATTTTAACCGCTTTTGCATTGAAAGGTTATAAAAGCGCGTTCCTTTCAATCGCACGCAATTGTTCATTTATACACGTTTCCGTTTAGAAAAAGGTTGCTATATGGCCCCTACAAAATATAAAGTCACGCAGAAATAATCGAAACTGAGCATTTCAGTAAGGGAAAGGTTTAATATCCCCCTGAATGGTCAATGGATTGTTGAAATGCAATTGCACCCGCTACAAAAAAGGAAGAGACGTTAAGTAAGGCTTCCATAATTTTAATGATACGTACATTAATTTGTTGCGTTATATTTCGGACGAGTACAGACAAGGAGTATCGTGAAACAATCAATGATGCCAATCTGCACTAGAAAAAACCAATAGTTCCATGAAATAAGGAAAAAAGAAAAGCTACAGAAATTCAGAGAATTATCTCCTAATGCGTGGCATTGTTTGGCTCGGCTCGTAATTTTTGTTCCCTATGCTTAGCCTTGTTAATGCTTGGCTTTCCCTGTTGGCCAACCCCAAATTCCAACTTGGCCCACCTCATTCACAAGCTGCCGTGCGAGTTAAGAATGAAAACTGTCTATGTACTTCCTGGCAGTCTTACTATTGCTCCACTGCATGAAACAAGACTGTCATTGCTTCTTTGTCATTAGCTATATTCTAACTTCGGAACAAATGTAGCATCCTGTTCTGAAAAAAAAGGTCGTCGCCTTGCTATTCTACCAAACAGCGACCATATGCTACATATAACACCAAATTAAATAGACGTGATGCTTCAAGATACTCTACGGTGCTACAGCTCGGACATTTGTTTTTTTGGGCGGGGGCGGGATGGGGAGGGGACGTTGCTATATCTACAATAATCGGGCTTTACAAGTGCCATTTACTGCTCTTGGGTGTTCTCGCAGTGAGGCAACTCCGTTAATTATCTAAGGCAGCCAAGCAAGAGGGCGCAGCTATGCAAAAATATTTCTATATGCAATGTTCTGCTTACACATTCCCACGGTCATGGACCGTGAAACTGCTATAAGTGGGCATTGCTCTCGCATGTTCCATGTGACCGCATGGGCGACCGAAATGTCGCACTGGAGAGTCCATTAACGGAATGGCTTTAGGTTGTAGCAAATGTCACAATCGGTAGAGAGCGATGCACTGATTTGAACACTGGTTCAGGTTTTCACGCATCGACCACAGCTATTTTGCTTCGCGATACCTCTCAGTAGCGCACGTTCAGGGAAAGTACCAGAGTGTGCCCAGCTATTGGCAAGGCTTGTTCGGAGAGTTGTCTACGTAGTTCTGCGCTGGCAGTTTCAGTGCTTTGTTAGCTGATTTTCGGAAACGGGATTACAACATTCAAGGCGAGTTTAGGTTACTGCTTGGACAAAGTCAAGTATTCTCTACTATTCTTCGACAAGCAGGAATCCCATAAAACTAATGAAATTTCTTGCTTAACCAGTTTGTCTGCGTGTGTTTCTACTTTTTTTTCATTCCCCTCTCCCACTTTGTTCACGTGTGTGCAATTTTTTTGAAGATCTTTCTGTCTCCCCTTACTGCTTCTCCAATGCAGGGTAGGAAACTGGATATCTGTCTTCCGGTTAACCTCCCTGCCTTTCTCATCTCTTTTATCTCTCTCTCTCTCTCTTGCTTAACCAGGGCTGCAAGAAATATTTGTTAAATCGACTATTTAAAATCACGCTAAGGCCAGAACCTGAAGGAATTTTCCTTGACGTGTTTTTTTTTTTTTTTACTTTCCTTTCTAGATACTACCTCGGCTTATTTTCTGGTATGCACCTACATCGCTTACAGGAGGTCCGAACCATATTCTCTTTGTTATCGGGTTCAGCACGTTCGCACGCTTTGCCAGTCCCTCTGTCGTGAGAAGCGCGCAGAATGACATCTCCTAATTGAGTGTGGAACGAGTGGATTAGAATTGAAATTGGCGCAGGCCCCCTTAGGGCGACAAGACGAACGAGAAACCGGAAATTGGCACGGTTCGCGAGACGACCTTCTTATTCGGCTGAATACCGTCGAGCTGAAGTCATTCTATATGAATGAAGTCTTTCTTTATTTTCTTTTTCTTTCTTAATTTCACAAAACTGGTCCACGGGAGAGAAAATTACGACCTCTTCAAACTCCTTTTCAGCGTGTTAAAACCTTCTAGCGGTCACGTTCACCAGAAATTGGAAGGGACAAAGGAGTTCGCAAGCGAGCATGGGTTTTCAGGGCACGTGTAGATTAGAGCGATTTGAACAAAGAAAGATAACCGCGGATGTTGGACTTATTTAAACTCCGTTAAATTGATTCTTTTTTTTTACAGAACTCAAAACCTTACCCAGCTAAAGCTCTCTCGCTTCTAATATGTCAACGTAGGTCGGTTGAGTGAAGTAGATTGGAAGAACTCTACTGCAAGAAACCAAGGAGCGACCAAATGTGTCGCCCATTTCGGTCTTACCAGTGACTCTTGTGGCTGCCGCTCCAATTAGGTTACACGCGCGCTCTCTTGACCGCATAGTTACAACGTGTTATGGCTCTCTAACAGATTGCAAACCCTTTGATTTTCATCCGCAAAGCTGTCGGAACAGTTCCAAGGTGCCAGAGTCATTCGAGCCCGATTTTTTAAGTTATCAACATTCGTACCGTGCGGTCTGGAGATATGCTTCCGCAAATCCTAAAGGAAGTGATGTCAACGTGCTGACCTACACAACTATAGGAACATAGCGCAGCTTTTCTGCATTGACGCACATGGGGAAATGCAATGCGAGGATTAGTTTGTAAGCATTTTAGTAGTGCTCGTATTATACATATCGCTAAAACATAAGGCAAAATTTGAATAATTGTGCACGTTAAACAGTTTACAGTGTGCCTTTATCAGCGTGCACATCGCATTTAGTAGCGTTGATCAGGTTTACATCTTTCTCTTTTAAGCATGTATTTAATAATACACTTGAGATTAAATTATGGTGTTTTACGTGCCAAAACCATGATTTATTATGAGGCACGCCGTAGTGGGGGACTCCGTAATAATTTTGACCACCTGGGCTTCATTAACGGGCACCTATATCGAAGTACAAGGGTGTGTTTGCATTTCGCTCCCAACGAAATGCTGCCGCCGTGGTCGGGATGTTATACTTCGCATCAGCTACATTTTGTTCTTCACATTACAAAGCCGCAAAGATTTGCAACCTTAAAAGTTGACAGTCACTTAAGTAGCGACACGTGATTTGAATGCGAAAGCATGAGTACCTGTCTATGTTATGCCTTAGAATAATACTCCACCTTAATCTACCTTAATCCAATTCTAGGGGCGGGCCAGGTTGTTTTTTTTTTTCGGGTTTGGGCGACGGCATCTGTCCGAAGCAGGGCTTGTTCCTCATGGCATTTCGCAGTGCGAGTTGCAGCAGGTCCAGTGCGGGAAACGCAGTGTCGTCACTTGGTCACGTGGGTTTCGGTACCATCGGAAGATAACGCGGACGCCGGACGCCGTATTCTTCCGTCTCATGGGGCATATAATGCTTTCGCAATAAAAAAGATGGGTGTAGTATCTTGCTATGGAAAATGATGCCCTATGTAAATCCTTTCTGAGAGATAAAAAAAATATGATGAAAGAAAGACGACAAAGATAGTTTCAGTGGACACCGCATGGAGCCCTGAAGCCGCAAGACCGAAGATTAGATAACTCCTTTATACACCATCATTCTCGCGGCAGTGGGTGGGTAATCGCAGAGCCAGAATTCCCTGTAGTAATTACTGCAGGAAGCTTCATGTGCGGCGCATCCGGCTTCTCGCGCTGCTGTGTTGTTGTTATTCCAATGCTTCTTCTTGCATCTCAATCACGCTTATCTGCGTCATTTTCGGTTGCTACGCAAAAATAACACTGCCGAGAAACCAAACTACGTGGAAACAGGCGTGTGTACGACTGCACATTATGTTGTAAGTGATAACAATGCAGCGGAAACCCGCAGTACTGTCGAAATAAAGGAGATGGCTCTGGCTATCTCGGAAACCAGGATTAATCGTGATCATTTCCTGAGCACAAGTGACTATTTTTCAGATTGAAGCAATGCTTTCACGGTGGGCGGCAGTGCAACGGATGAAAGAAAATCGAAGAAAGAAAATGAAGAAACACACATGGCGCGAAAGCGGTTCAAGTGCCTTGTCTGTTGTCTCGTTTTCTTCCTCGCTTTGCGCTGTCTCTGGTCCTCAATAGATATCTACGCGCTAATTTTCCGCTCGTCTAAACACAGTAGGATGTTAAACCAAACCTCATTTGCATCCACTGGCTCATCTCCAGCCGCTGAAGTTATGCCCGAACTCACGGTAAGTACGGAAAATCGCCCTATGCAAGCCTTTGGAGCCAGTTGTGCTTAACGAAACAAAATATTCACTTTACGGACAGGCATCACCTGCCAACTAGACAACAAAACCTCGCGAAAGGTAGCTAACGCGAGATTCTAGTTTCACCAGCTCATGTCTCGCACGCACCAAAGAAAAAGTATGGGTAGACATGGTTGAACGTGCGGCTGTCCATAAATGGAGCAATTCAAAGAATAACGTGGCAACGAAGTTTTCACTGCCACACGTGAAAAAAGCTTGCTTTCATCGATTTCGCTGCGGACTGCGGTAAGATTGCCGGCAAGTACTTCGCTGTAATGGTTGTCCTCCAAGGTAATTCTGAACCTACACTGATTAGCAGGCCTTCATTCTTTGCAGAGTGACGTCGTTCGCAGACAGCACCAGGTAATTATAATAATATCCACGTGCGTTGTAGCTGACAACGAGTCGGGATATGATGTTCGATCCGCATCACCGCGCAGTCTGTATGGCTCCACGTCATCGCACATTTCAACTTTTTTTTTTATACAGCGAGCTCACGTTGACCCCACAATCCCGTCCGTCTAATAAAGCCATAATTTGAGGCTTTGAATTTTTGCCATCACACAGCTCCTATGAGCATAACCATGCGGCGACTATGAGTCGAAGTTAACTACGAGCAACACACGCGATGTAGGTACCCAGCAATGGCTGACGGTCAGGACAGACGACGAAAGTGATGTTACCTCCTAACCACGTATATCAGACAGCGTTTGCAACCAAACCTAAGCGCATTACGTACGTAAAGAAATAGCGTTTTCCTCACTGCGCATGCTCGGCACGTTATTTGGTTTCGGTGATTTACATGCGCTATGACAGCGTACGTTAGATGACGAGTTTAGCGTTCGCAATGTTTAGGCACGCTAAGAAATAACTTTGCCGAACATGGCGACATCCACGGCTCCCGCTTCAGAGTAATTTCTCGTGATGCCTACGCTCTCACTCGCGTTGACGGTCAATGTTGCGATGCACGTGAATCACCCAAAAGGGATTATTGATGGTGTTACGATTGGTTTGAAGCACCTAGTGCAAATAGGATTATTGAAAAAGCATGCCTAATCGGACCTACCATGCAGGGTAGGTCCTAAATTGTTATGGGTGTCTCAAGCGGTTCGCAGTCTGGCTGGCGCGCCACAATGATTCTGGGCCCCTATGTGTGTGTGCAAGACGTGGGGGGGACACCTTCCGCGAAGAGTGCGAGTCAAGGGAAGGCACTCCTTCCTCGAACCAAATGGGACTCACGGGTTACCACCAGCGGAGGCAAGCACGCGAAACATCGCCTAGGAGAGAGGGAGCAGCCACCAATCAGCGACTGGACTCGGTACATACCATGCAACGTTGGCGTGTGAGAAATCCCGCCTACAATTTTAACAGGCGTATTTAAGTGACTCCGCAATGTATCTTTTTGTATTCCTTCTTTCCTACTTCGTTGTCATGAATAAACAGTGCAAGCCTCGCACTAGAAATCGTCTCGCCCTTGCTTGGCCGCGATGGTCTCCAGGATGCCATGCTGCCTTCCTACAATGCCACGCTACCCAGCAGTAACGCAGGTCGAGGTTCCAGTAACCGGCGTCGCAACGCCAGTAACTATCGAAATTAAGTTTCGCTTCTTCTAAATTCACCTGAAACGTTACTTATGAGCGCATAGCGCGTTCAATTTCAGAATTTCAGAGAACGTTCGTCGACTCCGGCGTCCGTAAGCCTAATGAGATGCGTCCGCATGCAGAAAGGAAATAGGAGGGAGCGCACCAAAACGCAATTGAAGCCAAACCTGGTTATCCCAACTCGTTATCGCACATAAAAGTGCGAGGTTAGATTTTGTGTTCGCGCTCTGCAGGCAGAGTCATGGCAGGGCAGCCGAACAAACGCGCACCGAATAAAAACTACTGGCATAGCTACTGGGAACAATACGAAACAGCAAATATCGTTTCTTGCTCCGTGATTTTGCCGCAAGCGGTCACGCGCTCGGCAAACACGGTGGCTTCACTGAGCGTTCTCTTGCTAAGGCGGGCTGCGTGACATAATTCTCCCTCTCGTATTGTTCCTTCCTCCATGCGCGTCCGCATATCAAGTGCACGATGGTTGGTAATGCGTTGTCTCGGTTTGGATACGTTTGGCACGAGGCACCAGACACCGCTCGGTTTTCGACGCCTTACTTACGTTTGCGTTCCCGTGCGGTAAACTAAAAGTCTTGAAGGGAAGCACATGATAACGTCACGCAAAGGTGCTTGCGTTTAGCGTACGGAAGGCGACAAACGCTATTCTAAATCTACATGTCTATTATGCAGGTATAAAAGATAACTTGATCCACAAACAAAAAAATTAATAAATACGGAAATATCGTTTGAAACAGCCTTGGGTATAGTTGTGTGACTTTTCAGAGTCCGCGATCAGTATAACGTAGCGATCCCCAACTCGCCTTATTCTATTCTCTTACCTACCACTCAATGTCGAGAGAGCGTAACAATAATGCAGGCGAAATGCGGATTTATCCGTGGATTAAATGCGAAGAAGTGATTTGAATGGCATCACTATCTCGATTCGCATCCAAAAGTATTCAACTGTTCTTCACATAAGCCCTCAAATTCTATGAAAATTTGGTAGGAGCGCCACAACGATTCTTTGAAGGTCACGTGTTAGTCGCTTGCTGTGCCAATGATTCGACCACTCGTAGGTACTGTTCTCGGTAATTCATTTAAGGGAGTCGGAAAGTCACTTGAGTGTGGGGCCTTTCTTATGTGATATTTGTACGCCTCAATCTTCTTTCACAAGGAGAACAAGCAATTTCATTTAATTATGTTTTCTCTGTCTCTTTTTTCTTTCTTTCACATTCCATGAAGATTGTATTCCTCAAATGTGCTTCCTGCCGCTAAGTTTGGCGAGTTTCTGAGCAGTGTGGAGAATTTTCGTGGTCTTCACGACCTGTTCCCATGTGAAGGGATGCTTGAGAGCTGTGAAGCGTTTTTGTGACTTCGTCAGGGCAGCCTTCGTCCGTTGCAAGGTAAAGAATATACTTAGCGATTTGCATCCTCTTTAACTGAGCACCTTAACGAATGGTTCGAACTACGCCAATGTACTAGAATGTCCCGGTCCACAAGACATGGAATGACAGAGAGGACAGACAAGGTCGTTCATGATTGTATTGCGCTTAGTCTTGCGCTGACGGAAGAACTAATGGACGAACGCGATGGAACAGTAAGCGCAATGCAATCACGAACGTCCACCAACTAGCCCCATTCTTCACTTTGCTAGACGAGATCGTATCAGAAAGTGGTGATCAGGTTTTCCTATGCTAACCGCTCAATGCATCACGTCAGTCACAATTCATAGGGAGCTATCTGTTAGCCATTCTGGGCTTGAACCATAACGCACATGATAAAACAGAAGTCGCGAACATCAGCATCAGAAAACAGCGCTCTCTCTAAAGGTTGCATGATACGCCATGGAGGACTCAAACAATGTGTTGAGCGTAGCCACACTGTAAAAGCTACACCTGCTGAAAAACTACTCTTTCCTCACACTTAGAAATATCATTCGAAAAATAAGACTCCTGAACCATAATAACCCAAAGACATTTCATTGCATGGTTTAGTAACATGAGAAAAGCAGCGTGCCTTGCACCACGCAAACGAAATTACTTTTAGGGTGCGTCTGTTAGCAAGCTTACGCTATTGTGTGCTGGATTGGGCGAATGACACGAAAAATAGTAAGCTCCAGCAAAATCTCTAGCACTAAGGCACTGGTTCATCCACGTATTCTTTCCAAATGTTCTTGTAGTAACCGGTGTAGGCGGTTCGGACACTCTATTTGACAGATAACGAATAGCACGACCAGAGAAGGATCTTTCACGTTACTTCGGCCACCACTGGGCCCTCGTTAAGGGAGGCACGACACCAAGGTGCGGCCAAATGGAACGTTAATGATACAGCGCCGAGGAGACGGCGACAGGCGACTGGAGCGAAATACTGGGGGCGATCCAAGTATGGCCTGGAAAGCAAGAAACAAAAATACGAAGTGTTACAGACGACAGCTGCTTCACCATATAAGAGCTTCAGGATCGAGTTGTTTCGAAAGCCCTCATCGTGTTTCATCCGGGTGACCCCTTCGGAAAAGAAAAAAAGAACACACACGCACGCACACAGTGGTCACTGACTGTTCTGGGGTATTATTTTTGCTTTGGTGATTTGATAGTTTATCATTTTAGCGGCGTTGCATCGCCACTAAAGAGGTGGATAGAAGCTACCCTAAGGCTCACTGAAGGCTATCGAGCGGCCACTAATAACTGTTGCTATGTACATCGAATGTCGCTTGTTGTAAACTCCAATTTCCAGCTCAATGCCGCTGAAGCAGTTCATTTCGTTTGACATGTTGCTTTCATGCTTTACAAAAGAAGTTCAGATAAAGAAGGTTAAATCTTTGTTGGTGCTCTCAATATTGGTTATGTATACTCTCAATTTCGTGGGCATTGGAACTCATGAGCGGCCGCTAACTGACTATATGGGAGGTGTGGTAGCCATATGTTGCCATTTTCACCAACAGCCGTTCAGATAATTGCGGCGCTTTCACTGTGAAGACGCGTGAAAAAAGAACTAAGGTTTTCCTCAGACAGCATTTAAAATGGCGTACTCGTCTAGAACGGTGTCTACAATAGGGGGCCTATTGTACAGTGAATTTTTTTTGTCAATCCCATAACTTCAACATCATCGACCCATACACACTCATGATTTGGTAGGAGGAAGCATGGCGTCAAGAAATAAATTTGAATTCGTGGTGCTGTTAATACCAGTACTGCAAAGAAAAATGGCAAATAGGTTTGCACTTGCGGTACGCTGCCGGCGATTTCTTTCTGTTCCAAGGGTCAGGGCTATGCGATGGGACGCTTTGATTGCAGTAGATACCATCTCTTTTGCAATCTTTAGTGGAGACTGTGACTTTCTTTCTTCCCTTTCCTCTCTCCATCCCCTTTCCCGGTTCCGAAGTGCCGGGTAGCCTACCGGGCTCAGTCTGCTTAACCTCCCTACTTTTCCCTTATGACTTATCTCTCTCTTATCATTTTTGATACGGAAGCATTATAAAGAGGAAGCAAATGTTTTACATTCTTTCTGTGATTCGGCGTAGAAGTAAAGAGTTCCGAAAAAATGGTGCAACCTATAAAAGCTCAAAAGGCCAGATATTTGTCATACACGATTCTGTTATTCTGATGTTCAATTACAGACGCGTATTTCACGTTTTCTTTAAACGTGATTTTTCATGAAATCATACACTGCCAAGTACGTTGCGGCATAGATTGGGCCAATACAATGCTCCCGTGGCTGGAAGCGAGCATCGGCGTATGCTGTTTTCTAAAAAATTACGAAAACTTCTAAATGAAAGGCAAACAGTAAAAAATAGTGCTGTGGCAGCGCCGGCGTTTTATTTCTGTGCCTCCTTGTTATCACTTGTTTTTTTTTTAACATGTAAGCTAATAGTAACTAATTGGAGAAAAAACAGTCATTTGTGTGGACAGAGTTCCAGCAGTGGCTGACCGACAAATTTGGAGTGACATGAGCAGAAGAAACGTAATATAAAATAAATAATAGAATAAATAGCAGAAGTAATTAGACACTTCATTTTTGTACAATTAGGGGCGTGTCTATTGTGCACAACTGAAGTCTCACTGCACATCCAAAGCGTATTCGCGAAAAGCTGCTTGCCTGTCAACCCCCCCCCCCCCCCCCCCCCGCTCCCGCACGATTATAGAAAGATACTACAAACGCGTAGCGAAAGGCTCGTATTACAGTAAGCCTGCTCTGCAAACTGGCAAAAATGAAATAGGCACACACACAAAATAAGACAGCAAAGTTTTTTTCTTGAGTCTCATTTAGTCACATATGATTGGCGCCCCCGTTCAAGGACGTAGGCTGTCCTTCACAACTTCTGAAATCCACAGTTAATGGTCTGGGTTTTCCCGAGATGGATAGGGTGTCTAATGCGGAGTACGTTTTCTGACCGCATGCACTTAGAAGAAGACAAATACGCTTGCTTCGCTCCGCATAGGAGCTGACAGCACGGAAAGCGAAGATGAACGCGCAGAGCACTCGGGTCGATGCAGATGCATAGTGAGGCGCTCGAGCGGCAAGCGCTCGTGACCTTCAAGTGTCTGCTGGGGTCACGGATGCTCTCTGCGCCCGGGTAATCAGTTTGTTTTGGAAAAACTGCTGCGAACCACCTCCGGCCGGGTGCAAACAAAAGGTCGAACCCACTGCTGCATGCATGAGCACGCCTTGGGCGGCTGGAAAATTATTTTTAGAGCCGCTGAAAGTGCAACTTCCAGTTCCACATTGCCAGAGAAGACTGCGGAGCGCAGCCGTGCATTGTGGGAAAAAATATGATGCGGTAACTGGCGATGCCGGTCGGGAACTTTCTTTGACACTGCGAGCTAAGAGATGAGCGGAAGTCCAGGCGGATACGGACATGAGCCACTTAAGCGGTACTTGTCGTTTTATTCTCCTAAACAAAGACTTAACGTAAAGTTCGTACTTACGGCGCTTCGCTAAAATGTACGTATTCGCATTCCTCTTCGTGCATAACTCTGCATGAGCCAAGTCCAACATTCTAGTTATAAATTGTGCACATAAAAGCGGCTGCCCGTACAGAAAATGGCGGTATAGTCTTTCCTAATGCTTCACCCCCTCATCAAACAACTAATGTCATTCGCGGGCTGTCCATCGCGTCAGCTTTGAATATTATTTCAAGTTGACAATAAAGCTTTTTTGTGATTTTAACCACCAGAAAACCTAGTAGGAGCAAGCGCTTTGCAATGTACTAAGGCGTTAGTATAAACCGAAGGTTGATTCAACCATAGACGTTTTTCTTTTTTTTCAACTCTAAATAGCGAAACAAGAACAACGATCTGTAACACATTTTTCTCATATATTACGTTCATTCGCACGGTACAATAGGAAGGACACCTAACAAATGCAAAATATTTTGTTAAAAGGTTTGTTTTAGCGCTATGCATGGCTGGTCCTTAACGAGTAAAAGCCTAAACAGGTCGCAGCCTAAAACTGATATAAAGGCTATTTCTATATAAGATCCAATCGCGAAAGCTCCCTAGGATGTACGTACTACCCGCCAAGGCAGCGAAGTGGTTATGGCGTTCTGCTCGTGAGGTCTAGGCCGCAGGTTGTATCCTAACCATGGCTGCCGCATTGCAATGGCGGTGGCGTGCAAAGAACACTCGTTTATCGCGTATTCGTCGTAGTTCAAAGAAACGCATGTGGTGAAAAAAATAATTCATTGGTCCCCACTTCGAAGCGCCTCATAAGTTAATCGTCGATTTCTCATATAAAACCTCGGAATGTAACTTGGAGGATTTCCGACGAGTGTCGGAACACTGTCGCACAGCTGCACGATGTTTCATGTGTGAGTCGATTGCTCAGATTTCCATACATCGCAGAAAATTCCATTCTGTATTCAAGATGTATATATATATATATATATATATATATATATATGTTGTAACGACGTGAGATCGACGAGTATGCGTAGCAGCACCGCCAAGAAACGCACTTTATCAGTCGTCCAAGGGAACAACAACAACGTCTTCTTCGTTTTCCCCCGCTTCATCTAAAAACGCGTGCTACTTCAGCGTCGTCCCCACTGGCGCATACCCGCTGAATTATGGTTCTGCCAGATATCGTCGTCATTTGCTCCCCCCTTTAGAAAAGATCATCGTCCCGATGATAGAAGCTTGGAAAGCAGCGGTAAAGAACTGCGCAGTCTTGGCAGTCCTCATAGTACGGCTTCATACGCAGCACGTAAAGGACCTCGGGTAAATGCCGTCGGCGCTTCGAACAGTGCGAGCTGTCTGGAACGACTTCGTAGTTGACGTCACTGATGCGTCGGAGAACTATGTAGGGCCCGAAGTATTTGCGTAGGAGCTTTTCAGAGAGCCCACGCTGTCGAATAGGTGTCCAGACCCACACTTTGTTGCCGATGTTGTATGTTACGGCTTTGTGCCGAAGATTGTAGCGTCTGGCGTCACAGTCCTGTTGTTCGTGGATTCGCAGACGCGCAAGCTGCCTAGCTGCCTCTGCTCGGTGTGTTATCTCTTCAGGACCCGTCTCGTTGTCGTCAAATTCATGAGGGAGCATTACGTCTAATGTTGTTGTAACCTCACGGCCGTATACGAGACTGAAGGGCGTTTTGCGAGTGGTCTCTTGACGAGCCGTATTGTACGCGAAGGTGACATAAGGTAAAACCTCGTCCCAGTTCCTATGCTCTACATCTACGTACATGCTTATCATATCAGCCAATGTCCTATTGAGTCGTTCTGTCGGTCCGTTCGTTTGAGGGTGATACGCTGATGTCTTCCGGTGGCCGGTACCACTTAGACGTAGAACGATATTTCAAAGCTGGGCCATGAACGCAGTACCTCTGTCCGTGACGACTACTGCGGGAGCGCCATGCCTTAAAACGATGGATTCCAGAAAAAATCTTGCCGCTTCATCTGCTGTTGCCCGTTGCAGGGCACTTGTCTCGGCATATCTAGTGAGATAATCCGTGGCAACGATTATCCACCTATTACCAGTAGTAGACGTTGGGAAGGGGCCCAGGAAGCCCATGTCTACTTGTGCAAATGGTGTGGCCGGTACGTCGACAGCGTGCAGTAAGCCGGCTGGTTTGACGGATGGCGGTTTACGACGTTGGCAATCCAGACATGTCTGAACGTAACGTTTAACGACCGCAGTAAGTCTTGGCCAGTAGTAATTCTGCCGAATCCGTGCCAATGTGCGACTGTAGCCCAAGTGCCCAGCAGTCGGCTCGTTGTGGCAGGCGTGTAAGATTTTACGTCGAAGCGGTGATGGAACAACAAGTAAGTAGTTGCTGCCGCTAGGCGAGAAGTTCTTCTTGTAGAGGACGTTGAGACGCAAGCAGTATGATGCCACCCCTCTTGCAAAGAGCCTCGGCACGCTGTTGGTTCGTCCTTCGAGGTAATCAATAAGCGGCAGCAATTCAATGTCCTCCCGTTGCTGGCGTGAAAGATCGGCAATATCCACGAGTCCCAGAAAAACCGTGTCGTCATCGTCTTGTGCTGCCGGCTCAACAGGAGACCGAGAAAGGCAGTCGGCGTCTGCGTGCCGTTTTCCCGACTTGTATGTAACAACAAAGTCGAACTCTTGGAGTCGAAGACTCCAGCGTGCGAGCCGGCCGGAAAGATCTTTCAAATTAATGAGCCAGCAGAGGGAATGGTGATCACTAACGACGGTGAAAGACCGACCATACAAATACGGACAAAATTTCAGAACTGCCCATACCATTGCGAGGCATTCTTTTTCAGTGGTGGAGTAGTTATGGGTGTCAACGGCGTTGAAGTTTCGTTGAGTGGACGGCGAACAGCCTCCGCATAAGTGAGGCGCCGCGGAACGTTGCCACAGTCTGGCGCTGAAAAAGCTTGCCGGACTTCCTCCCGGACTACATCAGCAACAAAAGATAACGCGGGCGTCGGTTCCGTAGGCGCAACCACAAAGCCGAGCTGCCGAAGCTCTTCTCGCACCACTTCTCGGACAACTTCACGCAGAGACATGTCGTTACTCGCAGCCAGTACGGAAGTGTTCACCGCCGAGTTGCTCATGTCATGCTGGCGGTATCGTTGATGCAGGGCCCGTTCAATGGCTGTAGCCTCTCTTGTGAACTGTGCCACTGTTGTCGGTGGATTTCTCACAAGGCCGGCAAACAGTTGCTCCTTCACTCCTCGCAAGAGATATCGCAGCTTTCTTTCCTCTGGCACGTCTGGGTCTGCCCTACAGAAAAGACGGGCCATGTCTTCCGAGAACATAGTAACACTCTCATTGGGCTTTTGAACGCGGATTTCAAGGAGGCGCTGCGCGTTTTCCCTCCTGTCGATGCTTGAAAAGGTATCCAGCAGCTGTGCGCGGAAGTCGTCCCACATGGCAAAGCTCCTCTCCCGGTTTACGTACCACGTACTAGCATTGTCCTTCAAATAGAAATAGACACTCGAGGGTTTGTCCGCCGAGCTGGTCTTATGGTTATACTAGGCGACGCGCTGGAACTGGTCTAGCCAATCTTGGACGTCTTCAAAGGCAGCACCATGAAAGCTCTCCGGGACCATAAAATTCTGTAGTGTTACTTGCGATGGAGCTGCGGTGGCCATGTTATTTGTAGGGGACTGGACTCGGGCGCTAAGCCTAGCAGGCGACGACTGAACCGGTGGAACGGTGTTTCGATGCGCGATGGTGATTCCGGGCTCGATCGTCGGCTCCGCGAAGGGGTGCCAAGCATGAAGAACACACAGCACCTCCACCAGTGTAACGACGTGAGATCGACGAGTATGCGTAGCAGCACCGCCAAGAAACGCACTTTATCAGTCGTCCAAGGGAACAACAACAACGTCTTCCTCGTTTTCCCCGCTTCACCTAAAAACCCGCGCTACTTCAGCGTCGTCCCCACTGGCGCATACCCGCTGAATTATGGTTCTGCCAAATATAGTTGTGTCAATATGTGTGTGTGTGTGTGTGTGTGTGCGTGTGCGTGTGCGCGTGTGCGTGTGCGCGTGTGCGTGTGCGTGTGCGCGTGTGCGTGTGCGCGTGTGCGTGTGTGTGTGTGTGTGTGTGTTGTCATGGGAAAGCGACGCCCCTTTCTGTACGTCCTTTCTCGCAGGCATAGACCGCGGCAGGAGTAAGGCTGACCAACCTGCAATCCCCGAGTCGCAATCAACCGAAGTAGCCTAATTGAGCGTTTGTGTTTATTGTCCCTTCCACCACAGCCATTCTGCTATTGATGCAGAAGCAATTTTTTTTATTTCTTCAGCGGCCTTCAAACTTTTCACGAGGTTTTTTTTTTCCTTACTTTTTTGTCAGTGTGCTTCCATACAGGTAGCGTGTAATGTTACAGCCATGTTCCACAGTAAGGCCTTGTAGCAGCTATCGCCCAATTCATTTGCTAAGAAAATGGTACAGTCGCATGGTTGTGCTCAGTTTCTATTCTAGCTTAAGGCGTTGATTTCGACAGCGCTTTTTCGAACGCTGAGAATTTGTTCCCTCGCTTGTCGCACACTCAGCGGCACACACTTAATGACCCAAGTTGGCGAGAGGAGCGACACATACCTAGTGAATTCTTGGCACAGCTTCCTAAAGCGGTGGCTTGAAAGGCATCCATTGAAAGGCGGCGCGTATACTCAGTGCATTTGTGGCACAGCCCGCTTATGCGTCGGCTGGCTGTCCTTGAGGAACGCTTGTGAAGTGGGTTCGATTTCGCCCAGCATCAAAGAAATTTAAGGGATCTTTTTTTCATCATTGTAGAGTGGCGCAATCCCCGTGGCACATCCCTAGTTTCCCTCGTTAGAGACGTTTGTTGAAGAGCGACACACGCCTACAGGCACACAACCAGCGACCCAAGCTATAGCCTCGAAGAGGTTCAGTGAAGACCAGTGCCGACCCAGTGGCACATAGCCAGTGCTCCAACTGGGTGCGAAAGAGTTTCTGCGAAGAGCGGTGCCTACGCGACCCATGCAGGCAGGAAAGAGGTTCGCTGAAGAGCGGCACATTTGTACACATTGACACATAGTGAGTGACTGAAGTTTCTCAGCACGGCAGTCCCTTGCTCTAACCACGAGACATTGAACTACACAGTGACCCAGGTTGACGAGAACACAGTTACATACAAAACGTAAATATATACCTAGATACAAAAATAGATTGCTCCCAGAAAGTGCGTGAAGTGCCCTAATAATGCTAACTCATTAAAAATTTGGCAGATCTGTGTGCTAACCCTTACTTCAACTACACCTGAATGATCACATCCCGTAGCTCTCTCTAGTAATTTTTGTACGAAACTATATATGGCTTAAGGAGCTATGACAAATAGCAACTGACCATATTTTGCATGAATTACGCGCCCAGTTAAGAAAAATGAGATGTCTAGACAATTCGCGTGATCGGAGATGCTCGCGGAGAGTTCACGACACTTTCTTTGAAAGCGTGCTATTGCCGACCGAGAAACTTCTGACAGTTAACAATATCACACACAAACTCAATCAGCCCGCCCTATGCTAGACTCCGCGTGGTATTATAAAATCATCGCGCATTTTCTTTAAATGCAATACATTTCTTTGTCTAGCCGGAGCCACGGTGAGGGAACAGTCACAAACAAAAATGCGCCAATTTTGGCTTCCAGAAATGTGGGCCGATCCCGGAGGTTGCGCCACTTGAATAACCAGTGCACATAACACAAATAAACACCATATATATAGCGAACTGAGGCGGCCCGATTCGTCAGGATTGGAAATATTGCAAACAAATACCCGATACACCGCGTATTAGGTCTTCCCAAATAATCGGTACCCGATAAGGGCAAACAAACGCCGAATATAGTGCCAATTAAGGTGGACCGCGGCCGCAAGTGATGCACATGAGCGCAGCATTCAGATGCAAAAACAACACGCCATCTTCGTCATGCTGTCATTGTAATTCTACCGTCATAATTTCTTTGCCTCTTGATATTGTGATCATTCTTTCGCTGTCATGGCATAGTCATCTTTGCGCCGTTTTTGCTGTGTTGCTGCGAATGCGTTGTCATATCGTCGTCATCGCGCCGTCAATGATCCATCGTCATCGTAGCGTCGTCACGCCAATGTCGACATTGCGTCGTGATCAAAAATTCGCTCTCCCGCGGTCGGGACCGTTCCATCATCGTCATTTTGTCGTACAGCGATTGCACTGTCGGCGACCGATCGTCTTTACACCTTTGTTCTTCGTCCTCCGCTTGTCGACAGGCCTTCGTCCACATATTCACCGTCACATCATTCTCGTCACGAAATCGTTTGCATACCATTGCGTTAATTTTAACACGGTCATCCTATCGGCCTCATCGCAGCACCCTCCCTACGTTGCCACGCAGTCCTCGTCACTTAGGCTTCATCGTCATCACGTGGTCGTCGTGTAGCCGTCGTCACACTTTCGTCATCATATCATCATCGTCAATCCCACGTCATAAGTGTATGGTCGTTATGCGTAGTCCTCGTCACCATTGTCGTCATACCATCGTCCTCGCTCTTTCCACGCGTATACGTTGTCTATACCTTTCATAAAACCTTCGAATGACTTAAATTACCATCACGGATGGTTTCTGACAATGCTGTTCAATAAGTAGAGCGCTTCTAGTAATAAAACTGCCGTATGCAGTCTGCGATAACAAAGCGCCCTCGAAAAAGACTGAACAAGAAGTGATTTGGCTAATCTGTCCGCCTGTGACTTACACATCAGCGCGAACCCGAGCGGCGTACGTCCTTTCATGCACAGAATTAGCTAGCTGGATTTTCGCTTGACGTTCATTAACGAAACAGCGCAGAGGATTTAAAGCTTATCAGTGTACTCTCTGCATGTTGCATAGGTTAAGTATACAGAGGCTGTTGAACTCGGCGTGAACCGCTTTTCTCACCGAACGTGGTGATGGCTTTTTAAGTAAGTAAATAATGCATGTCCCACTGCATAATAAAAAAAAAGCCCTATAGAGCTCCCGGCAAAGAAGGTTACCTCATCTCTGCTCGTTACATTAATTTTCTAGCTTACGTTGCCTACGCAATCAAAGAGACATGAAAAATTAAGTGTTTTATACTTTGACAAGTACCACGAGTCGCTGTATGCTGAATTCCTGGCTAGCTTTACACTACTTTAGATAGCATTAATAAGTATTGTTATTCTGCGAAGATAAGAATTCTCGGGTAATACACAAGCACTCACTGCACAAATGCCGTGAGAGGGAAAGGTACCATCTAAAAGGCGTTCAGACTAACGCGGCACTGGAGTACTGCATACGTCGCGTCATGTGATCTCGAGTGTTCTTAGTGACACTGCAGCATGTGACATGCGGCTGCAGGGTAATTGCACAGAGCATGCCATTTTACCAGATTTCGAAGTTTTCGATGCTATCTGCCTTAGTCAAATGCAGCTTCATCGTCCATATAAAGGGGCAAGAGAATGCCGAAACCAATGAGAAATACGAAAGTTTGCACTACATCAGTCTCAGAACATGACTATAGTCTGGATATTAATGTGCAAATCGGGGCATTTGGACCAGATCACTTTTGAGGGTTAATCCTATAAATGTGGAAAATCAGTTCACCAATAAACATAACTGAAAGGGGGTTTATTGCAGCTCGTATGCGGGATCGCAAGTGGCTCTTGATCGCGAGTCCTAGCTGTTCGCATCAGCAGCCCGAGCTCGGGTCTCGCGCCGCAGCGGTGGCAGTCCGCACAGCGCCACATGCATGTTACCCACTACAATTGCCCCCGCGGTGAAGAGGAGATATCCTGGCGACCTAAGGTGATGACACGATAAGGGGGTCGTGGTACGGCTTCAGGCGGCTGATGTGAACCGTCTCGCGGCCACGGCGGCGTTTGTCCGAAGATGGCGTCACCGGTTCGACCACATAATTCACCGGCGATGTGCACGCGACGATCCGGTACGGACCCTGATATTTCGGAGCAAGCTTTGGGCTAAGGCCTGGAGATTGGAAGGGCAGCTGAAGCCAGACGTGAGAGTCCACGGCGAAGGACTGTGTGGGCTGCCCGTTGTCGTGGCGATCTTTGTGGATTCCTTGGGTATCCGACGTGAACGAGCGAGCCAGTTGGCGGCACTCTTCAGCATGGCGACCAACTTCGGAAAGAGGGGTGAATTCAGAGGCATCCGGATGATATGGTAGCATGGTGTCGAGGGTAGTGGATGGTTCACGTCCATAAAGAAGGAAAAATGGGGAGAAGCCTGTGGTAGCCTGAACGGCGGTGTTATACGCGTACGTCACAAAAGGGAGGACATCGTCCCAATTGGAATGATCAGACGCAACATACATGGTGAGCATGTCACCAAGAGTGCGGTTGAACCGTTCCGTTAGACCGTTAGTCTGTGGGTGTTACGCCGTAGTGGTGCGGTGAATAGTGCGGCAAGCGGCGAGTAGCTCATTAATAACTTCGGACAAGAAGACACGGCCTCGATCGCTGAGCAGTTCTCGCGGTGCGCCATGCCGTAAGATGAAATGCCGTAACATGAATGCCGCGACGTCGCGAGCAGCAGCCGAAGCAAGTGCAGCAGTTTCGGCATATCTTGTGAGGTGGTCTACTGCGACAATTATCCAACGATTTCCTTTAGCAGTGGATGGAAGAGGCCCATAAAGGTCAATGCCAATCCGATCAAAAGGACGTGCAGGACACGGTAAAGGTTGCAGAGGGCCTGTCGTATGAGGAGAAGTCTTGCGTCGCTGACAGGCTACACATGACCGAATGTATTTGCGGACATAAGAATACATGCCGCGCCAGTAGTAGCGCTGGCGGAGCCGCTCGTAGGTTTTCAGGACGCCAGCATGAGCTTGTTGTGGGTCGGCGTGGAAATACGTGCATATGTCGGAGCGCAAATGGCGAGGGATGACTAGCAGCCATTTGCGACCGTCCGGCTGATAGTTTCGGCGGTAGAAGATGGCGTCCCGTAGCACGAAATGGGTGGCTTGGCGACGAAGGGCTCGAGGGCATGTAGCCGTCGAAGAACTGTGAAGAATGTCAACGAGAGACACAATCCACGGATCTTTCCTCTGTTCAGACGGCATGTCGGTAACAGCAAGCGTAGCAACCGGGCACTCTATGGGTGAGGGTGGCGTTTCGTCGGATCGCATGGGCGATCGGGAGAGTTTCGGCATCAGAATGTTGGCGCCCGGATCGACAGATGACGCGAATGTCAAATTCTTGGAGCCGAAGAGCCCAACGTCCAAGACGGCCTGACGGGTCTTTCAGTGACGCAAGCCAGCAGAGCGCGTGGTGGTCTGTCACAACATCGAACGGATGGCCATACAAGTAAGGGCGAAATTTGTTTAATGCCCAAACTATAGCCAAGCATTCTTTCTCTGTGACAGAATAATTGGTTTCTGCCTTCGTGAGGGCACGACTCGCATACGCAACCACATATTCCGGAAAGCCAGGCTTGCGTTGCGCAAGGACGGCTCCAAGACCAACGCCACTGGCGTCCGTATGAACTTCGGTCGGTGCAGTCGGGTCATAGTGGCGTAGAACAGGCGGTGAGGTAAGCAGACGACGCAAAGTGGTGAAGGCTTGGTCACATGCCGGAGTCCAATGGCGAAGGTCACCGGGGCCAGCCAGGAGCTTCGCCAGGGGAGCGATGATGCAGGCAAAATTGCGCACAAAGCGTCGAAAATAAGAGTAAAGGCCGATAAAACTTCGGAGCTCTTTCAGTGTAGTCGGCCGCGGAAATTCGGCGACAGCGCGAAGTTTGTCAGGGTCGGGAAGGACGCCGTCTTTGGAAACGACATGGCCAAGTATGGTCAGCTGGCGGGCGCCGAAGCGGCACTTTTTCAAGTTAAGTTGAAGGCCGGCGGTGGCAAGGCAAATAAGGACTTCGCGTAGACGAGAGAGGTGAGTGGTGAAATCAGGGGAGAAAACTACCATGTCGTCTAAATAACACAGGCACGTCTTCCATTTGAGGCCTCGCAGAATATTGTCCATCATTCTTTCGAATGTCGCGGGCGCATTGCAGAGGCCGAATGGCATTACTGTAAACTCATACAGGCCATCAGGCGTAATGAAAGCTGTTTTCGAGTGGTCGGATTCATCCACTGGCACTTGCCAATAGCCTGATCGCAAGTCCAAAGAAAAAAAGAATTCAGCACCATGTAGACAATCCATGGCGTCATCTATGCGCGGTAGAGGATAGACATCTTTTCGTGTAATCTTGTTGAGGCGTCGATAGTCCACACAGAAACGAATCGAGCCACCTTTTTTCTTAATGAGTACTACGGGCGATGACCAAGGGCTGCAGGATGGCTTGATAACACCACGGTCAAGCATGTCTTCAACTTGCTCGGCGATGACACGACGCTCGGTGGATGACACGCGGTACGGACGCTGGCGTAATGGTGCGTGATGTCCCGTATCAATGTGGTGAGAGACGGTACTTGTGCGGCCTAATGATGCTTGGTTCCAATCAAAAGAGGCGTGAAAATCATTTAAAAGAGTAATTAGTCGCTCACGGTGTGTCGGCTCGAGGTCATCCGCAATGGAGCGACAAAAAACATCCGGTGGTACTCGGTTAGATGGCACATGGGGTGTCAGTGCTGCTACGTTGGCAGTATCTACGTCGTCGGCCATAGGGAAATGCACAATAGCGTCAGCGTCGACAGACTCGACGGTACCAATAGTCTCGCCACAGTGCAAAGCCAAAGTGTATGAATTTGCGTTTGAAATCAGTATTTCTGCAGCACCATGGTGAACCGTGAGGAGGGCGAAAGGCAACAATATAGGTTGGCGGCGAATGAAGACGGCAGCGGGTGTAAATATGACCGTCGCTTCGGCAAGCGATGCACATGAAAGAGGGACAAATACAGCACTGTGAGGAGGAAGGTCAGTATCCGAAGCTACACAGATCCTGCTAAGATCCTGAACTTGAAAGTCGTGACATGGCAAATCGCACAGAACGGAGAACTGAACCTCAGCACGTGCACCGTCAATGGCGGCATGATGGCGCGACAGAAAATCCCAACCGAGAATGACATCGTGGGAGCAACAAGTTAGCACAAAGAAATCAATGGAATGCAATATGTCTCGAATCAGCACCCTGGCAGTGCACATAGCGACTGGCTGAACTTGTTGTGCACTGGCTGTTCTAAGCAATGGAACCGAAGGTTTCATGGTCACTTTCCGCAATGCACGACAAAGCTTCTCACTAATCACGGATATAGCAGCACCTGTATCGACGAGCGCAGGCATTTGATGCCATCAACGGACACTTCAATAACGTTAGCGGGGGGAAAACGAGGACTTTGATGTTCCGATGATGACGCAGTTCGTGCCTCAGGAACTGCGGAAATCAGTTTTCCGCCTCAGTAGTACTGGCACTGGGTCTACGACGCATGGGTGAGAGTGAGCGCCGACGAGGGGAAGGCGAGCGACGAGTGCCGTAGAGCTGTGACTGCGGTGCCGGTATGTCATCAGCAGCGTAGACTTCCGGTGGTGGTCGCTGAGGCATACGGAAAGGTCGGAAGTCGGAGCTGGGTCGTCGCGGGGTGCCCACGAAGGCCGGCAAGTGCCGGCGGCAGAAGCGCACAACATGACCCGGGGTACCGCAGGCATAGCATATTGGGCGGTTGTCAGCAGTGCGCCAAGGATGTGGCCCCCGCTGCTGTGCACTGAAAAAGGGATCCACCGGCTGGCGAGGCGAAGGCGGAGGAGAGAACACCGGCGGGCGAGGCGCTGAAGGCGGAGGAGAGAATCCCTGTAGACGAGGCGCCCGTGCAACGGCTTCAGCATACGTCAGAGGCGCGGCCACGGGAGCCGGCTGACACGGAGGTGGAAGAGCTTCGGTCACTTGCTCTTGAATTATCTGTCGGAGCGCTGGAGCCAAACATTGAGAAGGCTTCTCCGTGGTCGGCAAAATCGAGAGCTGTCGTGCGACCTCCTCGCGCACAAATTCTTTTATTTGCGTCAACAAAGTTGTGTGGTTGTCGCCAATAATTAATGCGGCTAACGAATCTTCCGTAGGCGGTGGGCGCCGAGCTAAGATGCGTTGTTTCCGTAGCTCGTCAAAACTTTGGCACAAATTGATAACTTCGGCCACGGTACGCGGATCCTTCGCTAACAACATCTGAAAGGCGTCCTCATCAATGCCTTTCATAATGTGTTTTATTTTGTCCTGTTCTGACATTGACGGATTCACGCGCTTACACAGGTCAATAACATCTTCGATGTAACTTGTGAAAGTTTCACCGTGATGTTGCGCACGCCCACGTAGGCGTTGTTCTGCGCGAAGCTTGCGCACAGCGGGGCGCCCGAACACTTCTGCGAAACTTGTTTTGAATGTGCTCCATGTGGCGAAATCGTGTTCGTGGTTTCGGAACCAGAGGTTCGCGACGCCGGTTAAGTAAAACAGCACGTTGTGCAACTTGGTGACGTCGTCCCACTTGTTATGCTGGCTCACCCGTTCATAAGAAGACAACCAATCCTCCACGTCGTGATCATCGGTGCCGCTAAAGATGGCAGGATCACGCTGGCGCAACACACCGGAAACGATGACCGCCGGAGGCTGTGGTGCATCTTCCTGGGTGGTTTCGTCAGGCATGGTCGTAGCAGTCGGTAGCGTCCGGCTTCGGAGTTCCAGTTTCCGAGGTCTACCCCGCAGCTCCACCAAATGAAAGGGGGTTTATTGCAGCTCGTATGCGGGATCGCAAGTGGCTCTTGATCGCGAGTCCTAACTGTTCGCATCAGCAGCCCGAGCTCGGGTCTCGCGCCGCAGCGGTGGCAGTCCACACAGCGCCACATGCATGTTACCCACTACAATAACAAATTATTCCATAAAAAAAAAAAACCTTCGCTCCCTGTATTCAATCAGTCATCATTGAGATCACCCCGGCAACGTTTTTGTGCGAGCCCCCATGTACCGTTTAAGTTATTCGAAAAATAAATAAATATCACAATATACAATTTACACATACAATGTAGCAACATCGCTTACATAAACTGTTGCAGTTAAAGAAGAAGAAAAAAGCACCGATTTGAGTGTTCGGCGAGAACGGCTCATCCGATTTCGCCAGTAAATTACGAATACATAAGAGGGGCATCGTGTTTAGCATGGCCTTGTGTCGATTCTGACGCTTAGAACAGCCGGGAGGATCTCATTAGCAGTCTAAGTCACACAATTAGCTTTGTGTCGGATTTCTCGTAGTCTGTGTCAATGAAACCAAGAATGTTCCGCGTCACAAGAGCTTTCCCTAATGCAGGAAGGTCAGCGACAGTGCTCGCTCAGTCACTGTCCGATTACGTTCTTTGGATACCTTATTGCCGAAATTTCATGCTCATAACATAAATCGTGAGGTACGCTCAGTGGGGTCGTCATCCTTGAGCTCAGAATGAATCAATAAGTGGTCCCTAAAGTAGAATACGACAAGTCTATAAGGAAAACACAAACGGCAAAGTCAATTTTAGGTTCAGTAGCCTTGTGGAGCAGACTAAAAGTAAAATAAGGTCACACATCATAATCGGCTGAACTGGTACCGTATCCAGTAATTTTCCGGTTCGTGCAGTACAAAATAGCATGTTTGTGTGCTTTTGTTTTCAGTATTACGGGCTTTTCAATTTGACTTTTAAAGAAAAGTTGCCGACGAAGCTCTCCAACAAAACTCATATTTATGTAGGACAGCGAGAATTGCAGTAATTGTGCCATAATATCTCCATCAGCCAGTCTACAAAGTAAAGCTTCGGCTCGACGTGCATAGAATGTTAGGAGCACGCGACACGAGAATCGCGTTTCTTTTTAAAAAAAATTTATTAGCATTTGGGGTGCGAAAAATGGTAATTAAGGTGGCGACGATAGACTGCTGAAATGTGTATTCTAGTGTTTCTAACCAGCTTTGCCATTATAAGCCTTCATGATTTTTCTCTATTTTTGGGTGTCATGCAATGCGCATTTCAAAGCTAAACAATCTGCACCAAGAGGCACATATATTGTCGCTTTCTTACGTATAATGTACTATACCGAGTACGCACATCGATGCCCATTTCAGTTTTGAAGCAGTTACTTGATCGCCTGTGGCTCGCAACATATAAAGCGATTCACCCTTCTCACGCCCAGGGCTCCTATAATTGTAATAATACTCTAGATTTACACAGCGTAGTGCGCAATACGTTTCCGAGAACATAATGAAATGAAAGAACGCTCAGTTGCGACGCATAATTGCTGACCATATGACTCAAGCTTCCTTGTCCTGACAAGCTCTCGTACTAAAATACAACAGGCGTATGCTACGATGGCGGAAATATTCTTCTGGGTCTGTGACGAGGAAGGGAACCAGCAAAGGCAAAACCAAAAAGCAAAATGGTCAACAAGCTGGATCGAACCACTTATTTCCTTCAGGGAATAAAAAAGAGAAAAACAATTTCCCTTGTGGTAGAAACCAGACCTTTTACAATACCTAAAAGCCTTTCTTACAGCGAGAAGATGCTTGGGAAAATTATAAGACACAAGAACGAAAGATGGGTTGTGATGCTGCTTTGATGTTCCCTCATCGGCACTCAAAGACGTCGTAAATTTAGACGGCGTCTGCTAAAGCCTAGTTAATAGTTTATGGGTAAACATGGACAACATTGTCATGAAACATGGACAACTTTACCTCCAAAGGAGGTAATGATTCAATTCAGCAAGGTTTGCAAGCTTTTACGGAACCAACGAGGCCCAAACACGACAAAGTACGTTGAAATTCGCGACGTCACACTCATGCACTGACATATGGGTTTCGGTGCGATATGAAATGAAGTTTGCCGCTTATTTTCTCATCACATAATCGGCGTAATGTCGCAAAATATGCACAACAGAGTAGTGAATGAGCGCTTTGCGAATCAAAAGAGAGTTCTTGTCATTGTCTTCCTTCATGTCCCTTTAACCTACGTCCATTTAGTTATCATGAAATTACGCAGCCTCTTACAAAACTACGAATCGTCCCTTAGGCGTCCCCATAATGCCGTTGTCAAATCGCGTGGTTCCCGCAAGAAAGTATTGCAGAAGAGGCAGCAGTGCGACTGTTACTCATACGCGGCAGTCGAGAGAGAAGGTGCTCTCTCGCGATAATCAAAAGCCTACAGTGACAAGTGCAGCCAGTGGCCGTCACGTACTTTCGTATTCCCCTGTACATTTGGCGCAGTAACATATGGATCATTACCGTAACATTCCGCTTCAACCAGCGGTATTCGGGAAAGTACGAGGGCTCGCAAATTGCATCACATTGGGTGGCAATATACGTGCCCGTGTTTCTGGAAGAGTCAGCGACATGCATGATTCTACACACAAATTCCAGCACTGCTGCAGCTCGTAGAATTGCTGCAGCCCGTCACCGTAGAATCAATTAGCTCTAACAGCAACGCAAAAGCAACATATATTATCGCAAGGCGAATCAGACAAACGTGGCACTTATCAGTGAAAGGGCATGCGTCATCTTGAAATGCTAGACAAATTCTCACAAAATGAACAGAGCGTCCAAAATAAATCACAGGAGGGTTGAAATATAGCGACCAGACAAAGCGAGCCAGCGCAGCTTGTTCCCTTTCGCTTCTTCTTTATTTTTATTTCTTTGTTTTTGGATATCTAAACATTTCCCACTACGCAGTGAAACTTGTACTTAGCACGAATACTCGAATACGCAAGCTAACTAAAGGAACGTTTTGCACGCTAACCTACAAGAATATATTGCGAAAACTTGCAGGAGAGCAAAAAGCGCACCTGCTACTTTTGTATTGAAACGCAGAGCAGCGATACGGACAACGTTAGCAAAAAAAAAAAAAAGAAAAAGGTCTTCAGTGTTTAGTATGATGCAAGTTTCTCAGAAACTGGGAGTGAGAGAGTTACAAAAAGTGATGCTGACTCATTGCAATGCCTCTAACGTGAAGAGGCGCTTGAAAAATTTATCGAAACATTTATCGCGGCACAAGCTCCAGTTCTCTCCAGAAGATTGTGAGCAAGTATTCTCATACAAAACGACATTCTTTTAGTGCGCAACACCGCACGTTGCAAATATAGTCTCTTCTTCCCACACAATCTGAACGGCGTTGTACTTTTCCTACTGAGGAAATAACTGTCCACGAAGGTAAAGCTGACCAAGCTCTAATCCTACATTGCAACCACAGACATTCTGCTGACATTTGCGCAAGCCACAATAAAACAGAGCAATAAAGTACGCGAGCTCAAAACATCCCGAGGGAATGCGTTAGCGTGCATCCTTTTGCAGTGGCTCCGAAAAGAGCGGTGATCATTTCAAATAACGGGCGCGCTGATTCTTGCGATAGGTCCCAAAAACTGATTCTATTGCTCTGCAAGCCCAGCGCAAACAAAAAAAAAATAGCATGTTTCTCTTCACGTGACATTTTTTTCTCTTTTTATTACGCAGCCCACTCGTGCATAAACGCAAGGACGCACTCACTGCAAAATGCGTGCTGACGCTCAGTCGAGCTTTCGGTGATAAGACTCGACAACTTGCAGCTCGCGAGTGCCGTTGAAAGTTGGGCGAGTGAAATCGGATTCTTTGTGACACTTGGAACCGTCGGTCTGAAAGAGCGGTCGTGCAAAAAATTGGTGCCTCCGTGCACTGTAAGCAAATTTGAAGGCGACGCAGGGACAGTTTGGTAGATTTCACATAGCAACAACAATAAAAAAAAACATTCACCCTAGAGCTGCATGAAGATAGCAAAAGGTTATTGAGTTCCATGAATACTTTTCCTATTTGCAGTTTTCTGCAGATCTTCTTTGCCTCTTGAGTAAATTCTATTTTCACTACCACTTTTTGCTTGAGTCGCCAAGAGAACTTTTTTTATGTGCGTTATAAACTAGTTGATATATAGTCGACCAAGCATCGGAGCCCCCTGTAGAAATTAGATGCAAAAGTTACCCCTCTAAAGGCTTTGATACATCTTCTAGGGCGTTTCTGCATATGGCGTGCCGAGTGACAAAACGTCATTTATGTAAGGAGCAAATTACAAGAAACATACTTTTTATTACTTGAGCAAACGTCATCCTAAGTAAGAACGCGAGCACTGCCTATAAAACAAAGAAAACTGCGAATAAGCCTCAGAACTTAAAAAAGAAACAACTAAGAAATACAATTCTCAGATATTTTCGCAATATTTCTTTTTTTACCTTCACAGGCAGCAAGGCAATGCTGCTCGCGTTTCTCTAAATGAAAATGTAGGCTGCGTGATGCCTCCAGATTAGTTTTCCTGGAAAAAGCTAAGATCTCAGAGGCTTCTGAATATTACTGTACGTTTCGTATGCGCAGCACATCGATCTTCTTTGCAGGCTGGATAGCAGGTGCATAGCACTATTGTGACATAAACGCACAATCATTTTTATGACGTCATGTACACAAACCTGTCAGAATACACGCATATCGCATCACACACCTGGCATCACAATAGGCAGTCCAAAATCAAGAAATGGGCTGACAGATGGATCATGGAATAGCACACTGTGGTATAAAGTTTCTAAACAGGGATAAGATGCCTCAGAAAGGCTGGCTTACATTTCGATAGGAGGACGAAGATACGTCCTCCTATCGAAACGTTGGCCAGCCTTTCTGAGGCATCTTATTCCTGTTAACAAACATTGTATCACAATAGGCAGCTTTAGACTAGCATTTGTCGCCTTATGTACGTTACACGCTAGCACATTTGAGCAACGTTACGGGGCGCATCCCTTTAGGACCTTTAGTTTAATGTGCGAGAGCGCAAACTTAAGAGGTGCGTTAGAAGGCAGAGCGCCGACTGGTGCCCTGTGCCAAACGTATGCAAGCCAAGGTAATCATTTAGCAGCCATCCTGTCGTTGCTACGCCGAAGCGCCTCGTTTAGGCATACCGACGCCGGAATCGCCAAACGATCGTAGAAATTTAAAAAAGGCAAAGTAGCAAAAATATTGTAGACAGATAAATGTAATGGCTTCGGAGTCAGCATGTGATGAGAAAGCGGTCACCACAAAAGCGATATCTGAAATTGATTTTTACCCTTGCAATAGAGTCACTGATTCCTTTCTCAAATAAATTGCAGCCCTAAGATCCACATCATCACCATCATAATCATCATCATCTTATGTTATGTCTACTGCAGGACGAAGGCCTCTTCCCGCGATCTCCAATTACCCCTGTCCTGCGCCAGCCGATTCCAACTAGCGCCCGCGAATTTCTTAGTTTCATCGCCTAGAAGCTCGAAGCAATTGGCATTTGTGGTTCTGCCCTCTTGCTACTAAAAAGCTACTTATATAACCGGGTTCAAGTTGTTTCTGTTTCCAGTGCTTATTCTCGACAGCGAAATACTAAAATCGGTGTGCCTCAGGGCTCCATCCTGGGGCCACTCCTGTATTTAGTTTATATAAATGATTTACCTAATTGTCTTTCTTCTACCAAATGCATTCTGTGCGCTGATGATACCACAATATTCACTTTTCATGAGGATATCTCATCTCTCGTTAATAAACTAAACGCTGAGTTAGAAAACATTCTAAGCTGGTGTAATGTTAACATGTTATTCATTAATGCAACTAATACTAAATTTGTTGTATTCTCTTCCCATCAGCGAAACATAGCTTAAATTCCACCTATCAGTCATGGTCCCCACTGCCTTCATGCAAGTTCATGTTCACATTTCCTTGGCGTTCTACTTGATTGTAAGCTGAAATATACCAATCATATTGCTCACATATACAAAAAGATAGCTTACGGTATACGCATCTTAATTAAAGCACGCCCTTACTTCACACATACCACATTGCTCTCACTTTACGATTCTTTCTTCCACTCTCACATTGTTTATGGTATAATATGTTGGGGAAACACCTTTAATAGTCACATTGCGTCTTTACAGACAGTTCAGAACCGAGCCATCAGGATAATTACCTATAGTTCCCGCTTTTCTAATTCCACTTCCTTACTACACGAGTATAAAATCCTTACTATTTCTGTGCTCACTAATACAACCTAGGTATTTTTTTTTCTACAGATTTTTACATATCAGCTACCATCGATCACATTTTCCCCTTCTAACCTGACAACTAATAGGACCACCAGATTCGCGTTGAATAACAATTTTCTTTTACCACGAATCCGCACTAACTACGGTAAACAAACCGTGGAATTCACTTCCATATCAGCATGGAACACTATTCCTCTCCTTATGAAAAATACAAGATCTTTACATCAATTCAAAAGGAAACTCAACATGGATTTATTATTGACAAACTAATGAGAAAATTTACGGTAACCGTTTTTTGTTGTCTGTTCTTTCTTGCTTTTCTTGCTTTGTTGTTTGTTTTTGTTCTTGTTCTTGAAAATAAACTACTGGTATTTTCTTCACATACAATTCTTTATGTTACCGTAAGATAAGCTAAACCTTGTTATTATTTGTAATGAATTCTGTATTTTGCACTGTTGACGTTCATTTCCTGTTGCTTGTATAATACCTTATTATATGCTACTGTTGCTTTGAGATGTCAATTACCGTAACTATTCTTGTGCAGAAGGTTCCGATACAGTCTTTGACTATGGGACCTCCTCCTGCATACTAAATACTTGTAATTTTACCCAACTTCGAATAATAAAAAGATTCTGATTCTGAGATTCTGATTCTGATTTCCACTTAGTATTCTGCCGTCCTCGACTGTGCTTTCGTTCTCTTGGCGCCCATTTTGTAACCCTAATGGCCCACCGGTTTTCTAACAAACGCATTACATGACGTGCCCAGCTTCATTTTTTTTTCCCTTAATGTGAGACCCAGATAGTCAGCCTCAATCCTTTATTGTCCTCAGGTTCGCTACAGAGAAGACGCGATAACCAGCCCATTTTTTCCTGAACTACGAAGTGATCGTAAACTAGGCATGTTTCATATGTACGTATTGCGCCTTTGTCACGTCGCCGTCGCTCGCCATCGCCAGTGTTGTGTGGTTCCTTTTTTTTTTTTTTACAGTGCGGCCGTAGCAGTTCTTCAGACATGAGCATCGATGTCCCTCAGATATTGCATAAAGTAAGCGAAAAAGGTTTTTGTTTGTTGCTTGGAATTCAGAGTAATCTGATAATTCACAGTACATTTTGTGGTACCCTGCATTTATGAGCATGCTCGTTCAGAATGGACTTAACGTCACAGAAGAAGGCCGTGCAAGCGCTATTGCGCTTTTTGCGATCTACCGGTCTTTGTGAACGTCTTTAACTGGGACGCCTTTTGTGTGTGTGTATCTCCATGCGTGCGTGTATTTTTTTTTTTTTTTTTTAGCGTTTTCCACTCTGTCATCTTTCTAACCCATATCTCCTATCCCCAGTGCAGGGTAGCAAGCCGGAGACTGATATCTGGTTAACCTTCCTGCCTTTCCTCTTCATCTCTCTCTCTCTCTCTTTTCACTGGGGCAGCCTCTTTCTATAAAGTGGAAGGAATCATTCCATACCTCTGCGAAGACAACAAGCGTATTTGTGATGTTATATATCGTGGGAATATCTGTTTATGCAGGCCTTCACATGTACGCTTTGACGTTTAAGTGGACTACGGCTTACTTAAGCCTTCATTCGTAACGCGCTCCCCAAAGCATACCAGCGTCGCTACGATTTCTTTCATTAATTAAACTATTATCTTTCCTGTTTGACTCCTAATTCCAATATTGTTGATATATTTACTCAACGTTTTATGGCTTATATTCATACAAGCGTTGAATTTTGACACGCTAACCAAGCTCGCAGTGCGTCAATTCAATTAATTTGCCGTAGCGTCAGCTGCCAAATTTTTTATTTCCCACCTCCCTTTCGGCGCATAATTTGGGCTTTTCGTGCCCTTAGTATCCATGCCAATGCAAGTCGTTAATGCGAAGATGTTTCCACGCACCGGAGGAAAGTGTTTGACGAAACGAGGCTGTAAGCCATGCCATCGACTGTCCTCGCATTTCCATTTCATCGGATCAGCCCTGCTGCACGGGCTAGCCATATAAGCCCTTATCTACAGCAGCCGCAGACGTCTGGGGCAATTGCCGTCTTACGTCGAGAAGCCTCTGAACAAAAAAAAAGTTGCCTATAGGCGGTAACGCTATGCGTAACTGACGTCGAGAATGCCGATGCAAGCGGGGGTATAGTTAGGAAAAAAAGATTAGTGCGATGTTTTGGCACGGCACACATTCCATGCACGTTCGCACAGCCGGCTAAGCGAATGCTGGCTGAGCTCTCAGTCGTGAGATGCGAAATATTATGTAAGCGCTGGCAGTGAGATTACTTACAAATCAAGCGTGCACAAAAAATACAAAAAAAAAACTGTTTTTACGTATCACAGTCGGGCCAACTCCTTTATGTTGTCTTCGCTGTCATGTTATGCCTTTATGGTACGAGAACAGTTTTTAAAGCGATGCTATTTACCCCTAGCCCCCGTATGCATCCCCCGCGTGCGTTCCCAAGAGGGGTACCCTGGCCACCTTACATCCGTATCACGGCGTGGGGACAGGAAAGCGTCGGTCGATCCCGGAGATAGTGCAATACCGGTACGACCCGCGGCGGAAATGAGGCAGGATTCACGCCCTCCACCAAGTTCAAAGGTAACTTTAATATCTTCAGTCCTAATAGAACTACTTAAACTCGGCGTTGTAAAATATATATCATAAAGTGCACTTGGTGTAGCAAGTTGACCTTCATGCGCCTTATTTATTTTAAACGCTGTTTGATGAATAAGGACAGAAGGAAGAGTGTGGCGACGCCGCCTGTGCACGTGGCCTGCTCTTCTGTGGTTGTGACGTCACGCCTGTGGAAGGACCCGGCGCGGCTGCCGCAGCGGTTGCGGCAGATGCATGGGAACTGCGGTGACCGCCGCGGCGCTTGTGTCGGCGTAATGTTGTGGCGTATTGAAAACATATGCATAATTTCATAATACATGCAGGCCACGTTTGCAGCCTAAACAGCTTCACTGGTAATCCGTTCCCATGTAGATGTTGCGGCCCCACAAACATTTAATGCATAGGCGTGCCTTCTATACTCTTTAGACAAGGTATAGCCTCAGATAAAAATTAATATCCGCACTACGCAGCAGCAATATATTTTATTCGATGTCGGAGCATGGCACTAGTTTGCTGTAATATGGGAGAATTTGGATATTTCTCAATACTACCTGCAAGATTTGCGCAGCATATCTTTTTGTTTATATCAATACTTCATAGATTGCTTCATAATTTGTTGATAATTATACTTTCAGCTCATAGTAAAGCATACTTTTGAGTTACTCTAGAGGATAGTGAACAACGCAGACTCTGTTGCATGCTCGCTGAACGCGAGCAAGGAATTTTTCTCAAAGAATCGCAAAAGTCATGCTGAAACGTCTGTATATATAACAGTACAGGCTAACACAGGCATTCATTTTCTGCTACGAAGCTTAACCGTTGTTAAACGCATAGGCCCTCTTTAGCTTATTAATTACGCAGAAAGCTGTTATTTGCCTCAATTCAGGGTTGTTGTTTTTTTAATTCTGTATAAAAGAAAAGAGACCGCAGAATGTCACCAATATCATGACGAGGTTCAAAACGACTATTTAACAGTGCTGTTTCTGTTTAGCAGTTCATCTGCAGTTTACTGGGTCACGTCTGAATATACGTGAGAATCCGATTGCGATTCCTCGTGTAAACGGAGTGAGCTGAGTTAGTGCTTTCATTTTCAATGTTTTCATTTTCAATTCCTTATGCACTTCGCCACTGATTCTGTGAGACTACGCCCCTGCATTTGCCGGCGTTTGGATACCAGCGTCTCGGTTCTGAGCGAATGAATAGACTCAGAAGAAAAGTGTCTTCAAACATTGCTGTTCCCTATGTACATGCCTCTTAATTTACAGAGCTAGGCATGCGCCTTACAGGCGCAAATAAAACACAGCATTTAAAATATTCAGTAACCTCCTTGACTGATTTTATGTATGAAATATATCTTTTACTTTCGCGGTTTTGTTGTGAGCTCGGTTTAGCACAGGCAAGGAATACGTTTTGGCAGCTTGAGAAAGGAGAGTTGATGAGCTTTATTGAAAAATAAAAGCGGGTCCACCGATTGGCTGTGGTGGAGCCCCAGTCGGGCAGCCGCCTCGGTTCCAAGACTGAGCAGGCGCAATGACCCCCTCGGCGAGGCAAACTGGATTCCCGAGAAGCGGGGACAACGAGCTGACAGACGGTCGCTACAGTTTAAATGCCCTTATGTTTTTTAGGAACGTCCAGAACACATAAAGCTCACTTATTGACACTACGTATACAATACTGACATTTTCGTACACGTTCTAGTAAATGTGAGTTCTGTTCGTCCTGTTTTGGTTTCTAAACGCTGACAAGTTTTCATGCAAAGCTTATTCTTGGCTACAGAATTGGTGACATGAATTTACCCGGATAAGCGTTAAACAACCTGCCCCAATTTTTGTGTTTCGGGGAAACTTTGCTTTAAGACTCTGGAGCAGCAAAAACAGCGTACTCAATATATTTTTTATTGGACCAAGAACGACTCTAAAGAATGTTTTATGTAAAAATTGTTAAACAGCTTGTACCCCCGGTGGTCGTTCATTCACTATGGCATTGCGCTCAGCTCGAGGTCACGGGTTCAACCCTTGCAGCGGCGTCCACAATTCGATGCGGGCGCAATGGCAGAGCGCTGGTTAACTTTCGTTTATGTGGACGTTAATAGAGCCTCAGGAAGTCAAAATCATTCCGGAGACCACTTCAAGGCGTGCCTTATATTCAGGTTGCGGTATTGTGTCATAAAACTCTAAAATCATTATTTTTATATGAGACGGCTTGTCACCATTATTAAGTCAAAGAGATAATTTTTTTCCGTACAGCTCTCCAATATGTTGTATACCGTATCTTATAAGATATGGCCAACAGAAACGTGTAGCACTAAATATTAATACCGAATTTAAGCGGGTCTACAAGTGCCAGTAACGCCATGTTACTGTATGATACTCCCACAGGAGTTCTCATACGGATGGAGCTTTATTCCTTTTTTTTTCTTGCTCACAAGCCAAGTACTTAGACTGTTGTAGTTGGATTCTTTTTTTCACTTTGTGCCGTTCCTTTCGCTCGGGAAGCGCTGCTGTTGAAGGAGTGCCGTGCTTTTCCGCAAAGATCGCCCCAAGTAACCCTACCCTGTGGAGGCTCTTCTCTCCGAACACTCGAAGGTTTCATTCAGTAAGACTAATTAGCTGCGCACTCCCGTGAAGCTCAGGAAGGTAGAAAGAACGTGCATTGCACGATCCTATTGAGCACTGATCAATGTAGCTGTGTCTCGATACATGTAACCGAAGCAACGCTCTCAAATACCTTTATTATCGCTTGATTTATTATTCTTATGCTAATTGTGGCCCAGGTTCAAGAAAGCATGTAGAGGTATGAACTGCCGACGATGTTGAGGGTAACGTGTGCATCGACATTATTTTACAAGATACATTTGTGCGCGTTTTTGTAAGTATCATTTTCTATTTACCCAAGGCCTTCTACAGCTAAGTACGAGGCATAACCAATTACGGCTGCAGCGACCACTACGCGCCGAGGATAGAATAAAAGAACGCGAATGAACTTCAGTTTGGCGTGCGTTCAATTTGGCCTGCGTTACGTTATTTATTACACGCATGCGTTTGCGACAGTGAAAAATTACGAAGTAAGGCAATTTCTGGACACATTTTCCACGAAGGTGAAGTTCTCCTCACAGCCTTGGTATGGCCTGGAATCATTTCTCAGATGTTTTGCCACCATTCATTGTGTTGACATTGAATATCTGTGCAGAAAGGGAGAAAACAGAGATAAAGCACGGTTTCTAACGATAAAATTATCTGGTTCGCTTCCCTACACTAAGGGAAGAGAAAAGAAAAAAGAAATATAAAGAATGGAGAGAGCGGGAGATGCACTGAATGTGCACGCGTGCGTGGAGAGCACCACGAAGTCAAAGGCCCTTGCGCAAGCCCGCTGTTCTCAGAAAGAACAAAAGTGCTTTCGCTGCCGGAATTCCAGGCCGATTATCAGTGGCGATAATGTTCCAGTATTATCTGCATGTCCCAGTGGACGACCATCTATCCACTGCAAAGCACTGCACATAGATTGCCTTTGTGGTTTAAACTGAGGCCAGTGGCACAATAGCTGGTAAATGTTCTCCTCGTTGCCGCACATATCACATGCAGGACTCACGTATTGCGATTAATGTTGCACAAGTTCCCGTGAAAGTAATGCTCACAGGCAGCGCCTGGATGTGTCTGTTTTCTCTTCTGCGGCCTTGTGCTATTTGCGCTACAGGAAAAAACTGAAAAATGTTGCACCAACAAGCCCAAATATCTACACTGATGGCCTAACCACAACCGACCCGGAAGAGACGCTTCGTGTCGGTGTAGTTTGGCCAGAGGTCGGAGTTGCAGCGAAGGGTTTGTTTGGTGCGCCCTATATGTGCGTTATTTCAATAAGCTCACGACAGTGTGCGGGCCAGAAGGCGAAGCTGTCTCGCAGCCTCTGTTCTAAAGAGTTGAACCACCCATGCATAAGATTGAGAAAATTGTCATTAGCCCGACAAGAGAACGTGCTGACGGCCGATGAGCCCTTGCAGAATCGGTCCAAGGCTACATTTATCTAGGTCAATTAATCGCTGTGGACCTGATTATCGGGAGGAAATTTACGCACTAATAAAATAGGCGGCTGTTTCATGACACGCATCTCATGACATTCATGTCATGATATATCATTTATCTTCTTGATACACTCTTGTCATACTATACCAATTGTGGTACATACCAAGTTAATGAAACGACCATGACAGCACCAAGACGTAGGCGGCTGTTTCATGCCCTACATAACACACTTGTAATGATATTCAAGTGATGACCTATCATTTATGTTCGCCATACACTACTCTCATGTCATGAAAATTTTTGTACCTACCAAGTTAATGAAACGATGAGAGCACCAAGACGTAGGTGGCAGTTTCATGACCTACATGGCAGAAGTGTCATGATATTCATGTCATGAGCGATCATTTCTGTTCCTCATGCACTCTTGTCATACTATGGCAATTTTGGTAGATACCAAGTTAATGCAACCACCATGAGAGCAGCAAGACGTAGGCGGTTCCATAAACACTATCAAAGCGTCAAATGTTGTCCAAGAAATGCTTCGCATTTAAAATGGGATCGAATACATGCGGTGGGCATTAAATTCTCATGCCTGGCAGTTTACCGCTTTCCTTGAGAGGAAAACTGCACAACCGATCTTTTTTACTCAAAGAAACATTAGTGGCCGAAACGTTGAGGTGAAAGGAACTTAAGAATATGAGGACCGCACAAAGAGGGATGTAGCGAAATGCGATAGGCGTAACGTGAAGAGACAGGAAGGCAAGGGTGTGAATTAGAGTGGAAGCGCGGGTAGATTATATTCTAGTTGGCATGAATAATAGGAAACGGAGTTGGACCGTAGATGTAATGCATATTGTAGACCACCTGTTGTTTATTCGATTTCCAGAATGCGTGCCAAAATACGGGAAGTGTAGTCTCCAATGGCAAACAACTAGATGACATCACGTATTTAGAAACTTTGCGGACATAACATGGTGTCAGCTGGTACAATACAGGGGTAACTGGAGATCGTTCGATAAGGTCTACGTTGAGCGCTGTACATAAATAGGCTTAGGAAGGTAGATATGATGATCCTACCATTATAAATAAATCTTATGCGGCTATGTGGTGGCCATATTATGCGACCACTTTACATACGCGTACCAGTTCACCAGTCCCGAACGTCAAATACATCTTAGCCAGTAGAAAACAGAATAAACGGAAGAAATAAACATCGAATAAAAGCTAATCGCGTCTAAGCTACGAGTCATTATTAACATTCCTTTGTTCCTGTTTATGCTCTATGTAATTTTGTTCTATTTCCTTCCCAATCACTCAATACCCTAAATTGAGCTTGGTATGTATATATATATAAGTAAATAATCTTCCCCAAAGGAAGCACAGTGTGTTTCAATATACACTGTGAACGACGCGTCTGATAGTAAAGCACAATATTGCTCGAAGTGACAAAGCGTGTTGCCATCATGGCAGGTTTTATCACAAGCTTATGCCATGGCTCAATCCTGTCCATAATTTTTTTTAAAAATCTACAGATTGCTGCCTGTCCTACCCTGATATCCCAATCTCAATACAGTCGAACGCCTTTATAACGAAGTGCTTCGGGCCTCTGAAATTCCTCGTTACACAGATCACTTCCTTGTAAATGTCGCATATCGAATGACTAACAATAGAACAGGGTCGTTAATATTCCTTAGTTATATATGTCATTTCACTGTGAAGGGGTTCGTTATAGATGCATTTGACTGTATTCTGCATATCAGATCAATGGATGCTATGCCAACACGCAAACTCTCGAGTGCACGACGCCGGGACGGGGTGGGGGTTGAAGAGGGCGCCGTCTGTCGGTGACTTGCGGTGTGAGTGCCGGCAGCCACCAGTCAGTAGAAGCAACGAAGTTGAACAAGTTGTTTTAGCCATATCATGTCGCGATTTACATGTTGCACTATAGCTGTCTGAGTAACACGGCTGCCAATACCGATAGAGGTACTCTGAAAGTTTACGGCCTACACCAGAACTATAACCACAACGAGACCGACTGTGATTTTATACTTACGACAATGCAGTACAATGCAAAAATATGAATGCGCCAATGAGCTGTCAGGTATTTTAGAGATGAAGTCTTGTCTATTTGTTGTTAACCAGTTCAAATCAAGAAAAAAGACGGGACATTCGGCCGTCTCGACTGAGTCAAGTCGAGAACGGCACATTTACTCATAAATCGGGGTTATCCCATTTACCTTGGGATGGCTGGTAACTATAGACGCGAACACATTTTTTACTCGTTTGCGCACTATAGGCGACAGTGCTACTTGTAAATGCTGCAGCGAATTTAATAAACATGTAACCGCGTAACGCCATTCAAAGCGCACTTGTGCACCGCTTTTATCCCAACATACGGCGACACATTCTGGACTTTACGGACCAGAACCCAGATCTGATTATAATGACCTCGATAGCGAGGGGCTCCATATCAATTTTGACCACCTGGAGTTCCTTAACGTACCGCTAAATATGAGCACACGAGCGATTTCCCCATTCGATCCCTCGCTGTCACACCTGCTTGCCTGTACTCATCTTAGGGATATTGAAATTCCATCACTTTGTTTTCATCTTCATCTTGTATCACTTGAATTCGCCACCCTTTAAAGCGCCTTCAAATTTCCCAGTCACGTTTTCAGAATTAAGGGGCACTCAACTTTTGAATTCTTAAAAGGTCGGGATATGCTAGTACTCTTTTAAAACTGCACCAATGAATAGTATAATACATACTGCTCCAAAAAGAAATCTGTAGTACCATTCATCAAAGTAAGCGACCTGCTGCTGGGATGTGAAATTCGCAAAAAATAAATAAAATGATTTGCATGGACGCATTGCAAGCAAGAATATATATATATATATATATATATATATATATATATATATATATATATATATATATATATATATATATATATATATATATATATATATATATGCCCTACTAGGACAGCAGCAACATAATAACAGAGAGAAAAAACATACTAAAGTATTTAATATGTGCCTACTGAAAACGTTACGTATGCCTTTCCATATTTCTTTACGTCTTTCGCAGTGCACATACTACAAGGGACGTCGCAACAGAAGTAAACTGTAATTAAATTAAAAATTAAAAATCACTTACGGATTTTCCCACAGCGTCAAAATGTCCATGCGCGATGTCAACGGTGTGTTCAGTGCAAGCGCCTCTACTCTTCCGTAGCAATCGTGTCGGAAGCATAAATTATCATGAGAACGCATGCAGATCTTTTGTCTACGAATACTGTTAAATTTATTTGGACAAGAATGTCAAATTGGCCAGACAGCAGAAAGACTACTGAGAACATGAGTTAGTTGTAACGAATGCATTTTTCTCAGTTACAGTTGCAAAGACCAAAAAAGAACAAACTTTAGCACTACAGTTCCCTACTGATATAAAGTGTACAAGAACGTCCGTCTATATATAGATATCAATTACATTAATTTTAAACGACAAGGTTGACAGCTGCTTTAGATTTTGCAACAATATCGTTCAATTGCTGGTGATATTGCACTGTCTTTGATTAGCTCTAATCCAATTGTCTTATTATCCTTTATAAGGTCAATTCTTAGCATTCTAGAACGCAAGCACTTCTCTGCAAAATTGTCCCGACCACTTTATCAACTCTGGCTTCTTTTAATTCGCAAACATTATATGGATGGGAAGAGATGGCGAATTATATGCTCAAAACAAGTAATAGGTTTCTCCCATGGGAAGGCGACTTTTAGTATGCGTTAGCGTTAGAGTACAGTCATTTCCCAAGGTTTATTTCATTAGTTTCAGTAGACACACTTAAGACGCCGTAGGCTCGCCACTACCTGCTCATCCACATAAAAGGAGAACCAATGGCCTCCAAGGAGTAGAAGTCTGTGAGCCGTGAAGGCACATTTGACAAGCGTCTGATCCTTGAGTCAACGGTACAACACGCTGCTCAAGTGGGCTGCAGGGTGGGCTAGAGAAACGTGTTGCGAGGCACGTACCAGACTCACAGCCAGCTCTGTAACACCATGTTTTGTCGCGTATTTCGCAGAATACATTTCGGGATGCGTATCGCGACTAGTCAGGGAAGCAGCAGAGATGATCTCGAAAAGCTCCAAGAGGCTCCGCTACCTATAATACTCTTGAGAAACACATATTGGCGACGTCGACCATCCAACGGGCACGTAAAAAGAATACAAACGTAAACATTGATCTCAGTAGGGATGTAGGGCCGTACTATCCAGTTCAAATGTGCGACTGAAGCCGACTGAAGCACAGAAGGCACTGAAGCACCGAACTCTTACTAAGAAAAGCCAAACTCCGGAACAAAGTGGCCTTCCCCTGAAAGTATTTCGGCAAGAGGTTTTGCTGCAGATTGACATTAGGACACAGGGGGCAAAGCAAGACGAGTCATATACTCCGGCTGCAATATATGTACGAATACAACACCGACGCATTTGGGAAGGCATTGGCAATTTATTGTTTCTGGAAAAGTTCTTGTTTACCTAAGAACAAAGTTGCGAAAGTACTGAGTGAGCGAAGCCATTGATCTGTCCAAGAAGTTTTGTTTATCGAGCTGCTAAAGGACAATCTTCTTGTAAACGAAAAGTGAGCGGATTGTAAGCCGCCTTTAATAACAAAAGTCGGCTAAAATGTTGGGCTTGAGGGGAACGAAAAAGGCTTAGCGGGTTGGACTGAAACGTCCGGGTTGTGCCATGAACATTAGAAAATCACCATCCACGAGGACACCGCGAAGGCTTACGTTGTTTGTCTCTCGGGTTGCGGCCCCCCGAGTCCTTGGCTTACTGCTAGTCACGACTTTTGTGCAACTAGTGAAGCTTTTCGAAACGATGTAGAACGGCGCTTTAGGATTAAGATGTCTTTTCAAAGACACGCGCTACTGAATCAACAATGCGCCATCTACAAATCGCTTCCATAAACTGTTCAATGTTCTTCAATCGAGAGGCTTTCTTTGCTTCCTCAATTTACACCGCTGTGTGCGAGTGTTAGGCTTTATCCAACTTACTGACTTTGACCTATCCGGTAGAACTAAGAATCAGCGTTATCAATAACCATGCCATACACAGTTTAAAGCACCATCCAACACTTGTGACACACATGCAGGAATGGTCTGGCGAGAAGCACGGTGCACTTCTACCAGACTTGTTTACACGTTACAGAAAAAAAATGTAACCGATAATGATCACAATTATTTCTTGACAACTGTGATTTACTGCAGTTAACAATTACGACTCCACCCAAGTAGCTGAGCAATTACTAAGAAATCATCCATTCTTTTAAAGTTGCTTTCATCTGTACGTTTATTGATGTTGTACAAATACACTAAGCACAACAAGCTGTCCGGGCTCTTCGGTTGCGTCCTCTCAAGCCCGTCACACGTTGTTTATCGGCACTAAGAAATGTTTTTAAAAAAATTTCTTACAGAACGTTCCGTCGTCTTTTTGCGAAGACATCTGACAGCGACACTGCAAACTGGCTCGATGTGTGCGCTAGAGAGAACACGTTGCTCAGAAGATTGCGAATGGCTGCTGAATGTTGCGGTGTTCGGGTCTCGGTTTTGTATGAGGCATATAGCACAGCGACTGATTTTGGCTGGGGTTGGGGGAGGATGTTCCCAATGACGCCAGTGCAGAACTGAAAAATCACCCATAGGTAGCAGCTACGCCATCGCCTTGTCACTTTCTGGCGGTAACCAAGTCGGCCATCGAATAGCGCTGATATTTTTAAAACCGCTTTCGAGATCACTGTGGCACGCACGAAAGGCTCGGGATCGCTCTCGATTTGCACTCGTTTTCAAATTTTCCGCAATATTTTGAAATGCGGAAAGAAATGACTGCAGCAAATGTAGCGAGCCGGAAACTGTTGAATATGACATCTTCGACCGCGATGCACGATTTGACGTTCGAGCTGTCGAAGTTACGCAGGTATTTAGGAATTTAGAGAGTTAGTTCATAATTAGCAAATCAATGTTACAAGAAAAATACACCAGCGTAAGCAGTGTGACTGCTAGTAAAGCAACGTTTGTCACATCGTCGCAACGTGTAGCTTTTTTAAAAGAATATCTTGGCCTACGGTAGCTGTGGCACATGGTACATGTCACAGATAGAAACACGTGCGCTTAACGGTGAAAAATTTATTTCTATGTGAGAGAAGTCGTACACTGCGCTAGGCCGAGAAGAATTAAGCATCAGCTCTTAGTGTCTATAAGAAGGCTGCTTAGAGGCGCTTGCCGGAGAGATAGTGAAACAAAAATTTATTTTAAGATGAAAAGCTCACAGGTCGGTCTTTCAAGAGAGGATTGCAAATCTGCTAGTCTGCCATGCTCAGGTGATAAACGCGTAGCTGAAGTACGCTAATTGTGTTAAGGAGGTCGTCGAGTGTACATGTTTTCATCCTTTTGGACACTTGTTCCCACTAAGTTTATGCGCTCAAAGCAGCGCCGCCTGTTATACATTGTTTGGTCGAATATGTAACGGGTTACATGAAACTGGTTACTGCATAAATTAGGTCAGCGCTACCTTGCGAACAAAGTATCATTAGGTCTAAAAATTACCAAAAAAACGTAATTGATTACAAGTATTCAATTACATGTAATTCGTTGCTTACAAGTATTACTGGTACAAGCGCAAGTTACGTCTGTTTCATTTTCTGGAACAGGCCACTGTGCCTCAAGGTTTCGTATTAATTGAGTTCTTTCATTCTTTCTTTTTTCCGCCTGGACATTCATACGAATAAACGACTTCATGAGAGCTCAATTCATGTGGGCCAAGCATTGAGCGCAGTACGTAGCCGTGACAAGGACATTTTGCAGCATTAGTTGATATGTAATACTAAAGCTAGTCACTGAGCATGTGTTGGCGGGCTAGTTGGTTAAGCTGGTTAATTAACTAAAGCTAGTGTTTCGTTTCATGATGTACATGTTTTATTGCCAATACTAGTAGGGATATATACCGCGCCATCTGGTAGCAAAATTATAAGCATGATTAGCGCCTCGCCCTAACGGTATTTTTGGGTTTGGGTATCCGCACGCCCCAAACCGGCTTTGCGTCGTCTGAAAGTCGCCACGGGCATCTCAAAAACGCGTCAACATCTCCTAATTGAGAATAATAAACTATGAGGTAGACTTTAGATTCTGCAATGTATTACTAATTGCGTTATTTTTTTTTCTCTGGCAATACGTTTTCATTTTCCTTCCGCGTGCAGGAAGGTTGCTTTAATCGCGTGACGTCACTGCAAGCCGGGAACCCTACTCTAAAGCGTCTTCACGGTGGGAGAGACTGCGAACGCAGAGCGGTCCTTTGTTGGGGCACCCTAAATTTTAGACCTTTATTTTAAACGTCCCTAATATATAAACTCATGCGGTTTCTACTGATTTACGTTGAACGCTAATGCACGTAAAGACACCATGCGGAGGGCAACGTGGAGGGGTGCCCTGGAAGAGGGTGTCAGGCCGTTTCGGATATACTAATTTGAGGTCCTTTGCTGTTCCGCCCTTTCGTTCTGGACTAATGGTTGCATTGGATTTCGATTTCCGTCAGGATGCTTCGGCAGCAAGGTATTGGTGACAGTTGGGCGCGGTTCTCCAAATCGGCTATAGGCGTAACTGAAGAAGCTATACTAACAAAACATTGTCTCGAGACATGGCGGTGTGTGCGGCAAGCAGCGTGCGCACTGAGCAATGTTGTAGGCCCCAGACATAGCAGTTTAAATGTACACTGCATGGAGCGCACTACCGTCTGGTGAAACTCGCCACCACCGTTTTCTTCTCGCCTGTCGACCGTCCACCGGAAAGTAATTACGCTCACACAGACAAGAATCACGAAGGCAAGCATTACCAAGAAACCCAAGTTAGTGAAAAAAAGTAAGAGAAAAGGGGGGACATGAAGGTAGCTTCGGCACTGCCTTACGGTAAGGGAGCTCCAAGAAAGCCTCTAATATATAAGGACGCCTAAAAAAAGGAAGCTTTAAGTATGGTGGCCTAGCCGCAACAACCACGGAGGCCTTTGCATGGGAGCTGCCACTAAAACAGGCAGCATTTTCCAGTTGCTAAGAACAGCCGGCGAAAACCGCACTCGAACGCAGCTGCTGCATTCAAACGGGGAGCATGGCTTGCTGTTCTTAGAGGCGGTCCCTACGATAGATGCGCTGCAGCACCAAGCCGGGCTCCAACATGAGCTCCTAATGATAGTACAAAATTATGCAGACCCACATCGTAGAATCTGAAAAGTGAACTGGACTCAGTCCGGTTAACCTCCTTGCCTGTCCTCTCTCCTTTCTCTCTCTCTCTCTCTCTCTCCAAGAAGAGAAGCTTTTGTTGAGCAGTTTAATAAATCTCATGTAACTGATCTTATTCTTCACAACGTTTTGCACCATATCGATTACCCAAATGCTTGCCAGTGAAGATGGCAAGACGTGGAAACCCCAACAACGTGACTCACGTGAGCAGGTTGTATACAGCCTACCGGTTAGCACTCTTTTTGCTGTTACGCTGTGTCCACGGTTGGCGTGCATGCTAGACCGGGTCGGTTCTGGAGATAGTGCAATATTAAACTGGGCTTTACTCGTCGAAAGGCCGACGAAGCAGATGTGCCAAACTACCAGCATTAAGAAAGTAGAAATAGAAAGGCGTGCTTTATTAAACGAAGTGTACTCTTCATGACGTAAATTTGTTGCATGAGAATGTTCAGATCGCATTCGTTTAATTACCTAGCAATTCCGTAGCAAACAAGGCCAGCGGCAAGGACACTAGTGAGGGTAGTAAAAGCGGCATAGCGCTGTTCGGTGTTGACACATACGGCAAGGCAGTAGCACCCGGCTACACTCGGGAAAGTCCGGGAGAGTTCGAAAAGTTTGCTTTAATGAACTCGAGTTGTCTCCTTAAAAAAAGGTTATAGAGGAATCTCTTGTTCACCGGATGAATCTGAGAATGCCTGTCTTACGTGTTACGCATATGCGCAACACCTGCCGAATGAAAACAGCGGTGGCTATTGGCCCATACCCGTTCGGCCATTGTTCTCCTTGCCAGCGTTAGTACACGCGCACGCGTGCAGGCGAAGAGATCCGCCACTTGGCACGTGTCAATGACTGCGTGACACGCGTCAACGGCGGGCCCTGCATACGTTGTTTCGCGTTTGATGCTCCGCTTGTGTTGTTGGCCATGGCCCACCTTCTCCGCCGCTGTGCGCGACCACAACAGCCGCAACATCTGTGCGCCGCCCTTCATCAGAAACGGATGCGGCGGAAGTTCAATCGTTGCAGATATTTGCTTCTGCCCAGCCTTTCAGTGCGAGCCGGCTGTAAGAATCGCTGCTGCACGGTGCTTTGGAGTGCGAGCCGAAGTTGCCGTCGTGACGGCGTGGACGAAGCTACATGTGCCCAACAGTGGGTAAGTTTGATTGATTCGATCATGGGGTGTGGCGCTCTAACTTTGGCAATGAGAGACGCCGTAGGTATAAGACTAGGGAATTGTTTTCAGCACATGTGGTACTTCACTAGGCGCCTCAGTGCATGTTTAGCTAGCTAGCGTTTCGTCGTATTTCCGATCCATCGTGAATGTAACCGAAGTGGCGGGAGTCGAATCCACGACCTTGTGCTCGGCCGCAGAACGCCATAACCCCTATGCCACCACGGCGACTAGTGCGTAAGTTTACAATAGTGGAGTAAGCTCGACTTACGCTTTACCTTGTTGTCGAGCTTCACTGTGCCGTGTGGGCTGTAACACAGCCTGTAACTCAGTCATAAGTTGCACGAAAAGGCTATGGCTAAATTCGGTGTTTTCTCAGTAGGTGAAGCTACAGAAACGTCCACTCTACACGACTTGTTTAAACGCGATTACACTTGGCAAACCGTAACCTTCACAAGCCTTTATCTGTCATAACAGTTGGACTGTTATTCACTTTGTTTGGTAAAAATTGCACTGTTTCTACATAAATCGTTACGCATATCACGTCGTGGCATATGTTGTGTAACGAATAAGAGATACGGAATAATCGCTACGGAAACTTTAAGGGAAATTACGGGAATTTATTGGTTCTATGGAGGCAGGTTTGTGGATAAAGTATGCGACAGTAACACGGAACGAGGCAGACACTAGTGCTATTTAACAGACTCACCAATTACTCGTCTGCAATGTTTCAACCCAACACCATATCAGAATGCGCTAATCAAGAGCACAAGAAAAGATGGCTTCGACCCACAAGTCAGATTGTAAGTGCTGTGATATCCTCTGTGTGTGTCCAACGTAAAAGCTTGGATACGTTATTTGTATAGAACTAATGCCAGTGTTCCCTATACACCTTCATATTACCGACCTTTGCTAGCTTCTACATATGACGACCCCAACGTTCTAACCACAAATTTATTTCCAGAGCATGGTGACGTAATTTCTTCTATGAGGGCTTGTGGTTGATATGTGCTTTACTAATAAAACGTCAGACAAATCAAACGACTCACCAACCGAGGACCACGCCACCACTCCGGCATCAAACACCGAAAGTTGGACAAACAGAGACATATCTATACGCGTAATATCATCGCAAGGAGTCAACGGCGCGTACGCTCTGTACGGTACGCATACGCTTTGATCGGAACGGGCCTTGTTCCCCTTTGATGACAGATCGATGCCAGCACCCGTTGTGCCCAGAACGTCATTGTCGTGGAGGCCGATCATTGCACAACTGAATTGTTGCAGACGCTTTGATACAGGAAGAGACTAGAGCACACCAGAAACAGCAAGTAGTTTAAGTTTACAATGACGAACTCTAAGAAATGTATTTTTTTAAGTCTTTCCAGTTTGATGGAAGGCAACAACTCGTTGTTGCTTGTTTCAATTGATTGATTCATTGTGCTACTGTTGCGTCTTCACCCTACTTGATTGAATAATGCATTGTATTATTGTTGTGTTTAAACACCCTGCTTGGACCTGATCTAGGTTTGCAGTATGAAATAAATAAAAAAAAGACGTACTGCCTAATTATAACGCGCTTTCTAATAAATGACCTAGATATTTTTGGTAACCTTGTAGAACTCTAACATCCACCGTTTAGTACATATCACGAAAGTGCGGACTTGATGTGATGCACCTTACCACAGCGCTTGGTTGTGGCGCTTGCGGCCTAAAAATATTGGAGAAATGGCACAAATAAATGTAGGGATTCGGGGGAAATGTTAAATGGTCTGTGAAAGTTTAGATAGTATCTGCACGCTTTGAGGAAATTCCCAAAGACTGTAAACACTGAACAAAAAATTCACAACGTACACTGTGCTAGACTCTTAAAAGCGACTCATGGCTAACTTATCTTCCTGGCAAGTTTAGTATAGTCAGGCTTAGAAAGAGTACTAGTGTTTGATAGCACTGGCACCTTTCTGCGAACCAGTGCAGTTGACTGACAATGATTCAGCCGGCACTTGCAGCTAGAGCGCTAGCAAAGTGAAAGCCGCACATTAAAGAGTTTTCTTTAACAGTGGACTGCACTGTATAGACTGCATATTACTGCAGCGTTATAATGGCACAGATAGTTTCCTTTCTATAGGCCGTGTAAGTGTGGCGGTCCGGGGAGCGAATTGCTCTCGTATGTCCGTACCTTTTCATTCCACGAACACGTGGCCCTTTGAGTTCATTGCTCAGTTCAGCAACGTCGTCTGTCGCAAGAATTAAAACAGAATGGGGGACAGGCGGTTGCGCACATACTGCGGTTTCTAGATCTCTTTAAGAAGAGGAATTCACCACGTTTGTGCAGGCTTGCTAGTTGGTTGGCGCGCTTTAATTCTAGCTACTGTAACTCGAACTGAATGCGAGAGACGGTGAAAATCACTGAATATGTGGCCTTTAACCGGTCACGTTTTGTGCACTCGGGTTCCATATCCATTTTACATGTGGGTTTAAACTTAGCGTAAAACTATTCACTGCACTCTTTGACGACTGAGCTTAAAAGCAAACTTCATTTCAGCGGCGGTGAGTCAGTGGCTGTCCCACACCACTCAGAGATGGACGCCGTGCGTTTCTTGCGGTCCGTTGTCGCCCCATTACATGGGAGAAGTAATATACACGGGGTGATATTCACGATGACATATTTCTCAACATCGCTAAACCTGCGTGAGAGGTGCCCTTTTTGAACTTCAGTCAACTGACCCAGGAAAGGATCGTTCATAACCTGTTTCTCATTTGGATGTTGTTCTTCTTTTTCGTTTTTAGGCACTCCCCAAACGGTAACAATGAGAAAAGTCTCCACAGCTTCCGTCTTCCTTGCCCTCGTTGCAGCAGCACAAGGTCAGTACCGGTGTGATATGTTTGACTATTACAGGATAAAGATTGTTATAATATATATATTTTGAGTGATGCATAAACTTTTTGTACTTATAGGAAACATAAACGATATGTTATTTCGAGTATGTTGTAACATTGGCAATAGTAATTGTTCCTTCTTATTACCTCACGCAGCTGTCGCTTTAGCAAAATTCATAAGTTCCTGCGACTGTGAACTGAGGTGCTACAACGGCAGCAGGTCCTCCCACTGAATTCTGCCATCTTAAATAGTTTCCTTGTTCTTTAAATTTCAAACCTACCTTTTCAAAAACAACTTGATCACGCTGCCGAAAATGTTGTCCTAATTCATTGTAGTTCTGCTTATTGTGTCCTAGGAAAATGCGCGCACAGAAACTCCCAATCTCAGAATGACAAGTACGCACGATGTACAAAAAAGCCCCCAAATGCAATGTAGAGGGACAGCTGAATGGTGTGCGCCGTATTCTCAGAACTGCTCATTGTTGCGGGGCCATAGTTGAGCTTGCCAGCTGAGGTTACCGCAGGGCCGTAGGTTACATGGCCCGTTGAGGCTACGCGCTAAGTTTTGTTTTTCTTCATAAGATGAGCGCAAAGGCTGACGACGGCAAGGTGGTCTTCCATTGATGGCCCTACAAGACCACTCACAGCCTTATACGTAGCCTTCAAATCGACGCCTTAGGAGGGTTCCTTTTGATAAACAGGAAATGATATCGGAGTCCATACTTTATCTGGCTGCGTTCAACGGAAGCGATTATAGGAGCTAAGAAAGAGCCACAGACGTGGCTTTCTAGACCCCACTATAGATGAACAGGTTTCTCTCAAACTTCAACCTGCAGCCTTTTTGGCCTGACCTTTCTTCTTGCCTTGTTGTTGATGAGGGATAAATTGAAGTAAACTGAAATTAAATTCAGCAGAACGAATGAGCACAGCAAATTTTATTAGGCTGCCCTAGTAGGAAAAAACCATGACGTCCGTAGTTGCCTGATGACCGCAGCATTAGGCCAAGCGTCTAATATAGCTTCATAGAAGGTAGAGATTGTTTACTCCTAATAGACGCTGGAAAATAGTCGCTGACGCAATTGCCAGGGGAAAACAAACAGCACTTGATTTTTAGACAATGACATAGGCGGCCCTGACCCTTTAGATTGTCAGTATATCAAGTAAGGCTAAAGAATTGTCGAATAAAGACCCCATCAAATTATGTTCTAGGCACGAAAATTGACTGGTTTCATTGAGAGGATAGTTGAAACTTCAAACTGCGTTTCCAAATCAAGTCTCTTCTAATAATGGCTCTATGTTGTCTTTCTGTGGCAACAGTAATGCCTTAAGTAGTTTAATTCATGTGTTAAGCTTACATGATCTTCAATGTTATTGTGCACAAAATGTGGGGGAACACGGGCCGACACCATGTGCCGCTATTTGCCCAAGAATATTTTGCACAGTATGTATATACACTTCGAAAAAAAGAAATAAACTGAAACGACTTGAAGCTTCAGAAAAGCCCGGTTGGGTGCAGCAACTAAAAATGGAAATGCAGTCGTAATGAAATCAGCAATAGGCCACCTTTGCTTCGTCAGGGACGGCGAGTGGCTAAGAATAATTTCTAGCGTGCTTTACCATTTGCTCAAAACAGACTCATCTAGTATAAATGTACGTCAGAAGCCAGAATGTGCTGCCTCGTAGCTTTTGCGAGGAGTCCACCATTTGTATAACAAGTTTCAAGTCATGAAATACTGCACGTATCTGAGGCTGTTTAGGGGAAAAAACTACCTCGTGGTTTGAAAGAACATTCGAAGACCGAAGGTAGCTAAAAAGAACTGTCAACAGGTCTAGACCTGCCATGTAGAGGCATTAAAAAAAAGAAAGAAATCTTTTTTTCCGAAACACACAGACATCATATTTACTGAAACAGCGCGAGCTACTGTGTATCACGCACGCCAGGTGAAAATCACATGGCAAAGTATTTCAAAGCATTGGTGTGCTGTTCCTATTTCTGTTCATTCACGCGGCACACAAGCGATTTTGCCTCATGGTTTCAGCGCAGTAAACGACTTGCTCACTTGAGCCTGTATCCTAGTTTGGCGTCCTATCTCCTCTTTGAGCTTCGGATATAGCCCATTGTGCACTAAAGTCCAAAGTGCAAACACTTCGTTTAGCGCAGTTCGTCTTTATGTTCTCGAAAATGGAAACAACGCGACAAGACGAGGACTGAGAGAAAGCAGACAACACCAGCGCTGACTAACAACATCCTCTTTATGGCAACAGGGCAATATACCGGCCGGATGTTCAAAATTAGGTTTTATGGTGTTCTAAAAATTAGGCAATAGGAGGCACACGAAGACCACCTGTGCAAATAAGTTATGTGGCGAGGGGGACACAAAGATGATAATTATCGCGGTTGTCTAGTTAACTTATTTCTCTCATTTATTCTCTTGATAAGTGGTCATTGTGACGAAATGTAACCACCCACATTTATTGTCTAGGTCGATGGTTATTTGTCTTGATCGGATGGTCATTATTTTTTAGTCGTAATGGAGGGGTCGATGGCCTTGTGGTCGCAGTGGTACACACTGATCGGTTGGGGTGCAATGTTCGACACGTTCTTAAGCAGAGTCATATCTATGAACGACCAATGGCTCACACTAAGTAAAACGCGCTGCTCGGCATCTACTGATTTTATTAATGTGCTCCAGCGTGGACGACTACCCTCAACTAGGGGAGCCGGAGGAATGTAGCCACGCACGTGATTGGAGTGCTGCTGCCCCGACGAGCCGGCAGACAAGAGGCACACGTGACATTTCGAAGGGACCGTTCACCGGCGCAAAGTAGACGTGCGCGACATACCCTACACCCTATAGGAGAGCGGAAGGAATCTAGGCACGCATGGGCTTGGAACGACGACAATGAGACTTCGTCGAGTTTTTGCTCGCGCACATGAAAATTTCATGGCAAACTAGTCCTAAACAGCATCGCAGTAAAACTGAAGCTGGTCGTCTCAGCGCACTGAAAACGCTAAAGAAGAACATAAATGCTTCTTTGCTCGCGTGTATTAAAACTGCATCCCTACTACTATAGTCCACATTTCCCCTCACCCAGAATCGAGGCGGGCACTTTCGTGGCTCTCATTCTACCTTTTCCTTCTTTTTCAGTTTTCAAGTTCTGTAAAGCGTAAACGCGGTGCGAATGTGCTTATGACAACAACTTGCGGACTGTTCGCCATTTTCGCACTGCAGGATACGGATGGAACCCCGACCGTTCACGGCCCGTACCGTCGGCGTCAGACATGGACGACTGCTGCCGCGGTCCCACCGGCTGCTGCCGCGAAGGTTACCGCTGCGAGCCCAATTACCGGACGTGCGTGCGTGTGGGTGTAGAACCAAGACCAGGCGGAACTTCTAAAGTGCTCATAGTACCCGTCGGAACGAGGCGCCACCAAGGAACTGCGGTCTCCGGTGCGTACTCTTAGCAGGCGCCTTCAGCAGCGTGGAAGCAAGGTCAAATATCCAAGCTTCCTGGTGATTCAAGTAGAATTTACGTAAAATGTTTACACACAATCTGTCCGCCTCTCCAGGAACAAAAATTTCTGTGGGGTCTCAATCTGATGTTTGACGACACTTCCGGACATGTGTGCCACATAGGGCTCTAAAAATTCTGAAGTTATACTCTAGATCAAACGATAATTGCCGGAGGAACGCACTAGACTTGAAATTTCAGGCTGAAGAATAAGGAGGGGACCTTAAGTTATAATGGTTCATGTATTCCGAGAACGTTTGTGTCTGCAGTGCCTGCTTAATGTGTTACCGCTGTACTGCGAATTTTGGATATTCTGTCGAGTGGAACACAAGTAACCTTTTTTTTTTTGCTATGGCAAGCGCGACAGTGCCTGACGCGTATTATTCGTTCTATTCTGAAAGGTTAGGCTTGGCTGAGTAGGTGCTGTAGTTAGTCAATTTTAAAACCTCCCGCTGCTGAGCAGTCGCACACTTGCGAGCACGTGCTGTTCTAATGAATTACGCAACGACACCGGACACAGCTGCAGTACCCGCCTTGGTAGCTTAATGGCTACGGCATGAGGCTGAAAAACACGAGGTGGTGGGAACAAATCGCGGCCGCGGCGGATGCATTTCTATGGAGGCGAAATGCAAAAGACGCCCGCAGACCGTGCAGTGGGTGCACGTTACAGAAAGACCCAGGTGGTCGTAGTTAATCCGCAGTCCGCCATTACGCCATGCCTGATAATGAGATCGTGGTTTTGGCACGTAAAACCCCACGATTTGATTTATTGCAACAGCTTCAGCGTTCGCGCTGGTGTGAAGGCACGTCGCTTGGTGCATCACGGACAAGTGAGCAGGTGTCGACGATGCCTAACTGCCCGCCTGTGAATGAGATGCGTTACTGGGTGGAGATTTCATTGTATGGAGGTCAACCTGTCAAACCGCACAATTGTTCCATTGCAGTGGTGAGGGAAGTAATAGGTACTTAAAGAGGGCTAAGGGCTGTCCCATTGCTACACCAGGAAGCAGTGGGCACTAAGGCTGGAATATGGTTCCCCCATTCACACACGGACAGGGTACGGGTGTCGATGGAGACAAGATGCACGTGCGGACCATGACGCATTGAATTCCCCATTAATTTGCAAACTGCGTGGAATATTACCCGGCCTATAACAAGTTGTGCTGTAATGAAAGCGAATGAGTCAAGCAAGGAAAGGAATGCAAGCAGTTAACTTACAGCGCTGAAGAATACTTGTGAGGCAAGAAGAGGTAAATAAGGAACCCCGAAGTAAACGGAAGCATGTGAAGTGGATGCAGGAAGGAAGCTATGCCGCTTATTCTAGATGGGGCCGGAAGAAAAAGTTATATTTATATATATAGGCTATATTTTGCACGTAGAGATCAGCCAACAATTTAATATCGCTTGTGTACTCATAATCAAGGTCATCAGAAGAAACAGCGGGATAGGTTCAAGTGGTTCGTGGAACCCTATCTCAGATCCGTCTTAGGTGGGTCATACACCAGTATGAACGGATTAAATTAATTACCTTGTCTGACTTTGAGGGGGAAAACGTAAGCCCTCGATATAAAGCTTAGCATTTCAATGCAGCAAGCGCTCACCAACGGCTTCTGTAGTGACTCCTGATTATGAAAGGCCAAGTTGGTCATAGAGGACACACGTCTCCATTTGCGCTTGCATTGAGAAATAAAAGTACAGTAAAAAAATTTGTTTACTCGGGAAGCAGTTCTATATATACCGAGCAAGTTCAAGAAGAATGTTTCTCGATGTTTTCAGCCCTTATATACAAAACGTATCCTCGCTAAGAGCTAACTGCTGTGTTTCTCTTTGTTTCATTCCTCTTACCCACGTCCACGATATCAAACAGCACAGTTAACCATCAAGCCTTTCGATTCCATCCCCAGCTCTTCTCCTTTCCAGTAGTTCAGGTGCTCGCCCACTTTAGTCATGAGAGTGATAATGAGACCACCACCCCGAAGACGGCTGTTCGTGAGTGGCACATCCGCGAGCTTGTCATGTTGTTGCTGATTGCATACTGGGAAAAAGGAGACAGCACAAAAAAAAGACAAAGACACGAGAGAACGATTTGCACACAGCGCTGTTGTAAGCCAGTCTTTTTGTGCTGGTGTCCTTTTTCCAATGAATCCCCAACAAGCCCAGGCTTCCACGCTAATGTATACTGGGACCGCCTCTCAAGTTTGATGAGCAGAAATTATTATAACTAAAATTCGACCTTCACCTTCGGCTACACAGGCGGAACTACGGGAGGCTGTGGTGGAGGTGGAGGCCACTACTGCTGGGACCACGAGCGCTGCTGTCACATATCGCAGTCGGGGGCCCACCTGCCCACCAGCGTCCACCCGACAACTTCGTGCTGCACGCGAAGCAGCAGCCGCCAGTGTCCGAGAATCCGCGGCTGTCACAGCCCATTCGGCGTCAACTCGCCCTCCGGCGTTTACAACCAACCCGGCTATCGGCCCTCGTCAGCGTACCAGAATCCGCCTGCATTCAATTGGGACCGCGAACAGCTGATGATGCAGAGGCACACGCTGGTACCTTCCCCGGCGTCAGCTTTGCTGCCGTCATGCGTCGTCTTGCTGGCTTTGGTCTATCTTCTGTTCTGTAGCGGGAGCTGATCCCGGTGAACGCTCGGCGAGATCTAACGTTCATATTTAAGACCTATTTATGGGCTCAGATAGAAATGTTTTTTTTTTTTTTTACGTTCTCTCGCATCGCGAAGTGTACGTGAGAAATAACATTTATACAGCGCCTCTGTCATCATAATGTGTTTGGCTACCCATTTTTCCAACTTTCTCCTATATCGCAAAAACCTTGTGTTAAATAATGTGTTTCAGATCGCTGTGTTTCATTATATAAGCAACCATGCCTCTCGCAAAGACAAAATCTATAAAAGAAATCTTGATACAAAAAGAGTGCGCAATATCGCAATCCTTTTTTTCAATAACTACGAGCGGCTTATGTTATCATCATCATCAAAAAGAACATCATCATTACTGTATACATTGTAGAACGAAGGCCTCTCTCCCAGCGGTCTCTAATTACCCCTGCCTTGCGTTAACTGATTACATTCACTATACATCCAAATTGCCTAATCTCGTCAAATAAGCTTATTCGCTGCCATCGCTGATTGAGTTTCGTTTTCTTGACACCCATTCCGGTTGCTCTAAACGCGCGAATTATGACCGACTGTCAGAAAACGTTTGAAAGTTATTCAAATTCATGCCAAGAATCTGGAGACTCAACGGAAAGCAAGTCAGCATGGTAGAGTGACTAATCGTGCACATTGTAGGGAGACATCGCAATTTGCAGCGAAAATAAATATCTATTTATCCTATACTTAGCCATGCTATTTTTCTACACAAAAATTGAATAAATTTCTTGAATTACAATTTTCGATTGCTGCCGAAACACTCCGTGTGATGATAATGATGATTTATTGGTATCCCTCTGAAAGGGCGCAGTGACAAGCAGTCATCTAGCCTGCTTGAGTTAATCAGGTATGCTTTACACGCTTTTTATTCTAGCACTCTTGCATACGTCTTGTAAATCGCTTTTTTCCCTTCCTCAGAACATCTTTATCTGCCTTGTATCATTACCTACGCCTGTAACGACTCCGGCCGTATCGATGTCGTCCCAGATTTTTTTCCGCCAATACCCTAAACGTCTCTTGGTAACCTCAACTGCTGACCGGTTGATGCTTCCGACCACTTTAAATTCATACGCTTCGGCTCTCACTGGGCGAATCCCTTCGCATTCCATTAAGATTTACTGAGAGGTCTCCGGATTTTTCCTGCAGCAAACACATGCCTCATCTTGTTGCGAATATTTTCTCCGGTGTGCTTTTGCCCTTAGGCAACTAGTTCTAAGCTCAACTAGCAAGGCACTGCCCATTGTGTTTGCCTTCTGGTTTCTTTCATCCTATTCTTGTAAATCTCCATGGTCTTCTTTCTTCTATTGATTGCATCCAATTGGCTATCTCTGTTTCTCTCACTTCCTTTTTGATGACTCGTGCTTGTCCGTTTGCACTTTCAGTTACCCCGTGCGTGGCTTTCAACTCACTGTACCTCTTCATCCACTCCGTGTGCAGGTTTGTCGGGTAGAGATAATTGTGCGCTATAGCCGCGCATTTATTTTGATCCACGTTCCTGTAAGTCTTTCCTCAGAACTAAATTTACTCTGTGGTTCTCGGACATCAGAAGAGGCCGTACCCATTTCACCCTGCACTGCGTCATTTGTGATATCACCGTGGGTTCCCAAAGCCAACCAGCCTACTGAACTTTGGTTAACTTCGAACCAGGATAAGTCATCCAATTTTAAGCACAGAATTGCATTTGCGAACGGTAGCGCCGGCGCCATTACTCCTTTCCAGACTTCACGCACCACCCATATTTATTGTGGTCCAAAAGTACTCTACGTTTCATTATTACTGCTTTCCGCTTCGTCTCTATTTGCAGATTATCTTGGTGGGTGGTTAAGCATTTCCTTAGGTATTTATTTCGCTGAAGTATTTTGGCACTGAAGTGTTTATATTGCTTGACTATGAGTAGCACTTGCTGTTGTTACCACGTAATTACTCGTATCATCATTAAAAATTATAATTGCCGATCTCTCTAAGCTAACCTAATGCCTAGATATGTCGCTACTTCCCACATATATTCGCAAGCGTCTGTCAATCTCCTGCATTGTCCGCTGGTAGCATTATGGTTGCCGCATGCACCAATGCGGGGACCTTCTGTTGCACCATTTGCCCATTACGAATGTTGGATAAATCAAACTCTAATTCACTGTTTTCCCGTCGTCTTTCTGCGCCCATAGAATAAAGCGGGAACAACTATGGAAAAAGAGGACATCCTTGCTTCAGTTCTTGGTGAATTTCCACGCCTTCACAACATTTTCGCCATCCCAAACAGTTTTCGGCCTTTCCATACAATTCTCATACACGCCTAATGTACCATCGAAGTACTGCCTTCACCAAAGTTGTGGTCTGTAGCTGTACATTTCACTCAAGACGTAAAATGAAGGCACTTTAGTCAAGCCCAGTGTTCAATTTACTCTAGGCCTGATGTTCGTGGTGTATTTTTTGCTATAAATGGTCAGAGACGGCAAAATTAAGTCCCGAGCACAAATGTGTGCGTTCTAACTGAAGGGAACAACACAAGACAACCTATCTACTCTGCAGTACATGACGTGCCAAACCCACACTACCAGCCTCTTCCTAATTACATATTGAATATCAACTGCACGTAACCATTTGAGCTCTAAACCACAGTCTTTGTCCTCTTAGCGTTACATATACGCAATATTCCGATTCATGGCGGGTCGCGCGGTCATTGGTGTATTTTCAAGCTGTTTCATTATTTTCCACTCTGGAAGTCTGTAGAACAGTACGAGTAAAATAGAATGGTTATATATATATATATATATATATATATATATATATATATATATATATATATATATATATATATATATATATATATATATATATATATATATATATATATATACATAACTGTCAGCTGCCATTCGTGACTTGCGCCGGAGCAACTTGTCATGTAATTTGCGTCATTTACTTATTTTAGAGAACGTTTCTATGCGCATGTATGTGTTGGCGCGTCATAATGAAACGAAATCAAGAAATGGATTAGATGTAGGAGACCCCGATATTCAATGTATTTCTCCCGCTCAGTCCGTGCAAAGACAGTCGCAGCGAAGAGTACCTAGATTAATGTGCCCTAAGCTGTAATTCCGACAGAACTTAAGGAGTGCCGGAGCGCCGAACAGAATGCCCAGGACGCGGCCGTTGCCCATTCTGTATCTTTGATTCGGTGCATGTAATCTGCAAACCGATGGCCTATTTCCCTTGCGTATATAATCTCCGGTCGCGAAGTACCCACCCAGTTTTAACAAAGAATCAAGATGATCTCCTTTCCGGACATTTAATACACGATCCGGTTACCTACTCCATTATTACCTCCCGTGTAGCTCGACTACATTGAGAGAAAGGCGTATATACGTGTACTATAATCCGACCTTGCCGCGAATGAATTAGATCTCCCGCGTCTCCTGCCGGGCTATATTGCACCCGTGGACACCAGCGGGTAAACGAGGATCGCTGTTGCGTAGTGCCATCACGTCCCGTGCAAGCACGTCTGATTCTCGACGGCATGATTCCAACATAAGTGACATGGGAGTGACTGTTTAGCAACACTGCGCACGTCTGTAGCACACCACGCTGTGAACGCGTCGAAGAAAGCACCGAAGCTGTGTTCCGAGACACCCACACATTATGCCTATAAAGCTCACGTGTCATCTTTCGCCGGAAGATGTGAAAACAAGCGAATAACACACATCGGAAGCTACTCCTTGAGGTATATGATGTACAATAAGTAGTTTGGGTCATGCGGACCTTGAAGACAAGCTTTAACTGCTGCGTACAGGCAGCGTCGCATTATGTGCTAAATTTCATATTTCGTGTCTGATGGTTTTATGTCGTATCTCGTTCTATCATCTTCATTTCTGTCGAGTTCTTAGCGTAGTACATCGTACCAAGCCGAATCTACCCGGGCTAAACACCCTGCCTTATAATCTTTTCTACATACTCTTCCTGAACGTTTCAGCACATCAACTGACAACATGCATGAACTGCTATGTAACCTCAATATTGAATGCTATGACGAATAATGAAGCTTCCCTAGCAGTTTGCGTTCCACTTGCGAGCAATAGTAAAAACAGAGATACACAAAATAGCACACCCACTTAAGCAATTCCGCAATTATAGTGGGTTATAGATGTTGAGTTTACCTTAACCTCGGACGAAGATTGACATAAAAAAATTAAATTATGGGGTTTTACGTGCCAAAACCACTTTCTGATTATGAGGCACGCCGTAATGGAGGACTCCGGAAATTTTTACCACCTGAGGTTCTTTACCGTGCACTTAAATCTAAGTACACGGGTGTGTTCACATTTGGCCCCCATCAATATGCGGCCGCCCTGGCGAAGATTGATATAGGTTTTTTAAAAAATGTAGTTATGTTATTCCAGTTTAACTGTGTCAATTACTGTTTTGTTAAGCATGATGGTATCACCGAAACCAGCAACGATGTCAAACTCTCTTGCATACAACGCTTAATATAAAAAAAAACTGAATGTGGGCCGCCACATCAGAAAAATCTCCAACACTATAGCGAAGAACCTTGGATGCTGAAAATTCTGTTGCTATGCAGACGTCACACGAGGGTTTTACGTAAACTGTCATGGATGTTAAACCATCCATGGAGAAGTGTGCAGTGTTTGTAAATCGTCTAGCCGCCGTACATCAACAAAAAGGTTCTACGCTTCTGTACTGCCTTTTCTTTGGGCATGAATATACTAAGCTATTGTGGATCAGGTGAAGACGTTCTAAGAATCTCTACACATTTCTATGCGGTCTACCTGAACTTGACGAACGTGGTGACGAACGTGTAAAAATTAAAAAAAGGACGCTGGATGACGTGATGGAAGAAGCGCGATTACTCAAAAATGTACATGCATACGAAGGTAAAGTTCGTGGCAAAACAGTTGTCACGATACCTTGAGCCTAGGTTGCACGAACCTAGGGCTGATATAATAAAGTTGTTCTCTCGTAAGTGGTGGTTTTTTTTTCGCAAGTGTCCTTAACACTTCGCTTACAACCAGTTAAAGCATAAGTATGTTTTTTGTCAATAGCGGCCCAGATGTCGATGTCTCACGTGCATTGTAAACTTGTCCGCTTTAGGTTCAGCTTAGGCAAGAACTGTGCGACTGCGACAAGTTTCGGAATCCTGGCCTTTCTTTAGGGAGCATTCTTTAACCTTGGCGTATTCCAGACATTGCAAGGAAGGCAATATATGTTGTTCCGGGAAATTCCTCATATATAGGCAGCAACACCGTATTGAAGGATGTTTGGTGAAACACTCGGATTCATATTGTAGAAAGGAGATGCCAGGCAAGATAACCAGCCGGCCAAGCACGCCGGCTGCAACACTAGTACCGTTAAAAAAAAAGAAAATAGAAACGTACGTATACTTGGGGACAACTTTCTCTAGCAATAAAAGGAAAGCTAAGGTGTGGAGTTTTTGTCCATGTTTTACCGTGATATGCATTCCGGCAGAGTTTGACGGCGCTTTCGTTTGTTGGAACAGATACTGGGCATGGAGGGGGGGGGGGGGGGGGCAATCGGTGTGGCTTTTTCGTGCGTCGGTTTGCCCGAAGCGAAAGAGAAAATAAGGTAAATAGGCAGAACTTACCACTCAGTGCTCTATTTTGCTTTGTTATGTTTTCTCCTCCTTTCTTACGCTAACGCGTATGAGAATATGAGACTATATTCAAGAACTTTCTTGCTTGTATTCGTATTGCCTAAATAGCTTTACCTTCAGTGCCACAGAAAGTTGTCCGCTAGTGTAAATACGCTCACTCCGGAAATATATGCCCCGAAGCGCATAATTCATTTAATAAATCGAGGCTTTCTATTTTTTTGCCCCGAGTACTTGGGATGTCTTGATCGGTTTTTCGCCAACTAAAGTGGGCCGATCCTGCAGACACGGCATAAATTTAGCCAATCACGGACGTGGTGTAATGAAAACTGGGCCGATCCTGAAAGTAGTGTAATGCGGCGAAGCGTGTTCAACGTAGATCTGCTGATTGGGCACTGCGCGTGTGGCCCTTTTGCCGGGCAAGCCCGCAATAGCAATGCTGCAAAACTCAGTGCGAAAGACGAGCGGACTTATAGCACTTAAGCATTTATAGCTTCAGCGAGGCTGCGCGTCACAGCGAAAACGGCGTGGGCATTCGATTAGCATAATTTTTATCGCGCTATACGCTATTACGAATTTTCTCAGACCTGAGAGAAAATTCGCACTGCCGCATTGTGCCGCGTATTCTCGCAATCCGTGAAAATTCACTCAAATATGCTAGCACAGACAGTGAGGTTCGCTTATTTGAACACTAAAACGGAATATATAGTTGAGCTGTACCATGCAAATTACGCTACCACGATACTAGAGCGGCAACTCTTACCGTGATGGGAGTTGTGGCAAGTCATAAAATGGGCAAGAACGAAAGGCGGGCGGGAAATCGTTGCTTAAGTCCTCGCACACTAACTTGCCATTACATATAGAACATCACCAGCCCCTGCATAGGTTTAGGTGAGTGTTTATTGGTTAGAAACAAAAAGGAAAACCAACGACTAAAACCAGCGAGATACTAGCAAATCCTCAGTGCCAAAACGACCGTAACTATATAAAATAGCCTGAGATCCGTCATCTCGCTCTAAGGTGCCGACGCTGCTTGGTCAAGAGCGGCGAGCTTAAAATAGTTGTAGTTCAGGGTTTATTATCTCTAAGTTATGGATTCTTGTCCTCGTCGGGGAAATGTAACAAAACCTCAGCTGGTTCGCCAGTTGTCAGAGCAGCAGTGATTCTATGAATGTGGCATTTCCGCTTTGAGTGCCGCGATCGCAGCTATCACTTCGATGGAGTAAATCGATTCCTTTTTGGCGAGATGAACGAGAGAAAAAGTGTTTATTAGGTTAAGATACCTTGAGAAAAACATACACGACAAAAATCAAGAGCCTAGAAGTCCTACCAGTACACGAGGACCATACGATCGGTAAACACTACGCCGACGAGGCAAGATTATTTGTGTGGACGCCTCAAGTGTAGGGAATCCGATAGCTGAGGAAGCAGCGAAGAGGACGGAAGAAGAGAAAGCTAGTGATTGACCGCGACACGGACGTTCCCTTTATCGTCCACCTTCGCGTGATTCTAGCGTATCAAGTTTTCGCTGTGGGAAACGAATACCAGTGTTGGGCGGGGATTTGCAGTACCAGGAAGCCTGTGCAAGCGAAGATAAATAGTTGTCCCATGCGGATACCTATACTGAGAACTTGCTCATGATACACTGAGAAGTGTGCTGTTTTGCATTGTGACACTAACAACGTGCAAGTCCAGCGTGTTGCTAGATATGTGCAGAATGACGAGGATATGGTATTGTTGGAGAAGAAGGCGTAGGAGCCTTGCTAGTTGCAGGCGCATCTCCAAGCCCCGTATTGAGGCAGCAGCATATCTAGTCTTGCTAGAACTCTAGGTGATTGTTTCGCCTGAGCACTACTTATCATCGAGGTACAGCCAGAATTGCATCGAGACACACGCGCGGAATATTAACGATGACGACGACAACGACGCTCATCCAGTGCGCAACATGTTCCTTGCCATGCACCCAACTAACCCTCTTACACGGCTCATTATTCACACATTACTTATGTATTGCGACGGAATTCGGGAAGAACCAAAACACCTGCTTCGCATAAATATCCAGTGTCACCTAGCGGGAAAAAGTATCACTTGCGCTTGTGCGCAAAACCATTGTATGTAAGCTTGAGCCCATTTCGGAAAACTTTACGTGATGTATCAAAATCTGGACACTAGTACAAGTAATGATCTATGTAACCAAGAGCTTGACAGTGCACACACGTCAGAGCAAAGTACGATTATCGCAGTACTTAACGTGTGGAAAGTGTGACTCAATAACTTCGAGTTATATTAGAGATTTCATCTTTTGCAGACGAAATTTTGTGCACGGCAATGGCATGCACGATGCTAGGCTTGACTAGTTGGTCGCATGATTTGGCCACGCATTCAGTAAACCAATTGGCTTGGTGAATTATGAACCCGAAACCTACTCCATATTATAAGGTGTCTCTCGCTTTATGACGCACTGTATCCTGCGCAAATGGGCTCCTAACGACCTTTGCCATGAACAGTGAAACACAGGGTACGTTTGCGATGCCCACGAGAAGATAACCAGCTTATTTTTTGGCAGGTTGCCGGCAGGGAAGAGTTTCATACGGCAAGAAATAATTTCTTTCCTGGCAGGCTCACAGGCCGCCAGCTCGCGACCTACCTCCCATTCATGTTGTCGCACTGACTGGTTCCATAACGATGAAACACGATGACTGCAAGGACGTCGACCACAAGACCACACATATGAATTATAAATGATATTTGCCGCCCTTGATAACTTTATTATCTTGTTGCGGAAAGGCTTTTATCGCCGTTTCGCGCTGCGACCTGTTCTTTGCCGAAACAAAGAAAGCTGAAGTCAGGACTTCTAGAGCACTCACGCAAGTAGAACGTTACAAGCTGCGGCCTCAAGTCAGTTAATAATTAACCAAATACAAACTTATTGATTCGCATGCTGAGCCTGTACTTGTCGCCAAGCATGACCACAGGGCTTACCGCCCTCAGAATGTAAGCTTTCGCCCTTTCATTTATATATCGATCACCAAGCATCTTAACGTCGCAAAAAAAAAAGACAATTTAGGAGTTGTTTCCCAACTTGTATTGGGCATATATCACAAACAGTGTCTTGTGACGACAAATTAAAGTTTTCTTGCAATGGTTTTGAACAATAACTATCGTTTGAATATTACTGAAACATTTTTATGGTCTCACTATGACCTATACTGGTTTTACCCATAGTTGCGTAGATTTCGCTTGATATCTCTGCTCTCCTGCTTGCAAGGGTTACTGTTAAATATACTTGCTTGGGAAGTCTCAACCGACTTGACACTGTGAGACGTAGGATTGTACAATGACACTGGGTAACACTACGAACGCCTCCGCAGACTGCGTGACAGTGCCCACAGAAACAGTTCGTGTGTGTGTGTGTGTGTGTGTGTGTGTGTGTGTGTGTGTGTGTGTGTGTGTGTGTGGTGTGTGTGTGTGTGTGTGTGTGTGTGTGTGTGTGTGTGTGTGTGTGTGTGTGTGTGTGTGTGTGTGTGTGTGTGTGTGTGTGTGTGTGTGTGTGTGTGTGTGTGTGTGTGTGTGTGTGTGTGTGTGTGTGTGTGTGTGTGTGTGTGTGTGTGTGTGTGTGTGTGTGTGTGTGTGTGTGTGTGTGTGTGTGTGTGTGTGTGTGTGTGTGTGTGTGTGTGTGTGTGTGTGTGTGTGTGTGTGTGTGTGTGTGTGTGTGTGTGTGTGTGTGTGTGTGTGTGTGTGTGTGTGTGTGTGTGTGTGTGTGTGTGTGTGTGTGTGTGTGTGTGTGTGTGTGTGTGTGTGTGTGTGTGTGTGTGTGTGTGTGTGTGTGTGTGTGTGTGTGTGTGTGTGTGTGTGTGTGTGTGTGTGTGTGTGTGTGTGTGTGTGTGTGTGTGTGTGTGTGTGTGTGTGTGTGTGTGTGTGTGTGTGTGTGTGTGTGTGTGTGTGTGTGTGTGTGTGTGTGTGTGTGTGTGTGTGTGTGTGTGTGTGTGTGTGTGTGTGTGTGTGTGTGTGTGTGTGTGTGTGTGTGTGTGTGTGTTCTCTTTTCTTAAATAATTTTCTCTTTCTCACTAGGGTATCCAACCGGAGATAATCTGGTTAACCTCCCTGTCTTACCTTTGCCGCCTTTCTGTCTCTCTCTCTCTCCAACCAACGCAACCCTGGAAAGCGGGACGCTTGGCCGGCGGTTGCTTCTGCACGTCGTGTCGACGTAAGGGAGTCTGGCGGTGGTGATCGATCCACGCACCTCCAGCAGCCAAGCCGGGCGTCCTGCCCACTAGGTCACGGCTGCGGTTAAGCACACTTACGATCAGTACTTTAGGTATCGGAACATCGGAAGCGGCACTAGCGCAGCTCTAGCTATGCCGGTTCTAATAAACTTATACTGATATTTTACCCCTCATAGCGCCCTCTCGCTATGACCATTATGTTTGTAGTAATGCATTCCTGAGATAGTACTGTTTTTAGAGCACTATCTCTCGGATATACTCCTCAATCACAAAAAGACGAATCGCACGACAACAGCTTTTGGAGACAGCCAAAAGAATACGCATCCATGACTGTGTACAGCTGCTGGCACAGATACAGGAGCGGACCGGAGATTTCCAAAAACCTTTCCGGGCCATGAAGAATAGCTGGCTATCCAGTGCAGGCGTCTAACTGTAATTAATTGAGTGTCGCAAAGCGTGGACGTTTCCAGGCAGTGACCCTTGGACAAAGGACGATGAACAAAGACGTTGTGCGTTGTGTGCCTACGACGAAAATAAGTGTGGTCCCCTTGAAGCTCTTGAAGAATGCTGCTGTCCACTGTGAGCGCAGGGTGCACGAGAGAAAACTTTTTGATGCCCTTAGCGTAGGATGACGAAAAATAGCCTGTTCATTCTTATATGTCAAGAAACCTCTTAATATGGCCGAGCTCCTCTTTTATCTCTACCTCTGAAGAAACCTTGCTGGACGCTGGCTCGAAAAGTTGGCGGATAAAGAAGACTGGGGTGGTGCTCAAGCAACAAAAAACTGCATTAGATCTATTTTAGAATGAATTAGTCGATAATATAAGGTTGTATGTGGTAATTGCGCATGCTGAGATTCTTTCTGATGTCGCCTCTAAAATGTCTGCAGCAGAAGAAACTTCTTTTAAAGTACGCTATCGGGCCAATGCTTGCAAAACACTTTTCTGTATTTCTTAGCATCATGCTCCTAAAATGAAGCACCAGATTCTAAATGCTAGTAATGGCATACACTCATCACAGTGTTAGAACTTCAGCTATTGAAGGTAACGTTCTAAAAGAAACTAAATTGAAGAGGTAAACGCACACGCCCTGCACAGTGGGCAATCAGGAATGTAGTTTGAGGCTCTGGGTTAATTTTTGCTAGATGACATGACATTAAGGCGACACTTTCAAGAAAACAGACTGTGCGAAGGGAACAAAATTGACTTGAATTTTTGGGTTTTACGTGCTAAACCACGATTTGATTATGAGCCACGCCGTAGTGGGGCACTCCGGAATAATTTTTACCACCTGGGGATCATTAACATGCCCCTAATGCACGGGATACGGTGTTTTTGAATTTTGTCCCCATCGGAATGCGGCCGCCGCGGACGAGATTCATTTCAGCAAAAAATTGCACGCATAGTGTAGCGCATTGAAGTATTATCGCAGAGTGGTAGGTGACGCTGCCTGCAAGACCTATACAAACCTTATATGTTTACTGATTAGGCATAAAAGCGTGATAAAGCAAAGCTCCTTCAAACATAGACCTCTTCAGGGTGGTTGCTCTATCGTTGCACAAGAAAGCAGCACTTACCCAAGAAAAAAATTCAGAAACAAAAGCAAATTTGATTTGAACTCGTTGTAGTGGGCATCTCTTTCATACTGCAGTAAGTTTGCATGCTTGTTACATTAAACCTGCTCATGAAGCGTGCCAGCAAAAATAACGCTCAACTTTATGCTCCTAAAAGTCCTTATCTCTTATGTTGGTTTGTCAATTTGTTGGTTAGCTACAATCAAATAATGAACGTTTGTCGTTCTGATATGTGTATACCCCAGTTTATTTTTAGATTATGTCACTATTCCCAAAATTTAAAGCGTGCAATTTCCATATTCACTAGGTACTCTGTTTCCCATCAATGACAAAAGAAATTTGCGAAAGGCTAAATTGTTTTCCCCGTTTTTTTTTTCGCCATTCCCTTGCAAATCAATCCATTGCGATTGCGTTTTCGACACACAAGCACTGCAATATGGAAATGTTGAAGACGCTTGAATTAAAAAGAACCTTAGGGCGTTGACATTGATGCGGTCAGGGGCGTACTGTCCGCGGGTTTCTCAGATCAAATTTGACGTCCACCTACCCTTCGCACTAAGCACAACCAGCGGATGAGCTAATGGGAATATCTTTAGAAATTTTGATGCCCCCTCGGTGCCCCCCCCCCCCCCCCCATCCGATATGTTTCCCTATCGGATCAGCGGGAGTTGAGCAAAAGACAGAAAGTTGGAAATGATGTAGGGACGCGGACGAGTCAGTCTAGAGAGAATAGGCACCGCACAATAATACCATTTCATGAGAAGAGTTCGTTGGATTATTTCTCGTTATTTTCTACTTCTTTTTTTTTTTGAGAAGACTGTTTCTCTTGCTCTTTCCCTCTCCTTCTTTAGGAAAGTTCCCGTACGCTCCTTACGCCATTGAGCACGAGACCCGCCGTGGTGTCCTAGTGACTGTGGCGCAGCGTTGCTGAGGTCAGGATCGCGGGGCGATACGCGACCGCGGGAGCCGCAATCTGAAGCGAACGGTTTGCAAAAGAATTGCATCATGCATTGGTTGTACGTTAAAGACTTAAGACTTAAAACGTTAAACTAAAGACTTAAAGACGTTAAAGACACTGGTTACACGTTAAATGTAATCAAAACATTCCGGAGCCCATTGCTGTGCGCCTCGTAATGATATCGTGTCTGTAACGTTTAAAACTCGATATATCATTTATTTGTCAAAGTCAGCGCGAGTCTGTAGGCGTTCATGCGGGAAATACTTCAGGTTTCGGTAATTGAGTTACACGTGAGTGAAGCGGGCACTCACGCAGAATGTGAAGAAAACAGAGTTGGCGGCACTTCATTTCGCTTCACGCGAGGCAATATATCAATATATCAGCGTGGATATTTCCCTATAAATTGGTGATGGAGTCGGTAGAGAGTATCCACTGTATCGACGCTCTCACCTTTGGCCGTTCTGGATGCTCGTTGTGACGTACTCGATGATGTCTTTACCGTTCTACCCAAGTCACAATTTTTTGTTACTGCGATAAATTATTCCACGAAATTTCTCCTTACTTTTTCTTTCTTTTCTTTTACTAATTCACCTTCAACATTTCTACTTGTTAGGTATAGGGCAATGTTACTTTACTAGACTATTTTCTCGAATTGTTAGTTGATAGGAGGAGGGAGTTTTGCAGGGCAAAGGCCTCTCCCATACTTCTCCAAGTACCCCGGTCATGTACTAATTGTGGCCATGTTGTCCCTGCAAACTTCTTACTCTCATCCGCCCACCTAACTTTCTGCCGCCCCCTGCTGCGCTTCCCTTCCCTAGGAATCTACTCTGTAACCCTTAATGACCATCGGTTATCTTCCCTCCTCATTACATGTCCTGCCCATGCCCATTTCCTTTTCTTGAATTCAACTAAGATGTCATTAACTCGCGTTTGTTCCCTCACCCAATCTGCTCCAATCTGCTCTTTTCTTATCCCTTAACGTTACGCCCATCATTCTTCTTTCCACAGCTCGTTGCGTCGTTCTCAATTTAAGTAAAACCCTTTTCGTAAGCCTACAGGTTTCTGCCCCGTACGTGAGTACTGATAAGACACAGCTGTTATACACTTTTCTCTTGAGGGATAATGGCGACCTGCTGTTCATCATCTGATGATCAATATATATATATATTAGTCAACATAGCAGATTTCGTGCTTGCTAATACGAAATTCCCAAATATTTATGAAACAGTTTGAAAGACTGTTGAAACAACTACGCGTGTTCCATGACTTTATCCTGACAGCGCATGCGCGTCTCCACGATTGTATGGCTTCTTGAATTTATCAAGAAACAGCCCGCGTACGCACTCTCGCTGTACTAAAGAGGTCAGCCTCTTCTCATAACGGCTTATTCGGCATAGGTGCTATCAATTTGACCCAGAGCGACAGATCGGAACCCCAAGAGAAATCATCTCGTTCTAAACTAAGGGCAAGGGCCGCTACGCTGTTGCTGTGTGATCGCACATCTTTCGCAAACGGAATTTCGGCAGGAAAACGATTGCCAATATTGACACAAAATAGCAAAAAAATAGAAATGAAGCACGATCTGCACCGTGACTTTTTGATTAACGGGGCACCAAGTTTCCCAACGGATCTTCGAAGCCTAGACTGTTTCTACTGAGGGCGCAAAACTTAACCCTCCCCCCCCCCCCCCCATCCGACAAACACTTCTCTACTTCTCTTGCTAGGGGAGTGTAACGACTTCTCATCGTGATTACTTACTCTGCCTACGACCAGTACGCTTGTTGAGAGCAAAAAAAAAAAACAAATATTATTTATTGAACAGTCAAAGCTCTTGTATACGCTCTCACAGGAAATGAGATGATAAACGATTTAAGGATTCTCAATAGCTTAGCCGGAGCTAGTTCGCGAATATTAAAGTAATGAGACACTGTTTGCTTAGCGTGTAATAAGAATAAATCATTCAGTGGGGGTGGAGGTAAAAAAAGCAGCATATATTTTATTAAACTTGGTAAAAGGCATAGTACACTGCAAGCTATATGCGGTTCTGTACACATGCTAAAGTTATCTGAGAAGATTAGTTGAAACGATACACATCAGTGTACCATTTATAACGAAGAGAGCTGCCTATTAGACACGAACATGGTAAAAAATATGGCTGCGGCTTAGCTCGGCTAGGCCCGGTTATGCAAGCGAAAGCTTATGATACTTGGTTCTTCTTAGCTCTTCTTATGAGTTGTGAACGTGAATGCATTAATGTCCAAGTGAACGCCACTGAGCGGTCCATCGAGTTTTACGCAGCGAATAATGTGCGATAGCGGTACGTAATGCCAGAGCCAGCAAGCGGCAGCAGGCTGCGGTGCTAACACCGCATGCCAGCGACGTCCTGCTCGACAAGAGACCGACGGATCAGCAGCGGGTAGCAATGCCGACAGGCGCGCGCTGCAGCTAAACCTAGTTGCTATGTGTAAAGATGTAATGGCTCCAGGATTTACATTTGGAAATGGTTTTTTGCTTGAAGTCAGGGCTACAATGAGGACTCGATAAAAGTTAAAGGTCAGCGGGACGCCTCGCATTGGGCGCTCACGGGAAGACAACTAATGAAGCCGCGCAGGGTGATATAGGCTGCACAAGTTTTGAATTATCGCAAGCTCAGAGCAAAACTGATTTTCAAGAACGACTGAGGAATATGTAAGAAAGTAAAAGGGTTGCGGAGAACGCATTGAACCCCGGGAGGAGAAAAGAGCTAGGATGCTTACCAGCAAGTATGCCACTGGTATAGTAATATCATAAGACGCAAGCAAACACTGACACCAAGGACAGCATAGGTGAAATCACTATATATAGTATAGGTATAGCAAGTAACATGGCCACAAAGAACATCAAACGCAAAGTCAGAGAGGCTGATAAAATCTCATGGGTGGCGGCAATGGAAAAGTAACATGCTATGAGTAACTTCCTAAGAGGAAAAGCGAAATCAGGAATAAAACAATTGATGATAACTCATAGGGAAGCTCTTTTCTTTTAGAAGCGAGATCAGGATGCCTTAGAACGCGTACTTATAAAGCGAGGTACGCCGAAGACGAAGCAGTATGTGCTTGCTGCGGTAAAGCTTGGGAAACTATGGAACATGTTTTATTCGAATGTGAAAATGTGTGCCCAGCTGTTTAGGCTCTTCTGGCCTCCTCGAAGTCCTTGGGTTCAGCAACAGCAGGGGAAAAATAAAAATGTCCACAATACCGATTAGTAAGAGGCTAGTGGAAGATCGCATACAGAAAATCTGAGATGCCACAAGCAACGGAGACGTACACAAAAAATTTCCCGATACTGGTTCACAAATTTGTATGCTGAAAATTCCTTGCGCGCGCGCGCGCGCGCGCGTGTGTGTGTGTGTGTGTGTGTGTGTGTGTGTGTGTGTGTGTGTGTGTGTGTGTGTGTGTGTGTGTGTGTGTGTGTGTGTGTGTGTGTGTGTGTGTGTGTTTGTGTGTGTGTGTGTGTGCGTGTGCGTGTGTGTGTGTTTAGAAAATTAGGCAAAATAATAACAAGACTTTGGTGGCGCAACCCACCGCCCCGATTCAAAGGAGACGCTCATAGCATACATCCATCCATCCAGCCATCCATCCAGTGGCAGTGAGAAAGAAATACGGACCGCGCCGGCTTGCAAGAGAGAGAGGGCGGCGGCCGCACGCGCGCGTCGCCCCAGTGCCTCGTTGACGGCAAACCGTCTCGCCCCCCAGCGTCACGTCGCCGTATCTGCTCCGTCAAGGTGCGCTGGTGACGTGGCGTTGCGGCGATGCCTTCTCCCCTCACGCAACACCTTTTGGCGCGCTCTGCAACGTCAAGGGGCCCTCGTCACCTGGCGTCATAGCCAATGGGAGTTTAGGTGCCATACCGCTACTGCAAAGGCAGGTTTTTACGGGCAATTGTGCAGCACGCCTGCGAGGCAGCAAGACTTAGCGGTGCCCTGGAATAGGCGGCCAGGACTCAAGACATGAAGACACCGGCCCACCGCCAATCTCTCTGAGATATAGAGAAATAAAGTTTTTCCATTCCATTTCATTTCGCTCACCGGACAATTTGATGAAACACAGGCTACAGGAACCAAAAGGATTCATACTGCAAAGAAGGGGTAAGGCGTGCAGACACGTACACAAGAGAAGCGGACAGCACTTCTCTTGTGTCCGCATCTGCACGCCTTACCCCTTCTTTGCATTATGAGTCCTTACCAACTAGCTCAGCTTTCTGTCGTTCAAAACGAACCAAAAGGAGACTGTCATCACACGCGGTGAGCTGTTTTAGCACCACACCTGTGTTCTTGGTGCTCCTTTAGAATTGTAGTCAGCCCTGCTTTTCGGAGTGTCCATGCTAAATAAGCTCACCAATATCCCACTCCTATTATACAGTAAACATTTCGCTTCATTCACCTAATTTGCGAAGTTTAGTTCGTCAAGAAAAGTACGCATAACTAGTGCGCAATATTCTTACGCTAATTATGAAATGCAACATCTTCCCATGACACTTGCGGTTCGAGAGCGGAACTTGCGCTGCTGCCACCCGCACTAATATCAAATGAGTTGCGAGGCTTAATTCTTTTTTCATTTTTAAGTTCTTTAGCGAACACTTCTAGCTAGAAATTAAAATATTATTTTGAGTGTGGTCACTAATGCCCCGTTTCTTTCTTATTAAACAAATAGAAGCAACACTCAAAACACATGCCCAAGTTGACAATTCACTGCATACTAATACCAGAAAAGACTATTCATTAATCACAGCTGACAGAACATTCATTAATCACTGCTGACAGACCATGACACATTTAGTCCCCTTTCAGAGCTGGTAGGGCTTTCGGTAAAGTGGTTGGGTGTAGCACTACTTTTCACAACGAAGCGAACTGTAGCCACATTGAGTGCGCAGGGCGATCACTGGACCCTCGGCGCAATGTTTAGCGTTTAATCCATAGCAACTACAGCAAGGAACTGCTAAAGGTCTTGCGCACGCAGATGCGCAAGCCGTGACTGACTGAAAGGTAGGTGTGAAGGCCTGTTTTATAATGACGTAAAGGACACAATGAAAGTGAGCCGGCAACGCAGGTATCCAGTGAACGAAGCCTGCGCTTCTTGCTGGCTCCTGTCTGACATAGAGCGCGTTCTTTTCGTTCAAAAGGAATGAACGTTACACGTAGGTGGAAGCTTAATTTCAAATAATGCCTTCGCCGGAGCGATGGTACGTCTGCTGGCCGAAATGACCGCGTAACCACCTATAAATTACAATCCTCAACAGTCTTTCGTTATTATCAATTGAACTAAGAAACCTTGCCTGCGTTTCGAAAGTTTAAAGATGCACGTACATGTAAGCGTGGGTATATACAAGACTATGAAAAGAGTTTTGAAAAGGCACATCTTTGGGATCCTTTTTGCCCTGTTAACGCGCTCCACAGCCCCCTTTTCAAAAGGTTGCTGTCACCGAACAAGGGTTCCGAGCTCCTCAGATAATGACCACAGTACAAACAGCGAAGCAGCACTTCGGGGCAACTGACTTGTAAAAAAATATAAACGGAAGAAATCGAGCAAGAACGATGCAAAGAGATCGTGCGAAACCCCAGAGAACCGCAGCAGGATTATCTTAACTAAGACCAGCCGTAACCAGTGTTGTTATATCATTCTTTAGTGCGGCTGCGGGGAAGTCTTCTTATGGGCCCTTCAGACAGCGTGTCAAACTGTCACCCAATTAATTTGAGTTATCGGGGAAACAGCATTAATAAATAAATTCGGAAGGCAATTCCCAGTTAGCAGAGAGATTTTAATGTGTTGATCAAGTGCTCCCTGACTTCATAGAAGGAGCTTATACTTTTCTTGTCGACAAGAGATCTAGTCTGCCACTAGCTTCGCGTAACCAAGACATTTCTGAAGTCTTTCTTAAAGAGACAGCCAAGGATATACTGGGGTAATCAAACGTGTTGTTAAGAGCTCTGACGCTTGGCAGACGTACATTACGCTTGATACAAGGCACCCGGTTATCTATTTAAAGAATGTTAATAAAAAAGTACATTTATTCGAGCAGCTTGTCTTGAAGCACGGATGTGTAATTAAGTATAACCGAGAAGTAAGTGCATACGCGACAGATTGGATAACGCACATGTGTTGCGCTAGCAGATTATGTGCTACAATAATAACTGAGTTATTTGCATACTGAGCATGCACCATGAAGCTGGCTTTTTCTCGGTAAGCTGAAGTGACTAGCGCAAGAGTGGACACGGTGCACAAAAGGGCAACAAGGACAAGCGGGACTGTCTGTCTGGGGACTGTCTGTAGAAGACAACCTTAAGCCCTGCCCCCACCATTGTGCGCTCTTGTATGCTTGCGATAACCACGTTGTCTTGCACGTGTGCAACTGATTGCGATAAGTGCGCGAGAGTATATATTCACAACCTTTTCGTAATAAACACCAGTTGGAAGTTGCGCTTGTCGCCCTTTTGTGCCCCGTCCCCACCCTTGCGCTAGTCACTTCAGCATGGAATACCAACTAGCCCAGTCTCACATCCTGCTTTTCTTGGTAACCGAAGTCACTTTCGTCGTTCTTTGGTTTGGCTGAGACCGGAAATAATTATCTAATAACAAAGGTGACCCTTGGCGTTGTCAACGCAATCACAAAACATAATCCTATTGCGTAATTGCCTCTTAACGAATCTTCGCTCGTCAATTCAAGCTCTAGCGCTCATCTCACAATATTGAGCGCATTCTTATGTTTCATTTTATGCTCTTTGTTTCGGTGCTGTAGATAAGCAATGACAGAACGCTGTGATTGCATTTGTATTATTGAGAATTATGAGCAAGCTACTATTATTGACTTCAAAAGTCGTAAAACTCGTTATTATACACCACTTTCGGTTGTACATATAGTGATAAGGAATTATTCGAATTATCAGCTACTAAGTATACATAACTCACGCTGTTCTGTATGTAGCATACCCCAAAACGAAAAAAAGACAATTGCAATTTTATTCTGTTAACTAAGGGCGGTGAATAGCATTATTAGGTTCTAAAGAGGTCTCCGGAGTAAGTTAATCTCCATGCACTTTCCTGGCTACAATATCAGTGAACTTCCAAACCGTCTGCAACTGTTTTTTCATAGACTTCTGCGATATTCAATATATCTCTTCGAAAAGACACGTTCGGCCCGTTTTATAAGTTGTCACTGCCATTTTTTTTTTTTCGAGCTTCTGCGACTGTTCCATCCACTGGCTAGCTTTTTTCCACAATTTGGTTGAGCGCAAAAAAACACCAGACGAAAGAAAGGCCCAATGGACTCGCAAGCGTCTGTGCATCCAACGTGCCTTCCTTTGTCCTTGAGTTTACCTGCGCTCAACCACCTTTAGTCAACATGCACCAACAAGCCCGCATCATTACCCTTCTCGTTTTTCCAAAAGCACATTCCACCGATGCTCCTCCTCTCTCGCGACCACCGTTCCGCGAAGCCTTTTCTCATCATTTGCCTACTTCGCATAATTCTATGGCCACTGTTGGTAACAGTGCCAGGAAACAACCTATGATCTTTTTTTCGTAAATATAACACCCAAATCCTTTCGAATTAGTTTCTTCATTTAGTGGAATTCAGAACTCTTCACCAGATCGAAAGGACTGCCTTGTTGACCACGCAGCCAGAGATTTAAAGAAAACGATGTCATTTAGATATTGATAAGGAGGAAATCTACTTCCGCACGTCCAAGCTTATCACGGAGCCATTTTTTGCGCTTTTGTTGTTGTTTCAAAACGGCATGTGAGCTCTGTATGCGGGGCACGTCTGCTATTTAGGTGTGTCTTTCTGAGGAAGTCATGTTAGAAGCGAGCGACTATTTATCTTTCGCAGAACTCAAACAAACGCATACCCACACCCAAAGTACACTAACGAAATCACAGGGGCAAGGAAATCGATCTATGTAGGCTCTGTTCACAAACAGGGGCACTCGCACACATAATGTGGGAATGCACCTCGCTCCCGCTTTCTCATACCCCGGTCAACAGCGAGACTGATTGGACCGCCTGGCTCAGGTCCTGGGACGTCGACCGACAGCTTGTACTGGTGGACTGGGCGGAGAAGGCCAAGCAGGCCCAGGGGGCTTACTTGAGCACAATTGCTCAGCCATCTGCCCCTTCCCCCTCCCCCCCTTTCAATAAAGTTTATCACTACCACCACAAACAGCATCGGTGCCCAGGACACCCCATGTTCCAAGTCCTCACGCATTTTGCAAACAGACAGAAAACGTACTGCTGGACCATCCGCTAACGCACGCGGCCGCACTCATGAACAACCACTCTAAAGCTGTGTGTAAGTGGTTTGATGAGGCGTAAGTATTAGCTAGGCTACGCCTTCAACAAGACGCAGGAGAAAGACGCTAAATTTGTGTAAGAAGAAGCTTCTCGAGCTACATTTTAACTTCCTTAACTTTTTATGTACGTCGATAAGGTGGCGCATCCACTTCGTACATCTTTTTTTCATTTAAGGAATTCCAAGAGCAGTGGTTTCCGATGCTTCGTGTATGCATGAACCGCGTTTTTCTCCTGCCTTTCCTTTTTTTAAGGGCTGCATAGGGCAGACGAACTTAACGAGCAGATTTGCCTGGTTTTGTATAGTGAATGATAAAAGATCTATGAGGCAGTCGCACTTTTCCACCAAAGATGGACCACGCCCCCGTGACAACCTTCATTTTTTTGCCCCAATGCCATTCCCACATACAGATGTCTTTCCTCGTTCGCACTCATGGCAGCCGAGTGTAGCCATATGTGAGTAACGCGTTTAAACAATCATATGTTATCTTGAACAGGAAAATGCAATGCTTCTAAGAGTTACATTTCTTTCAGAGTTCTATTATCTGCGTCGATAGCATAAGCTTTTTCTCAATATGCCGCTTTCAACAAGCGTGGCTGCAAAGGTAAGACAAACAGCATATGAAGCGTTTTGCCGAAATATTGAAATGAAAGTTTGTGGAGTCCCACGCGCTTACATTAACTTATGAATCCGCTTGCGTTGCTACTCAACTACGTTTAGAATTTTAATCGCCCAGCTTTAAAGTGGCGTATGTAACTCAAGAAGTTTCATCGATTTGAGCTCTCATCTTGGTGGGCGGCTTTAGGTTCCTGCGAGACGGATCTAAACACTCGTACGTACTGCGCAAAGGCGAAGCACAGAGAGTTTTACCTCAGCCTACAAAAGGAGGAGGTCCGACTGACGCCCACCAAAGATGGAAGCAAAGAAGCGACGAGTTAAGCGAGCACTTTCCCGAGTTTTCCTAACCTAACCCGGCGGACATCCAGGCGGATAACGACTTGCAGAGAAGAGGAAACGTACCGCAGACCAGCTTCGATTCCTGCGACGCTCGCTCTGATGTTGGCCAGCAGACTTCACCGTCGGGACGTCGTATACTGTTTACCAAAGTTCTTTTGTCAGCCTCCTCGTTTAAACTGCATGCTCGGTTGAAATGGGACGCAAGCTATAGGAGAGGAGGAAAAAGCCGGAAGTGCTGTTTCGCAAGTTCCCCCGGGAAAAGCGCGCGCTCGTGGCGAAGGAGCTGCGTGCAGGCGACATGCCCGACGGCAAAGTGGTGTCTGCAGTCCCATTATAGGCTGTACTATAGACGACAAGGCATTGCCCACGGGTATTTCGGAGTAAACAAATTGGCGTGCCCTCACATGTTACCTTATTATCTGTTATGCCGTGCCTATCATTTTTAACGCGTAAACGCGTACGATAACAGGCAACGCGCCCACGTTTGCCTTGTTAACATGAGACGCGTAAGCATCTTATACCGGGCATTATTGCAACCAGCGCGTAACGGCTCAGGAAAAGACTCAAGAAGACAACCATGAGAGCCGACTTTCAACTACTTTTGTTCATAACCGAATCCATCCTTACATGCGGCCGACGATGAATGTGTAAGAAAATAATCGTTGTTCATGTCCTCAAAAATAAGCCATCTTTCACGTGGGCAGCCTTGTGCTTGTTTTTTGTTTTGTTTTGTTTTGTTATCTCTGTTTCTTGAATGCAATCTTGCTAGCTCCTTCTTTTATGAGTGGTGTTAGCATACCAGCCGTGTATATAAATGTTGGTTTGATTATTCAAAACTATAGTTTGGGGTCAGTGGCCACCCTCGCGTCCTGGTTCGTTTTTGTCTTCCGTTATGTGGAAGTCGTACTCCGGTGATAGTAACGAAGTAGAAGAAACTAGCCCCAATCTGCACCTTACCTACAACGCGGCCAGCCCCGTTAGAAAAGGCTCAGCTCAAGAAGGTGTTTCAAAGCGCCAGGAACATAAAGACAAGAACAATGTTTTACTCTATATAGTGTTACGACTCGACCCAACCACGACGATTGCGGTAGTGTATGGTACAGGTTTGTGCACGTTGGTGGGGCGTGATGGACGCTTGCAGTAATTTATGCACATTTATGCTTCCGGTCCACCGAAAGAAGTGTACATACTCACCTGAGAGTTGATGGGTTCTACATACCACGGTTGTATTTTTTGTGCCGCACAGCATCATGAAAACATTCGAGTAATCGATATTTCCCCAAGGTATCAGAAGCGTACGTACGACTCGACGGACACACTTGTGTCCAAAAAAAAAAAATCGATGATGAACCATCAACCGACCTGGCACCACCACCACCAACTGACCAATTGACCTGGCACTTGACCTTGGCCGACGCATGGGGCATTGCCACTTTGTCTCGCATGCGGCTCTGCAGGCGCTCCGCATTGTACAACCAACGCAAAATCATAAAACCGCCAAGAACAACGCGAGTTCCCAGTCCATACGTAACCAAAGACATTTCGTGCGCCGCAAAAGGTGCTTAATAGGCAGTCCCACTGTTTTCTGCGCGCTGATTCGTACTTTCATGACATCAATTATTTATATTTCTGAGTTCTTACAAAGCTGTGTTTTGTCACGTTCTGGCCCCTGATCCCCCAGCGCCCACGGTCAGTCTTCTTCGGTGACCTACCACGTTCTACTTTTGGATGCCAAGCGCATGACTTAAGCCCACCAGTGTCGTAACACTATTAGCGGAAAGTAAACTGCACTTGAGAAAAGTAAAACGTATCTTCCGGGTAAGAAAATATAATACGTTTTCTCAAACACCTTACTAAGATAGAAGTGCAAAAGTACTGCAGAATGCGTCACTAGAGCTTAGCTTATCTATTACAACAAATGAATGTTCACATTCGAAGTCGTCAAACACAAGACATAGATGCAAAAACGGGCTTTGATTTGCTCTGAGCATTACGTTTTATCTAAGTGTCAGGGAGGCACCCAGTTTAGCTAACTAGGGCTGAGGGATCTGCTTTTGCCATGCGTCAAGTGAAATTCTAGAGTGAACGGTATAGATTAGACATATTGTTAAATCTAGCAACCTTATGTTCCCGAAGGACTCGCGTTCTAGAGTTCAACCGGTTTTTGGTTAGGCGTTGCATTTACGAACTCGTAGGCTTTCCTTATTAGAATCGGCAACAACCCCACGTGCGCCACATGCAACATCGATGAGACACTCGCACATATTATCTGTGCCTGCCTGCGATATAGCGCCCAGAGACAAGTGCTGTGCAGAGTACTGGAGCAGTTGGGCAATCGTCCACTATCAGAACTCCAAGCTTTGGGTCAGTACTCCCACAGAACATCCACGCTAAAGGCCTTATTCGCGTTATTAAGGTTCCTGCGGTCTGCGGGGCTTCACGATAGACTGTAAGAACACCGCCCCCTACCGCTCTGTAGTGTACGCGGTTTGTTCATGCTCGTCTCTATTTCTCTCTACCTCCCCCTTCCGCTGTCTTTCTCTTTTTATCCCCCTTCACCCTTCCCCCCGTGCAGGGTAGTCCAACGGAACTGCCTCTGGTTAACCTCCCTGCCTTTCTATGCATCCTTTTATCTCTCTCTCTTTCTCCTCTCTCTTGCTGCAGAAAGGCGCAGACAGGTTAATGAATTTCCTTGATGAATTTGCTTTAATCTATGCCCTTAAACAAACACATGGCGTATGCGATTGTCATATAGAAATAAGTTCTTTTTCTATGTGTTCTTTGGGCCTGTTGGTTTCCACTCGAATGGTCATATTTGCCTCCGTTATATATTGTGAGAGGCCTTAGTGACACTTATATTTCATTTAATCTTGGCTAGGGTGAATAGTGGCAAGTACTTCCGCGTAACTCTCTGCAATATATGTACATTGACACTATGACCATTCTGCCAACATGCCCCAGAGACAGTCTTGACAGAATTTTAAAATACTTCCAATACAATAAACCATTCCGCACGTTGTTGCAGGCGCGAACATACGAATAGGAAATAGCTTATTAGCACATGCACCGCCCATTAAAAGGAGACAGAGCCGACACAAAGCCTATTCCTGAAATCCCTGGGCATATTCGCTTTTAAAGTCAGTTCTTTTATTGGGGTCTGGTATGTAACGAACGCAAAAAAAAAAATTGTTTCGGAACCACGGCTCGGCGTTGAAAGCAACGTCTTCATCGGGGTTGACAATGTAACCACCTCTTGATGTTTGTTATCAAAAAAAAGTTGCAGTTTCGTCCGAAAGGCGAAGCGTTGATTGCGATAGCAAATTCTTGTACAGCGGCAAGAAGTAAGGATCGTAGTTTTATCGGTCGTATAAACTTGGAAGCGCTGACATACTAACTCAATTAACAAGTATGGTGTCAGCGCACACGAGCAAACGTCAACAGACCACACTTGTTGAGCGCGGACATTTTCTGTCGAAACGCTGCTTTAAGCAAGTGCGGCAGCAGCAGCGAGCGAAGTAGCTGATCTTCGCGCGGCCTATCACCTCAGCGCAAGCGCGGCGAGAACACAGCGTGCACACAAGTAGGAGCACAGGTAGAAAGGCAAAAACGCGCGTGTACCATGTATTGGGTACAAAAAACCGAAGGCGCTCAAAGCAACTCAGGTGTCCCGGCTTTCCGCGTAATGAGATCGTTCTTTCGGCAGGTAAAGCCCCAGAATCAAATTTTTAGTCAACGGTTACCCTTTATCCTCAGCTGCGCATGCGCTGTAGACACCGATCGTGCGTAGTCGGCGGCACTCAGCATCGGTAACGTTAGCAGCGTAGCAGTTGAGTTTATGCTTAACGTATCGGTATACTACGAGAGAAAGAGAAAGAGGAAAGGAAGGGAGATTACCGAAACTTCAGTCATGGTTTGCTACCCTGCACGGGTGTTTCGATATTTGGGGTCCGATAGAAGGCAGGAAAATAAATGAATGAAAACAGGTAGCAACTACAAAATGGGTTCACTCAAGATATGCAAAGGACAATATTTCAATGCTCCAAATAATAAGGTTCAGTTAATACGTTGAGCTTATGAAGTTGCAGTTTGTATACCGTGTACTGAGGTGATGCTCTGTCCCAAGTCTCAGGTGTATTGAAACTTAAAGGGTGACTGCGCTGTACCTGTAAAAAGCGGAGCGTCAGAAGTGAGCCTACAGCTGCAAGAATTCAGCTGACGTTTCCCTTCTCTTTAGAACAAGGCAAGCGATGCAGTTTCTGAGTGCTGTGCTTTGGAAGGTCCAAACGAAAGGAACAACAAAAACAAACCTCGCGACAGGAGTATCTGATGAAATTTTTTGCAGGCGCACCGGCATATTGATTAAGGAGCAAAGTAACGTGTCGGGCTCGAACAAAAATTCAAGCCTGTTTCGTCAGAAGAAAGAAGTGGTGCTAGCGAAGATGCCTTTACGCTAACGCTGTTACAAGCGGTTTTCCCGTTTTCCACGCTGTTGCCATGCTACGACTCAGAAACGACAAAGAAGCGTCGCGTTTCCTGCTGATCTGCTACTCTTTTTGACTTTTTCTGAGCACCGCGCTGACACGCAAAACACAAAAAAAAAACGAAAAAAGAGAGAATATCGGTTTCCTTACAGCAACTTTGCGAATCAGGCGTCAGCACTCGCATTGTTCTGGTTCGCTCTTTCTGGAGCACCTGAGAGCCTTCAAGAAAGCAGCAAAACTCTTTGAAGGTTAACTGCACCGCAGCAGCAGCAGTACACTCGGGTTTCTTGTTCCACTGGTACTAAAAAAAACACGCAGTACTGGCGCATTAGCAGGATAAAAAGTAAATTATGCTGTGCCCTCCCTCAACAACTATGCATGCTCTTCAGCAGTAGTGCCGTCAAGAGCGATACAAGAGCAAACAGAAAAAAAAATATGTTTGTGATGTCAGCCCGCCTACGCGAGGCATCTACAGCACTCTTGTGCCGCTTTTGAATGTCGGCTACACGAGCTAGTTGAAGCCTGCAAGCTTGGCAGTTCGAGAAAAGTTTCTCGTTCTCCTTTGCTATTGATCGCCCATGTTATATAACGAACGTCCGCAGCTGAAAGAGGTAGAATGGCGAAAACGCTCGTTTGACACGAATGCTCGGAGAAAATCCCGAACACACGTAGGACGCCTTGCTTAGAAGCGAGTTCAGGTGAGTGTACACTCGACTTCAACACTATGGAATGAAAGGAAGAGGTGGAACGGTGGTAATCTATTTTTATCGAATGATATTTGTCGACAACTGCCTTAATAAAAAAAAACTGTATTTAGCTCGCCGCTGACTGCACTACTCCAAGCATTAGCGCACTCGACAAAGAAGTTGTCGCTGAATATCGAAACATGATGGCGTGTCCAAAATAACACCAACGAATAGCAACAAGTACTACTCGGAATGCCAAAGACTTTGAGCTGTACTCGGAGAATTATTTTTACTGTCGTATGTATGTTGAAACATACAAGACAGGGCAAGCACACGATACTTATCATAAAGATAAGCTGGGCGAATAACGAGAATCTGCAACCATTACCCACAGAAGAAAGAATTAGCAGTTTCACACGGAAGGCGAAGCGCTGAAAGCAACAGCAAGGTTTTGGTTTGAGCTAGAGCTCCTAGGACAGCGTTTTAACGATACGTGGAGATGACAAGTCACGATGCAGCACGTGGAATCTCGCCTGTGGCTAAGCGGGAACAGGGGCGTTATAACGTGACGCCATTCCAAACTTTTTATTCTGATTCTGCACTAAACCCACCACGATTGATGAAAAATTGTTCGGGGCACCCCCACTTCGCTGACCTATCACGCGACATCACGAAAACCGCGATAGCTCGCCATGTGATATCACGTGTACACATGATCATGCATGAATAGACCGAATAAAAGATAAGTATTTCTGTTTCGGCGAGTTTTCGCCATTAGCCCTCTGCTATTGGTGAAAAGTTTTCGGGCTGCATCAACTTCATCTGTCTGTCACGTGGCGTCCCAAAATCACGAAAGCTTAGCGCGCCAAAGTGATGTGTATGCGTTAAAGATGCATCAATACGCCCAAAAAAAATTAATTTTTCTCCTCAATAGTTAGAGACTGCACCATTCCGAAAGGAATAAAAGATAGCTGCCGCCTATCGGTCAAGCACTGGCTACGCGCATCTGCCGGAGAACATAGGTTTATTTGCGTACAATAAAACTTTTTGCCTGGCCGTATAATATTATCGAGCACTTTCGGCACGTTTACGACATTGCTCTGCCAACTATTCTCCGCTGAGGATCCCCTTAAGCGGCAGTCTTAAGAGGAAGCTTTAGCTCGGGTGCTCCTATCTAAATACATGTGAAAGGAGAATTCGTTTTTTTCCGCAACCACTGTGCCAAATTAGACGAGGTTCCTTGCATTTAAAAGAAAAACTTAAAATCTAGTGACTGTTTGTTTCGAACTTTTGATTTAGGTTGTCAATTTTTTAATAAAAATTGGTGAAATTGCTAATTATTAGAAAGCTGAACTATCCAGTTTACAACTCTGTAACTCGGCAACTAAACATGATATCACAATGCTGTGAATTGCATCTCATAGTACATATAAAGCGGACAAAATTGACATGTTACACATGAATCTAAAAATATTTAGTAGTATGAAAATACTGGTTTTGCAGTACCCTAATACACAACATAACGAATTCCCGTAACGTATAAATTGTCATATAGAATTTGTCCACTTTGAATGATCTAATGGATACCGTTTGCCGAACCGCGATACCTCTTCTTCATGCAGAGCTATTAATTTGTAAACTTCGTGCTTCTATTTATTTCGAACGTTCGAATTTTTGAAAATCTTTTTAACAAAATTCAGGCCCTAAATCGAAATTCCGCTTCCAACAGTAACCACAATTTAATTTTCTCTCTCAAATGCAACAAGTTTCATTAATATCAGTCCAGGGGTTATCTCAGAAAAGCGTTTCTGCGTTTTACATGTATTTGAATAGGCCGTGTTGGGGTTGAGCCGGAACTAAGCTTCCTCTTAAGAGGAAGCTTTAGCTCGGGCCCAACTCCGACGCCGCCTATTCAAATACATGTAAAAACGCAAAAACGTCTTTCTGAGATAACCCCTGGACCGATTTTAATGAAATTTGTTGCATTTGAGAGAGAAAGTTAAATTCTAGTGACTGTTGGAAGCGGAATGTTGATTTAGGGCTTGAATTTTGTTAAAAAGATTTTCAAAAATTCAGAAGTTCGAAAAATATAGAAGCACGATGTTTACAAACTAATAGCTCTGCATCAAAAACAGATATCGCGATTCTGTAAACGGCATCCATTAGACCATTCAAAGCGGACAAATTTGATATGTCATTTTACATGTTGCGTGAATTTGTTACGTTAGTTACGAGGGTTTTGCAAAAGTTGTGATAACACATTGACATATTTTTTGAGCTTCATGTGTAACATACCAATTTTGTCCGCTTTAGATGTGCTATCAGATACAATTCACAGAATTGCGATATCATTTTTTCTTGCTGGGTTACGGAGTTGTAAACTTGATAGTGTCGTTTTCTGAAAATTTGCGATTTTCGCCAATTTTTTATTAAAAAATTACAACCTAAATCGAAAATTCGGAACCAACAGTCACTAGATTTTAAGTTTTTCTTTTAAATGCAGCAAACTCCGTCAAATTTGGTGCAGTGGTTGCCGAGAAAAACGAATTCTCCTTTTACATGTATTTAGATAGGAGCACCCGAGCTAAAGCTTCCTCTTAACCTTCCGTTGCACGTCACCGCGATTTTAGACCAGTCACCGCAAGCAAAGGGGAAGCGGACCAATCTCCGACGCCACCCCTCCTCATCAGGTTACCTATTTTAACTGCGCTGGCTCGGCCCTACCGAAACCCTCTCCACTTGAGGGTGCTCCTCGCCTTTTGTTCGCCGACCAGATAAGTAAAACCGTTCAATGTAGGCGATTTTATTCGTTTGGGAAGCAAACAAAGGTGATCTATACACGAGGGCAGCGTTTGAGTGGGCAGCTCAGACAACGCTGTGGGTTACCGCCCAATGATTGCGTCGGTGGTTACATAAAATTGACGTCAGGTTAATTGCTTTACGGTATAGGGCCCCAGCGCTACATAAGTGCTACATAAAGGGCTTCTTCAGAGTGTTGAAGAAGTTATTTTGTGCAAGCAGTGCCCTCAATATTATTAAATGTTATGGAGAGAAATGCAAATTTTTTTTTAGATTCGGAGCATATTGGCCCTGGTCACAGTATGTTGTAATACCCAAAGTAGGACACCGTATATATATAAACAGAGGTCCCAGAAAGGTATAAATGGTGCATACACCCAGAAACACACTGAACGCAATAGAACTACTGACAAAATATCATTAGGACCGAATACGTTGCAAGAACTTGCGATGGCGACTTCAAGCTGGTGCTAGTAGCATCACATCTAAAGCAGAAAACAGCACAATAGGGTATATGAATACTCATAAAAGCTTGTCCGTATTTCAGCCCGTAGACGCTGCATTTTCTCTGTCATGCGTTTATTTATAGCCACTTCATCTGCTTAATCTTTGCAGAGAGGGTCCTCTTACAGCCCTGAGCTATGAGACCTCCGCGAATACACTTGGTTACTGTGCCTACCATAAGATAATAATAATATTATTCAGTTCTTTATTCAGAATAAGAGGGCCAGCACTCCAGATGACCAGAGTAAGCACGTTCGTGAAGCACTTCAAACCGGGAGAGACTTAAACGCAAAACACCGAGGGACATCTTTTAGGGCCTGAAGCTAAGCAGATTCCAAGAAATCTTCATCAACAACGAACAGGCAAACACGGCTACTGCCCCAATGATCGCACATAAATGACATATTCTTGCAGACCAAAGAAGGGATATAAATATTAGTGTCTCTAGTCGACGCAACGTTTTGTAACTTTTCCTGCTTCGCAAATCTGCTGCATCTGATATTGCGGTACTCAGCATTTCCCGTTCATCAAAATGACAACGACATCTTCAAGCACGCCCATATCGAAGCATCACAAGAGGACATTCCGGGTAACCCAGAGCACCTTGTTACGCTAGCCCGCTTCGGTGCAGCCAATCCCTTGGCGCGCACCATCTACTGGGGGCCCATTTATAAAATAATGAGAAAATAAAAATATTTGCCTTCATATTTCTGATTCTGTTCAAATAACGATGCAGTGTCCTCAAACGTCTCCTATCTACTATACGATACAGAGAAAACAAAATGAGAAAGGTAACAAAGTTCCTCAGTAGCAAAGTTAATTATTAGTTAAGTTATTAGTTAATTAGTTAAGAGATTATCAGGTGTGTTACCCTACCCTTTGTGATGGGGAAGGAGAGATAGAATGATAAGAAATAAACAAAAAATATAACAAACAAATAAAAAGATAAAAGGCACGAATACACGACTTCAGCCACGTATTTAAGATCCCCGCGCACTATGACAGCACACGATCATGTACTGCACACAAAACAAGCCGCTTTTGAAGATTTGACATCCTTGACAATTGTAGCAGTGCCTTCATTGTCATGTGCTGCTACGACCTATGAACTCGGAATTTCCAAACGGTTTGTCCCCACAATAGTCGGTAGTGAACAAGATCTGCCGCAGTGGGCCAAGAAAGTGAAGGGAAGGTTGATAAAGAACACTGTCATTATGCCTCGCATTTTTATTTACATGCCGCGCATTACTAGAAAAACACTACAATGTACTTTTTCTCGCGTGAAAGCTCTTTCATCGCTGAGGGATGAACACCGCCGACAAAGCATAGTCGGTCGCAATCCAGGAAAATGACCTCAAAAAAGAGCGAATGTTACGGAAGCTGCACGTTTTCTTCAGCGCAAGTTGTAAGCTTTCCATTCAAACAAGGGCGTATTCGGAGCCACAACACCGCCCTATTGATAATTGGGAGGACTTAAATGAACTTCATTTCGTTTACTCACTCACTCATTCAAATAATGCGCCTCCGCAACACGAGAATGCTTCTATCACTTAATTACCTGCCCACCCAGCCGCTAAAGTTTCTGGAAAGCCATTACCGCTTGGGACGCCACCCTGGTCCCACAAGATTACAAGCTCATTCGCTAGTTGTTCATTTGTCTTGCGACTTATTCGCCATTCAACACCATTTTCTCCTTCGTTTTAGACTTTTGCGGAAGCAAACACCATTTCCTAACGAAGGCTAGCGTGGTGCTGGCTAAACATGAAAAAAAACACGCCGGGAGTGAACAATTACGCATAATGTATTTCCCAATGGTCATTGAGCGGTCAGGCCAGAAAATATCTTTCCCTGTCTTCTTTCCCACTCAGTGTACCTTGGTTGTAACACAAGTGCTCACATTCCGATGGAGAGAAAAAAACCTCATGAATGCAACTAAAAGCAAGGTGTCGAACAAAATTTTTCTCGTTCTGGATTTAGTTTCGTTCCACTGAAAAACCTTCCGTTCCTGTTCTGCTCCAGATCGAAAGAAAAACTATCTGTAGTGGTTCATAGTTCTTGTTCGCATGCAAAAATGTTCGATACCAAGTAAACATGAAAACATGGTACTTGTTTTTCTCGATAAGTCAATTATGAATTCTGAGATCATGATCAGTGCCTTGACTCAAGGCACTGAGCATGATCAAGCACGTGATCGAGCGTACTCGCTGAAATCGCAGACCTCTGTACTGACAAAGAGAACTTTAACGAACATAAACTAAGGATAAAATTTCGGCAACAGCGTTGCACTCGTAGAAAACTAAACGACAAGTCCTCAAGCGTGCAAGTCCTCGATTTTGCTACGATGCCGATCTGCTAGCTCACAGAGCGGTAGGCTTAGATAAGTGAAGCGCTCGAACGGCTATTGCTCGCACTATCCTTGCCTGAGATAGCAGCTGCTTATGCCTGACTCCCGAGATGCGCGCTAATGCTGACGTTGCCTGACATGGGCTGTGTTTCGTATTGCCGACTTTGCCCTTGAACCGAACACCGACAAAAACTTCGGAATAAAAGCAGGAACAGCGTAACTTAGGACGAGCGAGTAAAGAGCACAGGACAGAGCACTGACTAGCAGTCAGGGCTCTGTCCTGTGGTCTTTACTCGCTCGCCCACTGTTGCGCTTTTCCTGTTTTTATTCTAGCAGTCAGCGCTCTGTCCTGTGCTCTTTACTCGCTCGTCCTGTGTTACGCTGTTCCTGTTCTTATTCTGAAGATAAAGCAACCAACCCCTTTGAACACACTGCCAATGATAAGAACTATTTCGGTGTCACTTCGAAAGAGGATAATACATAAGGCTTTGGTTACGTTTTCGGTCCGGTCAGAGATAACGTTTTCTTCCGTTTTTTGGTTTTGTTTTTGTTTCGTTCCGACACAATGACAAAAAGAAATCGGTGGCTTCCAGTCTGTCGTCTCCCGACTTGCAATCTTGTACTTACCTATTGCCTCAAGTGTATAACCCCGTGAGCAACGGCTCATGCCCTCGTAAGGAAGCAAAAATGTAATGACTCCTGGTGCCGTAAGGTGGCTACTGACTTTACGTTAATTAGCAGCGATGGCACTTCCCCTGTTGTCGGTGATTTCAATCTGGATGCGTCAGCACCGTAAAGGGAGCGGTGTACGCGTTCCGTGTCGCAGGCATATCCCTTGCGATATGTCTCGGATTGCAGTTGCGAGTGAAATAATGACCACCGCTCAGGACAGTCAATGAGTGTGCGGAGCTTTCGTCACGATGACCATCCATCAAGACAAATCAGCTTCAAAACAGCTTCGCTAGTCAACCACCTTCACAGAGTGGCATGGCTTATGATTTTTTTTTACATCGCTCCTACAATTTACAATTTACAATTCAAAAATTTGAATCAGGAAGTACCGTTGTAATTATCTCACGCTGTAAGTCCGGAGGCCTGATAACGCTTGTACGAAAGCTCATCCAAGAGGTCGCAACACTTGCACTGAGTCCTAATGAACCGATGCGCAAGTATGGCCGATGTATTCCCGGGAGCGAGGGCCTTGAGTCTGCTCGCGGTAAACAAATCCTATATTGCGCAAGAAGGATCGGGAAGTGAGACTGGACAACTCGGCGCGTGGCTGAACTCGGCTAGTTCGGGTCAGCAAATCTGATATCGCGCAAAGTCTACTTTGACCTTTTCGTCAATAGGGGTCGGGCCTGTTGCGAAACTGAGTACCTTGTCCCGTTTGGTAATATGTTGACGAATTAAACGAATGAAGTTTTTCGGCGCCTTCAAACGCTCCTTTTGAGTACACCCTACTGTTTTTCTGAAATCCAAATGCACATGCCTCAACGTAACAATATTGCACGGCTAGTGTGTTCAGAGCTCGCGGATATGCCCATAGGGTGTCCTTCGGATGTTTGTTTTCATCGTTGTATAAGCATACATAGATTGTGAAAGCTTTCTTTTATTCGCCTAGTGTTCGGCGCTGAAGCCCTGCTGACAAATCTGCCACTATCAGAAGGCGCTGTAGCAGTTGTCCCAGCGCTCATGCACGCTTGATAAGAGTCGGTCTATGAGAACGCCACTGTATCGAACATATCTAATTATAGGGTGAAACCGCTGCACATTAATAGCTCGCCTGCATGGTCCAGCACTGACACTCCAATTCTATATTGAAGATATTTTTTGAGGTGGAGCCGAAAGACCTCTGCTCCTGTGAAGTCTCAGCCCTGCGGTTCCTATGTATATTTATTTATTTATTTATTTATTTATTTATTTATTTATTTATTTATTTATTTATTTATTTGTTTATTTATTTATGTGTTGCTTTATTTCTTTTTCAATTAGCTCTGAAAAATGGGAAGTTGACTATCGGAAGGGCGGGTTGCCACTAAATTGTCACAAAGTAAAGTAAAAAATACGTATATAATACAACAACGAAACAAAACATACCAAGCGCCGTAAATATAACGCCATGGATACCAGCATGAACAAGTCGTAGAACGAAATTTGTAGATCACAAAGAAAATATTAACCTTTGTCAACACCACTTACCACACGTCTACGCACGCCCGGAGGGCTTGGCACCTGTATAATAAGGAAAGCATGGCCGTTACTGCGTGGAGCCCCATGCTCGCCGAAGGTTCGCGGCAGCCGGCTGTCTAGGAATTCGTTGCCGTGGTTTCGGCATGCGTAGGTCTTCCGCTGTCGACACCGTCATAAAAGCAGTAGGCGCACTCTACGACGTGGGCTAAACGGGAGGCTTTGTCAATGGCGCTATAGGCTGACGTTGAAGCCTTCAGCAATTTGCGATGATATGTGTTCGTAAGGTGAAAGAACACCGCAATGTTTCCAATTGGCATTCTACAGATTGATTTTTCGGCAGACTCACTGCGCTACAACCTGACGTACTTTTTCGGCAACCGTTTGAGTAAGACGGAATATGCCTGCAATGCACCATGTTACCTCGCCATAATTATGCAAATTGTAGGTACTTAAATACCTGAAATGCCTCAAAATCAAGTCGCACCCTATGCGAAGCCCCCTCCTCCAACCCCCCTCCCCCCCCATCTCACTGGAGATAGTAAATCAGCACCAATGCATGTCTCTTCGAACGAGGGAACAGAGTGTTACGACATTTTCTGGCATGGGTTTCTTGCCATTTAGTTATAAGGCTGAAAAAAAAAAACTTTTTTTTTCTTGCCGATCTTTTATGTTCAGTATTCCTTTCATTTACTGAATCCGCCATGATTTATATGATTCAGTGGTTTTCAAGACATGAGCTTCAATGCGACATTACTGCAGAGCACTACTACTTTATTGCATCTATATAAACTTAAGATTATACTGCAACCGAGAATGGCTATCACAGCGAGATATTTTAGTCAGGCGATGCTGCTATACTGATGCTAAGGAAACAAAGTACTTAGGGCGCGTTTCGGTTGGAAAATTACACTCTTGTTGTGCAAATGTTCTCAGCGCTTGGCGTTAACGTGATTACAACAGCCCAATATTTCGCCAGTTTGCATGAATGCTCTTATCAACCGGTAGGTCGGTGGCGGAAACCATATTTGATAATTAATTTTGGGAAGTTACCGCAAGCAAACCGCGAGACTTGAAGAAAGGGATAACAGGAAACGGTACTGACAACTGATGATTTAATGAACGCCAAGCTTATATATCTCAGATATACGTGGGTACCCAAAAAGCAACGTAAAAATTAATAAAATCACACAGCGACCTCAAACAGGGGAGCGATACAAATACTAAGAGAAACGCTGAGAGACTCGGGCACCGAACACGTGCGTGTCACGTGGAAAGGAAAGAAAAGTTTTTTTTTTTTTTTTTTTGAGCAACCGCAACTGACGGAGAGTTAACGCCATCACCCTCCCTAAAGTGTCGCGTGGACACTGCCTCTTTTATTGGTTTTTACGTTGCTCTTCGGGCGCACACGTTTGTTGTTAAATCATCAGTTGTCAGTACCGCTTCGTGTTGTCCCTTTCTTCGAGTCTCGTGTCTTGCTTGCGGTAACTTCCCAAAATATCGAATCGCCAACTGGCCTACACCCATACTCTGCTATATTAAATATTTGATAGTTTTCCATTTTTATTGTTACATAGCAAACTATTACAAGCTGAAGAGAAAAAGTACGCACTACTGTACTCAATATAATATTGGATATTTCTCGTTACTAGCCACAACTGGGGAGTCGATGAACTCTTTTTTTTTTTTGCAAGTACTGGTTAGTAATTCGAGTAATGGTTCAGTTGTAAGTAATGGTCGATATATTTTTTTCGTTCGCAGGTCTTAAAGCGCGCAAAAGTGTAGATGGTGTCTGAAATAGCACAGCTCGCATGGAAAAGTTTTAGTTGCAAAAATGGGGTCAGAATGGATTGGGGCTCCGATTATTATGCCAAAAGGAATAAAAGTGAGAAATAATTGGCCTGTTTTGCATACGTATTACAGGTAAATCTGTAGTGTACGCCGAAACACGCATAGTGCCGCCGGTGGATACATACTGAAGGGAAACAAACTAATAGGCTGTGAGAAAGGCGCGAATGGGAATTTTTAAATCACACAGTACGTCAATATTTTTATGAAAAATAGGCAACACTTCTGTGCCGCCTATGGCTCGGCGTGGCATTCACGAACTCATATTCCTTCCGTATTGGAATGGCCGACAGCCCTGCTTGCGACACCTGCGGCTGCGAAGAGACGATCGCGCACCTCCTCTGTGACTGCCCACGTTACAATGTGCAAAGAAAAGTGCTCGTGACCGTGCTCGAAAAACTGGACAATCGCCCCTTCACAGAAGAGAAAGTTCTAGGACACTGGTCCAGACGGGTTTCGGCACTCAAGGCCTTAAGGGCCTTGCTCAAGTTCTTAAGGACATGTGAATTGTGCGAACGACTTTGACTATTGTTGCGCGTAACATCGCGTTACTGTGTGCATTTTTCTTGTTTTTTTTTCTTCTCTCTTCCTTCTCCTTTTATTCCCTTTACCCCTTTCCCCAGCACAGGGTAGCCAGCCGGTATTTACACTGGCTAACCTCCCTGTCTTTCCTTCCCTTTTGTCTCTCTTCTTCTCTCACTCTCCCAACAAACGTACCACACAAAAGCTGTGTGTTCTGTCAAGAAACGTTTCTGCAGCCCAGCGTAAGTGCAGCTAGGCCACCGCTCAAACTCCTGCATGAGGCTTCAAGTGGAATGGCTGTTGCCACGACAGCCACGACTTAGAGTCAGTCTTAATGAGCACGCCTATATATTGACACGTGTACTTATCTTTATCGGGCAACCACGTTTCGCCGCTTAACAACTGTAATCGCACAGCGAAGGACGCGCCTGCATGTATCCGACGTTTCTGGAAAGTTATCGACGCTTCTATCCGCGTGTCTGTTGTCGCCGAACCTTGTGTTATCAGATTTCATCGCGTGACACGAATGGTGTAGAACTTTGTGGAAGACACGCGGGTCCCATCAGTTAATCTGGAACATTCCACGACTGATCTATAAAAGCCGACGCGCTTGACCCGCTAATCAGTTTTCCGACGATCGCCGACCGTGTTCGCCGCTATCGTTGTGCTATAAGTGTAGCCTGTTTTTGTGGGCACAGGTTCGCCCAATAAAAGCTAGTTATGTATTCCACCCTGTTGCTTCTTTCTTCACCGTCACTACCACGTGACATCTGGTGGAGGTGCTTTTCGTCCATGTACAGGACGCCCCCGACAAGCCGTGATCCCAGCCCAGACCACAAACAGAACACCAACGTTGTCCCGGACCACCGAGCAAGCCACCGTCTTCAACAGCTGCCCCCGGAGCACGGACTTCTACCTGAGAAGACCAAGAAGATTGTGGCCAAGGCAACCGCAATGGCAGCCCCAGCGTCCCCCATTGTGATGCAGCAGCCCAGGGAACCACCAACGTTCCGCGGTTCCACATTTGAGGACCCGGAAACCTGGCTGGAAACGTATGAGAGGGTCGCTACGTTCAACAACTGGGCAAGCGACGACAAGCTACGACATGTCTATTTCGCATTGGAGGACGCCGCCAAGACGTGGTTCGAGAATCGAGAAGCCACCTTGACGACGTGGGACCTCTTCCGAAGCGGCTTCCTGCAAACATTTCAAAGCGTCGTGAGAAAAGAGCGAGCCCAAGCTCTCCTGGAGACAAGAGCGCAGCTGCCGAATGAGACGATCGCGATTTTCACTGAAGAAATGAGCCGTCTGTTCCGCCACGCCGACCCAGAAATGTCCGAGGAGAAGAAAGTACGTCTACTGATGCGTGGTGTAAAGGAGGAACTTTTCGCCGGTATGGTAAGAAGCCCACCGAAGACCGTCGACGAGTTTCTTCGTGAGGCGACGAGCATCGAGAAGACACTGGAATTGCGGAACCGGCAATTTGACCGACGCACCAAGCCAACAAGCTACTCCGGAATTCAATCACTGGCCACGGACGATTTATGCGAGACCATCAGGGCCATCGTGCGCGAAGAACTGCGCAAGGTCTTGCCATCGTCGCAGCCTCAAGTGGCCTCGATCGCCGACATCGTGAAAGAAGAGGTGCACCGATCGCTAGGAGTTCCTGAGGTGCAACCACAATTACCGCAGCCCCAGCCACAAGCGATGACTTACGCCGCCGTCGCACGCCGTCAAGCTCCCCCTCCGCGACAACGCCAGGGCCCTGTAACGCCACAATTCCGTCGTCCACCGCCGCCGCCGCCAGCACGCCCACCCGTCGCCCAGCGCACCTACGCGAGGAAGACGGACATTTGGCGCGCCCCCGACCACCGCCCGCTCTGCTACCACTGCGGCGAAGCCGGCCACGTGTACCGCCGATGCCCATACCGCGACCTGGGATTGCGAGGCTTCGCCGTGAACGCACAGCGCCCGAGGGAAGGTGAACGCCCTCGTGACATCGCCGACTACCTCGCCGCTACTCAGTGGAGCCCTCGACGACCGTCCCGTTCGCCGTCACCAGGCCGCTACCTGTCGCCGCAGCACCGACCATACACCGGCCCAGCCCGGGGCCGCTCTGCGAGCCCATATCCGGAAAACTAAAAGCAGCAACCGATGGAGGTGCGGTTGCTGTTCGTCGAACTGACGAAGATCCTCCGCCGCCGACGAAGATGACGAAGAAACCATCTCGACGACCTAATGACGACACGCCGCCGTCCCGACGAAGTCAGGAAGCCAAGACTACACCGACGAAAGACGACTTGACGAAGCGACGTTCCAGCTTCAGTTCAACACGACGCAGCCGTGATCCGACGCCACGACCTAACTGCAACGCCAGACAAAGAACCACCGACCTTGACGTGCTTCTCGACGGCCACGAAGTCACTGCCTTAGTCGACACAGGGGCCGATTACTCCGTAATGAGTGGACACATCGCCGCCCAGTTGAAGAAGGTTAAGACTGTATGGGAGGGCCCCCAAATTCGGACCGCTGGAGGGCACCTCATTACGCCGACTGGAATCTGCACGGCAAGAATTACCATTCATGACCGGACTTACCCTGCCACCTTCGTTATCCTGCAACGGTGTTCACGAGACGTCATTCTCGGCATGGACTTCCTGAACCAACACGGCGCAATCATCGACCTGAAGTCGCAGTCAATAACGCTGTCGGAAGATCAAGCGATACCATCGGAGAGCCCTTGTAGTCACCACGCCTTGAGTGTGCTCGAAGATCAAGTGAGCATCCCGCCTCGCTCCAGCATCGTTATTTCGGTCGGCACCGAAGCACCCACTGACGTAGAAGGCGTCATCGAAGGCGACCAACGTCTACTACTCGACCGTGAAATTTGCGTCGCAAGAGGGATCGCTCGACTGCACGGAGGAAACACGAGAGTGTTGCTGACAAACTTCAGCCAGGAGTTCAAGCACATCAACAAGGGCACGACGATCGCATTCATCGAGGAAATACAGGAAACCAGCGATGCCTTTGTCCTCTCGGATTCTGTTGCATCTACCCCGACGACCGCAGTTCCCGAGGCAGACTTCAACATAAATCCAAGTCTCCCCGTGATTAAGCAGCAACAGCTCAGAAGTCTGCTTCGACGATACAAAGACTGCTTTTCGACGTCATCAAGGATTCGACAAACACCAGTCGCAAAGCATCGCATAATCGCCGAAGAGAGCGCTCGACCACTACGCCAGAGCCCTTACCGAGTTTCGACGCGAGAACGCGAAGCTATAAGACAACAAGTCGACGAAATGCTGCGCGACGACATCATCCAGCCGTCGAAAAGCCCGAGGGCGTCTCCAGTTGTTTTAGTGAAGAAAAAGGACGGAACCCTACGTTTCTGCGTCGATTATCGTCGACTGAACAAAATCACGAAGAAAGACGTATACCCCCTCCCACGGATAGACGACGCATTAGATCGGCTCTGCAATGCTAAATACTTCTCATCGATGGACCTCAAGTCTGGCTACTGGCAAATAGAAGTCGACGAAAGGGATCGCGAAAAGACCGCCTTCATCACGCCAGACGGCCTCTATGAATTCAAGGTTATGCCATTTGGACTGTGCTCGGCGCCTGCAACGTTCCAGCGCGTGATGGACACGGTTTTAGCAGGATTGAAGTGGCAGACCTGTCTTGTTTACTTGGATGACGTCGTCGTCTTCGCCGGAAATTTCGACGATCACCTTAAGCGGCTTGCGACAGTATTAGAGGCCATCAAGTCATCAGGGCTCACCCTGAAGCCGGAAAAGTGTCGCTTCGCTTACGATGAGCTTTTATTCCTAGGCCATGTCATCAGCAAATCTGGAGTGCGCCCCGACCCGCAGAAGACAGCTGCGATCGCAAAGTTCCCGCAGCCAATCGACAAGAAGGCAGTGCGCAGATTCCTTGGCATGTGTGCCTACTATAGGCGCTTTGTCAAGGACTTTTCGCGCATCGCGGAGCCGCTAACACATCTAACGAAATCTGATGTCGAGTTCAATTGGGAAACGCCGCAGGCCGACGCATTTCAAGAACTCAAACGACGCATGCAGTCGCCGCCGGTACTTGCACACTTCGACGAGGACGCCGATACTGAAATCCACACTGACGCCAGTAGCCTAGGCCTCGGTGCCGTCCTAGTCCAGAGGAAAGAAGGACTTGAACGGGTGATATCGTATGCTAGCCGGTCGCTGTCAAAAGCGGAAAGCAATTATTCTACGACTGAAAAGGAATGCCTCGCCATCATTTGGGCTACAGCTAAATTCCGCCCTTACCTCTATGGCAGGCCATTCAAAGTCGTCAGCGACCACCACTGGTTGTGTTGGCTAGCTAACTTAAAGGACCCTTCAGGACGGCTGGCGCGGTGGAGCCTCAGACTACAAGAATATGACGTAACGGGAATATACAAGTCCGGAAGAAAACACTCCGACGCCGACTGCTTATCACGCGCCCCAATCGATCCCCCGCCGCAAGACGACGTGGACGACGACGCCTTCCTTGGGATAATAAGCGCGGAAGACTTCACTAAACAGCAACGAGCAGACCCGGAGCTAAAAGGCCTCGTCGAGTATTTGAAAGGGAACACCGACGTTGTCCCTAGGGCATTTAAGCGCGTGTTGTCTTCGTTCACGCTACGAAACAACCTGCTCGTGAAGAAGAACTTCTCACCAGTCCACGCCAGCTACCTTCTTGTGGTGCCGTCAGCGCTCCGTCCAGAAATACTGCACGCCCTACACGACGATCCAACCGCTGGGCACCTCGGATTCTCCCGGACGCTGTCGAGGGTACAGGAAAAGTATTACTGGCCGCGTCTGACCGCCGACGTCGCCCGTTACGTCAAGACATGCAGAGACTGTCAACGACGCAAGACGCCACCGACAAAGCCAGCAGGATTACTACAGCCGATCGAACCTCCTCGTCCACCATTCCAGCAGATCGGGATGGATTTGTTGGGGCCGTTTCCGATGTCAACATCCAGGAATAAGTGGATCATCGTGGCGACGGACTATCTCACCCGCTTTGCTGAAACCAAAGCTCTACCAAAAGGCAGCGCAGCCGAAGTGGCGAAATTTTTCGTCGAGAACATCCTGCTGCGACATGGTGCCCCAGAAGTCCTCATCACCGACAGAGGAACGGCTTTTACAGCAGAGCTCACCGAAGCCATTCTGCAGTACAGCCAGACGAGCCACAGGAGGACAACTGCCTACCATCCGCAGACGAATGGTCTCACGGAGCGCCTGAACAAGACCCTCGCCGACATGCTAGCAATGTACACCCGGCCACAAAAGTTTACGGACCACGGGATCGCACAAAACGTTAAATTTCCAAGCAGCCTGTAGCAGTACCCAGTAGAACAGTATGCGAAAATGTCCTTAACATATTCTAGCCGATGCCCTAAGTGCAAATACTAGGCTGCGTTGTGAGGTTGCGGAGATATTCAGCTTTTTCTCAAATTTCATGGTCCGTAATATTTTGTGGCCGGGTGTACGTCGACGTCGAGCACAAGACGTGGGACGCGGTCCTGCCGTATGTCACCTTCGCCTACAACACGGCGGTGCAAGAAACAACACAGATCACGCCATTCAAGTTGGTTTACGGCAGGAACCCGACGACGACGCTCGACGCCATGCTGCCGCACGTCACTGACGAGGAGAATCTTGACGTCGCTACCTATCTCCAGCGCGCCGAAGAAGCCCGACAGCTCGCCCGCCTACGGATCAAGACCCAGCAGCGTACCGACAGCCGACACTACAACCTCCGACGACGCTTCGTCGTGTACCAGCCCGGCGACCGTGTTTGGGTATGGACCCCGATACGCCGGCGAGGACTCAGTGAGAAGCTGCTGCGACGCTATTTCGGACCCTACAAGGTCATCCGACGTATTGGCGCACTAGACTATGAGGTCGTGCCAGACGGCATTTCGCACTCACAGCGGCGCCGCGCACGATCTGAAGTGGTCCACGTGGGGCGCCTTAAACCATTTTACGGACGCTGATGAACTTCCTTAGTTTGTTGTTTTCTTTGCTACGAGTGCTTTTCTTTGTTACTTTCGTTTGTTAGCAGCATCGGGTCGATGCTTTTTAAGAGGGGGGTAATGACACGTGTACTTATCTTTATCGGGCAACCACGTTTCGCCGCTTAACAACTGTAATCGCACAGCGAGGGACGCGCCTGCATGTATCCGACGTTTCTGGAAAGTTATCGACGCTTCTATCCGCGTGTCTGTTGTCGCCGAACCTTGTGTTATCAGATTTCATCGCGTGACACGAATGGTGTAGAACTTTGTGGAAGACACGCGGGTCCCATCAGTTAATCTGGAACATTCCACGACTGATCTATAAAAGCCGACGCGCTTGACCCGCTAATCAGTTTTCCGACGATCGCCGACCGTGTTCGCCGCTATCGTTGTGCTATAAGTGTAGCCTGTTTTTGTGGGCACAGGTTCGCCCAATAAAAGCTAGTTGTGTATTCCACCCTATTGCTTCTTTCTTCACCGTCACTACCACGTGACAATATGCTGCGCATTCGTTTCCACGAGGAATTGAGATTGTTAAACGCCGCACGTTACGAACCTGCAATGACTTTCTAATGACAAGCATTACCAAGACAAGACAGTGCCGCTCCCTTCATGCGTTAGCCCCTTCATGTGCTACTCCCTTCAAGCGAGTAATAACAGCGTTTACGGTCGGCAAGCGAATTGGTGTGCGCCGTCTAAACGATCGTTCTCAGGGCCTAAATGGTTCGACTTTGAGTGAAAACAAGGTCACTACCTACAGCTTCTGAGCGCCTACATACGGTGTTCAATTGAAGTGCACGTGGTCACCATCCAATTTCGAGAAGCGGCGGACGGGTTACAATGGCGTCGGATTAAAAAAGGATACATCAGTCATTCCTTGAGTATACATATCGATTTCCGGTGACCGCTGGTACTCGCTCAAACACCCGCAACATTGCGGGAAAGATTGGGTAACCATGACTCACACTCTACACTTTTGTTACAGCCACAAAAATACGACCCGATCATGACTGCACTTCACTTAGGGACATTTTGCACGTGCAAATTTTATTAAAAGGAAAACCGAGAATCTGATAAGCTACAACCGCGTTGGAAACGGCTGCTGTGGTCGACACCAGAAAATAGATTTTACAAGCTTTGATCGAGACTGCATGGCCCTGTTGCGTGCTATTACGCATTGTTTTAGCATTAGACAAAAATTAAAATATGGGGCTTTACGCGCCAAAACCACTCTCTCATTATGAAGCACACCGTAGTGGGCAACTCGGGAAATTTTGACCACCTGGAGTTCCTTAACGTGCACCTAAATCTAAATACCACGGGTGTTGCCGCATTTCGCCCCCATCGAAATGCGGCCGCCGGGGCCAGGATTCAATCCCGCGACCTCGTACTTAGCAGCCCACCACCGTTTTAGCATTAGGTTATGCGTGAGAGGTCACTAAGAGACGTGATACACTAGGCCTTCTGTGCATGCGGCTTCTCTTTGCAGAAAAGCGGTACACATGCCAAGATCAAGATATCAGCGTTCTCACATACCGTCGTCGAGCACTGTGCTATAGAGCAGAATGAAATACATTTATCTAGTGAAGGATTAGGCTTCTAGAGCATTCCGTATACCTAGTGCGTCATGAACCCTAATTCTATGGCGCCCATCCCTCGGGAAAAAAAAAAAAAACACTTTTTCGGCTTGGTGTCATCTTTTTTTATATATAGCCTAGCAGCGTCGGTACACATATTGAATAGGTTTACTGTAGCGCGATCGTAATACAGGACAAAATAAGACACACTGGGGACACCCTGTGTGTCTTCTTTTGTCCTGTCTTTTAATCTCGCTACCGCAAAACCTATTCAAGATGCGTTACCAACAAGCACATATTGCAACCCTCGGGAAAAAGTACTTAGTCTCAGTAATAACGATAGCGCGTTGAGATGGAACTCTCAGTGTAAGGTGTAACTCAGCTATGACTGATGTTACCAATTATTTGCCGCTGTCAAGATGGAGTTCAACTAGCAAGTTCGCTATCCCAGAGAAGCAGCAGGAGGCGGTTGGTCAGAGCTGCGCGATGCTGTCAAGCAATCAGGGTAACTTGCGCGATCTTCAGCATTACAAGAAGCATGTGCGCTGTGAGCCTAATCCATCACGTAACACGCCATCATCACGCACAGTTCAAACTAGCTGTCGTTGCCAAAATACAGATAGGAAAACAGGAGCAACTTAAAAATTTGGGTTACACAAGTCACAAACCTCGAACAATCCCCAAAGAGTGCATGTGGAGCCTAATGGGTGCAAAGGATGGGGATACCAACTCAAGGAGGGCAGATCACTCTGATCGGCTGCGGGGACGAAATTCGGAAACATGCAGGATTTTATGGAGTCGTTTGATGCAAGGCAACCATAGAGATCGACGGAAAAATTCTTTGGTCATCTTTCAGTGCACAAGTAAAAACAGCGGCTGACAATCTATAAATTATTCCAGCCAAAAATTTAGCTAGTACAAGGAAGCAAGGTCAAAGCAGACGCACTGACAGGCATTTCGCATCTACAGCCAAGGGTAAATGTCGACAAACTCTGAACTTTCTATTGCTAACACGCCGCACATCTGGTTCGCTCTGCTCGAAGTTATTTAGTGTGCAACCGGCACAGCATCCGTAATAATGGAGTTATTTTCTTGGATCAAGATTTTCATATACTGTTCGATGAGTGTGAGAAGAGGCAATTTGAAATCTTTGACTTTATCCAGAGCACTCCTTGGTCACAGCAGCCAGTATTAATTAAACATTGGACAAACATATCGGGCACATTGGAGCTTTTGCGCCAACTTCAGGTAACTAGTCAAAATCTACTTGAGTCTTTGCAAACGCTTCACCATTTTTCATGCAAGTATTTGCTTATCGTCAATGTATTTTCGTGCACATTACTATATATCGAAGTTTTATACTTATATACTATCGGCTATATTCAATGCATGGTCCCGTATCGGATGATATCGCTACACTGTGTACTGCTCCACCTAAGGTGGTGCAACTCATTCATGATATCCTAGGTGTGCTGAAAGGTTTCATTATGTTTACGGAATGTCGTTGCCTTCTTTGTATTTTTCTAACTGTGCTCCTTCCTTGTATACTCTGGGCCTTGCGCGCACACATCTTTTGTAGCAATTGCTACGAACGGGTGGATGTCTGATTCTCCCTTTGTTAAACACATCAAAAAACTTCTAAATCAACCCATACAGTGCAACAGCTTCCCTATATCCAAAGCCGTACATTTGATTATTGGACTCTCAAAAGATTTGCTGCCCCTAAGCATAGCACTTTTATATTGTTCGCCGTATTCTAAGCCTGTTACTGTATGCTGCACTGGCTACACTGCTAGAGGCAGCGGTTGTTACAACGCACCAGTGCCTATTCATTATTCAGTACGTCATTGCCGCTATCACTCGTGAACCTTTGTGGGACTCTCATATACAGCTTCGAGGTCGAATAAAATTTAATGTCAATGACAAAAATACACAACACTACTCTTTGTCTTAATGACCACATCTCGTTGTGACGCAAAATAAAGCGCATAACGCTGACACATTATTTCACAATAATAAGTTCCATATTAGCGCGCGTCCAAAGGTGCACGGCTACTATTCAATTTAAGAAGGCTTTTTCTTTGCCAGTGCAGACTTGCTGGCACAAGCTTCCGCAGATGTTCTCCATGATCAAGTAGATAAGCAATAGAGGTAGCATGTAATATAAACACTTTCTCTCTCTTTCTCTCTCTCTCTCTATTATATATATATATATATATATATATATATATATATATATATATATATATATAGAATAGAGTACGGCGTACGTTGAATTAGCACAGCATATTTCATTCTCTGACGTTGCGGCTGGTGGACTAGCCTTTGTCGTTGGTGGACCAGCCTTTTAAGTTGGAGAAAGGCGGCTCCACCTGCCGAAAGGTAAGCGAAATATACTGTGCTAATTCAACGTACGTCGTACTTTCTTTTTTATTCATTTCACTACCAGCGCCACCGTAATTTCCGCAGCCACCACTATATATATATATATATATATATATATGTTTGGCTCTGTCAGAACACTATTTGCGGATTGGGCAGCACTGTTGACATTTTAATGATTGCCTCAGAAGAAAGCAGTGACCGCTGCAGAGACAGGTCCCTTTTGGTTTATGAATTTTCTTCTGCGGTACGCGATACGCTTGGTTTGGCAAATGTCTTGGCGATACAAAATCGATCGAGTGACAGGCATCGCATGAACACGATGAACATAAGAACTGTATAAAAGAAACTCAAGTAATAAAACACCATACAACGCTGTGAAGGCGCTTCTAGCACTGTAACGGAGTCATACCGTCATTTCTATATAACTGTTATTTCCTCTGAATCGGGTCCCGATTGTGGGGCCTTCCTAGAATAGCCGCTGAGCGATCGGTTTTCGCGGAAGCTTTTCATGTGCCTGACTGGAGCTCGGGCAGCAGCGAAGCGGAAGCTGTTCGGGGAGCGCTTCCGCAAACCCATTTCGCTTCCGGGAGCATTGGGTACATTTCAGGGCTGCAACACTTGGTGGGCGGAAACGTAAGTGACACGGTTCCCCCCGATCACCTTGGCATTGACAGTCGCATGTTTGTGGCACTTTGGGTACAGTAAGTGGATTCAATATGTTAGCTGCCATGGCCGGGGAGAGGTCAGCTGCCTGAAGAGTGAGGATACCTTATGGTGGGGTTCACTGCACGGTTACATTTAGTTCTCATTCTTCGGGCAGAACATTTGCATGCGCAATAAAGAAATACAGATGTGAAGTTTGAATTACCCCGCTCCATCACCACTCACGCTTTGTGATATTTACGATTCGATTAAGCTCGGTGACTCAAGCAGTGACGTAGATTATCGCGAGTGACTAATTCGAACACTGGAATGGTCAGAACAACATTATGCATGCGAAACAATCTAACCAGTGAGCTCCCAGTAATCCTACATACAATTTAAGCTCCAGCTTTTTAAAAACGATCAGGTGCACAAATGGCACTACCGAGCTCCTCATCGTTACAAGCATATTTATGGCTGTTTTGATTTTGCGCCCAGCACGTGGAAACGGCAATTTGACGACTACTTTTCAGTCTTTTCGCTAGCGTCCGTTGCAACAAGTTGGAAGCAGAATCGTCGCAAAATATTTGGATTATAAAAAAAAATAAACTGGCATACTTCAAAACTCAGGTGCTAGTTGAAAATTACTTACAGCCAGAACCAACAATGCCACTCGTGCGTGATGAGTAGTTAGGTACGTAGACTCTACTCGATTTGGAATCGCGGTCTTCGCACCTATTTATCAACCGGAAATGAGACACGTTGAATTAAAACCGCGCTTGTCGTCAACTCGCGACTCCAGTGGTGCTGCTTGTAGACGCATCCAAATCCCTGCGCTTCTGCGCACCTCAGTATTGCACGTACTAAGTTGCTTGCAATAAATTTTGTAGAACACCTTTGTTGATTTCTCACTATATATACAAGTATTTCAGTCGGCTTACGTTTTACCATATTGTTATGAATAATTGAGCACAGCGTGTACAGCGGGTGGAGATTCAATGTGGCATGAAAACGATGCCATTCGATGCGGGAGTATAATCGAATAGTTCCTATAACTAAGATAGAAGTGGGGAATAATATTATTACTGTAGATATAGCAGCCGTGCGCATGCTCAAAGAGCAAAACATAAAACTAAAACAGAAAAGTAAGCAAAGTGATTATGCTTTGCGAATAGCTGTGAAATCCCAAAAACATGTAAGTCATCGAGTACCAACTTTGGGGCGAAAAAAAAAAAGCTTTTGGCAGTATCACGCAATATACGACAGAAAAGAAATAATAGGCGTAACTTTGTATATCGAGAATTATCACTGCCGTGGGAACAAAAGAGCGGATGACAACGTGAAAAATAGTGCCGTGAGTAACGTAGAGTAATTTATTGTGTGGAGCACCTGATTCTACGGTTGATTAAACAAACAGAACCGGTGCTAAGAGACCCCTCCCCCCTTCCTCTCGCGCTGCTCCCCACTTTGACGTCTTGCGCGCGAGATTGAGCCTCAAGAGTCAGTTCGCCTTGCACCCAGTCGCGAAATACGTAGTTGCTGCCGGAGCCCAACGTTGCCCCCTCCCTCTCCCTCTCCCTCCCTTCCATCCCTTCACGGCCTCTTTCGCGACGGAAAACGGCGTGCTTGCTCCCCGCCTTCCACCCTTGCGGGTGCCACATTGGGCCGCGGTCGTCGGCTACCCTCGCGTGCACATACATACTCGCGCATACACATACGGTGTCGGTGTTACCACCCTTTGAACTTATACGGCACATCATCATCATTCGTAAGGGTTTCCTTTGTAGCAATTGCTACGCACCGCTGGGTGTCTTATTTTCCCTTTATTAATTACTTCTCTCCACCTTGCGAGTTTCCGCAGACCTATTCCACCAATATTCTAACATGTTGCTATCGCATTCACTGCCTCGCCCTTATGGCAAAACGGGGATATTTTTTTAGCCATATAATTTCATCCTAGCCCAGTGGTGAAGTCTTAGTAAACGCCGAGTCTCGCAGTCACAGCCTTCTTCAGCACAGTGTCACAACACAAAAACAACTTCCCTAACTACCAGCTAATTGGGCTAAGTTAACCGGCTAATTAGAATCCGTAGTTGCCTGCAACTTAGTGTAGCTTTGCTTCGGAAATGCTTCCTCTCAGTGGCTGCGGTTCTAATTAGGCTAACGTCTGGAAAGATTCCCGGGCTGCAAAAGAGCGAACTGTAGGCTTCGTTTCTAATTGACTCATTCCAACCGCTACATATGGTGCTTGGGCACGCAAATAAGGGGATGCGAAATCAAGAATACTGAAGATGGTCGCTTGCACTGTGCGTCTTATTTTCAAAAGAGTGAAAGAGGCTAACGACTTCCTTACGTCTTTCTACGTCAAGAAAATTGCGTACAAAGGGCAATGCCACTTCTTGGGAGTAAGCAACGTGGGAACAAGCTAAATTAAGATAATGTGTTGATTGTTGTCAAAGCATTAACTTAAAAAAGGCTAAGATTACTAAGATAAGTGAAATACGTACGAGAAAACTAAGTTTGCTGGACCAGAGAGCGTGATACAGAAACTCTGGTGCTCGGAATCTGAAATTTCCCGGCATGCCTACAACATTTTGCCGCGAAGTAGGACAACTTGACAATACAACAATGTCGCTAAGCGCGACTCCTTTCCTTCTTCCTTGAATTTTAGTCTGATGCATGTATACATACAATATATAAAAAAGCCAACAAATGAGGTGGAAACTCTGACAATGGCAGTTTGGGGCTTCAACGATGCGGACAATTTTGTCTCCCACGTATCTTTTGGGCTGTATAAGATTGCGCTGTTCGTTTTCGTCTTAATCATTTTCAATGTCATTTTCCTTTCTTTACTTGGCCTGAAGCTAAGCCTTCGCTATGGCCAGTAACCATCAGTCAGTGTGACAGGCGATACGACGGGAACAGAATGGAAAGGAAAAAAAACATAATGAAGCCTTTGAGCACGTCGCTCAGAAGCATTCGTGCGAGAAGCCCGATTTTTCTCATAATGCAAGGATATACAGTGCCGCCTGCTAACAGCGCAGGGCACGTCGTCTGTGCCGACGTGCGTTATAAGAACGAGTGATGGACACAATTTTTTCCGGGATCTAGCCCGCGAAAATAAAGGATGACAGATACTGCCGCAGCAATACTCATGCGAGGGACAGAGTATAGCGGGTGCTTCGTTCGATATTTTATGCTTGTATAAATAAATAGGCTAATAAGTAAGGTATATATATATATATATATATATATATATATATATATATATATCGCTTGCTCCCTGCTCAACCTCCCTGTCTTTGACATCTCGTTTCTCTCTCTGTCTCCAAGTGCAGAAAGACACGTGGCTTGCAGCTAAAATATGCACTAATAAAAAGACTATTTCTGTGACTACACCTGAGTATGGTGGCAAAATAGAACGGATGGAGGATCCGAGTGGAGGGTAGTCGTTAAGCGCGCACCGCTAGCCTTTCGCTCCCCGTATACTGTAGCGAAGTGCTATGCTACTTTATTATAACTTTACCTCCCCCTCCCCTCTTTCCCCAACGTAGGGTAGCAAACCAGATCTTCCCCTCTGGTTAACCTCCCTGCCTTTCCCCTTTCCCCTTTCTCTCTCTCTGTCTCTCTCTGCTATTCCGGCAAAGGCGACCTTCCAAGCGCTCGTACTTACCCGCAGGGAACAAGAAATGCAGTAATGTTTCACAGGCTAGATCTCTACATGTGACACTGTGGTATTCCCAGTCTAAATTGTTTTACGAACATCCGCCTTTAATGCCTGCAGGAATAGCTTTATTGTGCAGAAAAGAAAAGGAACAACTGTTCATTCGAGGGTGCAGACAGAAGAAAAAAGGGACGGTGTCCGGTTCTATTGTAAACTGCTCCTCTCAGAATTAGGCAACAGTGGCGATATCTGTTCGCACGGCGAAGTAAATGCTCAGAAAAAGACACTGGCAAATAACACCGCGTGTCAGTGCCCCCATTTACTGTGATTGAAGCATCATCTACTCGTTTCGTGGTGTACCAGTTATATCGTTCAAGATAAATGAGTGCAAATAGAAGGCAACACTTTTGCTCTGGTGCAGTCAATTTTCTTGAGGTCGTTCACACGCGCGTACGAAAGTTATATTATTCTTCACTTTAAAAAAAAAATTATTCACATCATGTGGTAATATGAGTGAGTGAGTGAGTGAGTGAGTGAGTGAGTGAGTGAGTGAGTGAGTGAGTGAGTGAGTGAGTGAGTGAGTGAGTGAGTGAAGAAACTTTAATTCAGGTCCGGCGAGGACGCGAACTCGTCGCGCACCTGGCTAGTCCCACGTCGGGACCCCCAGGTCTAGCCCACCGGCCCGGTCGCGGGCACGCCGGACAGCCAGGATATGTTTTTCTAGAGCGGGGCTACGCAGAAGCGAGTCCCACTCCTCCTTGATGAACTTGGGGTATGTCGACCCGCACTCCCACAGCATGTGCGCTAGAGTGGAGGTCTGCCCGCAGGAGGGGCAGGCGTCGTCGCGCTACACGTCCGGGTAAGCCTCGTGAAGAACGGACAGACACGGATACGTACTGGTCTGCAGAAGCCTAAGCGAAACGGCTTGCGCCCTATTCAGCTTGGGGTGAGGGGGTGGAAAGACCCTTCTAGACACGTAGAAGAATTTAATAATCTCGTTGTGAGTAGCGGGAGCGTCCCTGTGGCCGTAGGGAGGAGGGGAGTCGGTGCTTCTTGCAGAGGAAGCGCAGTCGGTGAGTTCACGCGCAGCCTCGTGAGCAGACTCATTGAGGTTCGGGGGAGCACCCTCGACCGACCCTACGTGAGCTGGAAACCAGTGGATTGAATGATGCGTGAGAGCATATCGACTCGAGCTGCTAAGAAGACGAGCAGCTTGCTTGGCGATGCAACCCTTCTGAAAAGCCCTAACTGCCGTTTTGGAATCGCTATATATCTCGGACCCACGACCGTCTAGCAGGGCGAGGGCGATGGCGGCTTGCTCGGCGACTCCGGGGTCTGAAGTGCGAATGGAGGCGCAATTCGAAATCTTGCCGCTAGAGCCGACCACAACGATGGCAAAGGTCTTCCCATCGCTGTACTCCGCGGCGCCGACGAAGCTTGCTGTAATGTCTCGTTGCTTGATATGTTTCAGTATGGCTGCTGCTCTGGCCTTGCGCCTGCCCTCGTTATGGACGGGATGGACATTTCGGGGCACAGGGGCCACTTCGAACTTGTCTCGAATGCACCTAGGGATCGGGGTAGTGACCATCGGGAATCCCGCAGGTTGGTAATGTGACTGTAATCAGCTGTTTCACTGACTTCTTGTTCCCGAATAGGATTTCAGTTTTAACGTTACCAGTGAACTGTCAGCGGTTCTTTAAAAAAAACTGCCTGTTTCAAGAGGCGAAGCACCACGTGTCACCCGATACAAAGGGAATAAAAGGCACAAAATAATTTTAACGGCCTGCTTAACCTTAACCTACGTAGGGTTTCTAATGCATGTGGCACGGAACCAAGTAGTTACATTATGAAAGTGCCCTTACAATGCTAGAAACTCGTTTTACAAACGCAGCCAGCATGCAACCCAAATGCTCTCTCTCCCGACGTGCAGAACAATGCATCAACTCGGTTTCCCCCAACGCTCATCGGTGTTACAACAAGCGGTGGTAGCCATGCGCTCAGCGTATCGCGTTTGAATCGCTTGGCACCATACACCAGGCACTTCACTGAAATCTGCTAACTCCCCAGAGTACTAAATAAGTGTACCCCCTTTGATGTTATGTGCTACCCTTGTCCCTTAAAGAACATCCGCGATTTATGCGCATGCGCAGTGTCCACTGCGCGTCTGTAAACGTCAGAGGTCCACCTGACGAAGCCTTCCCACAGTGTTCCGCACTGTGTTTCCTATGCAGAGAAAGAGAAACAGAGAGAGATGAAGGGGAAAGGCAGGGAGGTTAACCAGATATCAGTCTCTGGTTTGCTACCCTACACTGGGGATGGGAAGTAGGGGTTAGAAAGAAGAGGTGTACGCGTGGCCCCGTTGGTGTCTTCAATCCTGTAGAATGCCTACCGGACGGCAGTTCAACGTAATCGCCAAAGAACTATTTCGCCTGTTGCCTTTACACTACCTTTGATACACACATATAAATTAGAGATTCAATTGTCTTCAAAGCAAACAGCCTTTTCGGGACAAATAGTGGTTTATCACGTTAGCTGTGACTCGCACACACACACACACACACACACACACACACACCCATATATGTATATTATATATATATATTCACCGGCGAACCATGTTCTTCTCTCAAGCGATAGTTTTGCCTGACCAGCCTCAATAAACAGTCACGCTGTAATTTGTTCTCTTTGAGTTTGCAAATTTATGAACCATTGAAAGCGTATTCTCACATGGGCGACCAGTCACCATCCTTGAACCAGGCCCCCACCTCCGGCGACACTGAATTTCAAATGGACGCATGATAAAACATGCCGTAGAGCTATGCGGAAACGTACAGTGTTCAAACAGAGAATGAGTGAATATTCACATCAGTTTGTACAAGTACGCATAGGCGCTCTTTTATCTATCAAAGAATAACTTAGCCCTAGTCATGCAGAGAGCAATGGCGATTCAGGGAACCGCTTTCCATCGTTCTGAAAGGAGCGAATAAAAGAAAAAAGATATGCGGCTTCTATTATACAGCTCATGTCTTACAATTTATCAGGTCATAAACTTTCTTCACGCTCCTTCGTTCCCCCCGTTGTACCCGACACGGTAATATTTTCCATTGTTTTACGTTTCCTCACAAATGGCCGGTTTTCTTAACGCATCCTCCGAGCTTGAGCGTCCGTTGCTCCTTCCAACTTCTTTTGAACCTTCTTTGCTAGAACCGCTATCCAGCGGTTTCGTTGAGTTATCGATTAACGACTACAATGAAGAAAAACAAAGGATATGGATCAATATGTCTGGAAACTTGGCACATGTCACGGTTTCTTTCATTTTCTAGAAAGCAATCTTTAGTTACAACATATGAATGCATCCCACCCTTGCTCCTGAATAGTGGAATCATTAAACGTTTTCTTTGTTCACATCGCGGCGCAAAAAGAAAAATGTTCTTGGAACTAAGCCGCGTTTTCTATCGTTTCTTACTTGACGACTTCGTATCTGAACTAACGTCAGTGTTTGCAAAGGAAGCTCGACCGGAGATCGGGCATATTTATCCTTTTCTCAAGCGAGATTTGGCCACCATGTTAGTATAGGCTCCAAGCGCAACCATGCTTCCAGCCTAATGCTTATCAGGGACAAGGGCGCCTCCTTTCCGTGTGCCACCACCAAAAATGCCGACGCACTGCGAGGCCGATGCCTAGAGCCACGGCCGCTCATTTCACCACGGTCCGCGCGCACCGTTCTTTTGCTCGCAGCACACGGCTGAGATTGCTGCAACACGATAGCGCTTGAGCGCCGTCGCGTGGTTTTATTTCATATTTGACGGGATGTCTTTAGTCGCCCACCAAAATCGCCACACAGCACGGGCAGCCAGCCGCAATAGTTTGCGCGATCCACAGTGCGTGGTGGAGCGGCGCAAAACTGCATTGCTGCGCCATCTGCCGTCACACAGCGTGGTTTCGAAGCGGCGCACTGCGCGCCTGGCGCGTAAGTCATAGGAGCATTGACATCACGCTCTTTGACGGCAGATGGCGCAGCATTGCAGTTTCGCGTTGCCCCGCCACGCATTGCAGATACCGCAAACTTTTGCGACCGACTGTAGGTTGCCACAAAAAAAAATGGATTTGTCGTTTCTGGAGACCTTCTACAATGTAAACAAACGCACTTGGCCCTCTAAAGTGAATAATAATATTTTTGCATAATTGATCTTAATTAACTAATTAAGCGTTATTATAAAAAAATGCTCTAAGGCGCGCCACATGACGGCAAATCATATGTCGTTGAAATAGCTGAAATAATAGACGCCTCTGACAAAAGATAGTTACCGTTTGTCTTACAGAAATAATAATGAACGACTGTCTCTTTTTTTTTCACTACCCCCACTTGTGTAGTTAGTGACATTTTGCATTGATAAGCAACTGAATTGCACCAGTATATTTCTGAAGAAACTGCAATTTGAGGACCAATGATTCGAATTTACGCAATTTCAGATGCTAAAGCCGTCCAAATAACAGCGATGAGATTTTACATCCAGTCACTCTGTTATCGTTAAACACTGGGACATTGAAATAGGCCTCGGGTCCATCACCTGGCCAAGACGTAATGGTCTCACTTCAGGAATCCGAGAAGAAGCTCTTTTCCTTCCGACATGCAAGTTTGTTTTACAAGAGCTTGCAGAGAAACACGTTACTTTGTTACATTTTGTAACAACGTGGTCATTGCAGGACGTCAGTGTCCCGAGTCATGCGAATGGAATAGGATGAGAACCACGGAATGACTACGGCATGTTCCTTTGACTTCTTCCCTGCATTCATTTTCATCTACACAGGACTAACCCTACTGTAGGTACTGTGTGCCTACTGCAACGTAGGTGCACAAATAAATTAGCAATGTCCAATGAGAAGTCGTTCTTTTTCAACTACACAATAATCATACGGAACCTCCTTAGTAGATTGTAAAAGTGTGCAATAATATTTACCGAATGTCGTGATCTCGTCATCAACAGCGACCAGCGTTATATGCTGTTTCGCGCAGAAATAAATAAGATCCTGTAGAACAAATGATAAAAACGACGGCGAACGCCTTTTGTCCGTAAAATATAGAAATACGTAAGAAAAATTGTTTTATCATGAAATCTCGTTCGCCGTAAAGATCAATCAATGGACAAATAGCGCAATTCCCCGTGTCTTCCTGGGAATCACTACAGACAGACATTTGGCATTTGAGGCAGAGAATGGTACTCTTCATTTTCTACACGTAGGAAATTTCGCCATTAAAGTTGATTTTCAAGCTAACAACGATATAAGTAGGAACTCGAACAAAGCGCACGATTGCGAATACGTGACAACAGTGAAAGCAGACACGTTCGAGTGAGATGCGAACTAACGAGCTGAAATGAGTTTCTGGAATGGTTTAACGAGGAAAGCAGTAACTCCCTATAAAGGAGGCATTGCATTTGCGTTAGTTCGTTGCGTGTATGCTTGCCGCTCACTTGATGAGTCTCTCGCATTGATTGCTTCAAGATGCAATTGCCTCGCCAGCTCTCTGAGATTCAGACCTTAGAGAGAAATTAGAGATGAGAGGACTCACAATACGAAAAAGAGAAAGCCTTTCTCTATCCCGCTTTGTTTTTTTTTTTTTGCCAAATAGCACGTAATACAAAGCTTTGCCATTGGCAAATCACGAGACAAAAGAAACGCCTCCAATGCTGACATCGGCCAACACCAAAGCTCCGCCTTCAAGCACCTGCTTAGGTGCCTGGCGGACACGATACTGTTGCCTAAGCTCTAATTGCACTGCCTGTCAGCGGCTGTCAGGTGCGTGTGCTCTGACCAAGATGACCCTACATTTTCTCTTTCCTTCTTATGCTCCCGTCCCCTTCCCCAAGGCGCTTAGACACACTCCATAAAAAATATTTAGCGGGGGGGGGGGGGGAGGGGGGGCAAGAGAAAATGGCGTCTCTTCCAATATTCGATCCCTTTTATCTTACATTTCTAGAAGTGCTAAAATTTTTCTTTGTTTCGCTGCTACACGCCCTTCCCCGACAGACACATGCATAATGTATGCACAAAAAGCCGGCCAAACTAAGGCATACGTCCATCACTTTACGTCGTCATCATCATCATCATCATAATCAGCAGCAGCAGCAGCAGCCTATCGTTATGTGCACTGCAGGACTAACCCTTCTCCCAGTGATCTCCATTTCATAGTACCGAAATGCTCCTTTGACAGCAAATGGTGGCGTAAGGATTTTAATTTACGGTTTAGAATTAGCAGCATTTGTTTTCCTAAAAATGAAATTCGCTCGCATAGTTCGCTCTTCTATGGTAAACCTTTGGAAGAGCTTTACGAAACGCATACTGGCAGGCGTTGTTGCACGTCAAGGAAACGGTCTTCAGAATACAGGGGGAGATGCTGATGTGCACGAAAAACACAATGAGGCAGTTGAAGCATCAGCTCATATTTACAAAAACAGTTGCTTTTTCTTCAGTGCTAACTTCATTTGCATGGCGAGCAACAGACTTTCAGCGAGCTGCAGGACGAGCTTAATCCGCACGAGTGCGGCTCGTGCCGGCAGCTGACAAGCCATTTCGATGACCGTCTCTAGAAAATCCGAATGTTGTTTGTCTGGCAATGACACCGGCGTTTCAAGGCGTACCTTCACAAATGAACATATCTCTAATTCGTGAGCATGAAGCTTATAGATCTTACTAACTATAGAAACTCGTGTATGTGGTTAAGAACATTTCAATACAAACTTAGTTATAAGTACCGTTATGCTTCCCGGAACAAAAGGGTGATTTAGGCCTACTTTGCGGCGCAAAATACATTTCTGGAAAAGGGACAGAAGAAAGGGAGACAGTGAAGCGCCACTGTCTCCCTTTCTTCTGTCCCTTTTCCAGAAATGCATTTTGCGCCACAAAGTATACCTAGGAAATCTAAGCACCAACTTGCCCAAGAAGAAGTCCTTTTGGTGATTTAGGCCTCAATGCGCTTTCAGTTAGTTCCCCTTCTCTAACCTGTCAGCAACACTGCTTTTTTTTTTCTTGCCTGGGTTTCTTGCCTGGATTCAAGAGCAGGTGCTCTTGAAAATGAAGCTCTTTCGAGGCAGCCAAAGGTCAGAGCTCAGGTGAATCTCCAAATCGATCCAGAGGTACCTCAGCACTTTCATCGACGCTGAAAAACACTGCATCAGCTGCACTGAAAGGCCATTAGCTGCATGGAAGCAACCCTTCTATGCAATGTGAGAATAGGATTAGCCCTCATTCATGCATAGGAGTTCACAGTTGGCCTTGCTGCCGAACCTAAATTAGGCCGGTAATAAAAAGCAGCCCCTTTGCTCATCCAAATACTTCTCTTCTAAGTGGAAGAGGCTTCCTGACAGCCCGAAAAGAAGCTATTTTCGTCCCGAAGGTGAAAAACAGGTAGGTTTTCCGGAAGGACAACGCATAACGAGCGAGGAAGTGTCACGCGTTCCACTGACATTTTGGTGAGACATTGAACTGATCGGCTGAGAGGCATTTAAGACAGAAAAAGATTCTCAGGTGGAACAGTTGCCAGCCAAGTATACAAGGCTAAGCGCACCGGTAGCAACAATCAACATCCCCATATCCACCCCCAAAACCACTACCACATTATAAAGTGAAATGCCAGACAGGCCAGTTCTGAGAAGAAAAAAAAACGTACAGAGAGAAACTTTTTTTCCACTGACGCGTGATTAGTGCTGGCAAATCTCGGACACTGCATGCGAGAGAGCAATAATTATGTTCTCTTTCAGTAAAACTACGCAAGTTCGTTATAGATAAACGGCAACTTCCCCTTTATGCAATGTTCAAATGCCGCATTTTTAATGCTTTCTTTTTCCATTTTTGGGAGTTCAGAAATCAGCAAGTGGTATGTAATCAGTTCAAAACAGTTACGAGAGATAGCAATAAGCTATGTCACAGAATTTCACACAACACCCAAGCGCAGTACTCTTGACCTTGTTTATTTATTGCCCTTCCATATGAAGTCAGCCCATAATAACCACGAGAGATAGTAGAATTCCGCTATGTTAAACACTTTTCTTTATGCTTCATTATATTTAAGAATATTCTTACATCACTTTCAGTATGAATATTTTGAGCCAGCAAAAAGGCACCGTTTCCTCCGACACCCGCTTTCGCAGCGAATGAAGTGAAAAAAAAAATGAGTCGCGCCGATCGCTAATTGCTAAATTATTTTGGATAACGAATCGCGTAAAAGTTGTCTTAGCGAAGCGCTTCTGCAGGCGTTCTGTAATTATCTCTTCATTAGCGCCGGTACGCATGTGGCACCTTAATTAGAAGGTTGAAAATATTGAAGCAAAGAGAACACAAGGCGACCTTACACATTTCTTTATTCTGTCTCCTATACGGGCCGTATTTCAATACCCACTGCTTCATCCTCTTTTGCCCTCTCTACTTAATATACAAACCTTTCATCATTTTTCGCAGTTCTAACCATAGGAGAGTATTGTAAAATTATACACGGTGTTTTTCGCAGCTGTAGAAGTGAAAGTTTAATTTGTAAAAAGAGCCTGCCTATTCTGCCCTTTGCAATAGAGCAACTCACCGTATCCGTGAAATCAAGGAACATTAATAAGTATGTGCCTAATATCACGGTTACAAAGCCTGGATGTCATTTTTTCTCATTTGTTGATGTTTTCTAATGGCAGAGTCAAATTGGTGTAAATTTTTTCCTTCCTTCCACTAATTGGCCGCATCATGCAAATGAATTGTGCAACAAGTATAATGTCAAATAAACACCAGACATGTTTATTCACAACAAATTATTCTGGCACCTCTTGTTAGAAACAATATACTCTGAGATCCTCGCACAGTGTGGTCGACTTTTAAAGGGAACATACAAATGTGCGCCTCCTGCTTTGCTGCCACTCCAGCTGCAAGTGGACCGCGGAAGCAATGTCAATGAACTATACAAGTGTCAAAAGGAGTCGCAAATAGCGACCACAACTTCCGTTGCAAATCAATTTGCAACGGATACTCTTTGTACTTGTACTCTTGCAATAGATTAGAATTCGGATATGATCTGAACTTAAGTATTCACTTTAACAGTGAACACGTTAATACGCACAGAAATATGAACTGTGTAGTACCGTTTTGTGTGCTCTGTTACATTTTAACCCAAAAAGTATCCACAGCACCTTTGCTAATCTCGAACTGAAGAAGAAATGGTTCCACGCCTATGGTGTCATATATTGTTCTCATTGGCAGTGTGATGCAGTCGGCACTTTTCATACGCAGGAAATCAAGCTACGTTAGTGTCGTTTATTCTAACTGATCATCAATGACAAATTTACAACATCAGGTTTTCCAAATTACAGATCGTTGATCTAAATGAACTGTACATATGGTCTATGTGAGGTCGAAAACATTATTGCTACAGAAATAGCCCAACTGCAAAGATTGGAAGGAATCCAATCTGACGAAGGAGCATTAACCTTACGTATACCCGCCGTCACTGCAAAAGGAATGTTATGGTGCATTTAGGGATCCTTGCTAACTTCGGGCGTTTAGGAGCCGGAAGCAATCTCGCAGTATTGCTAACCTTCATTTTTTTTTTTACACTGAATGGGTCGCTTCATATTTACGACCTAAAAGTATGCCGCCAGACAGGGATGGCAGTCAGCGCTGAATTCTCAGACGTGCATTAGCTGAGTGGCTACATTGTCTAACACTTCAGGCAGCTCGCTTTAGCACGAGCTGCATCAGTACGAACAGCTCAATTTGAGGATGAGGAACTTTGGCTAGAATAACGCGCTAATGAAGCAAGGCAGCTGTAACTACTGGAAGTAACCACACAAAAATAGGAAAATAAATCCGCAAAGCACCTATTAACTGAAAGTGCACTTCCCCCGATTGTTCTGACTATCATATAGAGATATACGGCCCTTAATAAAAGTTCGACGTCGTCTTGTTCACGTGCTGGAAAATAAAACGAGATTGCAGTGCCTAATTGTCATACCCCGGTAGCTAATGTTGAAGTCTGTGCTATATACGGATCGTAATTACATCGGAAGAGCGTTGTAAAGGTGATGAATGTTATGTTAGCCTTCATGAAGAGTCGTCGAATTGACGTGTTCGAAATTGCCAGTCTTGAAACTTTCGTGCGGCAGTGGGTGCGCAACGCATTCATGAACTTTTGGACAAGTGAGCGGTCTCGACACAATGGTGCCGCGCCAAACTCTCTGCTCTATTACCTCTCTCTCATTCCACCCCCTCTCTATTTCTCTCTCTCTCTCTATTCGTCCCCATACCCTTTTTCCTAGTGCAGGGTAGCAAACCGGACGTCCACCCCTCCCTGCCTTTGCTCTCTTCTATTCCTCTCTCTCTCTCTTTATTACATTGGCAACGCTGCGCGCATTCAGCAAGAATGCATCTTTAGCCTTTTCGGAATATCGTGGCTCTGAAGAGCCCAGTGAAGGGAACTCAGCCGTTGCTATGCCGTTCTTGGTCCTGCAAGCCGTACCATGTCAAGGAGCTGTTCTTGTGCATTTGACGCTGATGCTCCGCATCCTTTATCAAAGTGGGGCGTTAGATTCTACCGCTCGCCTTGTGTCTCAGAATGAGGCGCGGCTTTAGTAGCGGCATCCAGATACAAATTGACGATCTGTCCAGAGCTGGCATTCTGGATTCCGTGTTCCCAACTGATTCTTGGTGCAGCGCACGGAGAGAAAAGTTATGCACAGTTTTCTTTAGAGCGCAGAGGGTTCCCTATTGATTGGATGTCTACAAAATGGCAGGGCAGTAACAGAATAATGTGCCAACGTAAAAAAGAAAACTACTCAAGCTTTTAGAACAGGTTCCTAGTACCAGACGTGGTGAATTCTTTACGACCAAAAGCACTCTTAAGATGGAAGAGAATGCATCTAAGGGCTTTTAGGAGAACAGCAGTGGCTAACAACTAATGAAGAGAAACAATCTACACGGTGTACTATACGCCTATACGCCATGTAGATTATTATAAATATATGATAAGCATATATGAATGCTTCGCACGTGAGGCACATGAGAATCTTCATTAATTATGCCTTCTTTAAACAGTAAGCAAATGAGATTGCACGTGGGAGAGTCCATCTGAATAGTACATTGTTAGAACTTCCTAATCTAGAACAGACTAGTTTTTGACTATACACAGAACGAGTGAAAAAGACATGCGTTTCTCTTTCGCAGCTTCACAAAGACGTGGAATATTGATAATCAATTTTCAAACACTCTCGTTCCCTGAAAATGTCCCTGAGACCAAATTACAAAAGGGATGACTAAGGAATTTAGAGACGCACGTCTTAATTCCCACTCGGCGACTGACGCATAGGCCTAGTTCTTTTCTCTATTCTACAAGGCATGTGTGAAATGTTCTGCAAGTTGGCTCAGCAGCCATTGCGAAACGGAAACCTGCCTACTGAAGAGTGCCTACTTTATAGCAAAAACGTGTTTCGCAATGTTACTGAGCCAATGGTTGCAATAATTCGGTGGTTCGACACTAGACAATTTCTAATCACGAAGGCTAAAATCTGAAAGCTTTACATGTACAATAACGAAAAGGCCTGAATCACTAATACATAAGCACTTTGTACCATCACATTACCAATACTAATTACAGTTGCCGTGCCAAAAGGCGGAACAGAAAGGTGAGCGTGCAGCTTTTGCTGCTGCTAGGCACGTACCCGGGGGGGGGGGGGGGGGGGGGGGGGGGTGGCTCGGGGGCGTCCCCGTAAAATGCACCTTATTTCATTCCTCTTTTGCGAGTATACGCGTCTTTGTGGCGAATGCTGGGCGTTATTCACATTTATACTAGTAAAGGTACCCCGCCCCCTCATTTCCATAAAAAAGTTACCTTGCGTTGCCCCCCTCCTTCCGAAAAAAAAAAAATCCTGAGTACGTACCTGGCTTTTGCTCGTATGTTTCAGGCGTTATGCTGTACTTCAGAGCCCCACATCTATACGAGCCATTGTAGACCCGCTGTCTTTTGCGGGAGAACATACGCGTGGGAAGTTCAGAAAAAAGTTACAATGAACGCAAAGTGCCCGCTAGCAGCAGCTCTACCGTGATCAATTATGCTTGTTCGGAGCAGCTGGCTAATTGATGGTGAAAGAAAAAAGGACGCACTGTTTTCTTTTCATGATGGAGTGATTAAGAAAACACCAGGAAAAGTAAGTGGAAATTTAGCGGTCCTATGTCTTGAATACGGATCAAAACTCGCGCAAACACGGAAAACCTATGCACGATTCCCGGTGGAGATCTTAGGTATTACACAAAAGAGAGGCAACACAAGAAGGAATATCGAACAGATGTTCTGCTCCTATTAGCATATTACAGTTTTTTACAACCTTTGTTGCGAAATTTGTACTGAAACGATCAGTTCACGTACATTTTATTAAACCATTCGTTACCCTCTCACGGAAATACTACACAATGGAAGAAAAAGATGCCCAAAAAGAGAGCTAAGAGAGTTACTATTTACGACAAATTTAATTTCAGCGCCTGAGTCTTCATCTCGCTCTCCTTTCAACTTAGAGAGGAAGTTACTGTTAATGTTGCATGGAAACAAGAAACTGTCTCAATATGTTGCAATGTATTATCCACAGTGTCAGCAAAGAGGTCAGCCATCCGCGAGCACCTTATTACAATATATGAGGGATGTCGCAATGAGACTTCGATGTTGCTTTCACCGCAAATGATGCTATCATGCTCAGAAAACGAGTGCCTTTCTTTGTTTACTAGCTTGAAGCAAGCTAAAGCCGTCGTACATTGTCAACATTATTACAGAGATCCTGCCTCGCGAGACTTAAATACATGGACACCAATCACATAATATGTCACTCTGCAGTCCAGCGTGCCTCTCACATCGCCCGAGTTAAACCTTCTGAATTCTCAAGTTGGCGGACACTTTTCGTCGTATTTGTCATTGTGTCCGTCCATTTTCTCTGGTTCACATGTTAGTGAGTTTTCCCTTGTCCGTAAAGGCATTGCCTTGCACGAAAAACCAGTTCACTTGACGTAATTATCAGTGCCTGGGGTGGCAGCGTTCCATGTCGGTGCAGAGTTTAACTAGAAATTACACAGAGCTACAGCTGCAGTAACCAATCACGTTCAACTTGGCTGGTGGTGTAAAGCGCCGGCAGTCACGCAATACTTGAAATGCAACAATTTAGCATGTTTCTTTCTTGGGCAAACAAGAACGCCAATTCTGCGCGATATCGTATATAATGCGTTGCTGTCGGACAAAGTACCATAACATGCCTCTACCAGCATTCGTTTTGCCATCCACGTATCTGATAGCCTGGTAATTCGTGAACGTTCTAACATATACGGAGAGCTATCACTAGTAGTAGTCTTGTCATGCACACAATATCAACAGGCTACACGATAGACTTGCCCATAGTCCCGTTACAGGGAAAAAGAAGAGCCAAAAATAGATGCATAACAAGGCTGAGGATCCTCCTGAAGCCGCCAGGCAGCGGCAGATCGGTCAAGCGACTCGGGGACAAGCAATCGATCACTGCAAGTACAACTTCTCTGCTTCGATGCACTGGGTGAACATGAGGGCGTGCTTATTTTCCACGACTTCTTTGTTCTGTGCTGTTCGCGAAGCGTTTGCCTTTGTTATTTCGCTGCAAGCCTTGCGCTGGTACTCCTTGCACGCCCGTGTGCGCGTACCGTTTGAAAGAACCACAACACCGACCATAATTCATTGTGGGAACCAAACAAATATATGAAAACGGCAAAGGTAGCGGGAAGCAACAGAGAAAGAAAAGTCGATGAAGAAATAAATGGAAAGTGGAGCTCTGCTCACTGCAATCTGTCTGCGTTTACCATTTTTACAATCTTACTACAATACAGTGAAACGCGCTGGTACAGCTTCAGCTGGCATTCGCCTCTAGAGTAGCAGGAAACTAAGAGCAGTTCCTTAATATGTTCTATTCAACAGTGGACCCCACTGTACATGCCTGGAATTCGCAACTGATTCAGAGGCAACTCTGAATCGGTCGAAATCTTAAACAATCTTTCTTTTCTAATAAATCAGGCCTGGAGTCGTTTACTGTATGTATGTTGCCGTATAGATCATCCGTTCATAATACCAGAGGGACGTTGGTATCGTGGAAACACGTCGTGGCATCATTTCTTGAAAGCGTCACCCTTTCATCGAATGTAAGATACCGCTGCAGGTGCCTTTACCATGTGTCCCAGCTAACGTTAGCCAAGCCGTTTAACAAAACTTCTTAGAAAGACGTGGTTCGAGATACAAATATAAGAGCTACAGTGTTCGGTCATCACCGCTATGAAAACCGAACACGGTTGATCCTAAAAGCGTATCTTGCACCGTGTATTATAACTTATTTTCTTTTTCGTAGAACAGCTTGGCTAAGATTAGCTGGGACACCCATAGATGAGAAGTCACATGCCCGCCAGGTATTGGATCGATGAAATCACACACGGACGTAATTCTTTCACATGACGGTTAGTTTAAATATTACAAATAGCTGTTAGGTTAAGATGTCTGTTAGTAGCTCAATACTTAGTCACCTGTCGTGAGCAACACGAACATTGTGCCTATTTCACATGCGGCATCTTCACGTTAGGAAATCAACGACCATCGCTATAGAGGCCATGCATTTAGTCCGATCAATTTGCTCCTGTCGACGGATGTAGGCTTCTCCTATGGCGGCGAAATGTTTGGCATAATGGTACTGCGAAAAACTGAGGAGCTCGGGAGAATAATGGCACGTAAAAACGCAATTTTCGATGCTTCTTGTCTCTCCGCTCTCGCGCTTGCGTGTTCTTGCGCAGTTTTTTTCAAAAAGCATAATGATGCAAATAGTTGTGCAACAAGTATTATTGTGATAAAATACTTCCGCACCATCTTGGCGAGTAAGACAAAGGACATAGCATATCAACTAAATATTTACCCTCTCGCTTAGCATGGCAAATTAAATGCGAAGTTAATCAAAGGCTTTCTCGCAACGGCAAAAACGGCGAACGCGATAAATGGAGATAACGGCGTGGTTACGTAAATTCGCAGTATGGTATGTGGGCTTTGGAATAGAACGACAAAAAAAGGCACCTAGGGGACTGCGTCCGGCGTGTATACGTAACGGTTGTTTACTTATGTATTATGTGAGTGCATGGTTGCAAAGATAACTGTGGAACAAAGCACGCGACTACGCGCACGGTTGCTCATTCCAAAGTTTCAGAACGCGATAGTCTGCTTCGGATCATTTCGATCATTAGCGCTTCGGGCCATTTTTCAGTAAACTATAAGCACGTTGTGGAACTTTACCATAACCAAAAGAAGAAAAGTCGTGAAAAAGAAAACATCAGCAGAGCCCGCAGTTGTGATTCCGCAGTTTACCACTTTTACCTATGGGAAAAATAAGTGAGAAGCTTATACACATATAGCTGGCATCTTTACAGAGAGCTTTTCTGCAAGAATGGGTTGTACCCGCGTGCTTGGAAAAAGTACAATTCACCAGTAAGCAGCCTTTATGAGCCCCTCATTATTTACGATTCACTAGCAGCAGTTTTTAAGCGGTATTTAAGCGAGAGAGTCATCCGCTTTTGCTGAAGCGAGCACCCACGCAAACTGCTTCCATTATACCTTATTCAGCTGCTCACTCGTTTGAGACGTGCTCCCATAATGGTTGCAGAGAATAAAGTCAAAGCCGAGAAATACAGACACATCTGATTGGACACCAGAATCTGGTAATGAAGCTTCACCGGGTAGCGCTAATGCAGCTTCTTTCTGAGACGTCGCCACCGTTAAGTTCAATAAATCAATGTTACGCTGACGACGTCACTCAGGTTTACCGGGAGGTGATGTGAAGGCGCTGGAGAAGAGGCAGGTGCTGCTATGCTGTCCTTCGCACGGCTGCTTGTGCACACTGCTTCTATACCCCTACGCTTCAGCGCCGACGGCGGGGACCTCGCTACACTACTCTATGGCTTCAGCAACGTTTCAGCTTGGCGGGCTTCTGAGTTTATTCCCATTCCACTCATCCTGGCACTGATGATAGAAACCACTACATCGTAACGTCACTCGCAAAACAATCAATATGTGCCACCATATTATGACATCACACGTCGACATTAGATCAGGCTCGCTGCTTTAAGAGGAAGCTTTAGCTCGACTGCTCTCATCTAAATACATGTAAAAGGAGAATTCGTTTTTCTCGACAACCACTGCACAAAATTTTACGACGTTTGTTGCATTTAAAATAAAACTTAAAATCTAGTGACTGTTGGTTTGAAATTCTTCAGTTATGTCGTAGATTTTTTGTGAAAAATCGGCAAAAATCTAGAATCTTCTAAAAACGAAACTATCAAGTTTACAACACTCTAACTAAACAACGAAAAAGGATAACACAATACTGTGTGTTTCATTTAATCACACATCTAAAGCGGACAAAATTGTTATGTTACACACGAATACAAAAAAATTTAGTAATATGGAAATACATCTTTCGTAGAACCCTGGTAACCAACGTAACAAATTCACGTAAGATGTAAAATGACATATCAAATTTGTCCGCTTTGAATGATCTAATGAATGCCGTTTGCAGAATCGCGATATCTTTCTTGATGCAGAGCTATGAATTTGTAAACTTCATGCTTCTATTTTTTTCAAGCGTTCGAATATTTGAAAATCTTTCAAACGGAATTCAGGCCCTAAATCGAAATTCTGCTTCCAGCAGTCACTAGAATTCAACTTTATCTCTAAAATGCAACAAATTTCATTAAAATCGGTCCAGGGGTTATCTCAGAAAAAGTTTTTCCGTTTTACATGTATTTGAATAGGCCGCGTCAGAGTTGGGCCCGAGCTAAAGCTTCTCTTAACTGTCCTTACTACCTCCTGCAAAGCTTTACAAGCAAAATGGCCGATGTGGTTGTCGGCCATCAATTAAGGCGCTTTATTGACTTCGCCTAGTACCGCTGAACAGTTACTCAAAATCTGAAACTATGGATGAATCGAGTTTTAAAATTGCACTATAGAAAACAAATGTGCTCGCTGCAAAATTTCTATCAGTTACGCCTATCGAAACTATATTTAGCAGACTGAGAACTATTTACTGTTTGTAATTGTGCCAACGGACCACAAGTCGTATAAATATTCTTGCTGTATGGACCGAACTCTTTCCTGCGCTGCCTGCCGAAGTATTCGCGTAAAACGTGTAACTTTCGAATATAGGCAACCACAGAGCGAGCATGATTACTCACCCTCACCCACAACGTCCCTTTTAGTGCTATATCTATGTGTAATCAGCTGTAGTAACTATTTTTATTTATATTTTGTAAAAGGTGGTGTGACATTCGCTAGGCAGCTGTGGACGAAATACTTGAATTATCGGTCGTTGATGCGTATAACGAAGTGTCCTTGAAGTGCTTTATTGCTTTATACCTGCATTTAGAAAGCACTTCGTGTTTGAAGAGCCTACTGCTTTGTTTTGCGAGATCTGCCAAAGGAGCTTCCCTACGCGAGGGGGCTTCATACCTGCGCTGCGTGATCAGAAATTCAATCGGAAAATTCATGGTCGCACGCATTCATATGGGGCCGAGAAAAATGTCGGTAACCCCGATAGCCTTCGCCACTGTCAACAGGGCCGCCGCATACAGTCTACGTCAGCAACTGCAATGGATCTATTAACATGGAAATATTATGCAGCCTCGCACCCGCAGCCCCAATTTTCAAACACGCAAATCGATCACCTGAATGACACCGTGACATTACTGCTGCCAGAAAAGCCATTAATTGTCATACACGAAACGAACAGTGTTCGCGCGCCATTTTCTGTTGCTAGTCGCGATCCCGAGGAAAATGTTAGGGGAGAAGGACATCCATCGCTGCAGCGGCGATATAAGTAAGGAGATCTGCTGGGCAAAACGGGACATATCACCAAAGAGATTTTCAGTGTGCAATCCTAGATTATGCATTTCCAGATTTGTATATATAGCCCCTCTGGCGCCTCAACTGACGCCCCCAATCAATCCCTACCAAACAACTCCTGTTTGATGTAACTCTACTTAATACCTTAGTTTTCAATTTTGTGTGCCTGTGCATTGTATTACCATGTAGTATTAGTGACTGCACGCAAAACAGAAAAGAACGAATTCTCATTTTCGTCATCAGTTTGCTCTGCCACAGAACAACACAGCGCGAAGCAATCTTCCTGATTACTGTGCCAACCAAGGCCAAGCCAACCAGTCGTGCTACGGTCTCCTGGCGGGTACATCCGGTTTGCTAGCATTCAACATCGCAGTTACCAAACGAATGCAAGATAGACGGCAGCTTACATCGCTTGTAATGCGAAACCAAGCGCACAGCCCGTATTGCAATCCAAACAAGCACACTGGCGTGCCGAACAGATGAATACAGCGCTCCTGGAGGCTACATCATCATAAACAGAACGCTTTGTCAGCCGCTTTCAGAAAGCATTCATTTTAGCTCATTCAGCCAAAGTAAAAGCTCTAGAATACAACAAAACTAAAAGTATTGCTGGTAGCATACGCTGTCTCTGCCACCGCCCTATTCATACTAATCATTGAAATGCACAGTTGCAAATGTTTCTGGAGCAATAGTGCAGACACGTTCATGCATTAGCGGTTGCTTTGAAGAGCGTACTGCGCGCCACACAGGACACACACAAACAAAAAAACAAACGATCGAAAAAAGAATAGACAGTACCGTGTTGCTTCTCATGTGAGCAATGCATTGCGTGTCTTATTAATTGCATTGAGTAATATTTCCGCTTCTATGACTCTTTTTCCGGAAAGTGATTACCACTGGAGCTTCCCAGAGGTGCGATCTTACACGCACCAGCATATGAAGTAATTTTTCAATGGGAAAGTACCTCCTCCTGGTAGAAATCTATTTCAAGATTGGGAATTAACAGTACAAGAATAACAACTGACGTCGTGAGTGAGCCTCACAATATTCTGCTTTTCCGAAACCACCGAAAGTAGAAAAATGCTCCAATCGCAGCGTCGTACGAAGGGGCCGACAATCGCGAAACAGGTAACAAATGTTGTCGCCTTTCTGCAGAACCCATTCAGAATCATTAAGCGTAGCCCCCCCCCCCCGCATTTGGACGCTGTCAGGAATGTGTGGCGGCAGCGTTTGCAGCGTGATGACCACCAACGTATTAATTAATAATAGCGGTGGCCTACCTCTTGTCAGTAACAACATCCCAGGCCTTTAATCATGGTCCAAGCATTCCAAGAAAAAGGAAAAGAGAGAAAAAAAAAAGCTATCGCTGCCACTGCTGACCAACTACGACGGTGTAAAGACACGAGACGCAACAAATACTTGACCTTTTCTTTTTTCCACCGCGACACTCACTGCGTTCGTGCTTTCGGGCATCCCTTATCCTGCTCACCATATCATAAGCTCTCTACATCAGTTATTGCTGAAAAGATTATGGGCCTCGATATCTATTAAATAACGTTGCCGACAATCTTCGTAGTCGTACACTGCATCGGACGCTCACCAATTCTTTTATCTATGTTTATCACTCAACGCGTCACTGCTTACTTCAGCGGCACTCCATTCCAAGCGATGACCAAAACTCGTCGACGCATTTTAATTGGGGCACCGCCTTTTCAAGTGCACCACGACTGGACAGCTGGGCACTACCTTTTTCCGAAAGGCCGTTCGCGACAAACTGAGCTGGCGCATTACCTTAAGAGGAAGCTTTGGCTCGGGTGCTCCTATCTTAACACATGTGAAAGGAGAATTTCTTTTTCTCGGAAAACACTGCACCAAATTTGACGAGGTGTGTTGCATTTAAAAGAAAAACTTGTAATCGATTGACTGTTTGCTTCGAGTTTTTTATTTAAGTCGTCAATTTTTTATTTAAAAATTGCCAAAAAATTCTAAATTTTTCAGAAAACGAAACTATCAAGTCTACAACTGTGCAACTCAGCAATGAAATTTGATATCACAATTATGTGGGTTGCATCTAATAATACATCTAAAGCAGACAAAATTTATGTAACTCATGATTCTTAAAAAATTCAGTAATATGGAAATACAGCTTTTGCAGAACATTTCTACACAACGCAACGAATTCACGTAATATATAAATTGACATGTCGAATTTGTCCGCTTTTCATGATCTAATGAATGCGATTTAGAAAACCTCGATATCTATACTTGATGCGGAGCTAGTGATTCATAAACTTGATTGTTCTATTTTTTTCAAACTATCAAATTTCTGAAAATTTTTGCAACAAAATTCGGACGCTAAAGCGAAGTTCGCACTACAACAGTCCCTAGAATTTAAATTTATCTCGCAAATACAACGAATTTCAATAAAATTGGTCCGGAGGTTATCTCAGAAAAACGTTTCAGCGTTTTACATGTATATGAATAGGCCGCGTCGCTTTAGCTCGGGGCCCAACTCCGACGCGCCCTATTCAAGTACATTTAGAGCGCAAAAACGCCTTTCTGAGATAACCCTTGGACCGATTTTAATAAAATTTGTCGCATTTGAGAGAGAAAGTTAAATTCTAGAGACTGCTTGGAACGCAATTTCGATTTATATCATGACTTTCGTTACAAAAATTTTCCGAAATTTGAAGGTTTGAAAAAATATAAAAGAGCGAAGTTTACAAATTAATAGCTCTGCATCAAGAACAGATATCATGGTTATGTTAACGGCATACATTAGATCATTGAAAATAGACAAATTGGATGTGTCATTTTAAATGTCACGTGAATTTACTATCTGTAGAAGGCTTCTGCAAAGGCTGTACAATTTTTTTTTTTTGAGATTCATGTGTACCATATCATTTTGTTAGCTTTGGATGTAATATTAGATGCAATTCACATAATTCTGGCATCATGTTTTATTGCTGAGTTACAGAGTTGTAAACTTGATAGTTTTGTCTTCTGAAAGCTTTCGATATTTGCCAATTTTTAATGAAAGATTTATGACCTAAATCTAAAGTTTGAAACCAACAGTCACTACATTTTAAGTTTTTCTTTTAAATGGAATACACTTCCCCAAATTTGGTGCAGTGCCTGCCGAGAAAAACAAATTTTCCTTTTGCAAGTATTTAGATAGGAGCACCCGACCTAAACTTCCTCTAAGCCGTAATAATCGAGTACTATACTTTTTATACAAAGAGGTAAACCATTTCACTGTCCTTACTGTGGCGCCTATACAACGGAGAGTTCAGGGTGCGCGTCGACGCCATGCATACAGTGAGAGTGACGAAATATCACATTCTGGGGTGGAGGGGGGGGGGGGGGGGGTTAACTTGTGTATCAAGTAATTCAACGACGCTTAGAAGAGCGCGTCCCCTCGGCTTCCTTGTTTTTGTAGCTGCATTAAGAAATAAGTGCCGTCTTAGCTCTCTGCCTAAGCCGCACACGAGGTTAATTGCGCATGCTGCCTGACTGAAGCAACGTGGTCTTTAAGAAAATATTTAACGCTGTCAGTGACCAACCACGCGTGCCTCTATAACGAAGGAATTTTTTCAGAGGGCACGACCTATGCAACTAATGTGTCGACAGGATGAAACGTTAATCAGAGCCCAACTATTCTAACTTGTGTGGCTGAGAATTGAAAAGCTCGTTACACAAGTAGATGTCGCATGGCGATGGGAAGAATTTGGAATATTCCCTGCTTTGATGGCAGTCATAGTGATTGTGTACATGACGAGATGGCGAAGGCAGCTGTCAACTCTATTCAGCCGCTTCAGTTCTGCGTTTCCTCCAGCAAGCACATTGCCGTCCCGTGATATGATACGAAGAAAGGCTAATTAAAAGTATGTAATCTGAACAAGTGAATACACAGAGGCCACCTGGTGACGACACCATTTCAACAAACCTGTAAATCATACAAGGTTCAATGCACATGCTGAACAACTTTCTCATAGCAGGGCCGATCTGCGCACAAATGCGGCCGTGCGTACATTCGCGTGCTAAGTTTGTGCGAGCAGTCGGATATCGCCAATCGGTGAAACAGGTGGCGGTGTAATCTGGAAATGACATCCGCTGCAAAGCCGGTAGGTGATTGGAAATTTTTTATTCTTGTGTTTCTTTTGCTTTGTTTTTTCTTTGTCGACGGGGCGTTACCTCAGTAAATGCTGTGCTACGCAATACACTCATCAAGCTGTACTCATTACGGAATGAAAATGTAATGAGCATCGTTTGTTACTTTGACGCTTGCCACTTAGGTGACGAATGTGTGCCCGAAACTATGCTACCTCAGACAAGGTCTCCGATGTTAATTTCCGAAAAGAATATAACATATCACATTTTCTGCCGGCCTTTTACAACGGCATCCTATAATTCGCATGGTTGCCCAGCAGAACGGGTGCGAACACCCATTTTCTATTTACTGGCATTGTTTCTAAATAGGCAGAAAAATATACACTAACATTCACCTTCTTGTCTAACCATGAAGACAGGCGGAACAATTGCCAGCTCAGCATGGTAAGCCAGCCCAGCAAGTTGGTACACCACTACTATCACCACCACCGCCGCAACCACCCCATCCAACTAGGAAGGATCCAAACAACGGGGAAAACAGAACGTAAACTTCGCTGGGCGCGAAACAGCACATTTGATAACTCACGTTGCACGAGTCTTGGAGCATGCGGCGAATGCTAAATTCTGGAGTCCTAAACTAAAGCATAAATCCAGGCCTCCACATAAATTATTTCATATGCGAATAATCACGCTTCTATTTCTAATATATGCTATCTTTAAAAATGTTTCTTCTGATAATATATTGCGCTCCCACAAGCACATTCAGTTCCGTTAACTGAGTATTCACCAGGTCATTTACGCAATCTGTCGTCATATTGACGTGGTTTATATGATGTACAGAGAGAGAGAGAGAATAATGCAGAGAAAGGCAGGGAGGTTAACCAGAGGTAGTTCCGGTTGGCTACCCTGCGCAGGGGGAAGGGTTAAGGGGGATAAAAAGAGAAACAGAGTGGAAGGGGGAGATAGAAAGAAAGGGAGACAAGCACGAACAAAGCGCGTACACTACAGAGCGGTAGGGGGCGGCATTCTTAGAGTCTGTCGTGAAGCCCCGTAGACCGCAAGAACCTTAATAGCGCGAGTAAGGCCTTCAACGCGGATGTTCTTTGGGAGCATTGGCCTAAAGCTTTTAGTTCTGAAAGTGGGCGATTGTCCAACTGGTCCAGTACTCTGCACATCACTTGTCTCTCAGCACTGTATCGCGGGCAGACACATATAATGTGTGCGAGCGTCTCGTCGATGTTACATGTGTCGCACGTGGGGCTGTTGGCCATTCCTATGAGGAAAGCATATGAGTTTGTAAAGGCAACGCCTAGCCACAGACGGTAGAGCATGGTTTGTTCACGTCGTGGTAATCCAGGTGGGAGGTGCATCCGTATGTCCGGAGACAACGAACGCAACAGACACATGGTGAAAACATTTGAGTCCCACAAGGGCAAAGTACACTCATGGGACATCAATCGCAGCTCAGCCGCAGCGTCTGTTCGCGAAAGCGGAATGAAGACTCGTTGACCACTTTGATGTGCAGATCGGGCGGCTTCGTCGGCGTGGTCATTCCCGCTGATGTTACAATGTCCTGGAAGCCACTGAAAGATTATGTTATGTCCCTTGTCATAGCTTTGATGATATATGTGTCGAATTTCTGAGGCCAGTTGTTCATTGGGTCCATGGCGCATTGGGCTTCGTATGCACTGAAGGGCTGCCTTGGAGTCACTAAAGACTGTCCATTGTTGCGGTGGCTTCTGCTTAATGAAATCAAGTGCAGCACGGAGCGCCGTGAGTTCTGCACCCGTCGATGTGGTCACACGTGAAGTTCTTAATTTGATTTCCTCAGATTGTGCCGGGATGATGACTGCAGCAGCAGAGCTGTTGAGTTTTACTGAACCATCTGTGTATACATGTTGCCGGAATCTGTGCACGTGGTGAATGTGCTCCAAAGTTGCTTGTTTTAAAGCTTGCAATGGCGCTCCAGCTTTCTTTCTGATTCCTGGAATTGTCAGTTGCACTTGAGGCCGGTGCAGACACCACAATGGATCTGACAATCGTGTAGCGGGCGTAAATTCAGATGGCAAGTACGACTGATGTCTTAGAATAGTTTTGGCAAAAGTTGAAAGTGGCCTTTTTTCTGGCAAGCAAGCAAGATGGTGTGAGGGAATCCGAGTCAGGTGTCGGATGTGCGCTCTCAGGACATCTGTATCAATGTAGACTGTCAAAGGAGCGTCTCTGGCTATGGCTACTGTCGCAATCAATGACGTAGTTTTAGGAAGACCGAGACAAGTCCTGAGTGCTTGGGCTTGCACGCTCTCGAGTTTGCGAATATTCGTAGTGCAAGTATTTCCTAGTACAGGTAAGCTGTACCGCAGGAAGCCCAAAAACAGTGCTTTATATAGTTGCAACATTGACGGTACTGTTGCGCCCCAGGACTTCCCGCCGAGAAACGCAAGAAGGTCCACAATGGCGGCCAAACGCTTCGTCATGTACGAGATGTGAGGGCTCCAAGACAAGTCTCTATCAATGATGACGCCAAGAAATCGGTGCGTTCGTCTATATCGTATAATTTGGTCATTTATCCGCAAGGAATACGGGACCATCGATTTGCGAGTAAAAGCAACGACTGCACATTTCTCAGCGGAAAGCTCCAGGCCTTGTCTTTTTAGGTATGTTGCCACAGCCGTTGAGGCTTTCTGAAGTCGTGCGCGGACTTGTACACGTGTCACGCCTGAAGCCCATATGCAAATGTCGTCTGCATATACGGAGAGCTGAACGGTTTGCGGCAACGAATCAGCGAGACCAACGAGCACCAGGTTGAAAAGGGTAGGGCTGAGAACTCCGCCTTGCGGTACACCACGACTGGTATACCTAGGTGGCGTTGGTCCATCTTCAGTCAAAATAAAGAAAGATCTTCCATTCAAATAGTTGCATATCCAGCGAAAGGTGCGTCCACCAATCCCTACAGCTTCTAAGGCGTCCAGAATTGCATGATGATCTACATTGTCGTAGGCACCTTTAACATCAAGGAATAGGGCCGCAGTGATTCGTTTCAGATGTTTCTGGTGTTGTACGTATGTTACCAGGTCAATAACGCTATCTATTGACGAGCGGCCACGTCGAAAACCAGCCATTACCTCTGGATAGACGTTGTAATATTCCAAGTACCATTCTAACCGTGTAAGGATCATTCGCTCCATTACCTTGCCGACACAGCTGGCCAGTGCTATTGGACGGTAAGATGACAATTCCAACGGAGATTTTCCAGCTTTGAGGAGTGGAACAAGCCGACTGGATTTCCACGTTGTAGGGACCAGGCCGTCACGCCATGATGCGTTGTATAGGCCAAGAAGGGCATCTCTGGCCTCTTGACCAAGGTTTGCAAGCGCAGAGTACGTGATGCCATCGTGTCCTGGTGACGAAGATCGCCTGCACCCAGCAAGAGCGGCCTCCAGTTCTTCGATGGAGAAAACAGCGTCCATACGAGGATCTCGGGAGCAAGGGGGCACAATGGGAGTAGGTGTGCAAGGTGAATAGGTGAGCGCCGGACCCGCGATCCTTGCGCAGTAATCTTCGGCTACCTCGACTTCTCGGCGTCCTTGCTGTAGGGCTAGAGACTTAAATGGACGACGCTGTTGAGGAGCTGTTCGAAGTCCACGGATTGTTCTCCAGACAACCGACAGAGGTTTACGCGGGTCGAGAGACTCACAAAACGATTTCCAGCGTTGATTTTGCAGTACAGCAAGGCGACGCTGAATTTTCTTTTGAATGCGTCTGGCCTCTCTAAGGTCGTAGAATGATTTAGTCCTTCTGTACCGTCGCTCTGCTCGCCGGCGGATTGCACGGAGGCTCTGTATTTCTGAATCAAAATCTGTGTATTTCTCTAATGGCTGAAATGAGCGCATAGCATCCTGCATAGCCTTGGCGATCTCAAAATCTAGTGTGGACGAAATGCCTTCGTGGCATGCGTCTTCCATAAGTGATTTAAACACGGGCCAATCTATTGTTTGTTTAAAATTTGATGGAACGGATTTGGTGAGGCCTTTTATCTTCAGGTAGGTAGGAATGTGGTCGCTTCCGTGGGTTTCTATATCTGCGAACCAATGGACGCAGCGAGTGAGGCATCGCGAAACAAATGCTAAATCTAAACAACTACTGTACGTCCGGCCGCGCAGAAACGTGGGACTACCATCATTTAGGCAAGAAAGTTCATGATCGCAAGCAAAGGACACGAGGTTTCTTCCTTTGGAATTTATCTTGTTGCTTCCCCAAAGTGAATGATGCGCGTTGAAGTCCCCAACAACAATCCATGGACCAGGTGTCGCATCTATAATGTCACTCAGTCTCTGCCTATCGAAACGACTTGATGGAGAAAGGTAAGCGCCCACTAAAGTAAACGCGAGTTTTTGTTTTTTCACGGTCAAACACACGTACTGATTAGTGTCATGTGGCGGCACTGGATGAACAACGTAAGTCAGTTCACACCGTATGTAGATGATCACTTTGCTAATGTCAGTACAAGTCGATGACACATGAGGTTCATAGCCTGAGATCCGGACGGGTTTCTGTAGCTTCGGTTCACAGACGACAACAATGGGGAATCGATTGGTGAAAACGTAATGGCGAAAATCACTGCGGGATTTCAGGCCACGGGCATTCCATTGCATAAGAGATGCTTCCTTGACTTGTCTGAAGAACGGCTGACGCGGTAGAGCCATTGCGCTTGCTACTCGAGGCTCGCAAGAACCGGATCCAGGCCGTCCAGCACTTGTAGTGCACCTCGAGCAGATGGCGTCTGCATGTCATTTATCAATACGCGAATGACTTTCATTAGAGATCTTATTATGGCGATCACCTGCTTGTCTTGACCTCGCACGTGATCTGTGCCCTCATTGGTTCGTCGGTAGTCCACCGTCGACCTTTGTTGGGCTGGAGGACTTAATGTCGGAAGTGCAGGCCAGTCGTTTGCAGTAGAGGTATTCACTGCGTCATCAGACACCGTGTTGTTAGTGTGGGTGAGCGCCTTGGGAGCACCAGCCTCAGGAAGTATCGTCTGTCTTGCGACGGTATCAGTATTTCTAGTAAATGACGATCGTCTACGGTGACGGCGGACACTACGCCGTCGCACTTTGGCGGCGGCCTCTCTGTGAGTTGAGTTGTCCCTCACCATTTGTTTGAGGACTTTCCGCTCTGTCTTGTGTCTCGGGCAGTCTCTCGACGATGCTTCATGGGGACCGGAGCAATTGGCGCACTTGAAATGAGTCGCACGGCAGGCATCAGCGCAGTGCTGCTCAGAACATCTTGCGCACACGGTCGAATTTGTGCATATGCCGCTGACATGCCCGATCTTCAAACAATTGCGGCACTGAAGTGGTCTTGGAACGAACGGTCGCACTGGATGACGAAAAAATCCAACTTTCACGTGGGACGGCAAGCTACCTCCCTTGAAAGTTATCCTCACGCAGCGTGAATCTCCTAGGCGACGGATTTCAATAATAGTTACAGCTGCAGTGGCGGGTTTGACCAAAATAGGCAGATCGTTGTCGTCGATTGACTCATCGACATCATAAATCACACCTGATATAGTATTGCTATCCTGTGGTATTATGGTGCGAACATTTATCTTGCCCAGCATTTTCACTGTACTCAAGATATCCAATGTTGCTCTGTTCTTGACATCAACCGCGAGAATGTTCTTACGGGTGTTAATTCTCATATCCGTGATCTCATTTGGAACCAGAGCCTCTAGTGTTACAGATATGGCTTGCCTGTTTAACCGATTCAGGTTGTCGGTCGGCGTCTCGGGCAAGAAGAGGATGGTATGAGCCGTGTCATGGGCCTTTGCTGCCGCCGTCGTCCTTGTTGAAGACGAGGATGCAGTGACGATTCTCCTCTTTCCTTTCTGCCTCACAACTGTCAAGTAGTCACCGTCATCCGACAGATCTTCTTCTGAAGCAGAGTAGTACAGCAAGGTGTCCTCGCTGCCTGTGTCGCTCATCAGGTGATTGCGCTTCCTCGGAGCGCTCGACGCTGTGACGTCTGTCTCCTCCGGACGTCTAGCTGACTCCGCTTCCATCGCCGAAGGTCTCGGAAGCGGTGCCTCCCGAAAACACGCAAAAATACTCGCAAAATGAGAGCAGTAGAAAACGGGGTTCCACACAAGAGCCACTTCTTCGTCTCATATGATGTACAGTTTTCAATTCACACATAAACACAGACGCCGCGTCTCAACTGTCTGTGTTTTTGATATGATGTACAGTTTTCAAAAACACAGACAGTTGAGACGCGGCGTCTGTGTTTATGTGCGAATTAACATGTAGTTTTTTTCTTGCCAAAGTCACAGCGCACCATGTAATCCAGCGCCGATTGTGATCCTGAACATCCCATGCTTGCAAAGAGCTTGTGCTCATATACTGCGACGACAGTGCTAGGCGAGCATTCTTTAGCTGATAAAGACGGACAGATACCGCCTGGTAATCGCGAAGTTTTCGGAATGCAAAAGTGCGGAGGAAATATATTTGAGTTCCACTCAGCGTATTCATACATATAAAAAAAAGCTACTACCTCATGCAGCAGTCAGGTCCAACATCCACGGCTTCCCCATTACATTTGAACTGAAAGACAGACTGATAGTACCAACTGAGATAACAAAACGGGGAATTGAATTCGATCGCGCTGTCGTCGCTGATGATATTGCCTTGCTTAGTAACTCAGGGGACCAACTGCAATGCATGCTCACTGATCTGGAGAGGCAGAGCAGAAGGGTGGGACTAAAAATGAATCTGCAGAAAACTAAAGTAATGTTTAACAGTCTCGGAAGGGAACAGCAGTTTACGATAGGTAGCGAGGCACTGGAAGTGGTAAGAGAATACATCTACTTAGGACAGGTAGTGACTGCTGATCCAGATCATGAGAGTGAAGTAATCAGAAGAATAAGAATGGGCTGGGGTGCGTTTGGCAGGCATTCGCAGATCATGAACAGCAGGTTGCCATTATCCCTCAAGAGAAAAGTGTATAACAGCTGTGTCTTACCAGTACTCACGTACGGGGCAGAAACCTGGAGGCTTACCAAAAGGGTTCTACTTAAATTGAGGACGACGCAACGAGCTATGGAAAGAAGAATGATAGGTGTAACGTTAAGGGATAAGAAAAGAGCAGATTGGGTGAGGGAACAAACGCGCGTTAATGACATCTTAGTTGAAATCAAGAAAAAGAAATGGGCATGGGCAGGACATGTAATGAGGAGGGAAGATAACCGATGGTCATTAAGGGTTACGGACTGGATTCCGAGGGAAGGGAAGCGTAGCAGGGGGCGACAGAAAGTTAGGTGGGCAGATGAGATTAGGAAGTTTGGAGGGTCAACATGGCCACAATTAGCACATGACCGGGGTAGTTGGAGAAGTATGGGAGAGGCCTTTGCCCTGCAGTGGGCGTAATCAGGCTGATGATGATGATGATGATGATGATGATGATGCGCTGTCGTCGCGTCGAGCAATGCACAGGCATCGAGGTTGTAACGCTGAGAATGTGTGGTATGGAGCACGGGAACACAGTGTGTAGGGAATAACGCAACGAGAACGTGGAAAGGAGATTATAGTGTGGAGCGTAGCTTTGATTGCTCGGTGATCGATATTCTGCATACTTCGCACCGAGACGAGGAATGTGTCGTTTGTAATTACTCTATACGTACTCTATATGTCGGCGACCTTTTCTGATGAGTTACGTACTGTAGTGAAAGGAATAGAATGAGGTGCCAATATGGGGACCAAGGCACAGTCCACGGCCGGGTTAAGAATACACGATGGATCCCTCAATACCTTTCTTTCATGTCTAACTTCTGCCTCGAATTATAAGCGAGACAGCTTCCTTTTTTTTTTTCGTTTGCGATAATGAAATCGTGGCTATGATTCCCCTGCAAAGCCAACAGTTTGCGCCTAGAAAAAGTTGGATGCTTTGTCGATAAACAGAAGAAACGATGCGAAAGACCAGATATGATAGAGAGAGGGAGGAGAGAGAGAGAGATAAGTAAGGCAGTGATGTTAACCAGTCCAGAGTTTAGTTGGCCAACTTACGCTGGGGGAACGGAGAAGGGAAAGAGAGAGAAGGGGAGAGAGAGATGGGAGAGAGAGAGGAGGTGCAGCGACGTGCACAGACATTCGTTGGGTCAAAGACGCTGGTACAAACCAGACGTTCTCAGAAAACACAAAAGTACCTTCACTGCCTTCTGAGCTAATGATCGGTGGGGACGGTGCTCTAGTAATGTCTGTTCACTACTCAGAACACGATCATCTAACTTCCTCAATGTGTTGGTGAAAGAGTGATTTTGTGCTTGAAATTGAGGATGCAGCGAGAATAAATCAAGGGCCCTTCTATATGTTGCCGCCAGAAATTTACTATCTTATGAGTTCGAGACTATCAAAAGCACCGTGAGAAGAAACGGTAAAGATCGTTGATAGTAATCAATATTTGTGTTTTGCAAAAGAACATTGATTCGCCACTTGTTCCTGCGCTCTCCCTCTATGGGCCGCCTTTGCAAGATTGTGCTGTTTGCTTCAGAACAATCAGCAAGAAATATTGTCGTGCTCCACGTTCTTGAATGCGGATGATGGAACTGTGCGCCTTACAATCGGGAATTTTGAGGTCCTCGCCACCTCTGAAACCAGTGGCGTTAAACGACGGTGTTAGCAGATGGACGACCTGCTCTGAGCGACTTATTTGCAATTTCTTTATGTTACTGGGCGAAAGAAGTCTTTCACGGGCTTTTGTAATGCCACAAAATATTCGTTTAGTCTTAATGAATTTACGAGATATATGTAGGAAGCAGGATACTTTCTATAGGTTCAAATTAACTTTGTGCGAATTGGGGTTGCTCACAGCACACTACATTGCCGACTACGCATACGGTGAAAGATATCCGCTGATCCGTACTGATATAAAGTAAGCACAAAATACGCGCGGCATACTTTTGATCAGTAAAGACGTTATTCGGCCCTCTATGTTTTCTTAGACTTACGGGAGCCTTTCAAATATACATCAGCCTTATGCGCATACGCACAAAGGCAAATGAAGATCAAGAGCAGATCGAAAGAAACCAAAACCGCAACGTTGAAAAACATGAAAGCAACGCCCTTCGAAGAACGCTTAATTTCCTCTGATCCTCTGATGCGATAATCTCACAATCTTAAAACCGCTTATAGTCAAGGGGAAAAGGACGCATTATGCATATCCCGTCCTGCCATGAGACTTTCTTGAAAACTACTCTTCCGGAGTTTCTCCTCGTGTCTTACTTTGGAGCTTTGTACATTTCTTTATTGCTTCTACTCCTTTGCGATTCTGTCACTCGCACTGAATTTGGAGGCGCTCATTTTAGATGTCCATAAGAGATGAGGCCTCAGTGATTGTGTGCAATATTCCTTATTCACTGTGCAACAGAAACAGATGTACAAAAGGCCCCGTTGTATTTACGTTTTTGTCGATAATTGTACTGTTTCATTCGAAGGAGTATAAGACACGTTTATTGTATCTATCAATATTACAATCAAGGCGGAAGCTTTCACATGTCTTTTGTGGACAATAGAAGAAGACGAAGTGTCTTTCAGGCAGAACGCCGGCTCTTCCAGCTCTACTCATTTTGTGAATTTCTTAGACTTTGCTAGTGGACTGCTATTTCCTCCTTAACTGCGATGGAGATGGAGCCTCACGCGCGTCCGCCGGGCTCGGCAGTGCCCGCGGCGGCTGCCTCCAGGAAGCGCAACGGCACCGAGAGCGACACTGACAGCGACGACACCATGCAGTACTATGTCAGCAGTGAAGATTCTTGCGACGACACCTTCGAGCTGGTGCGGAGTCGTAAAGCAAAGCGACGATTTCTCAGCGCATCATCGAATTCGAGTGAGTCCACCGTGAGATCTTTGCGGGATACCGAGGAGCTCACCATCCTGTTCTCGCCAGTTCTCGCCACTGACAACCTGAGACGCCTCAACAGGCAAGCCGTGTCTTCTCATCTAGAGGCGCTGGTTCCAAACGAAATCAAAGACATCAGGGTGAACACCCGTAAGAACGTGCTAGCTATTGACGTAGAACACGCGGCTGCGTTGGATTCCTTGCGCAAGGTCACGGAACTTGGCGGGATGAAAGTCCGCCCTTATATTCCGCTCGGCAAACAAGTCCGTACTGGCGTAATTTACGATGTTGACGAGACCATCGTCGACTCCGATCTGTCAATCTTAATCAAGCCAGCTACGGAAAACACCATCATCACAAACGCGTTTCGTCTCGGCACGTCACGGTGTGTGAAGATCATATTTATATATATATCCCATCGCACGTAAAAGTGGGCCACTTCCGACACGCAGTTCGCCCCTTTATACCAAAACCGCTGCAGTGCTGGAAGTGCAAGAAGCTTGGCTTGTGAGTAGTGTCTGCAATAACTCTACCGTCTGTTCTCGCTGCACTGGGCCACACACCACAAACACGTGCGAGGCCAGTGTGCTGAAGTGCACAAACTGCAGCGGCCCTCACGATGCATCTTCGAAGGAATGCCCTTTGATTCGAAAGGAAATGCAAATATTGAAGAAAATGGCTAGAGACCACTCGTCTCACCGAGAAGCAGCAGCATCTATTAAGCGACGACGATCACATCGCCGACGTCGATCAAGAGCCTCCAAAGCCTCTGCAGAACGCCACACACGTATATTACCACCTACTCTTCCGCCCAGGCCAAACGCAGTCAGGCCAAACGCAGTCAGCCCAAAGGACAAGGGTGCATCGAACAGCACGGCTGCTGACGCGTGGCCTGCACTCCCGAAGCTACATGCCCCTACTGAGCGAAATGATACTTCTACAGTAGGGGACACTTCGTCTGTTCCTGATAAATTGGCGGACGAAGATCAACAAATTGTTGTTATGATCAGCTCTCTGGTGCGTGCTATTCGTGTTCTACTGGACAAGCTACAGACACCAACAACTCGAAGTGCATTGCAAGTGCTGGATGCCATCAGTCCGGTTCTGGCGAGCCTTCAGAAGTCCAGTGCTTGAGAACTTCTACAGCAGAACCATGGCTCATCGACAACAACAAAGATCGTTCCGGGATGATGTGAGAAGTGCCTCCATATTCCAATGGAATGCGAGAGGCCTGAGGTCTCGTATTTCGGATTTCCGACAGTTCGTATTTGCAAACCATTTTCCTATACTGGTCATCTGTGAACCGAACTTATCAGCCTCCATAAGACTATCGGGATATGAATCTTTTCTTTCAAACACGTGTGTCCGTAGTAGTAAGGTTCTGGTTTACATTCGCAAGGACCTTACGTATTTTTCCCAACACGTAGCGCCACACGACGGTAACCAATACGTCTGTGTTACTGTGAAAAAGAAGAAGCTGTCTTTTACTCTTATTGGCGTCTACCTTTCCCCAACAAGTCAGTTTGATAGAAAAAGACTGGAAGATATTATGGCTGATACTCCCGGTCCTTGGATAATAACAGGGGACTTCAACGCTCACCACCATATATGGGGAAGCTCCAGGATAAACTCGAGGGGCAGGTCACTAGTATCCTTTGCATCAGGCCACAACCTGTGTCTTCTAAATGACGGAAGCCCGACATTTCTGCGGGGAACTACATACAGCAGCTGCCTTGACTTGACTTTGGTGTCACGTTGCCTGACTTTGAGCGTGCAGTGGTTCACTGATATTGAAACCCATGGAAGTGATCATATTCCGACCTATGTGAGAATCGATGGACTAGACGCCGCATTACCGGTAGTCTCTCGCCAAATCGACTGGTCGGTCTTTCAAAATCGCGTAGAAGACACATGCAAGACACATATTGCACGCAGATTAGAAGACATAATTGCAGACGCTATGCAAGATTGTACCCGCTGCTTCACACATCCATCAAAGCGTACAGAGAATGACATTGAATTGGAAAGGCTTCGTGCACTACGTCGCCGAGCTGAAAGGAGTTACAGGCGCACGAAGTCAATTCTTGACCTCAGAGAAGCTCGGCGCATGCAAAAGAAGATCAAACGCCGAATGGATAAGCTAGCGGATCAAAAATGGAAATGTTTTTGCGACTCACTAGACCCCCGCAAGCCATTGTCCTGTGTGTGGCGTACCCTACGGGGTCTTTGCTCAAGTCCCCAGCAACGACACCCATTCAACGCCCTTGCTCTCTATCAAAACCGCCGCGAGATAGACGTCGCAGAGGAATTTTGTGCGAACGTCGCCGGCGGCACAGTTTTAGTCCCTGACATGGCTCTAGGCAACATCCCCAGCCCACGAGATGCAAGTATGGACGCTCCATTCTCTATGGAAGAGTTAGAAACTGCTATGGCGCTATGTAGGTGTTCGTCTTCACCAGGACCCGATGGGATAACATATACTGCTTTCCGCCACCTAGGCAGAGAAGCACGAAGAGAACTCCTCAGCCTTTTTAATAGGTCATGGCAAGATGGTGTCGTCCCACAGGAATGGAAACGCAGCCGCCTGGTACCGCTTCTAAAAGCTGGAAAGTCACCGCTCGAACTGGCATCTTATCGGCCTATAGCTCTTGCCAGCTGCGTCGGGAAGCTCATGGAACGTATGATCCTCATGCGTCTCGAATGGTACCTTGAACACCATAAAATTTACCCTGACTCTATGGCGGGATTCCGACGCGGTCGTTCATCGATTGACAGTGTCATCGATCTAGTATCATCTGTGGAACAACAAAAATCTCGGAAGCGATTATCAGTAGCGCTCTTTCTTGACGTGAAAGGCGCTTACGACAACGTTTCCCATCAAACCATTCTAGACGCACTTCTGACAATTGAACTAGGAGGGCGAGTATATCGATGGGTCAGTAATTACTTGACACAAAGGTCCTTGTTCGTACGAACGGAAGATGGTCCGACTACCGACCACTACACATGCCGAGGCGTTCCCCAAGGCGGTGTTCTAAGCCCTATTCTTTTCAACCTCGCGCTTCTTGGGCTGGCCGAATCCCTACCGGAAACAGTGAGTGTTTCAATCTACGCCGACGACATCTGCATCTGGACATCAGCGGTAACTCGCCTGCAGGTTCGCGCACGGCTACAGAAAGCAGCAACACAGGCATCTGCTTACCTTCACACACAAGGCCTTACCATCTCAACAGAAAAATGTGCATTAGTCGCTTTTACGCGAAAAACGATGACTCCTTATCCAGTATGCATCAATGGTCAGCCTATCTCCTACAAGAGAATTCACCGGTTTTTGGGCGTCATTGTAGACCGGGACCTCACTTGGAGCCCTCATGTTGCCCACTTAAAGAAGAAGCTCACATCTATTGTTCACGTCTTCAAGTTCATCGCCGGCAAAACATGGGGATCGTCAGTGGGCTCCATGCTACAGTTATATCGAGCACTGTTCATCGGATTCCTACGCTATAGCTCCCCCGTGCTTGCTAAAACATGCAAGTCAAATCTTCGAGAACTTCAGAGCGTGCAGGCGCAGGCACTACGTGTTTGCCTAGGCCTTCCGCGCAGCGCCTCGACAGCTGGAACCATTATAATGGCTCAAGACCATCCGATCACGACTTACATTAGCACCGAAACGCTTAGAGCCCATGTTCGTCATGTTTCACGGATGCAGTCAAGCTCTCTTGCGTGCCTGCCAGAACGACGACCACAGGCGTCCTTCTCCAACAAGGTCAACATCCATCGTGCCTCCTTACCATCGGCTTTCACACCCTATGCACGTTCAACTTCAGCTTTGTGGTGTTTAAAACAACCTCAAGTGCGTCTTACGATTCCAGGGATAAGAAAGAAGACCGACCTGCCTACCTTGGCCTTGAAGCAAGCAGCTCTGGATTGTTTGCACACTTTCTACTTTGATCGAGTACATATATATACGGATGGCTCTTCCACTCAGACCAGCTCCACCAGCGCAGTGGTTATACCATCCCGTTCACTAAGCATCCAATACAAGATTTCTCACTTGACAGCATCGACTAGTTCGGAGCTTGTTGCCCTCCGAGGTGCCGTTGATTATATTAATAACCAACCGGCTAATCGGTGGGCTATATTCTGCGATTCGAAGGCGGCCTTACAACGTCTTCTGGCATCTCTTCGTCGCGGGTCATGTGAACAACTCGTGTCGGAGATACGAGAAATGCACCATCACATGATCGCGAAAGGACACGACGTCGTGTTTCAGTGGCTGCCTGGTCATTGCGGTATCTCCGGCAACGACCTCGCTGACGAAGCTGCTAGAAAAGCTCACGAGGGAGCAACCCTTGTTTCAATACCTTTATCGCGGACCGACGCAGCCCAACACTTAGGCAAGCTAGCGCACTCTTTGACATTGGAGAAGTGGCACACACCTGAATTCACTCACCATCGCTTGCATTCCCTCGATCCCTCTATGCAACTGCGGCTGTTACCAGGTCTTCCGCGAAATGAGGAAACAGTGCTGTGCCGCTTACGTTTGGGCGTCGCATTCACAAATGCTTATGCATTTCTGATTGGAATGGCTGAGAGCGCCGAGTGCAATGCCTGCGGTGTCGAGGAAACCATAGAACACCTACTGTGCTACTGCCCATCTTATGAAAATGAAAGGCAAGACCTCTGCACAGCTCTCAATCAGCTAGATGGAAAGCCGTTCACCTTGAACAAGATCTTGGGATCATGGCCTCGCATATCACAGCTACAAAAGGCCACAAAAGCGCTGCTGCGATATTTGAAAGCGACCGGATTGAGTCAGCGTCTATGATCCGGACTGAGTGACCGACTGATATCTCCAGTGGACTTTCTCTCTCTTTTTTTTTTTTAAATCTTTCCGTCCCCCTTTCCCTTTCCCCAGTGTAGGGTAGCCAACCGGGCTCAGTCCTGGTTAACCTCCCTACCTTTCATTTATCATTTTCTCTCTCTCTCTTTTTTTGTGGACAATAGATATGTATTAATTTACATGAGACGACTGCATGCGACGCCCTAATGGAGAGCAGTTACTTTTCAAATTACATCCTCTTGAGTTCCATTTGACGCATTTCCACAAGCAGAAGCGCTTTGTAGCGTCAGCACTCCGCTCATCAGCCTCAGGTTCCAGTCGCAAGAGACGACTGTGCGAGCTCAAGGCATAATAAAGGACTTGAGCAGCCATGGTTACCCTCACACACTGCTGACCAACGAGAACGTTCGGCCTCAGCCCCCATTGGCTATGTTCCTAAGTTCCTATGTTCATCCAAGAAAATAAGGATGTGTTGCCACAACATAAGTATGTGGTTTAAGTGAGACGCTAGGAAAAGCTTTTAGTAACTATGACTTATGGGCGTCTTATATTCCTTCTAATGGAGAACACTTCGCGGCCAGCCAATTTGCGCAATACAGCCCTTTGAGCGTTACCTCTATGCACGTCACTGTACATACAAGTTCTTTTGCAAGGATTGTGAAGCAGCTTTGCGTGGGTCGGAAGTGAACAATCGTATCTGTTGAATGACTGTGCGTGGTCCCAATTTTAGCATGTACATTTATCTAAGTAAATTTAGAAAAGAATAACGTAACGCTTGCGCTCACGTACTAAGTGTATTCAGTTTCTGCTTCAGTGCTTCCCTTCTCGCAAGTCACCAAGTACTGAATCATTGCACAGAAGCGGTCAAGTTTCTCATCCGCCAGGCCTGTTCTGAGCCATGATGTACGCCAAATAAAAGCAGCGGTTGATTACATCCTGTGGTTGCAATATATAACGCATTAGCGAAGCGGAAAAGAAACACATTCAATAAACGGTATTGCTGGGAGAAAGCATAATACCGCCAACACCAGAGCTCACGCTGGCATGTACAGAAGGAAAAAGAAAAATGAATGCAATATAAGCGTGCGAGGTGCTGCACTTTTTACCATGTTTGTTTGCAGGGGCTATTGATATCCCAGATTGCATAGAAGCAATCGATTGGGACGATGCACGGAACGCTAAACCGGCTGTCCATGCAAAATGCATACGTATAACCAAAAAAACTACGCCAGTGTTTTTACAGGCACCAGAACCGGCAAACACGTCCACCTGGACCAACAAGTTGATGCTACAGAGGCTTATTAGGCCGAAGTAATGAAACCGGCTCTGCCGCGAAGTCGACAATAACATCCGTGCAGACGATGCACACGAATCGCTGCGAAACCGGAGAGAATCCATGGGCAGCCGTCCGTATACCATGGAGGATTTCCTTCCTGGAACTTGGCCAGATTCTTCCCAATAATGGAAGCCACGAAAGTTCACGCCTAACGTTCGTGGCCCAAGCTGAAAGAACAAGGAATTCACGATGGGAGCGCCAACGATTCAGGTAAAGAAAAGGCGATACGAACAATGTAAGCGTACGGTACGATATTTTCGCGTATTTAAGTGTACAGTACGCCTGTTCCTATCAAATGTAGGAACAATATATCGTGTTATAGAGGTCCACGCACATGTGACGAGGCAATTAGAAGCTACGGGGTATAAAAATGTAACGACGTCTTAGAAGCACCATCTTGCTCGTGCTCTGCGCAGGACTGCAGCCTGCCGTTGCAAGCACGGCGATTCCTTGCGCGGCAGGGAAAAGGCAGATTTTTCGCACGGCTGAAGCGCGTGCTTGTCAGATGGAATGTCAGTGAACCAACAATCTGAGTACGTCGTAATGTGAAGTAAACGCACTGTAAATACCTGAAGCGCATTTTGAAGGGGTGTTGTGTAAAACACGCTTATCCAAGGTAAACTGGATTTCATTTAGTGCCAGCTTTAGAACATAAGCGGGTGCTTCATCTCTATTTAGGATTAAAGACAATGCTCATAAAAATAAAGACAGGATCGACAGATAGAACGACGCACTGTCCTTTTTGTCTGCGCTGTTTTATATCCGAAGTGAGGCGTTATCCACTCTCGCAAGTCACACTTTTATTGACTAAACTCCATCGTTTCGATCCTTACGCGATGTCAAAAGGGCTGCAAAAACAATCTGCACTTCAAGGATTATAGGCAATCTGTGCCACTAATTAAGTCGTGTTTAAGTAACAGACACAGGGTTGCATAACATTGCGAGGTGGACAGGACAGTGAAGGCTTTGTTGTGCCTCCTCCCTTAAAGCTCTCACAATAGATATGCTGGAGTATAAGCATCCGAGTTCACGTTCTTCGTTTAGTTCGTAGACGCCTGGATATATAAGGCACAACTAACCCCCATACTATTTGTTTACCGTCGGAGAGGTGCATAGCAACTCGTTTAGAACTCCTTTACTCTAAAACCAACTGGTGAAGTTGCTGGAAGTTCGCATACAGATGTCATGTTCAAGAATTTTAATGCAGCTACATTGTACCAATCTAGGCATCGGCTCTGAAAGAGATTTAGTTACCACTTAAAAAAATATATCGTTGCTGTAGTTGTTAGGAGCTAGAAACTGGGGTGGCTCTTCATCTATATTTTCTGTTGCGCCTGATGTTGTCATGCCTTTTCCTTAGTTCCTCGCTGAACATAAGTACGACAAACAAAAACGGAGTATTTTCCTTCCGTGCCCCTGGGGATGAAAGTTCTGACCCTTTGACAATGTGCAGTTGGAAGCCAGACACGCCAAAAACTGAGCGATCGCGCGACATACATGCCCGTCAATTTGTGTGTGTTTTTGTATACGCCATGAATAACTTGAAAGCGATGGCATGGCTTCATGTATCTCGTAAATCAAAACAGGCAATGGTGTAGTTAATGAGACGGACCCTTTGCGCACCAAAAGAATGCTATTAAGAAAATGGTGCTGCCCACTGTCCGTGCCGGCTGTTGTCGCGTTGCCTGCTCTGCAGCTTGTGCTGCAGTTCAGAGTCACAGGCATCAATTTAGTTCGCGGGCTGTGATTCAAACACGTTCAATCTGTTGCGCACATTGAGTCAGAAATTTCTCGCATGAAATAAGAGAGCGAGCACGAGCCGAGACGCAACATTTTCTTTCTTAAAAGTATAAGACCAGTACGACGATAAGTGGGCAGAATATCGAAAACAACACGTGCATTACGGAAGGAACAGCATGGTCAGAGTAGGTCTCTAATCCAGTGCAAAAGTTTCATAGAATCAACGCTGCTGCGTTTCTGAATATTTGACACTGAATAAGGAGTATCTCGTCCTCCAGGAATAATGGTTACGCGAGATGCGGGTGCTGTAAGCTCGAGTAACAGATTTAAGCCAGCACGACTTGGGAACGTCTGACTTAACTGCGTTGCGACGGAAGTAGGGGAAGAGACTTTCCGCACATATCGCAACTGCTCCTGATTCTTCGTATTCAAATGTAATACATACCCTTCTTTCGGTGTTTCTCGAAATGTGTTTATATTGACATGCGCACTTGTTCATCTTGATAGGGCGGCCACGTTTCACCGCCTAACAAATGTTATCGCACAGCGCAGGACGCGCCTGCATGTTTCAGAAGTGTCTGGAACGTTATCAATGGTTCCATCCGCTGTCTGTCACCGAACATTGTGTAATCTGATTGCATGTATGGGCGACACGAAAAGTGTAGAACTTCGTGGAAGACACGCGGGTCCCAGCGATTACTCTGGAACATTATTCGACAACTGATGTTTAAAAGCCGACGCGCTTGACCCGCTGATCAGATTTTGACGATCGCCGACTGTGTTCGCCGCTGTCGCCGTTCTTTAAGTGTAGCCTGTTGTTTGTGGACACAGGTCCACCCAATAAAAGTTACTTTTGTCGTTCTCAGTATTGCTACTGCGCTCTTTATACGTCACTACCACGTGACAATATATTCACGCAACTGTAGTACGAATTCTATCGCAGTTAAACAATTCAGCGAGATATTTATCCTGTCTGAGACAGCTAGCGAAATTAGAAGATTGGTAACATTTGTGCTGACGCGCAGCCTCTTTTGACGCCATAGAGCGTTTCGCTATCATTCTGCATTAGCTCCATCAGTTCAAGAATAGAGGCAATATTAACAACCTCCAGATCTCGTACAACTTTTCGTGCAACAACTTCGGTTGTCAATAGATATTGCGTCACCTCTCACCAGTAGACGTGACATTTCACTTCCGCCCTTCATTATTGACATTTCATTCGTCATTATTTTGCACGCTTATCATTGCTTCACAAGTACGCACATGAGGCTAGAAAATCTTCCTTACGGCTTAAAGTCGGACCTTGCGCATCACGCAGATTAGATAATCACCTCACCTTAACGTGCGTCTACGGTAACACTTCGCAACACGTCCCTTCCTCGCGCCATCAGCTTATGGAACGTTCTTCCTTATTTCAATGAATCCGAAATAAAAACCGAATAAATTTCACTAGCGCATCAGTTCGTATTTCACTACACAACTTTGAGAAAAGACGTGACGTCCTTTCATTTTCTGTTTTTTTTTTTTCATTGGTTTTATGCGTTCATGTACGTTCTCTTGTTTCATTTCTCAGTTCATTCTTTTGTTTATTATTCTTGTATTTTTTATCCTAAGACGCTGGAGTGACAAACTCTGTGTACTGTTATTTTGCTATTATGGAATGAACTGTATTTTTTTCTGTTGTTGTCTAATATGTACACTACCGTTTCCTATTTTGTTTTATGCAATGCTCTAATGTTTGTATAAAGGCACGTGCATTATTATACTATTGATTTATTGTTTATGTATAATATGTTTTGGTACGCACCCGTTTACGCCTTACTTTGAGGGCCCCCTTACCTAAGACTGATACGAGGATTGTAAGAAAATATTAATTTAATAAATAGCGTAGAAGTGTTGAACACTCGTATAATTTTCTTTCGCTTTCTTCCAAATAGCTATCTATGCGTATATGCTAAAATTAGAGCAGTGGCACCGAAAAGAACGACGAAAGATAGACACCACAAGCGCCTATTCTTCTTCTGGTTAAGAACGCACTTTGGCAGTTTCTGTGCATATGACACGCTTCCGGCAATGCGGATGTTAGCTAATGGGATGAATACATGATCTAGGTCTCACTCATGCCAATTAACTTCAAAAACAGCAATGTCGTGTGTTTTCATTTTATTTTCTTTTTTTAGTAGTGCCATCGACGGAGTTGTTCAATGCCCCGAATCCTGGCCTTTAAAGACGTTCTGTAGCCAAGCCCGCATAACGCAGTCTAGGCAGAGACGCCCTTAACGGGAAAGCTATTGAAGGCAGATGAGCAAATATATCAATCTGATATTGTGTGACAAAACGCGCAAATATGCAGCATTATGGAAATCATTATGTACCTAGTAGAATGTCGTACGCGTTCGCTTTCTGGTTTCCAGGACGCGCCGCACCGTCTTAATGTCATCACACACAAAAAAAAAAAACGGACTCAGCAGCTTTGACGGTATATCATTCTTGTCCACACAGCGTTTTGTTTTCGTTTTACCGATTTTAGTTTCTTGCTTTAGTGACAAACTGCTGTAGATAATTTTCAGTATTTGTCAAAAGTAAAATGGTTGCGTTTCCTGCGACCACCGTGCTAACTACAGGCTGCTTTATTATAGTACCTGCGGTAGGCTAAAAGTCCCACATTTCTTGGCGATGAATAGCGCGTTTCCACTCAACCTGAATAGGTCTGCATTATAAGAACTGTCACGGGAACCAAAGCACATAGCCCAACGACATGAATGGCGACGGCAAGAATTAGCCCGTATATGAAACAGAACAGCGTGGTTTCAAGGGGACAAGCAGGAAGAAACGACACGGACGAGCGCTGTCCCCGTGAAGACCGCGCTGTTCTGTTTCAAATATGTCTTACCCACTCGCCCAAACGTCTGTTTTAACTAGCCCGTATACTTCCGACAAAGGCTGTACGTCCTGAAAACTGCGCCACTATCATGATTTTGAGCAAGAAGCTTGCCTTAACAAAATGGAAGGCAAACAGAAGTGATCATTCCTGTCAAGGTGCATCCGTTCAGAAAACCTACTCAACACTTGCGGCTTTTCCATATCTCAAAGTTTTACAACATATTTGCCGTTCTTTACGTTTCACGAACAAGTATTTCTGTGTTGTGCACATAACTCCACCATTGAATGTTTGCAATAGCATATGCTCAAGTAAGCAAACAGAAAACAGCAGTGCACCTGTAATCACTGACGGGGTTGTGAGCACAAATGAGCAAAAAACATAGGAGTGAACACCAAGCTGCCACCATGTCGCAGGAATGTTCTCTCTCATAACCCACGGTGGTTTATTGGGGAGGAAAACCCCAGAATTCAATTACGCGACAGTAGTACGCAAAAGGTATAAAATGTTACCAGCTATCTCCTTATACCCTGCGTGCTTTCGTGTTAAGCAAAATGAGCACTACTCTAAATAGAACATGTTTAACTGGGCGCCACAAATATATAAATGTACGGAAAGTCGTACTTGAATAGTCGATTACGCAGAAGGAAGCCAAGTGGAGCTGCACGAAATCAGTCAATCGAGACGCCCTCAAGCGCTAGAGAGAGACCAAAATGTATTCGGCTGACCTGATGAGTTTCGCGTGGTTGCGCCTGTTGGTGATTGACTACCATCGGCAACTGGTTGGCTCAGATAACGAGAAGAGTTATATAACGTCGAAGGGGTACGCAGCTAGTTTCCTTTTGGTGCATTTTTCATCTTCGCCACGGCAATGAGAAGAGACAATCCACTCCAGGAAAGAAAAAACAACACGAGAAAAACAAAAGCACAAAGTACAATGTCAGTGGCAATGTATGCCGAATGAAAAACGAAGACGAAAAGGGTAATTGAGCACCCGCAGGGTATTGGATGAATGGATGAGAGGAGTGCGAGACTACAGATTACCGTGGCCGTCCAGGCAACCCTGTGGAGAAAAGCGAGATGAATTCGTTGCCAAACCGATTGCCTGCTTTGCGTTTGATTCAGTTTGCTTGTTCTATTCTTTGTTATCCTGCATTGATTGGAACGTCTATGTGTGAGATAGGAAGACTTAGTTTCTTTTCCTAGAATCGGTAACACGTAGCTATGGTGAGCTTGAAGGTTCTTTTTTGCAGAAGAGTTGGGAAACCGTTCATGGCAGGTCCCTCTCGATTATCCTTCGAGGAGCGCTAGTTCTGTCTATCTAGCTAAATGCGCAGAGATTTACGACCTGTTTATATCCCACTCTTGCGATTATCCGTAGTAGATAGAGAGAAGACAGAAGCGACAAAGAAAGCTGCCGAAGATAAACCAGAATTGAAATTCCAGTTTGCTGGCACGCACTGTGCAATGGGTTCGAGGAAATGGCGAGACAGAGTGCAGAGACACAATTACAGCCGGTGACGATCGCCACACACTATCAGAACACAATATCACTTACAGCATAATGAACGCCCACTAAGGCTAAAGCGTTTCGCGAAGGTCTTTTCTGTTGTGTTGTTCTTAAGGCTCAGTCAAAAGAATTCCGTTAGTCCGCCTGGTGCTCACGCAGTGCTGGTGCTCCACGTCTCACTGCAGTTATAGCTGTTCCTTTACGTTACGAGACAAGGGTTCGAAAAACACTGTACCGAATAACTGTTCGCTGGCTTCGAGTTTCTGTTTCACAGTCCCCGTTGTCGTATCCTGGCAGACTTGATGACAAGTTCGTATAGTTCATGAACAGAAATTGCATTGTTTAAATTATAAGTTCGCTTTCAGCAGCCCTAAAACATTTTATTCAATTCCTCTGCTTCAGCCAGCCATGTGGCAGGACCAGTCTATGGCACGCGTGCAAGGTTGCATCCGCCAAATACGCCGTCGATGTCGTGTTTATGCTATTTATTGTAGTTACGCTCCGTATGGTTCAAGGAGTTTTGAAAACATTTGATTTTGTTCACTATATGGTATCTTTTCAAATGCGCATACCAACAGGAGACATCCCGCTCATGGGCGTGAATACGAGACCTTGTAATATATTCATGTATTATTTGCGTCTTTTTTTTTCAAATCAACGGAAGTTAAAAATTCTATAGAGTTGCTAACAGTTCTATGTGCGGTGTAATCGCCCAAGTAACTAAATATGCTACGTTTTTTAACTCAAACACGTCGATATTAGTAGCATCGAGGAAAACTTAGAGGCAATACGATCGGAAGCGTTTCAACGGTAGGATGATGGAAATACAAATGAAAGTGTGTAGCAGCCTATTTTCTAGTTCTGTGTGTAAATAAATAAAAAGCAACAAACATGCTAACACGGAATACTCGTATTTCGGCGCAGCTGTACCCAGGCGTAAGCTTGTTTATTTTTGTTGTCCAAATTCCATCTCCATGCTGTTAATTGAACCGAAGGATTTCCAAGGACGACCGCTTGGTCAAACTCTACTTGCTGAAAGAGAGCTTTCATACTGTATTCATTGGTACATTGCATTACTAACCTAAGGAGTCATTGTGTGGTGACGGTATGCGGTGACATTATTAAATTGAATGTGATAGTATCTCTATGCTCCTTTCTTTATATCTACATTGCTATCACTTTAACTTCCCGGCCCTCCCCTCTCTCCCCAGCGTAGGGCAGCAAACCAGATCTACCCATCTAGTTAACCTCCCTGCCTTTCCCCTTTCTTCTGTCTCCCTCTCTAAGCAGTCATTGTTCATTATAAACCTCTTATACTTAGAGTTATTCTCACTTCGCGAGCAAAGCGAATTTCTGGTTTCATTCCCTATTTATAGTGCAACTTGAAGCCTGGAAATCTAACGTTTAGCCAAGAATTTACGATGCACGACTTTTCGAGACAATGACCTTTAAAGGCGAGCACGACGATTCCGTTGCTACTTCGCATAGCGGTCACAAGGGACGACTACGGGCTCCCGCTTTCCATCGGGCTTCGCGCAAAACAAACGTGCGCAGGATGCCCGGCAGTCATGCGTGGGCACTCGAGTTTGGAAAGAGCTTTCGTTGGACGCAAAAGCGAGCCTTGGAGGGCATAATGAAATCGCGAAAGTGGGCGGCACTATAAGCAAACTGAGCTGTAAAAGAAAACGCGCAGAAGCTCCGCTCAGGCGAAATGCGGCGAAGGAAGGGAAAGAAGCCGTTCCCTGCATAATTCAGCGGATCTCAGCGCGGTAAGTCGGCACAGCGTCGGGCATCCTCCGATGATGCACGCGCTGGGCACTGGAGCTTATTGGCGTCGGGTCGGCCACACCTCAGGAAATGCAGGGATGCCTAGAGGAGTGCCGTAGCATGTACTGCTAGCAAACGGAATGGAAGTGCGGTTGAGGCCACATTTTCAAACTCCTCCATCAACAACAGGAACTATTACGGATGCTTCTGCAGTTTTCTTTACATATATATATATATATAGACTCTGTGTTTTCTAATCATCGATGCTTAATCTACATATCTTAGACAGCAATTGGAGTAATATCGATAACGTGCGAGGGAAAGTTTAGGAAAATATGAGCGGCGAGATGGTTCTTAGTTTTTAGTAGTTTGCTGACAATGTCTTTGGACGATTGATAGCCTAAAATGTTGCGCTCACTGGGAGAAAATAATCATGAAACAGGAAAAACAAGAATAAAATGCAGTGAATGCCAAATCAAAGTCGATGTCTGATAGGTCTACTAGCCGAGCACTAGTTGGAGATGGAAAATGGGTGCTGACAGTAAAAACGGCGCGATTGCCAGGCCTCCATGTAGTAAAACCCTAATGGCATACATCCCTGCGAAAACACATCGCGCACACCTGTAGCACCAACTTGCAATAGAATATTTCACGAAACGCACAAGTGAGGTGCAGGCGCTTTCTGTCTCTACGTCAGAAACTGTGGCTAAAAAGCCGACAAAATGCTCGCAGAACCATTTCACCTCTTCTTCCCAAATATTTCAGTAAGTTTGACGGCGTGCACACAGAATAAAAGTAGATATTAGGAAAGTTGGCGCCCAAATACAGCCCTAATTCAAAGTGTATTTACACTGATTGAATCTGTGAATATACGATACAGAGTCGACGACCAACAGGAAGTGAAAGAAACATAGATGGTACATTATATAAAAGGGATTGAAACGAAAGAGTCCATGGATAGGTAGAAAGATGGCAAGCAGGAAATTAGTGCAGAAATGTTTTGCAATAACGCAAAGAATAGTGCTGCTAGTGGATGCCCGACCTATCTGCCTGAGGGAACACCGCAGCAACAGATTGCATCAATTGTCTGCTTCAACAAAAGTCTGGAGATGACTCAGCAATCAATGGAATGCCATGGTATTCACCCAGCCAGAACCCTAGCCAATGTCGATTTTCCAGAAGCGCTGAGGTTCAAAATTGACAATGTCAACTGGTATGGGCTATAGTAAGAGTACAGGTAGGAAATAGTCAGTGAAGAAATGTGGCCGTGGTCGTTACAATAATAGGTAACGTTCCAACTTAGCTACAGTGGTTTTAAAGTAAAGAAAGAATATAAAGCACAGGTAAGCGAAATGCTGTGTTTCAATCCATGTATTAGAACTTCCTTAGGTCAAGCAGGCTAGATGCCTATTTGTAGTCGCCCCGTTTCAAAAAGGCTGCTACTAGATATGATTATCATTCAATAAAGCTGAACCCGTTGCCTTAATAGCGTACTGGATAGAAGAAAATGATAGCAAGGCGCAAGAAAAATAAAGCAAAAAAAACAGGACGGGAAAAGTTTGTTATAAGTCAAGCTCACTACCTAACTTTTCAAACCAGGATAGATCCGTCTGAAAACGCTTACATAGAGGAGCGAATTTTCAAACGCAGATGGCTCGTGCGTATCGTGTTAAAATGCTGCAAAGATCATTGAGCCTATTTTCTTAGAATGACAAAGTATTCGTTCAGCGATAGATGAGGAAGCTGTTGGCTTAACCGTTCAAGGTGTACGGTTGAAATACCGTAAGTGAATCAAATAGAACTTGGAGGCTGTGGAAATAAGTAAAAAAAATGGTTGGAAGATAGCAGCGCAAAGCAAATTTCTACAGTCTTTAGTTTGTAAATATATTTGAAGAATAAAAGACGGCAAAGCATTTTTTAAAGACGGGACCAGCTACAAGTGCAACCGTCCCATTTCACAACGATTGCTCCCATAATCATCATTATTATTATCATCAACACCGCCATTGTCGTCATCATGGTCGTAGTTATCGCCAATCGATAAGGTTAAACATAGGCATGGCAGCCTCTGGCCACAAACACATGATGCGGGGATAGTTTTCGTTGTTGGGAAGGGGCCTGATCCCTCATTTCCTTTCGCCCCTAATGCGCTGTCCTGCCTTTTCATTACACCACACGGAATTGCATCCGCGTCTCAAGAGTACACGAAGCAGATCCCGCTTAAGGCTCAGTGCCCAAACTTTGTGGCCAGGCGGCCCCGCCCAGACAAGACGAAGACAAAGAGCCAAAAAGAAAAAAGAAATACAGGCAGGAACCGAGAAGCAAAGAACAAGTTCAATTGATATTTCGCCCGGGGGACCCCTTTGTGCACGGATCAGATTCAAGGACGAAACTGGACACCCCGATCCTTCGGCTTCTGCGTAATCCCCTTCACACAAGTTTAGCCCTTGTGTCTGTATGTGCTTTCCACTGCCGGATTTCCCTCTTGCTCGCTGTATCGCTTTTCTCGCGAGTAGCGAAAATGCCTTCGCGTAGGATGACGGTTTCCCTTCTAGAAAGTAATCGCGCAGTGGCAGTAGAAATACACTGAAGGAAAAAGAAAACTTGCATTAGAACAACGACACTGAATGAGTAAAATTTGTGGAATATCTTTTTCAGATTTAGAATAAAGGTCATGAAGTGAAAACAAAAATTGATTCGAACGCTTATTAAGTGCAGAGCTTGCGTAAATGCTTGCGAGCCTGCAATTAAGCTGACTTCTCTGAAGGGGCCGAGATGCAGATTGAGCAGTCACAAAAAGTAACGCAAGGCGAAATTTAAATAAGCTTCCAAAATATTTTTAACTATTGTTTTTTTTTCAAATAACCATAATGGTGAGCAGTGCAAGCATTTACCAGAAGAAACAAAATTTTTTCACGGAAATAACTTTTCGTAATTTTTTCAAATTTAATTTTGATTGTCTATGGTCAAGGCAACAGAGGAAATTCTTCTCTCAATTCGCAGACAGCACCTGAGGTATGGAAAATGCTTCAGATAAAGAGTAGAAAAACTATATATTGAAAACAGTTCCAAAGTTGACAACCGAAGAACATATAAATGAGCAAATACTAGTGTTCCTGAGCAGATCATAATATGCGAATGCTCTTGTGAGTGTTCATCTACGTACCGTTGGCGCCACGATCCAAACACAACGCACTCGAACACGCACGCTGGTGAAACGAGAACATAACAAATTGGGCCATGGAAAAGCGAATTTGTTTACCTAAGACGGACGTAAGCCAGACTCTGAAAACAAGGAAAGAAGCCACGCTCCCTTGGGGAAATAAGCAAAGCACAACACAACGGAGAATATTGGGGGTGAGGACTTACGGAGTCACCACCTGTCGGAGGCGCCTCCCTTGTGTGGTATGAGCAATAACGCGATGCGCTCCTCATAGATTTGGCTGACGGCGCTGAATAAGAACACCACGCGGCAGCCCTCCTGGACATTTGTGTAAGTACTCTCAAAACGAGGGAAGTTTTTTTACTGTCAAAATAATAATCTTTGCCAAACTAGAGGCACGAAATCGCTCACAGACGTTATCTCTTTACCGAATACGTTCAGTGAACGCAACTGCGTGCGGTTGCCGCGATGGAGTCCCCCGAACGGCCTTCTTGCGTGAAAGGTAGGCAAACGTTAAGAGCAAACTATGTGAAACACGTTCTTATAGTGGACTGTCTGTATAAGAGAATGAAGCCTCAATGCAGTGATCGCACGGGTTCGCAGCGACCGACTGCGCGTCTGCGTGCCATGTCTGCGCACAAGGTTTCACTCTCGCTGCCGTGAGCTTTAGGCCGCATAATATCAGCATTTGACGGTACATAGCCAACCACTGTTGCGCAGACGCTATCAGAGCCGTGCAAAAATAATTTCGTTATAGAGACTTCGACCACTACGGCGAGTGTGATGTGCCGTTTCGACGATTAAATCTTTTTTTCTTCTTCTAAATTTTTGGACGTTTCAATATTATTTCTCAAGTTGCGTCTCAGTGTATGTTTATCGGTCTTCTCCGCGTGCAATTTCCCGCTGGTTTTTTTTGTAATCCAGTAGATTAATTCATAAGACAAACATGGCCATATGTCGTGCCTTTTTTAAATGTGCTTCTTACCGCTCCCTTTCCGTTCCAGTGAACTTGCCAGTATCTAGCATCAACAAGTTCATAGACCAAAACGTCATGACATTAGCCAGACAGCGGGCGCGGCCGAGCATCTCAGTGCGCGTTTTCTGCTACTCACCGAACATCGCAGACCCGGCGCCGTAGCAGAAATCTTCCTCGCGTCTGTGCTTGCTGCATACCCGAGTGGTAGTCGAAGGCTATTTGCCAGTTCTAAGTTTCAAGAGCCAAGTTTCACGCAGCTTCTCCTACGGCTACGTGTCACCGGGCTCCGTCGCGTACGTCCGGCACTGCGGCACCAAGCAGTAGCCTACCATGCTGCACGCCTCCAAAGGCAGCCACTACCTATTGTAGTGCTTTCAATTGCTGTCAAGCAGATACTCAAGGTGAGAATGCCTCACCACTTAATCAGAATCGCAGCGCAGGTTGAAACTTTCGTTTTCAGCTCGCTTCGGCACACCCTAAGCAGCCGACGCGGCCGCTGTGTCCACGTGATCCCTCATGCCACATCACGCTGGCGGTTTCGCCAGCTTCTCCAGTAGGGGAGCACGCTCCCAATAGCCGAAAAGGACATTGGTTAATCCTGTCTAATTCTTATAAAACAATACGCAGTTTCGCTCGGAAGGTGAAGCACCGATTGTGATAGCAAATTAGTAGACAGCTATACGCACTAAGGACAGTAGTTTCATCAGCTGTATAAATTTGGTAACATTCGCTTACTAGCTGAAATAACAAGCATGGTGTCAGAAACGAGAAAAAAGGGGATTAACCGAGGGGCCCAATTTTTATTAGTCATATCATAAGAAGCCAACAAACACTGACGGGGTGAAGCATGGTGTCAGCGCGCATAAGCAGACATGGGCACATCCCACTCGATGACCTTAGACACTCGCTTTCAAAACGCTATCGTGAGCAAGGTGGCCGTGGCAGCGAGCGAAGTGACCGTCGTGCTGGGCATCGCTTCAACGTAAATTGGGCAGCGAGAACACAGCGCGCGCAGAGCTATGAGCCGTTTGCAGACTACTCTCAAGATACAGCGCGCGCGACCGCGCGTTGCCACACAATGTAGGCAGTTGCTGGCGGATTAGAAGCCGCCACCCATCCCTCCCTCCCGCACTGTCTCCTTGCTTTCCTCCCTTTCACGTCCGATATTGAGCTGCGATCGTCAGCTCCCCTTGCGCCCGGTCGCGAATTGCGCAGTTGCTGCCGGAGCACAACGCCGATGCCCACCTCCACCCCTCCTTCCCTCTCTCTCCCTCGTCCCCCCCCCCCCCCCACGGCCTTTCGCGCGACCGAAGACGGCGCGTTTCCTCTCTACTTTCCGGCCTCGCACGCGCCAGATTGAGCCGCGATCGCCGGCACCCCTCACGTGCTTTCGTTCCCACATACAGGATTCGACACGCGGCGACGGTGTTATCGCCCTTGCACATTATAGGTAACATCACGGCGTCGGTCACAGCAAATATTTTCTTATTGACAATTTTCATCTAATTATTATATTTGATAAGTTCAATGATTAATAAACGCTAATTATCTAATTAGGCGGAATGCAAAAAATAATCTACGTATCTCAAAGCGACGGCAAATAACATTATCTTGGTTCTGTCCACCTATCTATCATTGGCATATATTTAAAGTTTGGCCTAAATTAAGTAAAACAGCTTGAAGATTTGAGAAAATCATTTGTAAAATACCCCACATTGCCTTCCGTGTTGGTGGAAGGAAACTACTGTACAAAACCTGAGCTATTGCCCTGGCTGCCAGTGGGAAAGTTCTTTAAATGTTTCTTCTACGCATGTAAATATAAAAACGAACAAAAAACGAGCGCAAGCATTCTCTTGCAAGCGTATTTCTTTTAACCTAATATAGCTGTTATTACCGAGACGAGATCCTCATTTGATGTTCTACTCAACATCACCCGAGTGAACACAATATGTAACATTAAATTCGGACCAAAACACGATGTAAAAAATAACAAATGACTGTGCCTATTCTGTGAACACAAGGATCAATTGCAAGAATTCTCTAATAACCACGCACGCATTCTATAAAGCCGCCTTGCAAAATATGTGGTGCCACCTAAGAAGTACTCAAAACGAAATCTTCAGCCTTGATTAAGATAATTATTGCGATAGCAATTATATGGACACTCCAGGCGCATTTCTGCCACCACCGTCGGCGTCGCTGTGAGGTTCCGTATGAGTAGAAGCGTGCTCGATCGAGGAACGCCGCCCGGATGTGTACCCTCTCCTGTGGCGCGCCAGGCAAGAGGGGTCAGGCGAGGGACGAAGGGAGTTCTTCTCGAGCGGCTGCCAGGTTGACTCGATGTCCTCCTCGCCTGCTGCTCCGTACAGAGTGGAGACAACCGCGGCGACTCCTACGACGTTGGCCACGCGAATCGCGGACGCCGTAGTAGACGCCTTTGGCGGACGCCGTAGGGCCGCGTTGCCGGCACTCGTGTGTCTTGAAAGCAATCTGCGACGTGGTCAAAGTGCATGCCCACGCGGCCTCATCTTGAAAGCGATCTGCGATGTTTGTATAGTGTGCGCAGTGCTAGTAGCTTCGTATGCGCTCTGCTTTCGGCGTTTGGTTCGCGTTGAAGCGACAGATCGACGGAAGGTCAATTGGCTCGCGGCTGCTGCCGCGATTCCTAACTCTAGTGATTTCAAAGTCAGTTCCCGCTGTCATCGAGCGATGTGTGTTCATGTTTACCTGTGTGCGTTTGACACCGTGCTGGTTAATGTAGCTAATACACGTTGACGGGCTAGTTGGTTTGAATTGATGATAGAATGTGTAAGCGCGACTAAACAAGGATGCAGAAGTTTAGAACTTGCGCTCCTTCCGCCTCCATCGCCTTTCCAGTGGTTGTCTTTTTTCAATGCGCAACTTGGTTCTTCAGAGTATATAGAAAGAAGAAGACACGCAAAGACAGTGCTGTCTCTGTGTGCCTCTTTCTTCCTACGTCCTCGTTGAGTCACGCTTACATATTCTATCATTGTTAAATTAGTTAGCAAGCGAATGTTTACAAGTTTACACGGCCAATAAAACTACTATTCTTACTTTGTACAGCTATCTACTAATTTGCTATTGCAATTGGTGCTTCGCATGTCAGGCGAAACTGAGAATTTTTTTTAGAATGAAGTTACCAAACAATGAGGTAATTCGAGGCAAGTCATTCGGAGGAGCCATAAAAATATGTTGTCGCAAAAGCGCGAGTGACGATTTCATGCTGGTACTCACAGCGATACGAAGGTTCCGTTTCAATGTTCTTTTATGATTTTCTTGCGTTCTAGTAATTATTAGATTACTGAAAAAGCAGTTATCCCTGTTTCTATTACTAATTCTTTCAAACAAAAGTCCCAAATAATTTTTTTCCGGCACAAAGGAAGCCCGTGAACGCTTAACATGCACACTTGTTCGCCACAACGCTAAGATCGAAAGTAGGCCAAATCCAAGCGTTCGTCTAATGTACGTGCCATATTTTGAAGCTTATAATAGCATGAAAGAAATTTGACTCGTTTCAAGATGATTCGGCTCGGAAGTTTGTCGCGTAATATTAATTATTTTTTTACATCTCCAGATGTCTGATTCCGAGCACCGAGCACTTTCCAATTCGCTCACGATGGCGTTACGGAGCTTTGAAGGTTTGTGACCAGGGGTACTATCTCGGACTCTGTAGAGTTCGGCTATATTGTTAAACTCAGCAGTGGTGGTTCTTTCAGGTAATTGGAGAAGCCGTATCATGTTTGTGGGTCGATCACAGCTGACAAAAGGACGAACTTGACAATGTTTAGAATTGCATGTCTGGAAAGATGAACAAAGAGTAAAAGGAGCAACGAAAGCAAATTACCTGTTTAAGTTTGTATCGTGACGCCCATCTTGCGAAAGCAAAAATAGAAAATGTTATATTTTAGACGTATAAACAAATTTTTTCGCCATTTTCAAAGCCAATTTCAGACCTTCTAAAGCTATTGCACATTCTTCTTATTCGTTTCCACTGAAAGGGGGACTAATAGTTAAGGAAATAAGTTAGGTTGTTTGGCTAAACTAAGAAAAAGGGAGCTACTTTGTATTCACATGAAAGGGGAAATTGTCTAGCTGGAAACGGACTTAGAGTACATTCGCACTGAACGAACTGGGCGATAGCCAATAAAAGAGCGAACGGCACCTACAAATAACCTGGGGAAATTACCCCACATTGGCAACGCTTAGACTCGAAGTGGACGGATAGTCTGCATACTGTGTGCTTGATCGGCTTCAGCGCAAATGAAGATTTGCAGTTGCTACCCGAGCGTCGTACGCCAATTAAGAGAGGATTGTGTGGGCATATGCAGGAGATGATTACTCCAGCATTCCTTAATATTCATATTTCTTTTCGTTTTTCTGTGCTCCGAGATTTTCATTCCATTCAAAGCCTCGTAATTATATCGCCCTGGAGGAACAAGCTCCCCTACGCTGGGATTGTTTTGAGTTTCTGCTTCACCTCAGGCTTCGCTTAGGTTAAGCCTGTTGGAATCGATTCAACTTTCCCGTTTATGTTTGACTGATTCGTGTAGTTCTCGTCTGCCTTAGTGTACAACGAAGTTGAAATTCTTATTCTACCATTTCACTTTCTTGCGGTACTTGATAAAGAAAAATTCACAGTATGTTATGGTAAATTATACCTTGCGAGTAGTTCTCAGACGAACGGCACAAGGTTTCAAACTTACTTAAACGTCTGCCATATAGCCTTATTTCGGTCAATGGCGCTGAAAAAATTACTCGTAAGAAAATTTCATCCCAAGGAGCATGCCGTGTTTGTTCGAATATATGGCGAGAATTGTTGTCATAAATGTTTGCCCTGGTGCTATATACCGCTCCGTTACAGGAATATTACGAGTATTTTTTATTTATATTTTTCACCGCCCAGCGTGCTAGCCATTCCCGCTGCCACTTGGCTTCGCTCAAGAGCAGCGACCTGGGAGTTCCGACCGCGCATTACGCGCCAACTTTCTGCTGATTTAGAACGCTGTTAGTGCCACATTATTGTGGTTACAGTGTATTAATCGCAACGTCGTGCCCGACGATCGGTGTTGTTGTGCGAGCACGCCACGCAAACGGTCTTCCAGACCGCGCGGTGCATCACCACGAAATACGTGAAAGCATTTGCCCTGTGTCGCGAGTTTTTCTGAAGCGCTGTTCGTCCAATAACATTGGCGTGTGTCAACAAGGACGGCGTCGTCCTCGCCGACTGCAAACAAAACGTCAGTATGCGCTATTTCAATTGATTTTGCGATGGCAGCTGTCACTAACGGTGAAAAAGGACTCTAGAGGCGGGCCTTCGCATTCAAGCGCCGTTTCATGTTTGCTCGTGGCGTCACTTAACAGTAAATAAAACAAAAAAAGTATTTTTCTTAGACACGAAATGTTCTTCTTCGTGTTATATCTGCGGTCGCAGTATTTTGGTGCCAATACGGGGATTTTACGACAACGCTTCACGTGGTCTATTTCTATACTGTTCTGTTTCTTCATTAGGTTGTCGTTACCGTGTAGTGTTATTGCTAGTGTACTCAGGCACACCCACAAATATGCACTTCCCTTCCCCCCCTTAGACCACGAAACAGATAGTATATTGAATTTCGGTTCCTGTCCTATTGACAAATATTAGCAAACAAAACTGCACGTCTCACAAAAAGAAATCACAATTCGTGTCCATGTGGTCCAACATACAAATTGTTGTTTGAATAGGTGTCGAAGAGTTCCATGTATATGAAAAAAGGTATAGTGGAACGTTGCTGCTTGAATTGTGTACATGAAGCTCAAATTTTTTTTTTCACGTGGACATGCACTATGAATTAGGTGGTCTATAAGTATGGCTAAAAAAAGACCACATGACTAGAGCAGAAGCATCCCAAAGGAAGAGGACGCAAGAAAGGAAGTGAGAACGCAATTGTTGTCGGCCCGTTTCTTACATACTGCTCCTTTGCGGTGTTCCTGCCAAAGCCACAAGCCAATCAGCTCAAATGGGTATGCCATCTGCAGAAAGGTACGCATCCGCTGATCACTTCAATACCTAACTTGCATGCATATAGTCCTTCTTTTGAGGTTTGAGGAAGAGCCTCTTTATCATACCATGTTTTGAAGAACCTGCCGCCAAACCGTCGTTCAAGATCGCTGTGGTCACAGCGCCATGTAAGCTTCAGGCATTGCGGCATTCGTTCGAAAAATAAAGTAATGTAATGTAACACAGCAGCAATGCGACTCCGCAGGTCGCACTGACGAATGGAGATTTGACAACTGCCCATGACGACTGGACATTTCGTCATTCGCCACTACACCACTCATGCCTGCTCATGCGTCGCGCGTTGATATTAAACACCTCTGGCGAGTGCTACACAGGCATTCGCAATAACTTTTAAGGTGCGTGCGTGGTTGCTTGACGGGACTATAGCTTGAACTTGTATGAGTAAGGATCACATGCGGGTGGAACCGACCTAAGCATCCAGGCCTGGCTGACGACTAGTCAACCCTATTCCACGCAGTCACGGACTCAGGCTCCACTGAAACAAATTTCTAATGCAGTGATAACGAAGGCACAGCCTGGTTCTTTCACCGTACATGTGACGCGCGCGCAGACGAGGGGAAAGCCGTGACTTCGAATTTTATAAGACCGCTTCGCGCCCGCCCTCACGTTGACGGAAGTGCAGATTAGACCGCAGACTCGGGATGATATTTTGATTGATACTGCAGGGATGAATTGCGCCGGCAACGTATTCGGAACATGCTACTTCTAGTCCATAAAGTAACAAAAAGTGTGCAAACAGAAAAAAAATCGCGATCAAAGTAGTCCGCTGTTTTGGCGCAGGAAGGCTATTGGAAAAGTATCGAGCTATGATGGCGTTGGATGACACACGAGAAGGATAGTTTAATTCTCAATGAGGCCTTAAGCATGGACCGAACTGAAATAAATTGATACTTAACTGAAACTGATAATTAATTGAAACTCACAGCTAGGACAACAACCGTGCGTCAAAATATGATGGAACCATCTAAAGGCCGCGCAAACTATTCCGTGCGAAAATGTACGTGTCCGCATTGGCGCACGTGGTAGCCCATGATGGCAACATTGTTTCTCAGCTCTCCGACACCGTGCTACCTTTGCTCCAAGCATCGGCAGCAAGTGACGCAGATATCAAGACATTCAAATACAAGTAGCACAGATAAAGTATCGCTAGTTACGATGTTTTATTCTTTAATTGCGAAACGACTAAAATCTTAGGGTGACCCATAACCACGGAGAAAATGCACACTGGCGCTCACCGTAATGCTGGTTAGGAACCTCCTCAGGAAATTATAATCCTAACAATACCCGACAGCTTAATTTTACAAAACAGCTGTAGAATGTCAACTGCCTTTAAGTTATTGTGATCTTGTAGATAATTATAAGATTCCTTTCGGTCTTCTGATTTCTCCCGGACACAAGACACAACCAACGATCAGGCTTCGCAGCTGTTACAATCGTTTTTCGTAGTTTCTTCGTACCACATGACGTTCCTTCGTGCTTGCACACAAAAACATCACTATGATTGTACTTGCTTGAAGCATCATGGATATCAGGAACGAGTCTCTGCAGTTATAGGATAATTATGCAGCTGAACGCGTGCAATGAGACAGACAACTGTGAACTTACGTACGACAGAGCCGGATTCGCTTCAAAGATAGAGGAATAAAAGACTTCGATGCGCTGGTGCCACACATTTGGTGCCATAAATGTAGCCTCAGTACAGGAAAGAACAACCCGAGTATCAAGAAACATCCGAATACAACCTACTCAATGGCATCTGGCAACTTTTCCCAACCCCTGCGTGAAAGGCAGTGCCTGCGCAGTAAGCAACTGGAGCTCACTTCCTATGAGATAACTGACGATAGTGGGGCATTTCTCGTGCTGCCGCGTGTTAGGCGGCGGCAGCCAGCTGTGTTTCTAGATACGATTCGCACCGATGATCACGGTGCCCGAAAAAACCGAGCCTCCACTCTATCCTTCTGAGAAGAGAAATCGATTTATGGCGTGTCTTTGTATCATACCGCGTCGGCATGTGTGGAGTGGGTGTCCACCTTATAGCACATATCGGGTGAAAAGAATGGTTGAGCATCGCGAAGTGTGTACGCCATTCGTCTGTCTGTCGCCTGTACGCCGAAAAGTCCTCGGGCTCAACCCCATGCGTATGCGCGATAACGAGAGAGAGAGAGAGAGGCCCGCGATTGGCTGCGCCAGTGGTGACGTGACGTTGTTGCTCTCCATCGCAGCCAAGCGCGCTCAGCAGTTTCTCTCCGGCTCCGAAATGGCTAGGCAACGCGTACTCCTGAGGAGCAGGCAGCTTTCGATCAGCAACGCCGCGAGGAGAACCAGAAACGAACTCGTCCAGGCTGTGCCGATGCTGCAGTCCCGGCACAAGAACTGGCTCGAGCAGCCGAGCGCAAGCAGCAACTGCGTACCGGGGATCCGGCAGCCTACCAAGCCTTCGTTTAGTGAACCATCGGGATTAACCAGTGATAAACAGCGGGGCCGCTCGCTTCAGCTTCGCTGGTTAACCATCTGTACAGAACGCTGGGGCGGTTTTCTTTTATTCTAATATTAGTAATTAATATTATTATTATTAATTAATGTATAATATTAATTTATTATTAATAACAGAGAGATGAGGGTAGCTGAGGCAGCCGTTACCTCAATCTTTACACAGAAACGCATGTGTAAACAATTGCCGAAATTTCCAAGGACACTAGTGAGGCTTCAGATACCGGGAATTAGGAAGAAATGCCACGTTTCCTCCACTGGCTTGAAACAGCTCCCCCTGCCCCATATATTTACATTATATAGTGGGACGGTACAAGTATATACCGATAGTTCGGTCACACCATCTGCCACAACGGCCGAATTTGTCATCCCACAACTTGAAAATACTCGACGATCTCAATTAGACCACACATCGACATCTACGGCTGCGGAACTTGCGGGAATACGGGAGGCTGTCCGTTTTATGAGAACGCAGACGCCTCATAAATGGACTCCTCATAAATGGAGTATTCTGCGATGCCAAATCAGCGTTACAGGCACTAAAATGCTTTTTCAAGGAATGACCATATTACCTGCTCGTGCTGGAAATCGCCGAACTTCATCACAGTGCCGAGTTAAGTGCCCACGTGATCACTTTTCATAGGGTGGCTAACCATTGTGGTGTGATTGGTAATGAACTTGCTGCCAGTGAGGCAAGATCGGGCTTCTCTTCCTTTGATGAAGTACGGATTGCCTACTCGCTACCGGACACCAACTCAACGATCAGGGAACTCATGCAGGACCTTACAAAGGCATACAGAGCCCACGAAGACAACATCCACAGACGCCTATATATGATCGACCAAAACGCTAAATTCTGTTTGACCCGAAGGTTACGCGGAGCAAAACGTCATTTCTACACAGGATTCGGCTGGGCGTTGCTTTCACCCGTCGTTGCGCGCACCTCATCAGCCAGTCGAACCGCCCCGATTGTGAACACTGCCAGACGCCTGAAACGCTGCAACAAATATTGTGCGATTGCCCAGCATATATGCTGGTGCGAACGACGTTGGAAGGTTTCCTAGCCAGCGTTGGCAGGGAACCACTGTCGCAGGAAGCTATCCTCGGCCCATGGCTTGACACTGCCACTTCAATGCGTGCAACTAAAGTGTTGCTGAAGATTCTGTAGGACACCAAGCTCGACGAGCGACTCTAGCAAGACAACTGTCTCATATACCTAAGCACTCATCACTTCTCTTATCATCATCCTCCATCCCAGTACTTTCACTTCCCTTCCCTCTTCCCCCGTGCAGAGTAGCAGACTAGAGCGCAGTAGCTCAGGTCAACTTCTCTGTCTTTCCTGTCAAAAAATTCTGTTCTACATATCCATGTGTAAAAGTAGAAAACTCTCCGGTGACCTTACAACCACGCAACGCACGCAACTTCTCAGTCTTATCAACTTCTTAATTGCAACTTCACCACTTCCCGATTATCTACACACATATTACGCAATCAAAAATACTAACCGATTGCAAGGTTATATTCAGCGAAACTCCTGTTCTGCTTCTTCATCATTAAAGCTAGTTGTTAGCTTTAATGTTAATTAAATGTTAATTAGGATATAGAATGGAATACGCTTCATCCAGCTGACATCCATGTGCTGAAATCTTGATTCAATCGGGACGAAGACGAAGTGATTCTCGTAGAGACCACTGTTCCTTCGCGCTGCAGTATTTTCGGTTTTTGCCCGTGTTTTACTGGGTGACGCCGCTGCCATTGCCACGGCAATGGAAGTGGAGTCGGCAGAGTGCCGACGCGACGTGACTGCTTCGGCAGGTACCGGCCCGAGGAAGAGAAATTGCCCTCCTAGTCAAGCTGACAGCGAGGACACTGCGCTGTATTCCTGCTCAAGCGATGACGCCTCAGATGACGAAGGCTTCGAAAGAGTGGTACATCGGAAGGCCAAGAGAAGAAACATCAGCGGACGGTCTTCGTCAAGTAAGTCTACCGTCATGCCACAGCGAAGGCCATCTGCGCATACAATTCTATTTGTACCGGACACACCTGCCGACAACCTCAACCGCCTTAATAGACAAGCGATTTCCGTTTCTCTGGAGGCTCTTGTCCCAGGAGAAATCAAGGATATCAGAATTAATACTCGAAAGAACGTCCTGGCTATTGATGTCCACAACCAAAGCGCAATCAATGCTTTGATGGCAGTAAAGCTCCTGGGCAACATCAACGTCCACTACCTCATTCCGCAGGACAACGAAACCACGGCTGGGGTTGTTTATGATATTGACACATCGATTAGCGACAGCGACCTGCCAATTTTAATCAAACCTGCCACAGATGGTGTTGCCTTACTACAAGCTCGGCGCCTCGGCAAGTCGACCTGTGTAAGGCTCGTGTTTAAAGGTGACTGCCTACCGTCACATGTAAAGGTCGGACACTTTCGGCATGTAGTACGACCTTTCGTACCCAAACCACTTCAGTGCAGAAGGTGTCAAAGAATTGGACATGTGAGCGCTGTCTGCCGAAATACAGCGACATGCCCACGATGTTCCGAACAACACGACACGGACGCTTGCCGTGCAACAGAGCTCAAGTGCCCTAATTGTCAAGGCCCACACGCCGCATCCTCAAAAGACTGTCCACGCCTAAAGAAAGAGCAGAAAATCTTGCGAAAAATGGCCAGAGACGGATCATCACACAGAGATGCTTCTGCAGCGATAAGGCGACACCGCTCCCGGAAACGAAAGTCTACGAAATCCTCTTTCGGTTCAAGGGAAAAGTCTCGTCCAACAACGCCACCTCCTATTCCATCTGTCTCCAGTAAGAGCACGAATGTCAACGATAAAAGCGGCCCTGCTATTCCTGCTTCATCAAGTGAGGTGTGGCCAGCACTGCCGAAGACATGCCCCGCACCAGAGCCACAGCACATGACTCGCCACTTAACGTCAAATGTCACTTCAGTTGACCAAATGCGAGACAAGGATTCACAAGTGATTGCTATGCTCAAATCCCTCACGAATGTCATGCGTCTACTACTGACAAACATGGACACTCCGGCTGCTCGTAGTGCACTGCAAGTGCTGGACGCGCTGATTTCAGTACTTGAAAGCATCGCATAGCACCATGGCCCGCCCCTCGCTGCCCTTCCACAAGGAAGTCAAGAAAGCATCTCTATTGCAGTGGAATGCCCGTGGTCTCAAATCAAGAATTTCTGATTTTAGACACTACGTTTTCGAAAACCGATTTCCTATACTTGTGATTTGCGAACCGAACGTGCAGAATGTTATACGCATTTCTGGCTATGAGGCATTCATGTCCTCTACCTGTGGTGATGTGAGCAAGGTAATTGTATATATTAGATGTGATCTGACATACGTGTTGCACCCAGTCCCACCTCACGACGACAACCAGTACGTTTGTTTAATTGTGAAAACGAACAAGCTTACGTTCACACTCGTCGCTGTTTACCTTGCTCCTTCACGCGGCTTCGACTCTAAGCGACTGCACGACGTGCTATCAGCGACACCCGACCCTACGATTCTCACCGGAGATTTTAATGCTCACCATCCGCTTTGGGGGAGTTTGAAGATGGACTCCAGGGGACGGAGACTAGCATCCTTTGCCACACAGCACGACCTTTACTGCCTCAACGATGGTAGTCCAACATATTTACGCGGGCTTACATACAGCAGCTGCCTAGACTTGACCCTGGTTTCTCGGCGTCTTGAAAGAAACGTGCAATGGTTTCCAGACATCGAATCCCGTGGAAGCGACCACATTCCGACGTACCTGAAGATCAAGGGACTATCTAAATGCCCCTCCACGACACTCCGGAGAATTGACTGGTCGGCGTTTCGGTCGCACATGGAGGAAGTATGTCAGCAAGGGAACCATTCAAGTCTGGAAAACGAAATCCAAACAGCCATGCAAGATACTACGCGTGCTTTTCAGCCTTTCCCGAAATACGAAGAATTTGAAGCCGAACTGCAGCGACTACGAGCAGTTCGCCGGCGGGCTGAAAGAAGATACAGGAGAACCAAATCCATCCATGATCTCAGAGAGGCAAGGCGGATGCAAAAGAAGATTCAACGCCGCATTGATGCACTTCAATCTCAAAGATGGAAACGTTTCTGTGAGTCGTTGGATCCACGTCAGCGACTATCTCAGATATGGCGAACTGTGCGTGGACTTCGCGTATCACCGCAACAGCGTGTTCCTTTTAAGTGCCTCGCTTTGCAACAAGGTCGCAGCGAAATAGACGTTGCCGAAGAATTTTGCTCAAGACTTGCCAGCTCGCAGCCTCAACGCGCCCTTACACCATGTGCCACTCCTGTGCCACGGGATCCCCGCATGGATGTAATCTTTTCGGTGGAGGAGCTTGAAGCGGCACTAGCGACTTGCAGGCGCTCTTCGTCACCTGGGCCGGACGGCGTTACCTATGCGGCGCTCGCCAATCTTGGGCAGAAAGCACGACTCATGCTGCTAAACCTTTACAACGAGTCTTGGCGCAATGGTATGGCTCCACGTGAATGGAAATGCAGCCGCTTGGTTCCGCTTCTCAAACCTGGCAAATCACCGTTAGATTTGTCATCGTACCGCCCCATCGCTCTGGCCAGTTGCATAGGAAAAATAATGGAAAGAATGATTTTGACTCGCCTGGAATGGTACCTGGAAAGTTACAACGTGTACCCAGATGCTATGACTTTCTTCCGGCGTGGGCGCTCATCCATAGATAATGTCATCGATTTGGTCACGTATGTTCAACATCAAAAACGGATGAAACGACTCACTGCGGCATTATTCCTTGACATAAAAGGTGCCTATGATAATATAGCACATTATGCCATTATAGAGGCTCTGATTAAAGCAGGAATCGGTGGCCGCACTTTTCAGTGGCTGTGCAGTTATTTGACCGACAGGCATTTCTTCGTCATGACCGAGGAAGGCGCCACGACTCAACACCAAACGTTCCGTGGAGTACCGCAAGGCGGAGTGTTGAGCCCGACGCTATTCAACCTAGTGCTCGTTGGCCTAGTCAGATGCTTGCCCAACACAGTTCAAGTATCAATCTATGCCGACGACATCTGCATTTGGGCGTCTGCTGTTACACGACTGCAGGTACGAGCACGGCTACAAAAGGCAGCTACCTTAACATCACTGTACTTGCGACAACAGAACTTAGAGCTGTCTTCAGAGAAATGCTGCCTTGTTACTTTCACTCGGAAGGCAATGCAGCGTTATTCTGTAAGTGTTAACGGACAAGCAGTTGCAAATGCACGTAAACACCGCTTTTTAGGCGTAATTATCGACCGCGACTTATCATGGAGCCCGCACGTTTCGTACCTAAAGAAGAGGTTGCTGACAATAATACATCTCCTCAAATTTCTCGGCGGGAAGTCATGGGGCACATCGGTGCGATCAATGCTGCAGCTTTATAACGCATTGTTCCTCGGTTTCGTAAGATACAGCCTCCCTGTGCTTGGTAACACCTGCAAAACAAACCTGCGTGTACTACAGGGACTACAAGCTCAAGCCCTAAGGACGTGTCTCGGTCTTCCGAGGTGTGCGTCTACAGCGGCAACGATTGTCATAGCTCGAGATCACCCAATATCAACGTACTTGGTAACCGACGCTCTCAGAGCGCATATTCGCCACGTTGCCCGACTACCTTCTCACCACCTTGCCGCTCTACCCGCAGAAAGGCCACACGCAACTATCAGTCGTATGATTGTTGCCAATCGCACCTCATTGCCATTGAACTACATGCCTGCAGCAAGACCATCCTCACCTTTATGGTGCCTGCACAGACCTGAAGTACGCCTCACCATCCCAGGAATCACTAAAAAGGCTAACATGCCGTCGTTTGCCCTGAAGCAGGCCACATTAGAACTTTTACATGAGGTGCACAGTGGCCGCGTACACGTATACATCGATGGCTCAGTCACATCTGCAAGTTCAGCTGCTGCAGTGGTGATACCAACAAGATCCGTCGAAATACAGCTAAAAACGTCGCATGTATCATCAACGACAGCTGCTGAACTGGTAGCCTTGCGTGCGGCTCTTCATTTCATTCAGGAGGAACCACCCAATGCATGGTCAGTCTTCTGCGATTCCAAGGCAGCCCTACAGAGTGCACTCTCAGCACTGCGCCATGGATCACATGAACAGCTCGTCGCAGAGATCAGAGAAGTACACCATCGCATAGTTAACGAAGGACACGATATTATATATCAGTGGTTGCCTAGTCACTGTGGCATACACGGCAATGATCGAGCAGACGCAGCTGCCCGATCTGCCCATGACGGTGTCAGCTGCGTTGCCATTCCTCTTTCGAGAGCCGACGCAGCGAAAAAACTTGCCGTACTGGCAAACGACCTGACATTAGCTCAGTGGAATTCATCCGATTTCACAAGTGCACGACTTCATACCCTGGACCCTAATTTACAACTCCGTATTCCGCCCGAGCTTCCACGACGTGACTGTACCCTTCTAGTTCGTCTATGGCTTGGAGTAGCATTTTCAAAAGCGTACTCCTTTCTTATCGGAATGTCCAACAACCCACTTTGTGACTTCTGCGGGTGCAATGAAACAATCGCGCACCTTCTTTGTGAGTGCTCTCGTTTCAACCCGCAAAGAGCAGTCCTCTCAGCCACCCTAGACAAACTGGACAAGCGTCCACTTACAGAAAACAAGATCCTTGGATACTGGCCTACGCGAACATCAGCGCGATCGGCTATGAAGGCGCTGCTGCGGTATTTAAAGGACACTGAACTTTCTGACAGATTGTGACTTCACTGTGTGGCACAGGATTGTACGGTGCACTGCATAACACTAGGAACGCCTTTGCGGGCTACGTGACAGTGCCCACAGAAACAGTTTGTGTGTACGTGCGTGTGTGTGTAGTTTTTCTTTATTCTTTTTTTTTTTAATCCTTCTCTCTCTCACCTATCGCATCCCCTTTCCCCTCCCCCAGTACAGGGTAGCCAACCGGAGATAACCTCTGGTTAACCTCCCTGTCTTTCCTTTGCCTTTCTCTCTCTCTCTCTCTCTTGATTCAATCACTTGAACAAGCGTTTTATTTTTGGGAATTATAGCCGCACAGCAATCGTAACTTGTATGAAAAGTAAGTACTTTCGCCTTGTTCTGTTTTAGAAATTATACTTTCAGAATTCCTATTTGCGCGAAAATCTTATTTTACCTCCAACATACGTTTCATCTCGCATTCATCATCTCCTTAAGTGACGAACTAGAGCCTGTCATAAGTGTTTCATTCTCAAGATTTCTCAAGAATGAAACCACCTACCCAGCGATTGAAGACGACGCCTAATTACGCGTGGCCACAGCTGACATTATCGCTCCAGGCGTTACTTTATTGATTAGCTCTTCCTGCCTCATTTTGTTGTTTGCGTTTGTGTTCTTTACTCACGCCCCCCTGTAGTACCTTTGGTCTTGAAGTTACAAGAATATAAACAAGCTAAACGAATATATATCTCGCACAGATACGGATGCAAAGTGAGAGACGGAACAGAATTCTCACCGCGTGTGTAATGTTCCTGTCTTTATTGTATGCGTCTACAAGATTCTACGTTCTCAACTTCAATGACATACCAACAAGCCTATATACGATGTCTCACGTAACTTGCGCCAAACATTGAAATATGTAACTGGAACGTAGCTGGACAGAACCAAAGTAATCTTGTTTGCCGTCGCTTGCATATACCTCAATTATTTTTCATTCCGCCTAATTATATAGTTAGTCTCAATTGACTTGCCAAATCTTTCCAAAACTGGACAATCGGCCGCTTTCTGTACAGGTGCTGCTGGAACAGCGCCCCCATCGCCCGTCGGCCCATAAAGCTGTGAAGGCGCTTTTGTGTTTCTTGGGTAGCAAACCGGTAACGCTAAACTGGTTAACCTCCCTGCCTTTCCTTCTCCACTTTTTCCTTCCTCCCTCCTTTGTGTTTCTTAAGGACGACGGGTTTGTGCAACCACCTGTGACTATTAATGCAACTTCTGTAAGACCACACGCGTCAGCGAACTTGCCGCAATTTCCTTCTTTCCTTCCCTCCTCTCTCCCTGTGATCTTTGCTTTCCCCTTTCCCATTCCCCCGGTGTAGGGTAGCCAACCGGACATTATTCTGGTTAACCTCCCTGCCTTCTACTTTTCTCTTTCCTCCCCCTCAATTAGTTAATCAACTTCTCAAATATTATAAGTACCCGAAAAGTATCAATGAGAAAATTGTAGAGCAACATGAAAAATTCCCGATACAGCTTTCTGCAGCTCGATACATGCTACGTAGAAGTGTTTTTCCGAGAGTGAAAGAAGCCCGCGAATACTCGTAAAGTGCCTCGAGCGGCCAGTCGTTTGGCAACGTATGTAGCCCAAGTTGTGTTGGAAACGCGCAGTTGCCCGTGTATTTGTGCCCTCAAAGTGCAAGAAATAAGCCCGGTAATGAGGGAATGGTTGCAAATCAGATGTTTTCTCCATATTTTATACATGGTATTGCCTGCAATGAGTCGGCCATTGTCTACGCCATGTACGTGAAAGCGAGTTGCTTTTGTGTGCAGTGCCGCCCATTCACCACTTTCGCACGTTTCACCTCTACACGCAGTATTCCTATGAGGCGTTGATGCCAAAATGACACATGTTCATAATTTACTTTTTTTCAGCTGACGCTGTCCGCTAGAGCATCGTACGGGAACTCCTGCTGCATACCTGGCGCCATAACCTTGGATGAATGCACAAAGCGCCCGGAACGAGCATTTACATAGAGAAAAATAAACATTCCCTCATTTCACAAGGCGTCTTGCGTCTGCTTTATGAAGTTGCACGTGGCACAGATTCGGTGGACGCTTCTAAGCATCGTTCGCAACCATTTTTACATAATAAAACGCTTCCATACATGCGTGCTTGAGCGGTAGAAGCAAATAAATAAATAAATAAATAAATAAATGTCGCGTTGATAAGTGCAGCTGGCGTAACGCGTTCGAACTAGCGTTCAAGACGTGCGCGGCAAAAAAACGAAACCAAACGTGTGGTTCAGGTATTAATGCCGGCGGCTTGGTGAGCTACTGTCGGTTCAGCCGCTGGGCTCTATGGGAGTGCCCGCTCTTGTTTTTGTCTCTATGGATAAAGGTTGGAACAGTGCCAAGAAAGAGGTCAGTGGCGCAGCTGTCACGGCGGATGATGGATGGCCTAATAGAAAATTGGCAGCAACTTAAGTATCCTTGCGTTATTTGAATGCAAAAGCATTATGGCTTCTCTAAGTGGTTCCGTGCACGATACGTGGCGTCATACATCGTCACGTGTCGTTCGCAACTATAGCATAATACATCTTAATACACTTTTGCTCCAATTTGTAACAACCTTTACCAAACGCAATCCATTTTAATACATCTTAGTCTAACTTGTAACATTCTTAGCCCCTAATAATCCCCTCTAATCCCCCTCAATCCGTCTCGCTCTAATGTACACCAACCTTAATCCACCTTATAACCATTTAATGTACCTTAACGTACCTTGCTCTAGTCTGTACCAGCCTTAATCCATTTTAATCTACAGTGACGCTGTTTACTGTCCATAAATCACTTTATTAATCTTCCTTAACTTCACCTTGATTCACATCACTCCACCTTAAGTCACCTTACGCTAGCTTGTTGATCGTAACTTTAATTCCATGTTACTACTGACGCCATACAAGACGCTGACGACGCCACTGATGGGGATGATATTTGATGCCACTCGGTGCCGACAACGCCGGCTTTTCTGCCTCATGGGACATATAATGTTGTCGCATTAATAGAACAGCGGCGCTGCGGCTGACGTCATCGGCACGGCTGTCGCGGTGCCATCTTGCACAGGTAACTAGGTGCTCCAAGAGGCGCGCTATCATTTCTGTATCCGCGCTCGGAAAGAACGATTAGACATACAATGCGAGAATAATTCGATAAACAATTACGGCAGAAGTTTGAGTATGTACGCTCACACCAATAGGGCTTCACTTCGTGGAACAAGGGTCTTTTTTTTTTTTCATAAGGACGTCGGCTTTCTACACTACCTATGTGCAGTCAACCGCAAAATTTTACGGCCAATGGGATCACAGAAAACGTTCACTTTCCGAGCAGTCTGTAACAGTAGTCAGTAAAACCGAACATCCCAATGTTGTTCGCATATAGTGGTATAGAGGCTGGAAATGCGAACACTAGGCGGCGGCGTGAGGCTGCGTAGATTTTCAGATTTTTCTCTGACCTCGTGTTCCGTAAGATTTCGTGATTGACTGTACATTACGTTCACACAGTTGGTTACACTGCAGTTGTACTCACCCAACTTGGTGCTGTCTTCGGTGAAATCTTTGCATGGCACTACCAGCGGCAAGTCGGTGTTAGAAGAAGCAAAGTCAGAGTCCCGGACCTGCGGGCAGACGCACCGTGAAACAGTAGTACGAACGGCAAAATACATTGCTCGACTGGTGCGTTACGTAATACACTCACATGAACAGTCGTCTTAAACGCACGTGTTGGAACAAGCGTACAATTAATTAACTGTGCCGTGAGAAAGCTGGACAGACAATCGGAACGAAGTCGCACATTCGAGGACGCGAAGAAATTTACAGATCACTAGCTTTGACCAGATGGCACGGCTACCCATATATGGCTCGCAGGAGCACCCATTTCGTTCGGAACCGTGCTCGACGCGTTCATTTTCCACTCGAAGGGGTGATCGTCCCGGCGTCCACTCAAACGGCTTGGCTTCAACGCGGCCTTCACAAACCACCCAAAAGTTCTTTCTACAGCTTTGGGAGAGCGCAACAACAACCTTACAACCTTATCAGAAGACGGGCGGGTGTTGTATAGGTGCCGAAACTATACCAGGCTGCACAATGACAATCGAAAACAGTAGCGCACCGTGCCTATTGCTACTTCATGGCGGCCACCCCTCCGAGCACAAAATGGACGCGCCAAATAGTCGGTCCCAGAATCGGAGACCCGGTTTTGTGAGGCGCAGCAGCAACGCAATTTGATGGAAACGAGGTGGTTGTCCGCAAATTTGCGCCGTCATTGGGATCCCCACCCCACACAAGTTTTCGGAGCATGGAATACCAGAAAAAATGTTTTCAATAAATCCACTGCGTTACTCTCTGTGTGGAACGGCGCACTGAATACTTGCCCGCGCGGATAACCCATTTCTCACCATGCCATGCACACTGCGACGTAGCGAGAAAATTAAGCGCCGTCGCAAGAGGAAGCTTCAGTTCGGGCGCTCCTATATAAATACATGTAAAAGGAGAATTCATTTTCTCGGCAACCACAGCACCAAATTTGACGCGGTTTGTTGCATTTAAAAGAAAAACTTAAGCTCTAGTGACTGCGTGCTTCGAATTTTCGATTTAGGTTGTAAATTTTTTTATTAATACCTGGCAAAAATGCCAAATTATGAGAAAACGAAACTATCACGTTTACAACTCTGTAATTCGGCAATTAAACATGATAGCCCAATTCTGTCAATTGAACCTAATAGTACATCTAAATAAAATTGGCATGTTACACATGAATCTCAAAAAATTTATAAATATTGAAATACAGCTTTCGCAGTAGCCTTATGCACAACGTAATGAATTCACGCTAGATATAAATTGACACATCGAATTTGTCCGCTTTAAATGATCTAATTGATGGTGTTTACTGAACCAAGATATCTGTTCTTGATATAGAGCTATTATTTGTAAACTTCGTGCTTCTACATTTCTCGCCATTTCAAATTTTCGAGTATTATTTTAAAAGGACTCAGGCCCCAAATCAAGATTCCGCTTCCAATAGCCACTAGAATTCAACTTTCTCTCTCAATTGGAACAAATTTCATTAATAGTGGTCCCGGAGTTAACTCAGAAAAACGTTCCTGCACTTTACATGTGTTTCAGTAGGCGGCGTCGGAGTTTGGCCCGAGCTAGAGCCATCTCGACACTGGACTGGATAACATTATTATGGTCCTGCAGGCTACCTCGATGTTGAAAAAAAAATATAGCTTCGTTGTTCGCTGTAGTAAATACATCGATTCCAATCGGCCTCAGTCCTGCACATATATACACACATACATTATTATATATACACATTATTATTACTTACATTAGGACTAATATAATGCACTTTACTTTCTTTTTCTAAGACAGTGCATGCAGCCCACCAGCTAGAGGAGCCAGGATAATGTTACGCATTTTTCACGCTACCATAAACCAGCACTAGAGATGATGTAAAGTCATTTCTAAAAGCAACCTAAGTGGACTGTGGTGCCCACGTAAAAAGTCAGGGGTCCTAGGAACATTGCAGGCACTCTGTCCAACCGGTAGTGAAAAAAAAAAAAGCCCGCTACCGCCACTTCATTTAATTATAAAATGGAGCGCCGTCGTCCCACCTGGCAACGCCTGGTCTGAGATTGCGTCCTTTTGGGTTTTAGCAAAGTATATATCTCGTACGCGGATGGTGTCATGCAGAATTTTGTTTTTCGATTGCCGCGCTTCGCACGTGAGCATATTTTTTTCATGCGTGGCCGGTGCTCCCTGGTGATCACTTGCCTTGAATCATTTCGCACGCTGTTTCTAAGAAAAAAATTAGGAACAAACATATCATGCCTTTAAATATTGCTGAATAAAGTACATTTCAATACTGCGAAGCTTGTGGACATTACTTCCACCCATCGTGGTTGATTAGAGGCTACAGTGTTGGGCTGCTAATTAAGCATGATGCCACGGGACCAAATTGCGGCCACGGCGGCTGCATTTCGATGGGGGCGAAATGCAAAACCAGCCGTATACTTAGATTTAGGTGCAGGTTAAAGAACCCATGGGGCTGTCAATTATTTCGCAGCCCTCCACTACGACGTGCCTCAAAATCAAGTCTTGGGTGGGTACGTAAAGCGCCATGTTTAATTTTTAGCAATAAAGGTAATTTTGGCGTATCGTCATAATTTCTCTGATTCACTTGCCTTGAAATCGGTCACAAAAATCAGTCAACACCTCCAGTCATCGTAGTTCCGCCGTTCCACCATCGCGCTCCCGCATAGCTAGCTACACGAACGACACCGCTCACATCCTGCCGACCACGGTGTCCTGCCGTGTTTTTCTTTTTTTTTTTACGTGCTCCTTTCAGCTACTGTGACTTCAATACATGTCAACCAACTCGTCCAAGAAGAAGGTTTATTGGGACCGTTATTTCCCCGCTCACTTCGCTCGCTCTCTTTCCCATCAACTCTTCTGTCCAACTCACGTGGCTGAGGCCAGAACCCACTACTCCCCCCCCCCCCCCCCCGCCCCCGGGCCCAACAAGAATATGCCTCGTTTCCTGGCGCACCGTCGAGGTCGTTATCTCAAGCTCCAGCTGTCGCGTTAAGCAAAGGTGTTCTTTGATAATAACAAGCAAGTCTCCTAGTTTTCACGCACCATGGTACAAAAACATTTTTCTCTTGTTTTCCTTGTGAGTGTCCGCAGAAATTATTCGATAACGAAAAGGTCTTGCAAACAACGACATTCTCTTTAAGCGCCACTCCTTTCTTTATCCACTAGGCAACGCTCTTGCGCTCCTTGGAGAACAAAAACACACCGGTGGTCTTTTTCAAATTTCTACTGGCGAGCATCACCATTCGTTCATATGACACAGCAGACCTTCACCCGGCACGAGTTCTTGCTTCACCGATGCTGCCACATGAGCTTCGATGATTGTTGGTGCCACCATAACCAGAGAAAAAAAGTGACTTCAAATTAAGTTCAAATGCGTTTTGTTGAAGTTTGGAGCTGCTCGCTAACTTCTGAATCTGAGTGTTTGGTCTGTATCATCATTAGCGCAAGCAGCCAGAGCGGAAGCAATTTCGTTGGCCAAAATAAGAGCCTACTACTGAAGAAAATTTCGCTGAAGGCGATTTTGCGTTCTTGCCTGGCGCTTGTGTGTATTAATTTTGGGGGAAGGTTACATGCCCAAACAAGAATCTCACTACGAGGCACACCATAGCGGGAGACTCGGCATTAAGTTTGACCACCTGCGACCGCTTCCGGAGCACACAATGCGTTGTACACGGTCGTCATTGCATTTCGCCCGCACCGGAATACGACTGCCGTGGCAGGGTTTGAACCCGCGACCTCGATCTCAGCCGCGTGACGCCAGAGCTCCTGGGCTAACGCCGGAGGTTTACCTAGTAGTAAACATCTAAATAAACTTGCAAGCGTACAAGAAGACGGCGAACTTTGTTGAGGCGTGGCCAAAAACTAAATCAAACAAGCATGAGCGCTTCCCGCGCGTTTGAAGTTGCACATCACGCTGTGATAAATGACACACATCCGAAGGACGTGTCTCAAAATAAAAATGGTCGTTTCGTAAAATCTCATGGGTATGTTTCTAACACAGACAAGAAATGTCACAGCGGCACTGCTGCACCTCTGTGGCTATGCTCAAGAGACCTGAAGAAAGAAATCATCCTGCATTGCAGGTACGTTGAACCGATCTTTGCAGCTTGTCGCAGCGATCTCCACCAAGGCCGTTAAAGAGTCATTTGTCACTCCCGAGGCTGCCAAATGTAACCCTACGTTTTATGTTCATTTTTTTAGGAAAGTGGCTCACAGCCTTCCCGCTGCAAAGCGATGGGGGTGTAGTTAAAGTGTCATCAATCAAGAAAACGCCTAGAAAGCGAAAACCTTGAGTAAGAGTTGTGCCAAAGCAGGATCGTGTAAACGTGGCCGAACTGCACACCGGTATCTGATGCATATGGCGAGACCTGCGATAGAGGAGCGAAGTTCGCTGTGATAAAATGGCATGAAATATACAATGCCGATTAATAGAAATGCTCTATGAGGTAATTCAGCATTCCCTTAAAGGTGGTGTTGAGTACAATTCAAAGTTTCACGCTTTTGCGATATACGGACGCCGCACAAGTCTTGACCACTTCTAGCAAACGAAGCGTAAAGTTCCTTACGGTGACTTGGATTCAGAAAACGATCCCTGTGTTCTGCACAAGCAATTTCTCAAAAATGTGCAATAATCTGCACGAAATGAAGGCCCCCTTTTGAAAACAATCTTTAACGTTACTATGATACAGCGATTTCCCAAAAACATTTCTGCCACTTGAATTATTGAGACAATGCTTTGTAAGCGAAATTGATTACACTATTTCTGAATTTTTAATATTATGGTTCTCGAATCATGGCTTTTCTGACGCAAAAGAATTAACAACCTTAGTTTTCTTTTTCACAAGTAACTACAATACAAAATGATTCCCGATGGAAGGGCATGTGTCTAGCGGCCTACGCTGTTACTTATTTTTTATCACTGAAGAGAAAGCAAATAATATAATCACTAAAAAAACAGAAAGCCTGGTACAATCGCTAGAAGTCAGTTTATGGGTTGTGACACCATTCCTTTTCTACTTTTAGCAAAGTCTTATAAATCATCCCAAGTGACATGCTGCGTGGAACTTTCATATTCTAACGTCCTTCCGCTTGCATCAGGTACAAAAGCAGGACACGTGTCAGGTTGACCTCCCACCTTTCCTATCTCGCCCATGCTCATCCGACTTCGCTGAGCATGGTAGATTAACTGGTAACGGGATTTGACAAGTGACCTCTCACGAGAACTGAAGAGAGCGAGGTTTTGGTTTCTTTTGCGTCCCCTTGACATTTAATTTTCCCTTTATTCGATTTCGTCAATATGAATCGACGGCACGTTCGAAGGATTTCGCGCCTCTCCCGAGCTCTTCATGATCAGCTGCTTAAAACTTAAGCTGTGTCTTCAGACACTGCGGCGGTCATCTCATAATTGGCTCCCAAGCAACATATTATACACGGGAGGGCGGGGTTCTTCCGTGTGACTCAGACAACTGCACCTGTTGAGCGAGTTCTCTGAGATAAAGATGAGTGCGATGAAAGTGTTAATTGGAAAGTGGGTGCCGATGAATGGAAAATCCTCGCAGGCTTACGTTTCCCAGGTCTCCTTCATTTTCTACTCAGTCCGGCAGCGCTGGACAACTTTAAACAGAATCGATAGGGACGCCTGACGTTTTCTTTCTAGTACTTGCGACGGCATCGGGAAAACCTTCTGCGTATTTCAGCTGCGCTTAAAAACTTGGTAGAAAGTGTTGTCTCAAAATGACCAAAAACGTGAACACATCTAACCCTATATAAAGTAGGTCGGGGTATATATATATATATACATATATATATGGTTTAGCTATACATTGCAATATTTGAAGTGCTAGAAAACTTTGTTACAAATTGAAGTATAACAAGCTGACGGCATGAAAATTCTTGTTAAGCGCATTCCAACGACAGCAAATTTTCACTCATATTGTGATTGCATGGGTATTTCCTGCAAGTGCTTACGTTCAGGTTCCTTGGATATTGTTTCAAAACCTTGCCCGAATGGCTAGTGGTGGGCTGTAAATGCCCACCTGGATACAACTGGTAAAGCGAAGCCATCGATCCGTAGCTGATAGCCAACTTCTCTCTATAAAAATGCAATGATTTCTTTGATTACTCGAGCCTGCGAAAATAATCCACGGGAATAAAATGAAAAGCGAATGATCGGATGAGGACTGAATGCGAGTGCTTGAACTTTCAGGGTGGGGCGAGAGAAATTGGCAAATGAGAATGTGCGTTGTAAATGTTTCAGACTAAACTGATGGTAAGACCGCTTCTCAAAAGAAAATGAAAAAAACACCATGTCCTTACTCGGATCATAGGAAGTGTTTGTAAAAGGCTGTAGAAAGTCTTTCTTTTTGCTTTCGCCACTTGCTACAGCAAAAAGGTGCCTTTAGGGATCTTAGTGAAGAAGAAATCAAAATGAAGTTGCATGATCTCTCTCGTTTTCAGGTTCTAAATTCAATTCTCGTGTACTCGTTAGCAGTTACTCCAACATTATTTCCAATGAGCTAACTACATTACACAGTTACGTTATAACGTTTGAATTCCATCACTAATCACATTAGAATTCGTTCTGCGCGATTCTTTCTTAATCTTTGGATATTAAAAGACTTGTGCGCGAAGTAAATGTCACTTGCTATGTTAATAAGGCCAAATAGGCAGCTCTGCTATTTAATGAATGCACAAACGTGCTCTTTCAGACCATTTATGAGGACGGTTTGATGTCTCGCTGTGTCCAAGAGGTTTATAGTTGACGGTAAATTGCTGCTGGGCTGGCCAATCTGTTCTTACAAAGGCTGTCTGGAGAAATATCAAGATTTAGACAACAGGTGCCTGACCCTACTAAACATAGGCAAAAAAAAGAACAAATAATAGCACAAAGCACGGAGTTAGTGGTGCAGGGCGCATTGGTCTTATATCATAGCAGCTAAGCGAATGATTGACACATATCTGTCAATACAAGCAAACATCCTTTGGTATTTTTAACGCCTTGAAAGTCAACAGGGAGCGGCCGCTGGATAGGCAGCAGTGTCTTGCAAAGAGATCAGGTGTTAAGCTGGAGTTTAGGCAAGGTTCTAGTGAGTGCAGCCAAGTATTATGTGTCAGCTAAGTCAGCTTTCTTTGGCCAGTATTAATGCGACAGCTTTCTTTGGCAAGTACCCCGGAGCAACCTTATCTGTCCCATAATGCGTTGTAACTGAAAAGTAGGGGCTTAATTTAACAACTTAAGACAGGTAATTGCTATAATAGCGTAACTGTACATGATTGGTTACTTTAGGATTGGTAAAAGAAAATCGGGTCACGTCCACTGAGTAAACGTTCTTTGGCGGGTACACCGAAGAAAACTTGTCTGTGCCGTAACGCCTTGTAACTGGGGAATAAGTGCGTAGTTGGTCATGTTAAAACAAAACATATACTCGTTATAATAGTCTAACGGTCGATGATTGGTAGCTTTAGAACCGACGAAGAAACTGGTCACGTCGCCGTGGCCTCGACATAGTCATTTGATGCAATAGATATACAATGATACTCCCAAAAATGATATTTTGCAGACGGAACAACGAGAACAGCGATAGGAACTGGGAGATAATCAACAACAAGAAGAGGGAAGCAAGTGCTCGTTAGGGCGACGTTCGTCGTAAGAGACTGCTCACATCAGTATGTCGCCTCGACATACTCATTTGATGCTATAGAGAGGCACACAATGATACAAAGATAATGCAAAATTAAGCAGGCTCCCCGCCTCCAGAGAATAAAAGCAGGTTGTCTGATTCAGAATAAAACAGTGCACTGAATGCAACAAATAATTATAATCCCCGTGATTGCATTGAATATAATTGTGCTTGGAACTTTATAATATTGTCTAAGCAGGATAGACATGATAACCAACAAAAGAGCTTCGGAAATTCTGAGAATTGTCTACTAATACGTAAGCATTCCTTGGCTCCGGTAAAAATCGATAGGTAAGAGCGCGATAGTAGACATGCATAAGCTACTGACATAAGTGAGCGAACGCTAAGTAACAGTTGAACCAAAGAATGCTTAAGCATTGGTAGGCAAATCTCCGAATTTCTGTAGCATTTCTCATGTTAGGCGAAGCTAGCGAAAAGGAATTGTTATCTTTATTATTTGCATTGGTGTCTTTCTGCATCAATTATTTATTCACTTTCTTGCTCTGTAAAAGAAAGTTCAAGTATAGCCGAGGAGCTCATTATTTCAGTCTTTCCACAGCAACTGATTTCAAACAGAACTTAACAAAACAACGAATTTTAATAGCCAACACTACGTGCCTTTGTGCGGTCTTCTCGCGCATGCCTGCCGCAGGCTGCTCGTACCCTAAAGAATGGTGTATAACATAACACACTCCGGTTTCGCGTCCTTAACTTGGAGATACTGCCCCAGTACAAGTCACCTTAAATCCTTCAGATTTTTCTTGTTGATCTCTAGCACTCTCGATCTCGCTTCCAAGTTATTAGTGCCCCGTACGAATTAAAAGCGAATATAAAGTTGCAACTCGGTTTCGCCCGAGATTGTTCATGTTTCATATCAAGGCGCAAGAATAGCGCTCACGTAAATCTCTGAGAACTGTCGCCGACGCAAGAACTGACGCTTACAAATTGTCGAAGTTCAACGTGAAAACCACGGCAAAGCTAGAAATACGCACTTTTTGTTACACAACTAAGATAAATGCGAGGCTTTTATTATTAGTCTTCTTTCTTAAAGGGTCGACGCATGAGTTTGTTCGGCTGACGTCCTCGAGAAACAAAATGCGACTGTTCAGCATTGGGTACAGTATATGGGTAGCGTTGTTTCCAGGTAGGGTTTGAGGAAAATAATGATGTAAATAACATGTCTGCACCATTTGGCGTCTCAATTTCCTGAAGAGCTATAGCCTGCCCATCTGCAATAAGAATTTGATGTGACCGTGATGTATGCACACCTTTCTCCAAAGACTTCAACGGAAAGTTGAATAATGTAGAAGGAGGCCGAACTTTCTATGAGGTAATAAATAATATTGCGTGCTATATTTCATGCAACCTATAACGTGCTACTTTGCGCACAGGAACTAGTCGGGGCAACAATCCGGGATATTGTCAAGCGCCCGTTTGGAAAGTTTTATGGCTATTGTTATCTTGTCTGAAAAACTGCGCTATTTGTACTAGAACGCTGTTTTCTCTTCACGATGATAGTAGAATGTTTATGCATCAGATATATTGCCTTTCTAAACAAAACCAATCGCCTCACATGAATATTGGTTTGAGCGTCTAGTTTTCAGAACAAGTGGAATTTTAACATGCAGGCAGCGTCTAAAAGCAATCGCGCGGGGTTGAGTAACACGGGAACGGCAAAAAAATTAAAATAATGTCGAGGATGTTTCACGTTCACTACGTTAAATAGATAATTATACATATCTAAACGTCCCTATGTTCGTACATGATGAACCTCCCTTTATCTCATGACTGATGGCAAAACAGTAACTTTTAGTTCTCTCCGAAGAAGACAACACATAAATTATCACTTATTGGGCCCACGTTCATGTACAGCTCACATGCAGCCGCATCTGTATTCAATGACAGCTGTCGTAAGCAGTTCGTGACACGCTTCCTGGTGCTCGGTAATGTCTAACATCTGACAACTGTCACGGCTTCTTGATCACAAGCGCCATTCGTTTTTTTTTACGCATACAAATTGCTGCTTTTCAGGTCCCTGTACGGCACGCGTACTCTGGTAGCTCGCTGAAGGACCGACGCTGGTCGTTCAAGCACACAGAGTCCCACAGGGTGCCGCGACTGCGCGTGCGCCGTGCCGTTTATTGGCACACCGCTGTTCCCGCGCGCTATCGACCGCTTCAAGTTCGGTTAATGCGATCCCCCGCATGAAGCGGGGTATACGTTTTGGCGACCCTCTCTGAAATAACGGCAGAACATTTGTTATTCACGTTTAATGCAACACAATTATTTACAATAAAATAAGAAGTTGTGTAATATTCACAATTGCCAAATAGTCATGGGAGGCTCCGACCAGCGCATCCTGACAAATAAGAAAAGCAAATTAAAGGCAGGTTTAGAGCGGCCGCCTATTTATTCTTTGGCAAACGCGCTTGCCATCGCGCACCACACAGCAAGAAAAACAGAAAGAGAGCGAGAGAGATAGATAGATAGAGAGAGAGAGAGAGCATAGAGAAACAGACGGGTGCACGATCACAAGTTGCTACCTCCGGGCATTGAGACAAGGTAAAGCTTCCAAATATATTACAGTGCTCTGTTTTCCACATTTATACTTACTTATGCCATAAGTCTTAGTTGGGTTGTACGTACGCCATTACCAGCTGCTACATCCGTTCCATGTAGCAACTCATATCTCCTGGCCGTTGTGGCCGTACAGGACAGCTTTTTCCAATAATTACTGGTGGTCATGCATAAGAACTCAGCAACGCTAATGTTTCCACATTCGCGATGTTGTGGCAACGTAATCGCAGGAACAGAGAAAAGACAACTGCATCATTAGTGCTTTGCTCCTGCGTCTTCTACGTGGCCTTATGGTGCGAACGAAATGGTCGAAGTACTGGTTGATTGACGTAAGGGAATTAGGGTTAAGCGAATGTCACGATATAGGGAGGAATACGCAGACTAAAGGAGCCGCGCACTGAACAAAGATGTTTCTCTACGCACGCCATCTCACTTGAGCACCTTCAAGCAACATCTAATGGCTAAGGCCAAGGACTATGTCAAACTAATAGCTCGGCTTGTCTGGACAGCTGTTTGGATAGCTCTGCAGTGGCTGTTTCAGTGCTGTTGTACCACATCTTACAGAATTAAGAATGATATCGACCTTTGATATGGATTGGTTTGTTAAAGCATATTGGCATACAGTTAATATGTGCACAGAACTTTTAAATAAACAATGAGGGTAGATGCGTAGACTGTCCAGGGGACCTCCTGGTCAACAATCGCAAAGAAGAGGATCAACAATAAGCAACCACGAATTAAGCAGCCAAAACAACTATACACAGAATACGTAACAATAAACTGTAGGATAAATCAGAATACGTAAATAAATTTGAGAAAATTATAGGGAACTGTTACGGCTTACTACACTTGCATGCTATTAGGAAACTGAATATCTTTCTTGCGAAGCATTCTTCTCAGGTGTAGGCCTTTTTCTGCGAATGAGCGGACGGTTGAGCGAGGTATACCGACGTTTACGTAGGCTCATCCCGGTTTTGGTCAAGTCGAATTACGTGCCGCAGGGGTCGTGACTGGGTAGGTGCCATTGGCGGGAGTGGGCATGTGCCCTGGGTGGAAACTATGTCTACTACTACATGTGTGTTTTGAAAGCCTCTTAGTGTACGCCACTGGTACCTGTCCCCGCGGCCAGCGGGTATGTGTCACTGCGTGCACGTTTTCTTTCTATCTTGTATCTTGCCATCACAAGCGATTTATTTTACTCTTTTACGCTATACACACTACAGCTTACGAGTTCTACAAAACCATTCGCTACACAGCCGTTACATTAATGACACCACCATTCTGTACAACTGATATGTGCTTCGCATTACGTACCCATCAGCTACAGTGAAACCTGCCAAACGAGGAGGAGGAGGAGGAGGAGGAGGAGGAGGAGATTTTAATTAAGAGGAAGGAAGAGAGGTCGGCCTGGAGAGCGTGTCTCTAGCCTGTTACTCTTCACTGGAGAAAGGGGAAGTGGGAAATGCCGGGAAAGGTAGGCGGCGGGTGATTATGTTATGGTACAAAAAACGCTTTTCACATGCCTTGGCAAAGGGGACTTATCAAGAATAATGATATTATTTGCGGTAGCTGCGCCGGTGACAATGGCTTGCTGAATCTAAAATTGACCACACAGTTAATGATATCTAGCAACGAGCAAATTTCGCTTTACATTTTCTTTAATTTCTTTTCTGAGAGGCTTTCGACGGTTTTCTTATGTTCTGCACATCTCTCGCAGGGTATCCGAACCACATATTCGGGGTTTTCGGGTTGAACACGTACGCATGTTTTTGCATTCTCCCTGTCCTGAGGCGGGTGCAGAACGACATCTCCTAATTGACTGTGGAACGAGTGGATCAGAAGTGAGATTGCCGGAGGCCTTGGTAATTCCGGTAAGATGAACGAGAAGGCCGAAATTCGCACGGTTGGCGAGACTGCCTTCTTATTCAGCGGAGAACTGTCTAAACGAAGTCATTCTGTTCAAGCCGACTCCTTTTTTTTATATTAAACTTCGCAAAACTACTCGATTGGGCAGGAAACTTCGAACTCCTCAAACCCAGTTTCCATACAAAACGCCTCCAGCTATTACTCTCAGCAGAAATTGAAAAGTGCATATATATAGAGTGAATGGCGAGCAAGCATACGTTTTGAGCATGAGTGTAAACTGGGGCGAAAAAAGAAATACACATAAAGATGACAGGATGGCTGCATGGCTTATAAAATGTCGGGTAAGTTAATTTTCCACACAGCTCAAAAAAAAACAAAAATATACCCAGCACGCTTCTAATACCATTAGAAGCCAAACAGACAAGGAAGCCAACGAAAGGAACGGTTTTATAAAAACAAAAATTGTGGGCTCCTCTGTTTTCTCTGTTCTCGATCATTGTTTCTAATTCGTAATCTAAGCCAGTATAGTGAAGTCAAGTTGAATAATGGCTTTACAAAAAACGATGCAGCGATCACATTTTTTCAGCCAGTTTTGTCTAGCCAGTGATTCTTGTGGCGGCCGCTAGCATCACGCAACGTGTGCCCGCCATATTTTGGCTGTACGCCTGGCAAGCTTTATGGTCGTCGTTGCTCTCTGCAGTTTCTAACCTGCCCGATTCCTGCCGTTAATGCTGTGACAACGGCTTAATGTTGACAGGGCACTTTGAGTTTGATTGTAGGTTCTAAATATTCAATTTCCCCGGGGTGGGCAGCGCAACCCGGACGAAAGACAAAGGGAAGTACACGTATCGTGTACTTTGTTTTGTCTTTCGTCCGGGTTGCGCTGCCCACCTCTGAGAACCTGTTCAGTAACCAACTCGCCCAGCTTGCCCTGTTATTCCAGTAAACATTCGTTACCTCTCATCTGGTTACGTGCGATACGTATTTTCTAAAGGGCAGGACGACTACGCACCTACCTCAACGACTAGAAACCTTGAGCAGTGGCGATACATCGACTCACATGTCCAAACTTTATGCGATGACTCAAGCATGAAGATTTTAATTGTGCTAATCTGGCACTTGTGACTAAAACGTCACGCAGTGTTTCAGAAATGATACCCAGTGATCCTAATAAGTAGTCTGCAGTGTGAGTTTATTCAACGTACGCATTTTGTATTGTGGCGTTCTTCGCATTTCAGCCATTTTTATTTCCCCACAATCTTGTCGGAGTAATAAGCTTGACATCAACTACATTATCCGATTAACCTTAACAATTCAAAACATTGAAAACATAAATGAAGACTGGCCTGCTTGATTTATTGAACATTGTTTTATCCAGGCTTATTGTTACACCGGTAGAATTGGGAAAAAAAAGAGAAAAAGAAATGGAAACGATAGCTTCCGTGGCAAGTACTACAACTTCGTTGTAACTACATTAACAGACAACGGAGCCTTATTCGCTTTCCCAACAACAGACGTGTCTTTTCCAGCCATTAACATTACAACCATGTGAATGAAGTGGTGTAAACATAAACAGAACCATCACGTGTACGAAATCTGGCAGCGAATGATCATTTTCTCATTTATCTAAAAAAAGATCCAACATAATGCCATATTTATTTCAGAATTTGTTGAAGTGACAACAATAATGAAAATCAGTGCAACGGTACAACTTTGAAGTACAAAGGAAAATATAAAAAATACTACAAACAACAGGACCGTCGATATCGATACACGCCAAGATTGACGTTGCCATAAAATACATACTTCGCTTTACTTTGCCGTGATATTTTGTCATCTGCACGTCACGAGGCTACGAACGTATGCGTCGACACGCATGAATATGTAATAAATAAAAACGTACACTGCAAAAACAAGCCAGCTTGCAGGCTTTACACAAAACATATGATGCTATAAATATTCTGACCGGCCGCTCAAGTGTTCCGGATCTTAGGTAGATACCCAATACGGAAATATTTGATGCCGACTGGATTGTGTTCTGTAAGGTGCCTGCCGCATGGCGATGTACACTTCTTCGTTATTGTCAGCCTCTATAGTCATTGGAAGTGTAGCGTACACTGTGCTTCAACCTGTATAGGCTTGCTTATTTTCCTTCATTCGCCCCCCATCCTTCTGCACAAAAGGTTCAGATTCATAAATATCTCTTTGCCATAAAATTTTGATAGGAATACTTGTCCTTTGTGCGGACGTACCTCTCTTCAAAGAGAACGCGCTCTGCTTTGCTACATAAAGGGGTTTTAGAACGTTGACGATAAGTCACCGACATGACGCGCCAGGAACCCCGGCGCAGCAAGGGAGCGCGGTTCACGTTCAAAAGACTTGAAGTAGGCGCTCCCTATACCTTCTTGCTTACCGATGAGAATCTCGTAAACATCCCTTACGAAGGCCCGATAAGGCATAGAAAGCAGCGAAGAAAGATCGCCGAGCCCAAGAGACAACGAAGAAAACAGGCGAATTCATTGTCCGGGACTTTGTGCCAGTGACAGCCGACGTCCATGTCGCCGACGTGCAACTATGATCTTGGAGGGGAAGTACTGTTGAATTCTTGGAATATATTTTATGTGGACGACAGAATAGGTCATCACATAGCCTCCGGCGGCATCCTTTGTTGCAGTCAAATATATTCGAGTGACATTTTCGAGGCGAGTGTTTGTTTGGGCGCGCACAAGTTGGGATGCACATCACTCCTGAGACGTCGTCAGGCGCTGCTTTAGGGTACGTTTTCGGTAATAAGACACGTCAGATACACGTATGGGGGCCAGATTCCTCAATAAATCAGTGCGGTTTCTCGCTTTTACGAAAGAAATAATAATTTTGCTATAGCTGCAACTCTTCTCAAGAAACAGCTTTCACTGAATTTCAATGCGTATTATGATGTAATATGCTTAATTCTGTTTCCACCACGTGCTAGATTACCAAAAAGGAAGTTCATTTCCAAGCAGTGAAGTGTTTTCTCAATGGAACATTCCAGTGAAACCTAAACTGAGCATTTTTGGTATCCATCAAAACTCCGAACTTAAATGAATGCCGAGTTGTCACGAAGGTGCTCACATTTATGGCAAATTCTTGGGTTGGCCTTGCTTATCTTTAGTTAAACTTGAGCTCTTAGTAATTAAGGCAGATGGCAATATCGGAAGAATTCTCAGCTGAACATCACTTCGTCATGAATTGAAGTTGGCTCATTTCGAATTTTTTTTTCAATGGGCTTTTTTTGTAGAACGAAGCTATTAAATGTTGTTCATCTGAATAGTTCAACAGCGGCCAGTTTAAGTGTACAAGCTGTATATAACTGCATCTCGTCTGCAATAGCATCATAGATTTGACCGAAGCTGATTAGCCAAAGGTATAATGAATAAGTTGTGCTATAGGTTCTCACAGCCGTCTTTCATTTTATGTGGCACACACAATTAAATATGTATCCACAATGTGCTAAACCAAAGGCATGGTGAATGTTACGTTGCATGACTTCAACGTAGCGAAAGCAGCGCAATGTTTCATCAACGTAAAATATGAAATAGTCATATTTAGGTAGTAAGATCGACAAAAATGCATTTGAGATCTCAGCCTGGAGTGCTGGCTTCTTATTTCAAGCATTGCCATTCAGCTAATATTTTATACCCTGCTGATGTTTAGAGACACTGTAGAAATTAAGGCTTAGTAAATACGTTATGCGTCATATTCTTACGGAAAGCAACCCTTTTTGGGCCAAAATCAGGCGCTGCAAAGGCTGGAAATATTCAACGCTGCAACGCTCTATAATTTTCTTGGTTTTTATCATAATGCACACCTAGGGATACTGTAGTCAGCTTGCGTATAGATTAGAAAACCTCACTTAGAACCATCCCAGCTTTCTTCTTACAGACCGACAGTCTGATGGAATGTGAACAAAACTTATTCTTGCCTTTTCCGCATTCCTTTTGAAGGTTTCCCTTGCCAAGTCTCGAATGGTGTGCCATGTCTCGAGTGCATGTCTCGAATAGGCGACGCCTGCTAAGTGCCGTAGAGGCAAATGGCGCTCCCCTGGAGCCATCAAAATTTCTTGGCATGAGCTAGCTACGGTTGATGCTAATGCATCTATGATGTCCTAACCTATAAAAAAGAAGATTGCATTACTGGAAGGCATGGGAAGCTGATCATCGCCGGCAAAGTTACGTTTCCATGGAGATCCGAAAAGCTTCCGCGTGCAATACTATAGAACTCGAGTGATAATGTTCAGTGATCACGCCATTCACGACTTACGCCTTAGTTCTGTGTTGTCATTATGGTTCGATCACTAATATTCGCCTTCGAATCATATTCAGCTTCGTATTCAGATTCAAATTCGTATTGTAAGCCAAAGCCTTACTGAGCTCTGTGGAAATATAACTGTTACAGTGATGCGTAGCGATAACAGACGCTGCCATAGTGCACAGCATAGGGCAAAGCACACAGTGCAAGCTGCAAGGCATTGTTGAGCGTAGTCGAAGTACTGTAGACATGACAAAAAATATCGGAATGCTCCCTACAATCCCAGTACAAAATACATGTTAAACTGCACGAATACATGTCGCGGCACTACAAATAGCTTACTACTGCTTACGAATTCCAAAGCTTAGGTGACTTTTTCTTAACGTAGCGGCTCCACTGTCATGGGCAACTTATGACGAAGCGTTGCTGTGAAAACAAGGATGTAGCCTTGCGCGTACCTCTTACAGTAATAATGGCTCTTGGACGCGGAGAAAAGAGAAGGCACTCCTTGCTTATTCGATTGCAATCAGGCAGATGCACAATGAATGCGAGCCAACATTGGTCTGAAGTACTGGAGAGTTCATAGGCTCCGGCTCTCGCCTTCTTCTCATTTTGCTCATCGTCTTCAATTTCCATCTCCCGTATTCCTTGTGTTCTTCATGGAGCGGTCATTGCATCTTTCCACAGCTTTTACTTTTACACTTCTCATCCTCTTATTTTAACGAGTACAAACAAAGCCGTTTCTCTTCCAGCGACCAAACAACATTACAGGGATACAGAAACAGACGCCGTGGATAAGTTGAGATGAAAGTGACAGTCGAAGCGGCACTTCCCGTAGCGATCCAAGCCTTATTAGATTTCACAATGAAAGGCCCAACTACCATAACGAAGGCAACGACGAGGAATGAAATCTATTGGGTAACATCATTATTACTACGTCAAAATTACATGTTCTTGATTAGCAGAACAATTTGATAACTCCTAAAGCGGGACGTCTTTGGGGCCAGCCTTCTCGCTGCCTGAATCGCAAATGCAGAGCGCTCTCACAAGTGCGCTTTCGTCTTGCATCCCGCTGCTTATGTGGAGTTAAATGACAGGGTTACTGCCTTATGTATGGCCAAGGGAGCAGACAAGACGCACCAGCGTTCCATGGCTTTACTGTGAACAGCGTTTGTCAACTAAAAAAGTGAGAACGGCGCTTAACCATCAAGTATTTTCTGACGCTTTCATCCCGGCACCTAACGCAAAAACAAGCTACGTTATAGGCCAGTGAGCAGGTATATCCTGTCAACATATACCTTGAATAATTTGCGTTTCGAGCTGATCGTTCTAAGCACTGGACTGTTGTACACTAGTCTCAATTGCTAATATAGCGCCAGTTTAAATGTGCAATACTGGGGTTTAGCGAAAATGGTGCATGGCATGCCACCGAAGTTAATACTGAATACAGGAGAAACACATCGGATATAATGTAGATTTCAAAGACAGCTCGACAAATGTGCCAAAAAGGAAAAGACGAGTGACGTGGAAACATACTCTGAAACTGCCGTAGGTAATTATACAGTGATTCCTTTCGGTTTATTTTATTCCAATCATATCATCAAACCTTCAAGCACGGCGAATGGTAATGATAGCGTATGCGGAGCGCATCTTGCTGAACCGACAGAGCGCGAAATGAAAAAAAAATAGAAATCTTGCAATAGAATTGTTACTTTATTCCGTATGCAAGAGCACTCGGGGGCTCCGCACATTAGCCCTAAAATTATCTGAAAAGCTTCCAAGAGTGCAGCAGTGTTCTATGCAAGGTCCCGTGCGAGTCGCTGAATGTATCAAGCATTCGACTATATATTTGCTTTAGAGAAAGAAAAATCCTATTCAGTGCGCAAAACATGGGAGGAAGAAAGATGAAGACAAGACAGAGCGCACTCCTGCCGTGTGTGCTCTATCTTGTCGCCTCCTTCCTTGCTTCCATGATGAGTGCACTAAAATTGATTTTTTCTTGCATAAAGAATATTTCACCAACCAGCCCAAGTATCATCCTTTTGAAGATTTGGACGTTTCATAGCTGCTTATTGATTAAATAGTGTCGCAGATTCATGTGAATGAGGGGTAACTTCTATATATGTGACGTTTGCAGGCCGCAACCTTCCAAGAAAAGAGAACATGGTAACTTTGCGTCGTTTCTTCGCTATTCTTTCCGCTCTATCTTCCAAAGGAGTCTGAAAATTATGTTCCTGAAATGAGAGTCTTACCACTAATGCTTCCGAATTCTGGAGCATTTCAGAGAACTCTTGTGGACCTCACAACATGTTCCTATAATAGCTGACGCTTCGACGCTATGAAGCGTCTTTGTTACTTCTTCATCGCTACTGTGAAGCAAAAACATATTCCGTAATATGCATGCTTTAATAACTGAATGCTTTGAATAAAAGCGAAATTGCGCCTTTGCACTCGTATTTCCACACTCACAGGACGAAGAGAGACAACGCGTAAAACTAATTTATTTTGAGATGGTGTCGCAGAATTTAGCTTTATTATCCTAACAACTCAATAACACCCCGTCAGTCGTAATACTCGAGTATCTATCTCTTAGGCGTTCTTACCTTCATCACACGGCATATAATATTGAATGGAAACTGAGAACACCAGCATTAGGGAATGGTAATGTATCTAATATTGCTCGAGAAACCATGCAGGAATAAAAAAGGTTTGTCTAGCCGCAATTTTCAAGCGTCAATCGATTTAGAACTCTCGGCTTATATGACTTCAAGGCGTCGCTTCTCAAATAAGGACCCTGTGTCGTAGCAGCATCAAAACTGTTTTCCATTGCAAGATTTCGTAATAGATGAATTGTAGCACTTCTGGCGCCGCACAAAGCAAATCTATCTTTAGGATGAATCTATTTAGCCAGCTTAAGATAATTTATCTATTATTCTTCGAACAGCAGAAGCACTAGTTCGATGTAGCTAAATTTGAAGTACCAAGACACTGGTACCTCCAGGCAGGGGCGTAGCCAGGGGGGGGGGGGGGCTTATGGGGCTTCAGCCCCCCCCGAAATTTTTTCGTGCTGTCCATTCACCGCCGACCAAAGCAAGCCCCGGCGCCGGAAATCATTCTGGATTTTGTCTAGAACGTCTTTTTCACGCTCAAAAAGCCATTTCACCGCGAAAATTGCCAACTCGGGCTGGATTTCGCGGCAACGCCCATGCACCGGGAGTCACATAACGCTAGCAGCCCCATCCGAGCACAAAATTTCAAGGACCTTTTGATGGCGAACGGGCTGGCGCGGCATCTCGCGGAGGCCGCGGAATCTACACTCTGTCATGGAATCTACGGAGCGCGTGGATGTCAATTCCAAAACTTATTGGGTATAAAGTTCTCATAAACTTTCGATGTGAAAGGTGCACTGATATTTCAAAACATGTGCTTTAGATTTTCAATGGCGGAACTTTGTAAGTTTAATGTTCCCATAAATATTTGACGCCAAAGGTGCATTAACTTTTCCAAAGTAACACATCGGGCCATACAACGAGACAAGCCAAATCAACACACTATCCGACAAGTTGTACAAAGCCCGCAGCGAGGCCCGATGGGACGAAGCGTTGTGGTGGTTCATTCCTGCCGTCATGTCACATAAAAAAATATCAACATATTTTTCACCTGCGCCAAAGCATCCAGTGAAGACACTAAAACCAGCCAAGGTAACTACGTTCTTATTTTTTCTACTTTGACTTTTAATCGCGAGGACACATTGATCCCCTTCAATTTTTTTGTTCTCGCTCCCCTGCCCGCGGGCTGCGAGAGCCAGCCAGAGCGCATGCGTTTTTCTCGTGTTGCCCCGACCACCGCGCGGCGCACTTCGGTGCACATTCGGTTTTCTCTGGCCGAGTGCATTTTCGTCTGGCAGTTTTAGACGCTTTCTGGCTAGCAGACGAGAAAAAGAAACAATGGTCGCTCGCCGCCATCACTGTGGGGACGACGGATTGCACCGCGTTCCTTGAGCGCAACCTCTGCAGAATGTCTTGCCTCGCCGGTGTAGGATACCGAGCAGTATGCGCATGGTTCTTGGTGGACCAAGCGTCTCGTGTTTTCTTCGATATTCCTTTAATAGCCACATTAGTTGCCCAAAGTAGGCATTCGATTGTGACCAACATACTTTCCTTTGCGTTTTTTTTTTTCATTATGGTGCCCCCGCCCCACAAAAGGAAAAAAAAAAACGTTGAGGCGCAGCGAATTGTCGCGTGGTGAAAGTTCTATTTTGTTACTTATTTTGCGGAAAGTAATGGGCCATGGGACGCTTCAGCTGCGGATACTCTTATTATATTATTGCAATAGCAATTATATGGAGACTCTAGGCGCATTCCTGCCGTCGCCGTCGCCCTCATGTTCCGCATAAATTCTAACGGCGATAACATCGTGACCGTGCACCGCATGCTGTATGTGCGAGTGAAAGCATGGGGGGGGTGAGGGGGAATGGGTGAGCCGACGATGGTGGCTCAGTCTTGCGTGCGCAAGGGAGAAAAGTGAGGAGCAAGCGCGCCGCCTTCGGTCGCGCACAATACATCGGGGGGAGTGGATGGAATGGGGGCAGGATCTATAGGATTCTGTGAATCTGTGATTGCGTAACATGTTTATTTGCCTTGTTTGACCCATTATATAGCGTGACACTTTCTTAGATACGTAGATTTATTGGAGACTTATACGTATGTTTTGTGTATACGTGCAGTGAACTATGTTTCCAGTGGCACTTTTTTTCCTGTTATCAAGCTGTGTCTTCGCATTTGTATATTCCATTGTATCTTCGCATTTCTAATGTACGAGGGCAATCAAATGAAAGTGAGCCTACCCACCCCGCGCAATTATGGTTTTGTTCATTATCTGCAAGGCCTGCGCGTAGCACACAGGCATCTGTGATTTACAAAAGTGACACGCAGGTTTGAGGATAAATGTTCTTTAACGCTCTCATACACTGGGATGAACATGGTTGCGTGACGTAATGGACGCTCCAGAAGTGGAGCAGCGTAGTGCCGTGAGGTTTTTGACAGCTGAAGGCGTTTCCCAAAAAGAAATTAAGTCACCGTATGGCTGCCGTGTACGTCGAACATTGCATTTCATTGGCCACTGTGAAGCGTTAGAACAAACAGTTCAAATAAGGACGTGAAAGTTGCAAAGATGATCCCAGACCGGGCCAAAGCCATCGTGCAATCACACCTAACAAAATTGCAAAGGTTGATGAGCTGATGACACAAGAACGGAGGATACGCATCGATGAACTGCCAGAGCGTGTGAACATCGCTCACGGTTCGGTTCACCGTCACCGTTCACGCCGTAATTCATGAACATTTCGGCTATCGGCTCTTGCATGCGCAATGGATGCCCAAGATTTTGGACCACCACCAGAATACGGAGATGTTCGGCGCTGCCTTCACTCATCTGATCCGGTACGACAATAAGGGTGACGATTTCTTGTCTGCAATTGTGATCGGAGACGAACCATCATGCCACTACTACGAGCCTGAATCACGACAGCAAATCTTATAATGGAAACATTTGAATTCACCCCCCCAAAAGAAAGCAAAGGCCGTCATTTCCGCCGGGCAGGTATTGTTGACTTTTATTTTTCGATTGTCAGGGGCCATTACTGATAGAATTTGCTAAATCTTGAGAGACTATCAATTGTTTCCGATATTGCTAAACGCCGGATCGGCTGCGTGTCGCAATCAAGAATAAACTACGTGACAAATTGACGAATGGGGTCATCTTGTTCCACGACAATACCCGTCCCTACGTCGCTGATGTGGTTAATACAAAACTGGCAAAGTTCAAGCGGGGAACGCTGCAACATCCGCCAGACAGCTCAGACCTGTCGCCTTGCGACTTCCCCATTTTTGGGCAACCGAAAAAACAGCTCAGGGGAACCAGATTCGTCTCGGACGATGACGTGAATGTTAGTTGCAGACGTTTTGAAGCAGCAACCCAAGCAACTCTATGACACGGGAATTACGCGACTCGTTTGTCAATGGGACAAATGTCTAAATGCAAATGAAGGCTACTTTTAAACAAAGTACCCCATTTTTCATATATTCGCACTCTCTCACTTTCATTTGACTCACCCTCGTATATTCTGCAAAACTCCTGCTTTTTATACGTGCTCTCTGTTGCGACTATAATTTCGGTGCAATTACTCACGATACACGACCGGTGACCGCTGCTCCTGCGTAATACATTGGAACAAATGACAGCGTCATTGAGATTTTTCACTGGCCGTTGCATATGTACAAGAATGTAAACAAGGATCTTGAATGACAAAGTTTCATTAACATATTTGTCCTCAACTTGTTCATTTCATGGCCTTTACATTTTTCATATCAGCGGCATGGAATGCTTTGGTGGTTTCGAACTGATGTAGTTCTAAAGTTCGTGTGATATTTTCTTTACTTATTAAATAGACGAAAAACATGGAAGCATTGACACCAGTTATGTTGGGCACAATTTTTGGCACATACGAGTATAATATTTTATGAAAAGAATACATATTTTACTTGTATTGACAGTGCGTAGCGTTCAAGAATTCGTTTGCAGCATCTTTGGCAATGATAATGCAGTTATTATTCATGTATTTGATCCATAGGCAAATTGTTTAAGAGGAAGCTTTAGCTCGGGCCGAACTCCGACGTGGCGTATTCAGATACATGTAAAACGTAGAAACGCTTTTTCGAGATAACTCCTGAATCGCTTTTAATGAAATTTGTCGCATTTCAGAGAGTAAGTTAAATTCTAGTGTCTGTTGGAAGCGGAATTTCGATTTAGGGCCTGAACCTTGTTTAAAATATTTTGAAAAATTCGAAACTTCGAAAAAAAATAGAAACACGAAGTTTACAAATTAATAGCTCTGCATCAAGAACAGATATCCCGCTTCTGTAAACAGCATCCATTGCACCATTAAAAGGGGACAAATTCGATATGTCTATTTGTATCTTACGTGAATTGGTTATGTTATGTACAAGGGTTCTGCAAAAGCCGTATTTCCATAAGACTTCATTTTTTTAGACTCATGTGTAACATATCAACTTTGTCCGCTGTAGATGTCCTGTTATGTGCAAATCACAGAATTGTGATATCAATTTTCATTGCTGATATACAGAGTTGTAAACTGCATTGTTTCGTTTCCTGAAAATTTTCAATTTTGCCACTTTTCAATAAAATATTGACTACCTAAATCGAAAATTCGAAACAAACAGTCACTAGAATATAAGTTTTTCTTTTAAATGCAACAAACCTCATCAAATTTGGTGCAGTGGTTGCCGAGAAAAACCAATTCTCCTTCTACATGTATTTAGATAAGAGCATCCGACCTAATGTTTCCTCTTAGGAGGAGGCCGAGCTGCAACGTTAGCCCCCCCCCCCCCGAACGAAATTTCTGGCTACGCCACTGCCTCCAGGTGATCCTTCGAAATGTTCCTAAAGGAATCGGTGTATGTCACTGGGACGCCTTAGGCCGCTGTCGCTGACAGATAACAAATAGACTGGCGAGAAAAGCATTGCTCACGTATAAACCCGGTCGTTGCCCGGCACTCGTTAAGTGCGGCACGACGCCGAGGTGCGACCAAATGGAACGTTAATGGTACGGCACCGAGATAACGACAGGGACACACAGCCGTAACAAAGATACTGGCTCCAATCCATGTAGTGTAAGAAAAGCAAAAAATCAAAGCAGGAAAACTTGCAGGCAACAGCTGGGTCACTATACGAGCTTCAGGATCGAGGCGGTTTCGAAAGCTGGTATCCCGTTACAGCCAAATGTCGCTGGGCAAAAAGAAAAGACGCTTCAGTGGTCAGCACTGCTGCGATGTTTGATTTTTCGACTTGCTTCTGGTTGTGTGTTTGTTTTTCTCGACTGTCTGTTGCAGCGACGCACGTTGGCAGCTGAAGTTGTAGACTGAAACTGCCATAGGACTCACTAAAGTCTATCGGGTTACCCACTATTACTGTTGCAACATCGTGTGGCCATTGTTTTCTCTGTTGGGACATTTCAGATCTGTGTCACAAAACCAGTTGTTTTTCGGACATGCTAGTTTAATACTTTACAATAGAAGTAACTCGAAAGTAAGAGTGAAACTCTTTTCGTGCTCAATGGCTGGCATTGTGTACTGTCAATTAAAGTGGATGGGTATTGACATCCCTGAACCTTTACTCTCCGGCTATGGGAGACATGTTAGCCATCTGTTGCCGCTTTGTAAAATAGCTGTACAGGCACTTGCGACACTTATAATTTGAAGGTGCGCCCCAAACGACCAAGAATTTGTACACGTAGCGCGTTTAATGGGCGAACATTGCACGGTGCGTACGAAGTGTGACCTAACGTGTAGTTTTCCTTTTTTTTAGTACGATAAGTTACAAATTAATAGACGTAGTTGTTATTCTGTCGTTGGCTGTCTTCATTCTTTCCCATCTTTAATGCGAGTATATTTTCATTCGTGCAATACACAACTAGTTAAGAGCACTCGCATTGCACGTGTCTCGATCCTTGTTTCTCGTGCTGTTTTCCACTACAAGATGCAATAGCAACTAACTCAATGTAGCACCTTCTCGCAGTACGATAACGTGAGAATCGTAAACTCTTCTGTGATATTCGCTAAAAAATCCGGCAGGTCCCGCCATACGATGAATGTCGATGTTAGTGCGATTAGCATTGAAGCAATTTAATGACACACCGTATTGCCAACTTTGAAACGTGCATGCAGCTGGGCTGCTCTGTCACGCTTCGTTTTGCACATTCCGCCGTAAGGACCACTCGTGGCGCGTATTCAATTATACCGAGCATTAGAGAAATTTAAAGAACCATTTCTGTTATCGTACAACGCCACATACGTGGTAATTCAAGCTGGTGTCTGTCAAAGAGGTACGTTGAAGAGCGACACGAACCTACAGACATGTACACAGTGGTTAAAGTTGCTATCAAAAGTTCATTGAAGAGCAACACAGGCAGAGTGGCACATATGCCCAGTGCTCCAAGTCGGTGACAAAGAAGCTGATAGAACAGCTTTACCTACCCGCCGCCACACCCCACTGATACATATCGGCATGAAAGAAGTTCGTTGAAGCGCACCACATAGGAACAAAGTGCTGCATATCAGTGACCCAAGAGGCGACAGCACCGCTTCCACCCACTGGCGGATATCCAATTTGAAATAATTCGCAAACAAAACAATGCCTCCATGACGTCACTGATGAGGTCAAAGGGTGGAGGGTAGAGGGCGCGCCACCGGAAGGAGAAGGCTTGCCGCGAAGGCCTTCCTTCCCGCTTCGTATGCAAGCGGGATGTGTTCGTGCACTATTGCACCTCCGCTGGCCGCGCGGCGACATTGGCCAAGTCGCGAAGCAGAACCCGCTGAATTGTGCCGCGTTTACGAAGCGCTTTGTTTTCTGCCGCGTTTACATTAGAAGCTTCTATTTATTTTTTAAAGCAGTGGGACAGCGCTCGTACACACCAGTGCCAAGCAATTATAATGGAAAATATTTATATAGCAAACGGTCGTCAACTACTGATATTCGCACGTATTACATTTCGTCATTTTGTGAAAGTAGTGTCTTTGAAATTCCCAACTTGTGGTTAAGTTTGCGTCTGCAGTTGAACTCGTCCACAGATATAGTGGGGGACAGTATAAAGAAAATAACTTCCTGGCACGTGTACCATCAATCGTTAATTTTGTTCGCGTGCTGCGAAACGGATCAACTAATGCTGGCCAACTTCTCGATCAGCCAAAACTCAACACAAGTTGAACGTTTTTGTTTTTATTCAGACATTCCTTGGTGGAAAAAGACTGACGTCCACGCTGCGCGAAAGTGTCAATCTGCAGAAACCATTTTCATGCACACCTGAAATATGTGCATAATGAGCGAACACAGATTCCAGAAGATTCAAACCAATGCGAAAATTAACCATCACGGGCTGTACACGCGGAACTTGACTATCACGTATGTAATGACGGCGACACATTTTGTGACTTACAGAAAGAAGGTAGAGTACAATACATGTATTTCATTGACAGTATGAGAAGTAAGGACCCACATAATTTTATACTGGCTACTAGCATCTTCGTGAAGCCTATAATTGCTCTCATTATTTGAACTGCATGTCGAATGATGGGGCATATTTTTATAGCGCTTACAAGCGCATATAATCTGCCTGTCATCATACTTTGCGTCATATTCATATATACCGAAAAGCACGGCGAGTATTAGGGATGTTTTGACACAACAGCAACGCAAGGAAACGAAAATTCACACACAAAAGAAATACACTTAATAGCACTCTTCATCGCAAGGGGGATTACCAGTTCGCACTTAATTAGCATTAAATACTCTATACTTGTATTACTGGTATCATTAAAAACAAATAACATTGCACCTCATCTATAGTACAGTTCAAAACCTTGCACACACTAAAGCTCTGCCTGAAGCAAGGTAATGGAGCGTATGGTACGGTCTACTCTCCGAAATTCAGATAAAATAGAGAGCTTCAACCTTCTTCAGCATGATATTTTAGTAATGGTGCATCAAAACGCAATTGGTAATTACGTGCGCGCATCCTTTTGCCGTCATTGCTCTTGAAATTCGATAAAGCATCACGGCTTTCTTTATTTTTTTACTTTAGCCTTGGCCGTATGTGTCGACGAAGAAAAGAGGGCACAAAATGCATAGCCCAAGAAACACGCACTCACCCCTTCAGTAGAAATATTTCAGAGACAGTATGCAGATGGGCTGCTGTCATAACGAATGGGTCAAGCGACAATGCTACTATGTCTGTCCACTGAGGCTTGTCCTGAACTGGTTTACTCGTGCACAATGAATACCTGCTCAGAAAATAAAGTGAAATACTTGTGCTTACCAGCTGTCATTAGGAAACGTGAAAAACTTCGCAGAAGTGTAATCCCCGGCGCTAGAACGGCCCAGAGCCCACAGAGTCGCGCAACACATGTGGTGCCCCGCTTTAGCCATCTTCGTCTAATGCTTGGTTGCCCTCGTTCCTTGCGTCTTCCGTTCGTTGCACGCCTGATCATGTTCCTCTGTCTTATCTTTCCAATCTTCATACTTGGGACGACAACCAAAGCGGATGACCAAGCGCGATCCGACTTTTGATATCGCTGAGCGAGTGGCAAGGGTGAAGCGGAGGCAAGCTCGACGGACGCACGAAGAGAACCACTTCCCGCGCTTCGCCCGATTTAAAATTCACATGAAGAAAAATTAGAAAGTAAGTTAGAATATCCGGAAACCGCTTAGAGCGCGCATGTTCCTTGAAAACGAAACGATCATTCGCCTTCCGGGGGCTGGGTCGGTTTCGAACACTGTTCTATCAGCACAGCAGCCCATGGCAATGAACTACCCATTCGACCATGGACTATCCCTATGGCGGAAAATGGGTTACAGGCATAGATACTTCTCGTGGGTCAGCCCACGAAAAGTGGACAAGTACCCATAGAATACTAATCGCATTAAAAGCATGACGTCAACAGAGATATAAGATTATCTAGCGTTGTTGATCTCGATACTACCAGGAAAAGTTTTAATGCGATTAACATTCTTAGGTTTCTCCACGCGCTTCCCGGGACCTGTCCGCCTGTCCGTCCGTCCGTCCGTCCGTCCGTCATGTCTCCATTTTCACGGCGCTTGCGTTCCCGAATAAGTAGCCCGGGTTATGTACCGCTGTTCAATTAAACTTTTCCATGTCATCTTGGAACACTGTGAATGTGCCACTTGACCAGTGCCACCTTTCGTTGTACTTTGACGCCAACTTGGGTAACTGAGAATGTGCCCCTGCGCTTGCGCCGCTCTACAGTGACAAATAAATATATTTTAAAGCTTTATGGTGTTCGGTACACTTATACACGTCCCACGCGCCGACTTCGCTGTGACACCGCTAGATGGCCCAGGTGTGCAGTGGGAAACGCTACAGAGAAGCCCGCTGCATACACATTTCGGCATGGGATATACGTTGTGTCAGTGGATTGCTTCGGTGCTAATGGCATTAACATTTATGGTCAATTTTTACAAAGATTTTGTTGACAGTGATTGCGATTTCTAATGCAAGGTTCACGTCTACTGGACGGGACGCTTTTTATTGCAGTCAATAGCGTAACGGAGTTTGCGCTGCTCTATGATGGTCCGGTTTTCGTGATCTTAATCATGTTTATTAAAAAAGTAACATGTAGACTCAACAAATGGTTTACATCATTCTATGGTTCGGCGTAGTCATGAAAGGTTTGCTTGCATAATGCCACGTATGAACCGTCAAATGGTCAGATATGTCTTCTTCATGTGGTACTTCTTTAGGGCTATAGGGCTAATGTAATGCATACATCCAGTCGTATGTGTTGAGGTTCGTTGCTGATACTGTTCTTGAAGTCGCACTGTCGGAGCACTGAGCTACGTTGTAGCTTCTGCGTCGTCTTTTAAACATTTAGCAACTTGCGTCGCTCCACGCATCTTTGTGCTTTGAAGGCAAGCGATCTTCATTTCATTTGAACGTATGAGCTAACGATATCAGATGACCGACAAATTATCGTTTTGCTGACAAAAATTCACAGGAGCGACGTACATATAATCTTCTGTCACATAAGCAAAAATAAGAAAGTAATATTTCATTTATTAAATAACAGAACTACAAGTTCATTAAATATACACATGGGCTTGCATGTATTTACTGTACAACTTAAACTAGCCGGTATTCACGAAACATAATTATCGGCGTACTGCATGTTTAGCACCGATTTCGAGCAATAAGTAGTAGGAACATGCGGCAAAACACATTTGCACTAACTGCCCGTCTACACCCCGCCAAAAAAGAAGCGGTCAGGGCCAAAAAATGGGAAATAATTTGTTGAGTAGCTTTATCCAGCCTCACACGAGAGGGGAACAAATTCGAGGACGCTGGCTAACTTATACAGCTTGTGAAGTCCCTGCTTAACAGCCTGTGTCCATCTGAGATGTATAGAGTGTCCTAAGCAGAGTACGTTTTTCTTTCCTTTTTTTTTTTTTTTTTACCATGCGTGCTTAGGAGATAAATACACTTAACCCCCAGACAGCTGACAGAGGCGAACCGAAGATGAACAAGCAGAGCACTCCGGTCGATGTGGATGCACAGCAACGCTCTCAAGCGTTAAGCGTTCGTGACCTTCCTTCGAGGGTTTGATTACTGGGGTCACCAATGCAGGGGGCGACTGCGCAACCAGTCTGACTCGGCAAACTATACCGCGAGCTGGCAGCGGCCGGACGCAAACAGACACGTAACCCTGCTTCAGCATGCGCGGGCACGGCTTGCGCGGGAGAAAATTAGATTCCGTGCAGCTGAAAACTGCAGCGTCTTGGGTGCCATGTTGCCAGAGAAGGCGGCGTAGGGCAGTCACGTGTTGTCGTGAGAAAGCATGTGGACCTGTACCTGGCGATAACTTTCCGCGTCTCCTGCAAGCTAACGTGCAAGCCAAAGCGCGCGTATATACTTGGTGTTTCTGAGAAGCTTTTAAGTAATTTTTAAACATCACCTATGGCAGATAGCACAATTCTAGTACTCGAAACGGCGGGCATTATTTGCACGAGAAATTGAAATGCATATTTGACTAATACACAAAACATTACTAGCTAATTACCTTATGACACATAATGCAATTGACAAATTGCAGCTTTCTCGAAATATGCACTTGAAAATAGCTCTGTGAATGAGATCATTTTCTAGATGTGCGTCATCAAATTCACACTAAAAAGGCACTGTCCTTGCACTTACTTTTGCAACAAAGCACCGTTTTATGCATTAAAGTGCTAAAGTAACGGGACCACCATTGTATTTCTTTGTAAAGTTCAGGAATTAATATCTCTAGGCTAGTTACATGCTGAGAAGTGGTTCCAGTGGAATCCTGCAATTTCCATGGCTACAATTTTTTAAATTCCAATATGTGCCGTAAGGTAATTAGTGAAATATTGAATTAGTATTTTTTTTCTAATGTAGCCGGTTATGAATTTGTGTTTCTCGTGCAAATAATGTCCACTTGCTTGAGCGATAAACATCAAGGAATAAAATTCTGCTATCTGGCGCACGCGATCTTCAAATATTACTTAATGTCTTCGCACAAACACCCGGTATGTGAGCCACCCGGGAGTAGTAGTCCGATGCCTGTCGTTTTGTTGCACAACAAAAAAAAATTAATGTACTGTCACATAGGCAACGTTTCGGGAATATAAATGCACTCACACTACTGCTTGTCAATACCGCTCTGCACGATTTCGGGCGAAATATTTAGAGAATGCTTGGCAGCAAAATTTGAGGCGTAGAAAACATGTCGTTCCCCCTTCGTCTAGTTCTGAAATTTAACGGTGCAATGGTGCTGGCAATAATGAAAAGCGAGATGCAAAGCGGAGATTCCTCCCAAAGATGCTGCATGCTCCCAGTGTCAGGACATCAAATTTTGAGGAATAAGTAAAGACAAGTTGAAGCGTGAGATTTTAGAAGCCATGGCAATTGAAGAAGCGGGAAATCTTGCATCAGTACACCAACAATACTACGAACAGAAAAAGAAAAGGGCTACTTGCACAAAGACGATATTTCAACCTAAGTAGTGGGATAATCAGCGTTACACACACACATACACACACACACACATACACACAAACGCACGCACGCACGCACGCGCACACACACACACACACACACACACACACACACACACACACACACGCACGCACGCACGTACGCACGCACACAAAAGAAAGAGAGGCATTGCTACCTTGTGCTATAATAAGTAACGGAAATAAATAATAAACATTGAGTTGATAGTCCAGCATGTATCGTCGTCTTTTCCTGTCCTTGTCAGAAAGTTCTGCTTGAAACCAATTGTGCTATGTGCAACCAACCAGCTCCGGCAAGCCCTTTTTCTAAATTTCCGTTTTAGTTCTCCAAACACCGGAATCTGTGCGCTAAGTTCAATAGTCGCTTTAAACGAGCTAAGCGATATTACGGTAGATAGCCTTCAGGTAGCACTTTAACTTGGGTTACTGGCAGCATCTTAGCCGATTCGTTATTCTTAAGTCGTAGGAAAAGTATTCTTAGAATGCAGACCTGAACACGTCATGCCACCTGGAGGCTTCCTCGCGTACTACGTCCAAGAAAGATTGAGCGGGAAGAATGAACGAAAGCCTGGGACTGTCCTTTTCATTATTTTTTCTTTTTTGCCGGTGACAGAAGAAACAGAGCGCTAACTCTGTTTATTTTTCATATTTAGAATATGAAGTTATCTACAAACTTGCCCTTCCTCTTTAATCAGTAATTTAGTTTAAGGAAAGCAATCATTTCTGCTAGGCTTTATTGACGCTTTGTTTATCGAAGTTGGCAGCAAACATCAAGCTTCTTTCTACCGCTTATTCAATCCGCTAACACGAGGCGATAATGGCCAGTTTTATCCTCCTGTGAAAACGTACTGTGGGTAACGCATGTCGTTTAATGAGCGTTCCACAGCGACCGCAACTGCCTCGGATGATACGTATACAGGTAGAGTATATACTCTATATTTAGAACACTCAACAGTTGTAGAGAGCAGCAAGCTAGGAGCTTGAGAATGAACTCTTGCTGGGTAAGCAATGTGACTGCGGTGTGTGAAGAGGCACACAAGTGGGAAGCCTGAATCTCAGCCGATCGCTGCACAATCATATTATCATTGGTATGATCGACCTCACATGTGTGAGAAACATTCAGGCGCGCTTTCCCGCGACGATATGATTTCCCTCGTCCCAGAAAAGGCTCTTAGAATCAGCTTGGACTTCGACCTCTCATGTGTGGGAAAGATTCAAGTGGGCGTTCCCAAGTCGAGACGATCTGCCTCGTCCCAGAAGAGGCTGTTAGGATCAGCCTGGGCTTCGACCTCATCAGTGTGGGCAAGATTCAAGCGGGTGTTCCCATGTGAAGATAATTGCCCTCTTCTCCGAAAAGGCGTCACCCGTCTACGCACTGAGCAGACACAAAGGGGAGAAGCCAAAGGAGGAGACACGAAGGGCAAGAGCTCACCGATTTCACAACCTGACAAAGGCACTGACACTTCCACAAGTTTCCCAAGTTTCCCAAGAAGACATCGACGACCACAAGACCGCGAGGGGTTATTTAAGGCCGTCCTGGACCCCGTGTTGAGGAGGACAGCTCGAGACTCGGACTGAGTTGCAACCATGCACCAATGAAGTGAATACATTCTTTTCTACTTTTTTTTTCAACATCACGATGCCCGCTTTCGTTGTCGTTTCCTGATACTTGCGGGGAAGCCCCACCTCACCCGGTCGAGATCCTATACCGATGTGTTGGAGAGGTAGTGCAATCTTTTCATACCATGCTGACACCGGGGCAAAACATACGCATTCCACCGAACAGGGCTCTTGAAATCCCAAAATATTTTCTCTGCCTCTGTGTGTGTGCATGTGCATGAGACTAGCAACTTGCAAGAAAATAAAGAGCGCAGATCAAGATGTGGCCGGACAGTGCCGAAAGGGGCAGTCAGTCAGTCAGTCAAGAACTTTATTGAGGTCCTGAGGAGGTTTAAGCCGTTGGAGATCGCACGCGGGGAGCTCTTTGTGCCGAAACGGTAGACGACGCCTAAGTCGGGACGGGAACGTGGTGACGCTCCGCCAGTTCTTGGGCTCTCTGGACGGCCTTGAGTTGGAGTTTGAGGTCCGGGCTTTTGAGGGCTTCTTCCCACCATTCGGGTTCACTGGAGAGAGGGCCCTCTGGTAACGCGGTACATTGCCAAAGCATGTGCGAGAGTGAGCAATAGAGTTCTGGGCAGTCTGGGCAATTTGCCGGGTTTCTGAGTTGTAGTGGCTTAGTAAGCCTCGCGACGGATACGAGTCCGTTAGCAGCATTCGAAACGCGGCCGCCTGCACGCGTTCGAGTTTGGCGTGCGGGAGCGGGTATTTCATTCTGCCTTTTCGATAGTGTGAGGTGATTTCTTGGTAAGTGAGTAGCGGGTCATTAAACTGAATGTCCAGCCCCTCGGAGGCCGTGGGACCGTCGCGGCGGGCAAGTTCTCGCGCACGGTCGTGGGCCGTTTCATTGAGGTTGGGTTTTTGCAAAGGGGCACTGAAACAATTTTTTTGAAACTTGACAAACGTGCAGAAATGAGCGTGATGAGTTTCATTGAATATATTTTTAAAAATCAGAAATATTTTGTATAACCTGCTATATACTGAGCATTGCCTTTACTCTTTTAATTGCTCGTGAACTGGTGATTTCTTTCAAGTAGGACAGCACCGATAGGCAGATGTAAAATCTTCTTAATGGCACATAGCCACTCTGGGGAATCGGCATAATATTGGGCAGCCGAATAATAGAATTCACTAAATAAAATGCAAGAGGAATGTTTCGTTAGCTGAGAATAGCCGGGTTGGACAATTGAATTTGACGTGGAAAAGAACTAGAAATGGTGATAAATATGTTGTGAAAATGAAGGCAGCAATCAGAATAAATAATGAAAAAGCGAAACTAAATTCGGTGAAACGATTTGCACATATAGATGAGAAGCTTGCATTAAAATCCAATCATAGCTCTAATGGTAAAAGCTGATATCTAAAATCTCACTTGTAAAAGCTGGCAAATGGCAGTGCAATGGCTTGCCTATCGCTCATTTGTTTTGTTTCTGTTTTCTTCTGCCCGCAGTGAGTCTCCTGTGAATCGACTGGCGACCACGAGATCTTAACCATGGTACCTCGCGATCAACCAAACGTACCTCGTTGTATTTACTCGCGACACGCTGAGAAATACTATAAGCGAGGCCCAGGGCTGAGATCGGCGACACCATAACCACTTCTCCTGCCCATAAAGCACTTTGTCTTTTCCTCTCAAGATACCTTTTCGAGGTTGGCGTCTGATGAAGTTGCTTGAGAGCAACAAGGGACTAGCGGCAGGACGGGTAGGACAGGTTGGAAACCGCCGCCCTACCTCATTTGCTAGAACAAATCAAACAGTGAGCATTCGTGCGCGAGCTTTTTCGCTTGCGAGTAACATGCGCAGTCATTGACAGCATCTCAATAGCTAGGGTGTAGGATCCCACTGACTGGGGTCCCAAACATTTTGGTACAGCGGACTGCAATGCTATCGCTAATGGTCCTTACGCTGTGCTTTCTATTGTATTTTGCGAGTACAAGGAGTATCGGTTTGCAGTAATTATGTGCTCCCCAAAAGAAGTGACTAAGCTCGCGGCGCTGCTACGGCATGCAGTCTCAGTCGTGCTCTTGACAAACGACACCCACCTAGTTCGTACAAAATGCGTCCTCGTTTGCGATCCAGCAATTTGCGTCGAGAGATATTCTCGCCACTACATCATCGGAACCAAGAAGATACTTGAAGCAGCAGAAGAATAGTATATGTAATCAGGTGCCGTCTATGAATCCAACTATGATCAAGTCCCAAATGAGGATAAATTTATTGCGCGAACTTAAGCTAGGCATTACTCGGATACCGTCTGAGAAGTTTCGCTTGTGCTATAAGAAATGTAAACGAAAACAGCACATGCAGTGCTTCTGCGACAGCGAATACGTTGCTAACATCTCGTTTGCAGTGTCATTAATTCTTCCAATAGCATGCACCATAGCTGGCACTTTCGTACCGACAACGGTAATTTGGAGAGCGCAGATTGTATCACCACGGCCAGCTCAAACCCGATGCGTAGCACCGGGATACCAGTCTCTTGCAAGAGCTCCTTTCACTTAAGGTAACTCAACGCAGCGCAAGCTCTTCGCTTTCGCTGTACCTCCTAGTCATTTTTCTCCTGGCACAAACGAGAATAGCAGATTACTAGGTATCCGCACATTCTCTTCGCTAATTGCATGCACAGCTCCGACAGATCCGATTTCTCAGGCCTTAATGACTTTCCGGTGTCACATTTCTAGAATACATAGTTCGGAGTGTTGTGCCGAGAAAAAAAAACGATTACTACGTATCTCCGCAGAATAGCTTTTCGCGTTGCAGGTTGGAAGCGCTTTGGAGCAAAGCGCACGCGCGTCCATACCTGGTTAGGCAAGTGTCACTACACTACTACATGCAATAAACCCGGACACTGCGTAATATCATTCGCCATTTATTGCCTTTCGCCATGCCAGCCTACATTCCGGGAGGTAGGACTCAGCTCATGAGTTCTGCATTTTAGACCAAATTTATGTTACTGTTACGCCGCAGTGCTAATTACCGTTATGTAACAAGTTATACAGGACGTACCGTGCACCTGCATGCTCTTCATGCCTTGTTGTAAACGCATAAGCCAGTTGATTCATCAGCTGATTGGTGGCCTTTGTTTTCAATGGTTTCAATGTCGAGTATTGCCCCCACTTCGCAGATTCTCATACTAGCGCGTGATGCCACACGATTCGTGCGGAACAAGCCAGCTTTCCGACATACTCGATTGCACTGCCTGGACCTATTCCTCCGAGTACGCATTCCATCTGGACTGTCCCGAATCGAGAGAACTGTTCTCTGCCGACTATGGCTAGGAGTCTCTGACGAATGCATTTGCTTGCCGCGTCGAAATGACTGACCGTGCTACCTGTGGTAGTTTCGGCAGCGTGGAAACAATCGAACATATCCTCTGTCATTGTCCTCGCTACAGCTCCCACAGACAGTTGCTCGTGACGGCGTTGGCACACCTCGATGACCGGCCGTTTTCTGAGATCAGCCAAAAATAAAGGAAACAGCCGCCGATATTAAAGAGATTAAAGGCCAACTGGAACAAAATTTCACTTCGGCTAATTTGACTGTAAACTCCTAGCGTATACTCTCAAAGTAAACTTGGCAAAGCCACAAGGCTGGTAATTGCCTAATTTTGTTATTATCAGATACTAAATAGCGCCTATGCAGGCGACGCTTGCACCTGGCGGCAAAGCGGTAGCCAATAGCGATGCGAATATGGCGAATGTTGAAAAACCGTACGCAACTGTTGATCTCTCAATTGCGCCAGGTTGCGCCTAGGCAGCCAGGCGCATTGCTGGCTCACCATTTGCGAGTTGACAGGCTTTCTCTCTCGCCTTGCGTTCTCCCTCTCGCGCTCGTGATTTCAGCTCTTGCAAGAAATGCCGATTTGTTGCGCGGCCGTTGGATGCTCGATAACATGCTCGAGCACAAGCAATGACTGTGCAGTACACAGCGCTGAGTAGAGGTAGGTCGAACACATCTTTCTTGTCCCAGCTTTCAGAGAGAAAGCGGACACCGCGGCACATTAGGCAAGTGACTGCTACATTACAACAGCAGTCACTTACCCATGAAGATTCGCTTGGCAAACGCTTTCTCGGGGTAAACGTAAGTACTATGGGCCGCGATGGCGCCCGAAAACCAAAGGTAAGTTGTATTCAGGGGCGATATTCTCAAACGATCATTTTCGGTAGTGCATCGTCGCCAAGACATTTCGCGCGTCTCTAGATGAGAGGTGTCGAAGTAGACCAACGAAATCCTTTCTAACACAGCGCCAGAAACGAACGGGAATCGCATGCTGCATTTGTTGCGAAAGAGAACGTGACGCGGCGGCAATGGTGTAGATGCGGCGACAATCCATGCAAGAATCTAACACCGCCAGAGCGAAATGGGCGAAGCTTTATTACGGCAACAGTCCTGCCTGTCTGACGGTGCCTTGAGTTTACCTGCGCACCGAGGCACCGAGCGATCGAGCCCTCGAGCCCGGCCGAGCCGAGCTTCAGCTTCTTATCCTTTACTACAGATGCCGGTAGTTGTCTGCTCAGTCGTCGAGTCGGATGCTTCCCACGCGTCAGGAAGCGGCCGGTGAATTGGGATACGTCATGCCTAGAGTTTACTAGAATGTTGAGCGGCACGAGTGGCTGGGGCGGAGCATGCCTTGCGACGAAAGCTACTGTGACGGCGCTGCGATCGAAGTGGATTGGGCCGCATCAAGGTCGCCCCATTGGGTACTGCTGGCGATACTTCACGGAAGGGTCATTCGTACTACTTCGCGCGCTGGCATATGCATTCAGGCTGCTCAAACGGTATTTATAAGTGCATATGGCATGTACTTGTACCTAAGAAATTGATGCCTTTCTTTGTCTTCTTTATTTCATTTTCTTCATTTTTTTATGGCCGCTCGTTGATTACGCGTGCATTGCGGCCGCAACGTTGGCTTTCATTCTGCCATGTTATTGTACGATTGCCTTTGGAGAACAAATATATTTTTTTCTTCATGCAGTATGTATCTTTCGTGCGTGTATTTGCGCATATAGTTATCAATCAATAGGTCTCGCGAAACGCCGACGGAACAACATATGTAAACACCTTGCTTGCCTCTTCAAACAAACAAAACATATCTTCCCCATCCGGCCCCCTGTACTCAGATTTACGGGAAGTATACGGTTGTAAAGAAAAAAAAAAAACGGCAATGCAACATTCCATTCATGTTTCTGTCTTCCTCGTGTAACAGAATGCGGGGTAATTGGTACGAGTTCCTTGATTTCAGTCGTACCTGGGGCGCCGAAAAGAGCTTTAGGTAGCCATTGTATATGTTAACCTTTGGCCCGTAAGCCGTGTGAAAGTTCTTTTTTCCAGTCCATGCATTAAAAAAAAAAAACTGGCACGGAAGCTTAATCGGCGGCTATATAGTGGAAATGGCGTTGCGGTGCTAAACTGGAGCTCACGGGTTGAAACAAGTAACTGAATTCGATGCGAACGAAATGGAAAAACACTCGTTACTTCTGTTTAGATGCACGTTGAAGAACCTCAGGTGTTGAGAACTGAACAGGGTGCCTCATAATAATAACGCCAGACGTAAAACGCCAGAATTTCTTTAATTAAAGAGAAAAGGACGGTAGCTGCGTCCTTCGGCTTTTTTTCTAGGGGTATAAACGAAATAAATTATTCTCGAGTCCTATTTTTGCGAAAAGAACATGTTACGCTTATCTGATATTTCACACCTAATTGTAATGCCGTTCCCAACTGTACGTCCGCTCAAATAAGCAGCCTCTGTGTTATAGTTCAGCAGCTTAACTATTTCGGCTTGTTGGGGCATGATTTGTATAGCAACGAGTAGCGCGCATAGGACGGGAGAGTAAAAACAAGACAGACACGAACGGTATACGAGCACTCGCCCTGTTTCGTGTGTGTCTGGTTTTTGCGGTCTGGTGCTCTGCGCGCTACTCGTTGCTATTCAAGTCTGTATTATAAACGGCTGCTTTCAGTTATCCGGTGCACCATCATAGGGACAATAATGATGCTATTAAAGGAACGGCACGCCTCACATACACGTAGAGATATTTGTAGATCTGCTGTGTTGGTTGAAAAAGATAAGTGTGGTGCCACATTGGGCACCCAGTTTTGATGGGTTGCAGGCATGGCGAGACTGCCGAAAGAAATGTTTTCCTTGTCTGAATCAAGTTAGCCGATTTACAGGGTGCCCCAAATATATTGTAGGACAGCTAGGAACTCCTTCAGCAGAACAGATTAGCACCCGTGCGTTAATTCGCTCAGGAACTGGTGCGCTTCTGCGCAAAGGCCGCAACTCTCCAGCAGCACAATCATTTGGAATAAGAGTCCCCACTTGCATCGGCCCCTCACCTTCGAGACTTCAAAAGTGCTGTCACGCGTTACAATCGAACGGAAACGGCTATGCGATAACTTTAAGAGTGAATTCTGAAGTTGAATGCGATCTGAATAGCAAATACCATTAGATTTGACTGGACGTATCTACTTCATTTCACCAGCTGAACGAGATCGCCAGACAAGCCACGGATATTACATTGGTAAAGACTTCTCGGTCTCCCCGATTCAGTCCGAGTACATATAGGCACTATCTTTTCCCTATATCACTGCTGTTAACCGGAATCTCCCTGCCTCTCTCATCTCTTTTATCTCTCTCTAACCCTGTTGTTCATATTAACATCCAATAATTGGCTTGATTACCTTTTTTCAGAAAGTCGATGGGTTCACATAGCACTGGGGCAGGTTTTAAGAGAAACACGCTTATTCCGGTCGGGAGTTCTCACTTTTCAATCAGTGCATTTAGAATATCTACTAATTTTTGCCTTACATATCCATCGATATCGTATCGACAGGACAGAGAAAACTGGCTGGACTCGGAGGTCATTCCCATTAGAAGAACATCGCGGGCATCCAGCAGCGTTGTCACAACGCATGAAGCAGGTAACAAAGTATACTAAATTTTGTATTTAGAAGAGCGCCAAAAGCACGGACGAGGGAGGGCACAGGAGGAGCGCTGGCTGCCAACAACACCTTTATTGAAGCCTGCGCAAATGTATACACTTCACAACGGGCATAAAGAGAGTAAAAGAAGAAAAATGAGGCGCGTCATCGTCGGTCAACTCCTGCTGCGCATGCGTCAAGAGCATTAAACAATACAAATGTAAGCATACACATAGTGTACACAGGCCAAACTGATTAACTTCTAAGGAACTTAAGTTCTTTATCACAAAGAGCTACGGAAGGGAAACTAGCACAGGTGGCTCCTAACGGACACGTTGAAATTGCCTCAAAGATGTCTCTGGCCATCCGATTGCTGTACCTTTTCAACACACGTGTGTTGTTCAGGAGTGGTGAACAGCCACACTTTGCAGAATGAACGGCCAGATTACTGCCAGTCTTATTCTTGACACAGTGCGCATGCTCACGTAAACGATCATTGATACAACGTCCTGTTTGCCCTATGTAAGTGCAGCCTCAAGAGGTGGGCACGGAATACACTACATTGGTACTGCAATTTACAAGCTTGGCGACATGTTGCTTATTGTACAGTACAGGTGTTCTCCGACTTTCGTTGACTTTCTTGCACTACCTTCCCAACTTGTTAGGCGCGGTAAACACTACCTTCACACCGGCCCGGCCTGCGGCTTTCTTGATGCGATGGGTCACACCATGTATATACGGGATCGCAACAGTCTTAGTTAAGTCATCTACTGCTTTGCGCTGTTTCCTGGGGGAACGAACCTGTTGCAATAAAACTTCCGTCAAGAATGACAGCAGTTGCGCAGGACAGCCACTTGCTTTAAGCCGCTGGACTTGATTGGAAAAGCTGCAGGACATCATTGGCAGTTGTTGGCAGTCAGCGCTCTTCCTGTGTCCTTCCTTGTCCGTGTTTTTTGGCGCCGTTTTAAATATGAATCATCCGTACCAGCTAGCTCGAACCCCAGCCCTTCTGAGTATACTAACTTGGTGGCTAGCAGAGGTGCGGTACCTGCTCGCTGATACACCGGAACGCAATGCAAGCAAGCAATGACAGCACGAGCACTGGCTTTCCAGATTCTTCACTGTACGTCACTTCCGCCGCTCTTTAAGGGCGGCGTTGTTTTTTTTCAGTTTTGGTAAGAAAAAGACCAATTTCTTGCGAGCTCTTTGTAACGGATTACCCTGTATTTCAGCGTTAAAATTTGCACAGAGGCTACTGCACGTCTAAATTATCTGAAACTAGGCTTTTTACATGGTCGAAAATTTTGTTGCAGCTGGCTATTGAGCAAAACCGTGTGGCTAATTTCGATGAAAAATTCTGCCTGTAACAGGCCTGCATGGAACAAAAAGCACATTCTCGTCACGGGTTAATAGCGAGCATGACTGCGATAATACCAACGCAGAAAGGAATCGACGATGTAGATAACCAGAGCTATGACACTCTAACCTAATAATATACGGGCTACCGGAATCCGCAAGGTAGACTGCTTTGACACTGGAACGTACAGTAAACAAATAAGTTGATTACGGCTCTCTGGAATTAAAGCCGGTAGCTACCAAACGCATACATCGGATAGATATAGCAGAGGCGTACGAGATTGGGCCTGCAATTATGAACTTACTGGACTCAAGAGATAAAATGCGGTTAAGTGAAATATAGATTGGCAAATTTTTTCGCAAATCGCTCAGGTCTTCACTACTACAAAACGGCTAGAAAATTGCGAATAAAAATTCATAAACCATGCGATAAAGCAGTAATTTCAAAATTTTGATTAATTTATTAACTTGTAGATCCTGTAAAATTCTAGGGTACGTATTCTTGAAACACATTACGGTTTTTCAAAAAAGCACCAGCTTCGTCTACCCTATCAAACTGGCTTTCGCCAGCTGTCTATCAGCACTTACCCAACCAACTGAATTACTTACCAGTCTTATGTTTACATTTAATCCCCGCGGTCAAACTGAAATAACTTTAATTGACCTATCTCACGCATTTCATTGTATAAGCAAAAACAAACAAACAAATAAATAGCTAATGTTGAAAGTGTTGTTGGAAAAGGACCACTTTCAGCCTGGTTCAAACATTTTCTCACGAACCACACATAATTTGTAGTCTACGAAAACATGTCAGCTAACATAGTCGCAGTTACAGGTCGCTAGCACCGATTCCAATATAAAGCCATTCGCCAACGACTGCGCTATTTATAGAAAAATTACTAATTACGGCGACCACATTGCGCCTAAAAAATCCTTCAACACTGCAGCTATTTCGCGCTCTAATTGGTATATGTCAATTCATGTAACGGAAGTTTGTTACCACGGCCGTAACCAGGAAAACAAGACCATCTAGCAATACATATGAGATAAATGGCATAACGCTACGAAAGTTGAACAAATACATAGACGTTTATTACATAAACCTGTGACTTTAGGCGGAATAAACATATTTCAAATATCATTGTAGCAGTGTTCTGCTGTCTGCAGCTCACGGCAAGCGGCAAAACAAGTTTATGCTTGCGTCGTCCAGGCAGCAGTTCGCACCCTCATAAGCTCAGGCAAATTTGCCCTTTCTTTTTAAGACCAGGCAATATAACTGTGCCAAATGCTATACGAAGCAAAGTCGACGCCGAAATGCGATCATTCTGCAAAATTTGAGCAACAACACTGCAGCGCTGAATGCAAAATCTTTTTTCGAACACGCGCAGCGAAGTATTCAGGACCCTGTATATTGCTTTTCTGTTGCCCACTTCCTCCTTCATATACTGCTTGTAGATTAGCATATGTCGCCGAACCTTTTCCGCGGTGCATTGCCGAAGGGAAACAGGAAAGTATTGGTCGGAAAGTCTGTCACAGCAGAGGGGAGTAGAGCACACGGAATTGTACAAAATAATGCTGGCTTACAAGCATACTCCAGAAATTCCCCTACTTGGCTCTTTCCTGCGCTTACAACAGGGTACGCAGCCTCGTAAGAACGAAAAGCGTAACATACACAGAATCCTGATATACAAAGATAAGGCACATTGGTAACACCGTGGCCATTAGTAAGCCGATGAGGATAGCTATAGGGGCTCGTTGGTACGGCATATCGTAATTTGCTGTAGCGCAAGCTGAACAAGGTCAACGGAAAGGCACATCTGACACACACACAGCGCTAACTTTCAACAACAAATTTGTTTCCCGTTCTCGTCCCTATATATACACCCTCGAAACGTCATACAGCACGTGCAGAATGTCGGTAAATATGAACAAAAAGATTCCCAGGTTCCCAGTTTATTTTCTTGTTCATATTTACCGAAATTTTACACGTGCTGTATGACGTTTCGAGGGTGTATATATAGGGACGAGAACGGGAAATAAATCTGTTGTCGAAAGTTAGCGCTGTGGTGCGTCAGATGTGCCTTTCCGTTGTCCTTGTTCAGCTTGCGCTACAACAAAATAAGACATTAATAAGTCATTGCTGCACGAAGACAAAAATAAGCGCTGAATTTAAAACTGTCGCCTGGATATCACCGACATATTTAGAGGGCTAAAAATGTGTTTCTCTTCCACTTATGGGGCGTCTCAGTGGGTCGGGCGCGCACAGGCTGCCAATCGGGGCGTCAGTAATCGTGTCGTCCCCCGGACTACACTGTAAAATAATTTACACCCTTAAAAGTGAAAAAAGGTGTAAATGTGTCTATAACCCACACCCTTAGGGTGTGATTTATATACCTGGCACCCTAAGGGTGTGAGTTATACACACATTTACACCCTTTTTCACTTTTAAGCGTGTAAATTATTTTACAGTGTAGCCGTGTTGCTCAGCTCTATGCAAGGCCAATCCTGGTCATTTTGTTCTGGCATGGAAGCGGGGCGCGCTATTTCACCGAACTACGCAGCGTCAACCACCATAGGAGCGTCAAGCAGCAGCCACATCGGGGGTGGCTGTCGGCACCAGCTGCTCATCCACAACTAGCTGGTAGTCCTCGTCTTCGTAAATAACGACGTTCGGCACTACCTGGTCCTCTTCCACCGCAGGTTCTACATTCCTCATGCTCCGGTTAGCTTCCGCTTGACTTCGCCGGGACGCGTCGTTTTCGTGCGAGCGGCGCCGGCGATGAATCCCTGAAGCGGCGGCTGGCGCCGTGTCCATCCCTCGTTGCGTTCGCGCCGTGTCGGAGGGTTTGTTGCCCGAATCTAACCTCTCGAAGGAGTTTCGACTGGAGCCCGAAGATGAGCCGGCCTCCCTCCGATCGCGCTCCGATATCCAGCCGGGCAGCCGGGACTCGGCAGCCTTGGATAACAGCCACGTCCGAGGCGTCTTGGGTTTGTCACTGCCAACTCCCTGCTCCGAACACAGCCTGTGCCGAAATGCCAGCAACATATATTTTTTACATGACGCCAGTGAAAGTCGCACGCGTAATGGCCCTCTTACTTCTACAACAAAATGTATAAAAGTACAGCAGCTATCGCTATGACCGGGAACGTACACCGAAACACCCGCCATTCGACACAGCCACAACATTCTGGAGAGTGGTTGGTTGACGCCCGTAGTCTGCAGCCTTCGAGGAGGAGCGAATGCGCTACCTGTTCCCACTCGCCCATCCTCTAGTACAGCCTGCTGCCAGATCGAAAGTTAACGCGCGTGCTCACGAGACCGCGTGCCGATTTCGTTATTTCCAAGGACCCCGCGCAGCGACCATAATCGACGACGTGCCAACTAAAATAGGGAGTGGGTCCATTTAAGCCGCTAAAGCTTCAACATACGAGAGCGATACGCCTGTTTAGAGCGGCACACCGTTCCCGGTTGTGTCAAGGCATGATTACAGTGCTAAAAGGATACGAACTAAGTAACAAGGGCAGTTTTTTTTTTTTTTTTGCGTAATCGGAAACTAACCTTTTCGCGGAGCCCTCACTGGGCGTTGAGGCTGAGGAACAGCCGGCCTCGTGGCGGCTCTGCTTCGAGACCAGCGGTGACTCGGCTGTCCTAGTTGACAGTTGCTTGCCCGGCGGGGGTGATTGCTCTTCATTGCGGCCTTGCGAGCCGGACAGCCTGCGTCTAAGGACGACGTCAATACAACCTATATCTGCACATGACGCTGCAAGGGCCGAGTGTTTAATGGAATCGTGCTAATAAAAAATTGAATGCCATAGTTGTCTTCACCGACTCTCAAACAGCGGCACGCAACTACATGAAGGGTAGGATCTCCATCAAAGCGATCGACTTACTGAAACGTGGCGATACTCCTCCCCCCTACATCTGCATCATTTGGGTTCCGGGACACGAGGGACTCGAGGGGCATGAAGCGGCACACACAGCGGCCCGCGCAAGCATCAACCGGGCTTCCCCGCACGACATTCTAGACAGGTCCTACCCATCCAAATCAGAGGAGGAAACGGTAACAATACCGTTAACTTACCAAGCACTGCTACAACACTATCGGCTTGGACGCAGGGTATACCCTCCACCACATCCAAAACTAGCAAGAAACGAAGGCACCGACTACAGGCGACTTCAGAGCAATACCTGTACCCACGGAAGCTTACTGTATCATTTCCACCCGACGCTATACAGCTACACCAGTCCACACTGCAACGTGCCAGACACCCTGGCGCACCTCCTCATGCAATGCAAGAACACCCGAGCAAGCATCACAGCGCCACAACTATTAGCAATGGACGCAGACCCAAACCTCCTCGCTGAAACGGGGGAGGCTGCGATCTCCAAGCCGGACCTGGTCGACGAGCGCGAACTAGTCGCCCGGACCCGGAGGGCGATCCAAGCCACAGGGTTCCTGGAATAAGGTACCCTCCCACCTCGACTGACAAATCACTACTTCAAATAAAGGTTTCATTCTCTCTCTCCGGGTTTACGTGCTCACACCTTAATCCGAGTACGTGCCACGCCAAGCTTTCTAGTAAAAATGAACACCTTTCAGGTATTGTTGCTAAGCGAAAGGAAAAGAAGTGGAAAGGGCCGTATTTTTTGAAACTGCTGCCTCGTGCTTGCTTCCTGATGCAGGCTGAGGCGTAGGAAAGCGGAGACGAGACAGCGAGAAGAAGATATTATTTGAAAAACAAGTCCCACCGCCTAGCCTGCTTTATTGAAGGTGCGACTTCAATAAGGCCACCACTGCTCTAGCTTAACGGATATGGTGTTGGGCTTCAGAGCTGAAGGCTGTGCGTTCTGTCCCGGCCGAAGGGGACGCATTATTTTTAATGCGTATCACTATTTGGCCTCATTCCATGTACTTTGCGTGAGGTCGGTAGGTACTTCCTATCTCGCCGCACCTCGGACCTCTGTAAAGGAAAGAAATGCTGGCTGCCTGTGGAGTTGCGCCACTGCTTTATGGACGCAGCAGCACAATTGTCAAACCACTAGGGCACGGTCGCACACATACTCCTCTCGTGTCAAAGCCCACTAGCTCTCCGAAACGTTTTCGGCGCGCGCACCACGTGACAGTTTATAATGTTCTTTCGACGCGACAGCTCGCGTTTTCAGGGGTGGTGTTCGACCGCGCCCCCGTCTTGGGGATCGTCCCTCATTCCGCTGTACTTCCTCGCAGCAGCTAACGCTGGGCAGGAACTGTGCTATGTTGTGCGGCTTTTATGGGCGGCCCAGGTCGAATAGCGCACAAAGCTTCGTTGCCGGAATGTGAATGCGAATGTCGTTTTAATATACGCCACCGGAAATAGTACGGTTGTATAATACTTAGTCGGTGATGACGTCCCGATGAGTGTTTGTTTCGCTTACGCTCGCCTAGTACATATATAAGCAGGACGCATCGAACAATCAGCATGCCGTAATCTCGTGCAGAAAGGCCGGAGTAGAAATCCTACCGGCGGCGTCACACTTTCGTCTTCACTATAGACTAGTGGCTGTCATCACAGAAAAGTTCGTTATAGATGCATAGGTCTTCATCTAACGCAAATCCATTGATCCACTTATGGTAACGCTGTGCGTAATATTAAACAATGTGGGGTATCTAACTACCAGTAAAATGCTTTGCATAACAGCGAGTTCTACAATGAATGGAATCTGCTGCCTATATTGAAAAATTCCTATAGGCGTGTTATGTTAATGCAGGCCTTTAACTTCAAAGTGGCTTGTTTGGTGGACAAAGCCCGACATGTACAGTCCGGTCCACTCTTACAGGGAACAAGCTAGCGCGTGGCCGGCGGTCCGCGGAGCGCTAACTGCCGGCGAGGTTTGGAAACGCGGAGCATACGCATAAATACATAATGGCGGTGCGTGCCCCGCATCATCTGCTACTTCTCCGCCCCAGCGCTCGGCGCGCACTAGCGAGCGCTGGCCCTTCCGGATTTCTTTTTCTTTTTCGCAGTGTGAAGCAACGGATACCAACCCTGCATGCCGTTTGTTGAACAGGCGGGCGTTTTATGGTAGGAAGGGTTAAGTTGGTATGCACACTGCATCGCGCTTGAATTGACTAGTTTGTTTGATAAGTGGCCAGTTGCTGCGGACAGTATGTGAAAAACATGTGACTAGCTTTTCGGTGAGCAGTGACGCGAGGTTGCGGAAGTGACGTGTTTCGTTATCACTTTTGCAGAATTGCAGAGTCCGGGTTTCCTTCGTAACCATTATTCGTGTAAATTTCCTCAGCTGAGAGCAGCGCTTGGCCCTATTTTCATTGCGCAGGTCAGCATTTCCTTTTTCTTCTTTTTTTTTGCGTTTTACAGGGCATGGACGAGTGTCATCAGGCCAGCCTTGCATCCTTCTAAAGTTTTGTTGCTAGTACTGCTCCCATAAACCCTGTATCACAAAAGTATAATGAATAAATTTTCTCCTCCTCGTTCAATTTCACGTGTCGTTATTTCACGGCGCGCACATGTTGGTGTAACAGAATAATTTTCATAACACGACACTTCTGATTGATATCGCAAATATACGAACCGTGCCGCTTCTGCGGACGTTGCTTCAACGAGCAAGAAAGCTAGTCGAGTTGAAACTGGCGTAGACTGCAGCAACAAATAAAGAAAAACATATTTTTCTGCTCGCTGATTACCCCCGACGAGCAGCAGGCAGAGTGGCGGCTAGATAAATCGCACCGCGGAAAAAACCGGATCCGCTCTCCGACGTTTGCAGAGCGCAGAGGCGAAGAAGCAGCAGACGAAGTAGGGCACGCGCCGACCTTATGACTCTGTGCGCATGCGCCGCGTTTAAAAATCTCGCCGCCAGTTAGCGCCGCGCAGGGAGCCGGTCACGCGCTCGCGCGTTCCCTTTAAGAGTGGACCGTACTGTACGTACAGCGGCATGCGCTCAACGCTCAAGCGCCCACTTTTCGCTTTTCGACAATATGTCAAACAAGCGGAATGCGTTGCTGAAAGAAATTACATCCTGAAGTGTTATGTGCAAAGCTGCAGTTTATGTATGAGGCAGGCAATATTGGGAGACAAATTTTGACTACCTAGGTTTCCTTACCATGAACGTAAGTCTAAGTACGCGGACAGTTACTCAACTCGCCCCCACAGAAAGGCGGTCGCCGCGTCTGGGGATCGAACCCGCGACCTAGTGCTCATCAGCACAATCTCGTGGCCATTGGGATACCGCGGAGGATCGCGCTTCCTAAAAGAAAAATGTCGCCACAGCCGCAGTCTTTACACCGTGTCATAACTCAAACACAAGGCAGTTATGAGCGCACCTTTATAGCCATCTGTTGTACTTGTTGCCTACAGCGTCGATACCGTCAGCTTTCTGTCAGTGCTTCGAAATCTTGTGCGCCCGACCCCGTGTAGCAAATGGCATCACCTTTTTTATTGAAGGCTTTGCTGCGCCGCGGTACCTAAACTTCACTAATCTAACAGGACGCGAACGAAGTTGTGGTATTGGCCACTGTTCACTTTTGATGAGTCTAGCTTCTAGTTCGGCAGCTACCCTCAAGCATTAAACGAAGTTGCCTAAGCCTTTGTCGATTCTATAACTTGATCGGAACAAACTGCAAATATATCCTTCCCCAATTTCCTTTTTAACTTGGTGTGAACTGGGAGTTACGAAAGGGTTCTACTGAAATTGAGGACGACGCAACGAGCTATGGAAAGAAGAATGATAGATGTAACGTTAAGGGATAAGAAAAGAGCAGATTGGGCGAGGAACAAACGCGAGTTAATGATATCTTAGTTGAAATCAAGAAAAAGAAATGGGCATGGGCAGGACACCTAATGAGGAGGGAAGATAACCGATGGTCATTAAGAGTTACGGAATGGATTCCAAGGGAACGAAAGCGTAGCAGAGGGCGGCAGAAAGTTAGGTAGGCGGATGAGATTAAGAAGTTTGCAGGGACAACATGGCCACAATTAGTACATGACCGGGGTAGTTGGAGAAGTATGGGAGAGGCCTTTGCCCTGCAGTGGGCGTAACCAGGCTGATGATGATGATGATGATGATGATGATGATGATGAACTGAGAGTATCAAAAGCACAAAAAGGAGGAAATAACCGGCTTCGTGTGAGTGGACAGATGGTATTATCAAGAAGGTGATTTCATAATGACAGCGCGATTCTATTTCTTGACGTTTGTTTGGATAAAGAGTTACGAAAGAAACATTAACTGGCATCAATGAAAGGCAATTATTCCCGCTTGTCAAATGAACACCCGCACATCAAAAATATAGTTTCGTCAGCCTGTGTGTATTTCACAAATATTGCTTGTATACTGCTGGCGAGGCGCGCCACATAGATACAATATTCATCTAGGCTAACGATAAAATAAATACTTCCTAGTGCATTCTAATGAGCTTAGGTTGGATGAACCAAGCTGCTGTGCACGTCTAGCATTTTAGGGTTTCTGCATAACGTGCACCACACTATAATAGCAAGCGGTGCTGGTTAAAACAAATTAACGGTCCGTGTTACGACCCCTTTACAGTACACAACGTTGGAAACCATGCAACGTCCCACACATTTCTTTGCGAAAAGACTTACTTGCTCATATATACGGCCGTATTCTTTCTGATGCAGACGCCCTTTTTTGTCTGTGTTGGGCTGCGATGACACCAACAGCCCTAGCCGTGCATGCACTTCAGGGCCCCAGCCACGGTCGAGCTGTACCGGTACGTGAGTTGCGTCGCCGCTCATTCAGGCACATTAGCTGGCCACTTGAGTGGCTCGAATGTTCAATAATTCTGCGTGCGCACCACCAACAGACATTAGCGGCCACTTTCGGTAGCAACGGCCAGCGACTACATCGTAAACGGAATCGGGACTCACCTAGCTGATTACTTTCCGCTTCAATCCGGCAGACTCGGTTCGCAAAAGTTTGCCTCTTGACACCACTTTTCTTGCCCTCTAAGCTTCATGTACACGTTGCAGATTTCTACGTTCATGCTAATCGCACGCGCTGTGACACCACCGGTATGAAAAGGTAGTGTGCGCCACAGTCACAACGGGTGGCTTCTTGTAGTGCGTCACGTTGTCGCAAGATGAAAAGGCACGTGGCTAAGCCCAAAGCGTGAGGGTTCGATTGGGAGAAAAAGTTCGAAGGAGATTCAATCTCTTGGCAAAGTTGGTAGGTATATAGATATACACATTCTCTACATCCCTCGCGTGTCGCTGCAGCTCGCAAGTGCTACATATGTTTTCACTACCCAGAGATATTCAACGAAATATTAACAAGATATTCAACGTCATCTTAACCACGCCCATACGCCAAAACGGGTGATCCCTCAGCGTGTCATTGCCTCATTCGTTCTTGGAGTAGTCGCCAACGTGAACGTTCAGGAGTATCGCCATGTTCGACCGCAGGTTGGTAGACGGTATTGCCAGGTCCTTACACTGCGCAGGCAGGCAGCAACGTGCTTTTTGAAAGGATTTCATGCACCTTCAAAGTCATCACGTCATGCATGCAATAAGGGACCCAATGGCTGCGGTTATTGTTTATTTTTAGGATGCGCACATTTGTTTAAGCTGTGAAGTGAGTTATACAAAACTAAACTGGACAGTTATCATTGCTTTAAACGATAGAGCGTTTCATGCATAGCTGGCAATGACACAGAGGCTAGAAAGATTTCTCTCGCTATCGGTATTCGCAAACAAAAAATGTCACTCGTCACACATGATAAGAATATGTAGGCATGTGCTTGCAATTTTATGCATTAACTCTCATATCCTTATGACACAAAATATGACGTAACTATGCACTGAAAGATCTCGCAGGTCTTAACTTAGTTACCGCCAAATGAGCGGAGAGACATGTTGCACGAACCAGCGGTCACAGCGCACTTCTTGCTGTCGCGACCAAACTATGGTATGTCGCATTATGGAAGCAGAAAGATATACCACTGCCGTTCCCGTTTATACAGCGATCGAGTGGTCTTAGCTCTACAAACATGAACCCTGTTGAGATAAAAACTGCACGTAATTTCGACCAAGCATGTAAGTCATTTTTTCCGTCTCTCCAAGACCTGCCAAATGGAAGTGTATGTTGAGAGACGTGGTTTGAGATTATGTTAATTATACCTTCGAAAGGTGTATCCACGTATTATAAGTGTACACACACACACACACACACACACACACACACACACACACACACACACGTGCACACATACATACATACATACATACATACGTACATACATACATACATACATACATACATACATACATACATACATACATACATGCATACATACATACATGCATATATATATATATATATATATATATATATATATGTATATATATATATATATATATATATATATATATATATATATGTGTGTGTGTGTGTGCGGGGGGGGGCTTTTTTCTAAGTTCAGTACGCCGGACCAGACGTAATGTAAGCAGGAACGATACGACGAACCTTTTGTAAGACGTACTTACTTAACGTTTTCGGATGGTGGACCCGCCTTCCTCAGAGTACAGTAACACATAAACAACTCATACACAGCTTTAGAAGCACCGTATCAAAAGCAGAAGGCGCACTAACTGCGCTGACTAGAACTTGCACTGCGCATCATAAATCGCTATCAATGACACGCATTTTGGAATACAAAAATTAAATGCAGATGTGTTCAGGATACCATATATACAAACACGACTCTCAGGTAAATGCCAGCGGTTACCATGATTATCCGTAGTGAAAACAAAATGACGTACATATGCAGATACAAAGGCGCGATATTTAGCACATGGCATCTCTAAGTGCAACCTCGAGTTATCTAAAAAGTGAGGTGTTAAGCGTACAACTTCTAACCACGTACGCCAAAAGGCAACATGTAAGAAGAAAAAAAGCGTTCAAATCATAGATGTACACTGTGTGGGCAGCGTATATTTGTGCTCAATCTAAAGTTAGACAGGTTAGTTTTCCTTTGCTTTCATTTATTCCGGACGAGACAGTGTTAAATTTATGAATAGGGTAAGATTCGCGAAGCTCGCGGTTATGGCTGGTGCGGAATCCAGATTCGAGTATGGTTACTTTGAGATTGTTAAATGAGTGGCCCGGCATGTTAACATGTTTTGAGAGTTGAAGGTTTGGTTGGGATTTCGCATGAGATCTGTGATTGCTAAAACTGATCCTGAAAGGTGTTTCAGTCTTGCCTATGTATTGCATGTGGCAAGTACCGCACTCGAGCAAGTACATTACGTTACATTAATCACAGTCGACACTGCCTTTAACTGTGAGCATGAACTGGCCGGCTGCGCTGGTGGCAGTCAATGTAGGTGTCATATGCGGGCAGACTTTGCAACGTGGTTTATTGCAGTGGCTGCAACCGGTCGTGTTTGAAGCGGAAATTTTTGAAGATGTTAGCATGTCACCTAGGTTTACACTCGACACGCGGTGGCTCAGGAAAAACGGCCTTTAGCCTTTCGCTTTTTATTGGAATGTTGTAGTGTTTGTGGAGTATGCCTGAGACCTTAGGGTTGAGGGGCTGAATGTGTATCAAATAAGCCGACTACGAGCCAATGGGCTTGTTTCTGCTCTTTAGAAAGTCTATCCTGTCGTGTCCTGCTGCTCGGTGTATCGCTTCAGCAATCATCTTTTCTGGATATTTACAGTTGAGAAGTTTCTTTTTTGAGTTTCTCGCAACAAGAAATAATATCGTCTTCTTCGGAACATATGCGCTTAAAGCGCCGTGCCTGGCTATATGGAATCGCTGTCTTGCAATGACGCACCTGGCTGCTTTCAAAATGAAGAAATTGATGATTATCAGTTGGCTTTTTGTAGAGATTTTTGATTAGGCGTCCGTCGGAAATTGTAATAGTGACGTCAAGGAAGTCTATAGACGATGGTGAGTAATGACGTGTGCATTTTATAGCGGAGTGTGCCTTATTGAATGTCACGATGAAGTTTAAGAGTTTAGTTTCGCTATGGGTGTCCAAATACAAAATATGTAATCGATATAGCGTTTAAAGTAGATAGGTTTTAGTCGTACACTCTTAAGGAACGCGTCTTCGAGCACTCCCATGAAGACGTTTGCATAGTTGGGGACTAGTTTCGTTCCCATCAATGTTCCACTAATTTGTACATAGTGAGAATAATTGAATTCAAAGTTGTTGAATTCAATTGAATAACAATAATTGAATTCAACGTTGTTAAACTCGAGAACTAACTTCAGCAGAACCTCCAGGGTTGCGTGTGTGTGCGCGTGGGCATGTGTTTCCCCTCTTAGCTGCATCGGACCGGCCATTAGCCACATTAGGCTATCGGTTCAAATAATTTTTGTACATATATTTTTGTTGTTCTTGAAAAATAAAGTGCCATTGATCGAGTTATTGGTCAGTATTCATTCCCGTTCCTGGCTTTTTAAGCAGGGGGATTATTTTTGCGAGTTTACAGTCAAGAGGTATCCATGCGTTCATAGGGGAATAATTAACCGAAAAGCGATGGTCGGGCAGGCAAACCTTTCTTTTTCTTGCTCGTTTTCTTAGGGCCGGTTTTTTTACTGCAGATTTAAATTTTTCAAAGGGATCTATTTCGAAATAAATTAACATAACTTTTCTAGGGTAACTTAAAGTGAGATAAAATATTTTGCATTAGCAAGGAAATATACTTATAACAATTTGATGCATTCTTATACACAGTTCAAAGCTTAGAATATGCGCACACGAGAATACTTCGCAAGTCTCAAACGAGCCTGCTCTAACACTAATATATACGTCCACAGCGTAATTGAACTGCGTAGGTGAGTGCACTCAAGAAAATTGTGTGCTTGTGTGCCAGTAAAAAAATAAATACGTGTGACAAAGTTCCGCTAATCTTCATCTTATCGCCAACCAGAGGCGATTAGTTTTAGCGAGTCTCCAAAAAAGGAGACGCCTGCACGGCGGCATCCTTCGTGTACGGGCGACCCTGTGAGCAATAAACGAGCGAGTAACAGACAGTCACGCTTTGAGCGATTAGTAACGAGATAGCCATCAGTTTTGCGAGTGCCAGGAACCGAAACCGCCCGCGGAACAAAACCCAAATTGCCGCCCTCCCGCGGGCGCCAATGCGCACGCCGGAGCAAACGAACCATGCAACGAAAACCGAGAGATGGAGTCGCGAGAAAAAAGTTCCTTGTATTCCCGCATAGTGGTAGCACATGCCAGGAAAGAAAAAGTTAATTGGCGCGCTTTTTAAACGTACAGATGCATGGCGCTGTAGATATACGGCATCGACCATCTTGGACTTGTTCGTGGCGCCGTATATTTACGTCATTGACCCTTAAAGGGTTAACATTACTACCTCATCAGAGCTCCTCCAAATTACTCCACTCGTTTTACAAGTTCGGCTCATGATCAAATCGTTACTTTAACCGCAAAAAATTATTGAAATTCCACCTCTTAACTGATATCTCGATCACAACATATATCACACCGTATTGATCGCCTTCACGGTGTACGCATCGAATCTAGTCACACAAACTTTAATTAAATTATGGGGTTTTACGTGTCAAAACCACTTTCTGATTATGAGGCACGCCGTAGTGGAGGACACCGGAAATTTCGACCACCTGGGGTTCTTTAACGTGCACCTAAATCCAAGTACACGGGTGTTTTCGCATTTCGCCCCCATCGAAATGCGGCCGCCGTGGCCGGGATTCCATCCCGCGACCTCGTGCTCAGCAGCCTAACACCATAGCCACTGAGCAACCACGGCGGGTACACAAACTTTCTTGCGCTGCTTTTTTTGCCTCGCACATCCCTCGGATACAATCACCTTCGCACAGAAATTTTCAATAATACCAATATTCGCAAGTTTCATGCAACGTTAACTAGCACACGTTGTGAAACCTGAATTTACTATTTTCTGACTACCCTCGTTTTGATTTCTTTACGATATCAAGTAATGATACAAAACTTTAAAGTTGCGTTCCTGGTGCACACGCACCTTTTCGTTTTGCAGCGAAGCTGTATATGGCTGGCCGATTCATCCGTCCGTCCGTCGCCTGTACGCCGAAAACTCCTCCGGCGCAACCCCATGCGGATGCACGGAAAACAAAAGTGAAAGAAAGGCGCGCGAATGACTGCGCCAGCAGTGACGTACGTGCTCCTGAGGAGCAGGTAGCTTTCGATTAGCAAAGCCGCGAGCAGAAGCGGAGGCGAGCTCGTCTAGGCCGTGCCGATGCTGCAGCCCGGGCACAAGAACAGGCTCGTGCAGCCTGGCGCAAGTAGCAACTGCGTATCGAGGATCCGACAACCTACCAAGCCATCGTTTAATGAACCGTCGGGGTTACCCTAGTGGTAAACAACCGGACCGCACCTTTCAGCTTCGGTGGTTAACCATCTGTACGGAGTGCTTGGGCGGTTATTTTATTTATTTATTTATTTATTTATTTATTTATTTATTTATTTTGTAATTGAATCGTTACCCATCGGAAATTTATCAGAAATAGATTCACCTACCACTGTAGAGCTCATAACATTGTATTGTTTGCACGGTATTGCGGGTAACACCTTTTGACGGTGGCTTCCTTCCTTCGGGACACGGGGTAGTTTTCCGTGCCACCCTTGCACACAACACTTGAATGACATGACCCTCTGCCACGTTTCCCAAATCAGTAGTACAGCCACACAGTGATCGCAACACAAAACGCACACATCACACGCCGAGGATGCATGACATGTGACGTAAACTGACACGTGTGACGTCACGCGGAAAGCAAGCAGGCTTTCAGTTATATCTAGGACGTGGTGCCTGTGTTGCATCGGCGCATCCATTCCATGGTTGGAAGGATATTCGTTGTGAAGTAGCTGTATACAGACGCCGTGCTCTCGTGTTTCGAATTGTTACGGTGAACCCATGCGTAATTACTGCGCTTAGCTATCTTCCAGTGAAAGGCCCCTTTAGCGCTCACGAAAATCTGTAGAAGTAACTGTTTGGCTGTCTGTGAAAGACGTGTTGTCGTGAAGTGTGTTGGACGGGCGCTCGCATAACCGCTCCATAGAGCACAAAGTGAAAGCGCCCAGCACGGTCGATCAAACGGAATGCTTAGAAGATATATTGCTCAACATCACCCTTGAGTCGATGATGATTACGCGATCAACGAAGTTCTTCGTTTTATTGAGCTGCGTTGTAAGTGGCCCGCAACAGCGCACTGCTGTCTATCGTGCTCTATCGCAGCACGGTAAATTACTAGTATGCTTGTTTCATTGCGTGCACTTAAGACGAAATACTGTATGTTTGTTTCCTGTGCAATGTGTAAATAGATTATTTTTTGTCGTTATTGTTCGTGGTCGATAGTTTTCGCTTACGGTGCGTCTGTCATTAAGTATGGATGGTACACTTGTACTTTACACCGCTACGTTCCCTCTGCTACTGCGGTGAATAGTTTGGCAGCAGCAAGTTTGATTTCCACCACACTTTTCGCCCTTAAAACGGACGGAAGGAAAGTACGCCTAACAAAATGAAAAACAGAAAGCAAAGTTTTGCAGAAGTCGTCTTGCAAGCCAACTTTTACAAACTTTTAAAGTGATCCAGCCTTATTACCACACGGGAGACTTATGCCACCATGTAAGGAAAACTATTCTTCTAGGTGCGTCGACTGGTGTCGCGTATGTTTCACTACAATTGCAACATATTCCAGTGGCAGCTGCTTGGCGTGTTGTTGCCCTCGTACCATAAACAACTGGTAATGCTTGGTATCTCTATGCACGTATGCGACCCGATTGAGAAGTTTCCGAAGAATACTAAAAGCTAAAAACAATAACAACAGGTTTTTTTTTCTCTCTGCTTGTGTTGAAGTGTTTTCTGAGAGTAGGCTTGTCGAACAAAGTCTATCAGTGAATAAAGCGCTCACAGCGCATGTATTTCCTTCGTTACTGTAACTTGAAAAGTGATGAAGTAGGCTAATACGCTCTTAGTGGAATCGACCCTATATATTAATATACAGGAAATAGATGTAGTGTTACTGCGTGAATTATGCAGTGAATATCTGTGAACACATTACACGTGTTAAAATAACGCTGAAGCATTAAGGAGAAGGATGCAGTTTTAGAGAAGATAAAGCAGCAAAGTTATCAAACGTCATGCGAAAATACATTTGAGTGGTTAATTAGTACATGTTTATGCTGTGCTTCAATTTGCTCCATGTTTAATTAAACCAGGAAACATCTGTCCTCCACTCACTGCGAAGGTGCCTTGTAGTCGTGACCGCTCGGAATTTAGGAAGCGTTCTTCGTGGCCAGTTGGGTTCCGGACGTCAGCATAACATTCGCACATGTCCGTCACTAATCCTGCAGATTCTCCACTTTCTGCTTCAGATTCTTCAGTCGCGTAAGCAGTTCAGCGTATTCGAAAGTGCCAGTGTGATTGTAGTACCAGTCGTCCATTTTTTTACCCGACAAGTGGAGTTTCGGTTTCAGTACTGCCTCGTAATGGTCGTAAAACTCGGTAAATTTTTTCACAACGATGTCCCTCAAGGTCGACGGTAAGGAAGAAGTACCCTGGAGGCATGCCTCAACATTGTCGCACACGGCTACTCTGATCGTCTCGTACTCTACAACGGCATTGTAACTGCAGGAGAGGCAGTGCATTTCTCCTTTCCCGATTCCGGGCTCGTTATAGATGGGGTCTTCGTTCAAGAGCGACTGGATGGAAATGAGCACGCTTGCTATGCACTGCGCAGGGCTCCAGCCTGTGCCAAGGATGTTGAGACAAATAGAGCCGTTCTTATTAAGGTTTGGGTTGAACCGCACCTTTCCAGAGCCTGTGGTAAGGAATTTCACAGTTGGCGGCTGATAAGGATACTCTGGTGGGCACTTTATCAGGAACTCGAAAAAGCCCCCCTCGTACGGCGTTCCGGATGGACCAACCACGAGGGCGTGGATTCTGCTCACGTCGTTCTCATCCGGCTCGATGAATATTCCCGGAGCTGGGTCGGCGAAGATGTCCGCGATGTCGTTCTTAATCCTTGTCAGGAACGACGGCGCGTCGTCTCGCTTGAATGGGCCGGGGGCTGCAGACTTGGTGCCTTGCCCAGCTTTACTGGATGCAGCCGGAGAAGCTTCTTGTGCGGTGAACATTTTCGCCGTTAAGGTGAAACAACTTCAAGCAGTTAGAGAAATTTCGACGCCGTTATGTACGTCCCGAGCCAATCAACTATTACGCCTTCATCTTCCTCCGCTACTGACTTGTGACCACTATTGGAGTTGAACATAACACTGATATTTTTGTAATAATAAATTTTAACAATGAAAGGGAATTTATTATTGGAGAGTGTCTGTAAGGTTAAGCAATCAAAGCACCGCTGAAGTAATTAGGTGGGTGTGCTTTAGTGCTCGCCTGATGAAACCCGGCGCCAATTCAGTTAGAGAAGATTAAGCCATACCACCTGACTGCTCAATCACGCTCATTGTCTTTTTTTTTCTAGGGTTCAGTTGCGAAAGATTTTTTTGTTTAAATTATGGAGTTTTACGCCCTAATACCACGATGCGATTATTAGGCACGCCGTAGTGGGGGACTCCGGAAATTTGGACCACCATCGTAATGCGGCCGCCGTTGTGTGCAAGTTTAAACGTATATTGCAATAAATATTGACGTACTTCTGGTTTGATATCCCTTCAGGTACCTTAGTCGTGCTGTTGTGTCGCGTCTTGTAGTTCAATACATTTTGATGCTCAATCAAATCTTTACTTCGTCTGCAATGCCTCCCCCTCCCCCTGGTGGATTAGAGATCCGGTTACCACTCAATAATACGTATTTTGCTTTGCTGTTCATGAAATGTTGGCTTTCTGGTCTCCACAGTGTGAGGGATCTGCATAATTCTTATTTCCAAAGCAATTACACAGACACTCGATCCGCAAATGCGCGGCTGCCGTCACTGCCACCACCGCTGCCGTGCCGTCGTCTTCGACGTTGTGAGGCTCAGGCTTCGATGGTTGAGGGCTTCGACAGACGCCGCAGAACGACGAAGCCCTGTTGAACCACCGTCAACTATAGGACCAATCGCCTCGCTGGTGGAGCCCGACCCAGCGTTATAGCGTTCACTACTGGCATGAGCGCTGTGTACACCCCATTAGAAGTCAAGTATTGTTCCTGTTCAGCTTCTGTGTGGATGCACTGCTCTGAGTGGATGGGCAGGAAACGAGAAGCTTGTGTTGCGTAATATATTACAGGACGCTGAACGACGCCAACGGACTCTGGCGGTCTCATTTCAGGCACCATCAAAGTGCGAAGTCTGCAACGACATTGCCGGTGATCCTAATGACGACATTGCTGTGATACGCCTAGTAGCTGCCAGGGTGCGGTTGCTTCCCCACTGTAAGAGTCATGCTGCGTGCTTCCTCGCACCACCAAGTCGACCTTGCGAATAGTTAGAACCCAGTCCCAAATCTCCGAGCGCAACAGTAAACATCGCTACCTCTACCAATGCTATCTCTACCAGTGAACGCTAACTTTTTCTTTATTCCTTACATATGCCAGGGAAAATTTTATGTGATAAGTAGTTCTAAATATGCGTACAAACTAAGAATATTCTAAAGCTCGATTGCGCCACTAAATCCCGATACTAGTCATTTCTCTCTGAGTGTGCGTTATGCTTGCACCAAATATTAATGCCATCAAACTGTACTTCAAAGCTTGAATAACCTGCCTGCTCCACATCTAAGTTGTGGTGCTATACAAACATCTGTGTGTAAATAAAATAACCTCGAATGTTACTCTCGACACTGGCATGTTCGCCTTCCCGCCAACTCCTATTGATTGCAGGGCTATACCGTGCCATCTCTATGCGATCTAAACGCAAAAATTTCGGAACACAAGAATGTGAAGAAATTTTGACCAGCGCTGGATAAACTTTTTTTTTTTGTCTGAGGGCAAAGTCGGAATTGCTTTCTTCGTACGGCGCTAATTGGACTAACAATAATTATTTTGTAGAAGTTCAGATCAATATTGCCTCAGAGGTAAAATTTATGTCAGCAACTTTAGATGACAACGCTAGTTGTGCCGTAGTGGGTATATGCTGTAATACGCAAACATGAAGTTCCGTTTGCTGTATTCATGAGAAAATTTGTATAAACTGGGTACATCTAACATTGCGAGGAAAATGAACAGTGAACGGAGAAAATGGTAAACGGAGGCAAAACAACAAAGTGCAAATGATTAGCAAACTTCAGCAAAGCCAGAAGTCGATGGGAAGCGTAACAGGGAAAAAAAAGCCAGAAAATAGACTTTCAGCGGCTGTTCTGAAACTGTACAGTGGCGTCAAACGATTCTACGTCGATCGCCCTACACCAACTCTCATACTACCAAACTGCCGTGGTGGAACGTGTACTTACGATGTTGTAATGAGCCAGCTTCTTCTAGTTACATTCAAGGTCTTTCGCCGTGTACTTTGTGAAGCCCCCTGAAGTTTGCTGCAGGAATACGAGGCTTACGCTACAACCTATACAAAAACAATATAGTATCGCTAAGCATCTGACACACCTGTAATATAACTACATATGCACACTGAATCTTGTTCAAAGCGTATATAGTCAGCCGCTTGGTGGGCAATCTGTGTTTAGCTGCTGAAAAGTTGTATGACATTACACAACTAAGATAACGACAATGGCTACACGAGCACGGTACAGAGTGAGACTGTGAGACTAGCCGTACACGGTACTGTGAAAGACTTAATTCTGGAATATTTCCCAAAGAACTATTTTAAAAGAGGCAATTGAAAAAGAAAAAAATACATATACTGATCAAATTTATTAGAAAGATAGCGGTCAAAGCCAAGTGATGCCAATGATATCCCTAAGGAGGCTATTCACTTGGTACCTCCGTATGAATAGACTTCGCAGCAACTATCGTTGATGAGGAACTTTGATATTCACAAGGGAAGATTATACAAAATAACAGCATTTCCTTGTTGAGTCAGCGCAATGACATCTTGACTCCGAACACGGATAACGACCGTATGCTTCGTGTAAGCGCCGGTCATTCACAATGTGATGTAAGCTAAAATTTATTCACCTTGCACATTAACAGTGGTCCTGGAGCAGACGAAAGAAATATGAAATATGATTGGCCAAGCGCCAGCTGGGATGGTGGCGACAGCTAGTGGCGTTCGGTGTTCGTGTTGTCCACTTCTCTACTCTTGTGTCCTGCCTGCACGCCTCACCTCTTTTTTCATAATGAATACTTACCAACTAGCTCAGCTTTCTGTCGTTCTAAGCTAGTGGATACTATACGAGCAACGATTCTCCGTGGTTCGCATTCCTATTAAGCCGTGGCAGCCTTCTAGTGACCTGAGGAGCGTTTTTGTGCGAGCGAAAAATAATATACAGCGTCTGGACTACAGAAATACTCGTGCTGTATTTCGAGGCCCGGCCCGGCACGGCCCGGCCCGAGCCCAGCTTAAGCCAGAACTGGCGATGCGTCGGCCTGCCGAGCCCGGCCCGATGATTTCAACCGTCCGCCGTACCTGGCGGGCGCCAAAGATCTGGGCCCAACTCACTTCGGCCCATAAGCCAACGAGTCTACCCGAAGCGTTGTCGGGGTCTCGGTTAATGTGATGATGCTATTCGAACACACTGAATTACTATTTGATTTATCGACAGGAAAACAGATATATTATACTATATATATATATATATATATATATATATATATATATATATATATATATATATATATATATATATAGGCGGATTTCCCTGCCTCAAGTTTAGCGCTACAGTTGTCGCTGCATAAAAAGAAAGACAGGAAAAAGGCCCATTCTCTGTTTACTATGATCGGGCGTTGAAGTGTGATATGAAACACCGCCCATCGCTTTCCAAAATGTTATGCGGCTATATTATAACAAGGGCCTGGGTGAACACTCCCATCAACACGGTTAGCCATTACCTCTCGTTTCCTATATCAAATTATCATTGCAAGGCACAATGATGGAACTCGAGTAATGAAAGTGGAGCGAGTGTAAGTTTATGTACGTGGGTAATTGACTTCACACAAGGATACTATATTGCGCTCTTGTGACAAGCTTTTAAGCTCCATTAAACAGAAATAGGTGGCACGCGAAATTACCCTTGTTTAACTGAGGTTTCATCTTACCCCCAAGCGTTACCGCCAAGGGTAACGCTCATTAAGGAAGGTAGCGCTTCAGGCAGCGGCGTAATCCCGAACACGATTATGCCACTGCCGAAAATTTACGCGAGCAGCGAAGTAGAATACATTTGGCTACTGCAATATTGGCTGTGCGTTAGGCTGGTTGAGCTCTGCGCCCCCATGCGGTGGAATATAGCACGCTCTACACATTTGCGCCCGCGCTCACTCGCTATTCAGCACAATTGTCCTGCGTTTGACGGAATACCGGACACACTGAAGCTCTCTATTGGCTGAAAAGGTGACGAGCGGGGCACGAATGCACTGCACCGGTTACCGCAAGACGAGCAGTCCGGGCAAGCCTTGTTAGATGGCAGCCTCCAATTTAGCGTGTCATAGGGGGCCCGAACCCGAAGTAGTGGCGTTTACGTGAATATCTCAAGCCAAACTTGAACTGCGCTTAAATATATATCTATAGAAATTGCCTCTCAATATTTCTAACGGCACAAAAGCCGATAAATCAAATTTTTGAGCAGCTACCGTCACTTATGTAGAAACCAGTACGTGGCATCATAGTAGGATCAGATACCATCGATAATTCAGGACTCCCGTTTTTACCCTTCCTCTTTGTGTAATTGTTTACCGCCATATTGCTCGGTATAGGCCTATTGTCTGTCGAGTTCAGGTGCTCCTGAGGTTGTGTTTCTGAAGGGCTGGGTAGTCGTCTTTGCAGCTCATATCCTAGCTGGCATATTATCTTGCGACTATGTTCCGAGCTCTTGAGGCAAAGAAATTTTGCCAACTGCTGCACTTCTACTCTGTCTAGTTGCTTGTTCGTTTGCTCTTTCTCGTGGAGGTTTCCAAGCATGATAAAGTTGAAAAGGCCCGGCAGTAATCATATGCTGTGTTCAATGAGTTGTCTTTTTGTGCGCCGCTGGTAATTCATGCTATGAAAAATCGCACATGTTGGATACAAGTACAAAATCTGTATTTTTTCATAGTATCGGCTCATCCACCTCCCGTGATTTTGAGATTCTTCTTTTCACCAAGTGCAGAATTTGTGACCAGACGTGGCCCAATCCTTTCACCAAAGTGCTGTCTCTGCCGTCTTGCCCCTTACACTAGCTGAGGATTCGAAGATGTTGACATCTGGGTATATTTGTCCAGCTATGTGAAGCACAACGTGCAATATGGTATAGTTCTTGATTGTAATGTTATTGCTGACGTCCCTGTAGACCAACTTATCAGAAAGAGATAGGCCAGGCTGGCTAAAGTCTGCAATGTTATCGAGAGCTTGTTGCATCCTTCTGGATTTCTATGTAGGATAGCTTTCCCATAGAGTGTATTACTCCAGCGGCTGTAATACTTCTGGTAGTATGGCTGTATTGTTGGCGTGGGTGGGCCAAATGTATCTCCAACTGTCACCTGGAATTTTTTGTCTTTCTAAAAGTTACGGTTGAACGTACATGCTTTACGACAAATTTCCTTGCACATCGTTCCCCCTATTAGAGTAAGATGAGGTACTATATGAAAAGCCTCTTCACTCTCTCGTGAGCCGTATTGCACAATGCCCTCTTATAAGGTTTCTGCTGGCTACCAATCCTCTCATATTTGCTAGAAAGAACAACTCATCAAAAAAGTTTCCTTTCTGTTATGCGCATGATGAAGTATGAGCATTCATACCTTTTGAGATTTCTACATTTGTAGTACCACTACCTGATAGAATACTTACAATGCCTGAGCAAGCTTATTTCTGCATTGTTGTTGAACAATACATATTGACGCAATGAATGTTTCCCACATTCGAAGTATCCGAAAGATGCTTGCTTCATAATCGTGCCCTTTGCTTTCGGTTGATGTTACTAATTCCTTGTTAGATTTTGCATATGCATTCCCCCCTTAGCCTTTCAATAGTTCGATAAATAATGATGAACTAAATATAAGTGAATGAGCTTTTTTTTACCTCTCACTGCCATCTAAATGCGACTGCCAAGGCTGGCACTTTAAACACTCACCTTGTGTTAGCAGCAGCATGCCATAGCCACAGTTGCTCGTGAATGTATTGAAGAAAAGTGCAATTGTTGACAAATTTCTTTTTGCTTGTATGTAGGTAAAATTGCAATAAATGAGTGTGTCATTGCAAGAAAGCTCTTTGTCGCCCTTCATTGCAAGAATAAACTGCACATTGCGTAAAGCTGCAATGTAGGAATTGGTCTTAAAATCCCAGGGTGAAATGCTCTTGCAAGTAACATGGTACTTCATTACTTATATAGGTAGCAATGACAAAGGATGTCGTTATATGAGTTTACACGCATACACAAATAAATGTGATCACAACTTTATAGAAACTGCTATTAAAACTATGTTAGGCCTGCATGTTTCTGCACACTTGATTAGCTGTAGATGCGCATGAGACGCAATCATTCACAGGAAGGGATGCAAATGGCTGGCAAGCCATAAAGTTGTGTTACTGTAAAGTTATTTACCATTAAAAGCAAGGGCTAAAACAGGTGCAGTAAGGACACGAAGTCCACAATATTTTCCAGGTTTATTAGTTTCAACAAGCGAAAAAAATACAAGAAAAATAATTCTCCATCAGTGAAGAGGTACAACGTGCATGAAATATTCGAAACAAATTGATGGCGCTGTTTCTTCAAGCCACGGGGCTAATACAATCGTGGAAAATGCATGTGGCATGTCAAATTTAATAAATAAGTGAGGTAAGATAACCTTTCCAGATGTATCGGGCAATTCACACGTGTGGAAAACTAACAGGAAATGAATGTAACTAAATGGTCGCGCGCTCAGAGCAATGTTGAAACTTCGCGTACTTCGCTGCCTTACCGTTTGCCCTTGCCGCGGTTTCAATGATTCAAACTGCTCCGCACGCGCGACTTTTGTATTCTACTCAACAGTTCAGTAAATTGTGACAAACGCTTCGTAGCCTCTGCTGGTATATACATCAGCGACTCACGAAGGTGCGCCTATAGCATACCAAACAAACGTGGCAATGCACTTCATTTGCTACGTAGCGTGTCAACAAAAGCGCAGTCATGGGAGAAGAGAATACGCGATAAAAGTTTTATGTGTTCCCCTTTTGCGTACGAACGGATTACGCCAATCCACGTCTGCGTGCATTGTTGAGCGACAGGCGATTTCCCAAAACAAACGGCTGAACAGCTCTCGGCGCAATTTCGACGGAAAATCACAGCGACCGCTGCGACATATGCTACGTACGACCAACCGTTTCGTCGCAATCAAAAAAAAAAGGGGGGGGTGGGGGGGCAATATTGTAACTTTCGTCGCATGCGGCGGAAATCGCACTTCAGCTGCGATGAAAATCGCATTATGTGACAGAGGCTTAACACGGGGACGGCGACGTCCTAAGTGTTTTTTTTTTCTAACTCTACCAATAATTTACTATTACAATATTATAACGACTGCACGTGTTAACGTGACCAATTACGCATTTATTTTACAGATATGAGGTTTCACGGGACGGACATAGTTTGCTGTAGTATTCGCCAAAGAATGCTTCCACATTAATGTAGGACTGTAGGAAACTAAGGAAACGGAGAGAAACCTCTTCATGCATTTTACACTTGAACCACTTGGATGTAAACTAAGGCCACAGCAGCTTTCATTCCCATGAATGTAATGTGGCTTACACAGACATGTGGCCGGCCACGCTGTGGAATTGCGGTTGGAATTCCACGACAGAGTCAAGTTGCCCGAAATACCTACGTGAGCATATTGAACTAAAAAAAAATAAAGTGTAGCGGCCACACTTTAACTTTTCAATATGCTTTCAATAAAACTTCGTGTTCGCATCAGCGATATATGCTACTACCCTTATAACGTGTGAAACCATTCAGAATTTGGCACTTGAACTTTTGCATAGGTCATCTATTCCTGCGTCAAACGTTCGTTTATGACGTCCGTGAAGCTGCGTGGAGTAAAAGAGTCCGAAAGCTGCCACTCACCTTCTGAAATCATGTTTTCGACAAGTGATCTTTAACGTAGCCCCGCTTTAGCATTTGACTCTTTCGTTCACCTTATCGCAAAGGTGTTCTCGATCGCAAACGTCGTTTTCTCGATGGGGATACAGTTCTTTTCTTAAACATGGGTTTGAATATTATGCTAAATTCTTCTATCTATTAGTTAAAGTTGGAAGTATTCGTGATTATTTAAATTTGTAAAGATTGATAAAGTGCTCGGTAAATCTTGCTCATGTCCGCTATGTAGGTCAATCATTTTATTTTTGCAAGAAATTCAATAATTAATTTCGGCCATTGGAATATACTTCATAATTTATGGAAATATATGCATATACGTTTAAACATGCTAGCCTCGACATCTGTCCCACGAAAGATGCCCTCTCCTATGGCTTAGCTTCTCGTCTCGAAGGTTTTTTTGCAAAGTAGACTGACTCATTGAACTCCATCCGTGCATTATGTACTACTGAGTGAGCAAAGTTTTAAGCCGCGCTCACCTTTGAGCTCCTAATCTCAGCCATGTCCTTTCTCGCTTTTACCCCTCTAGTAAGCTGGTGGGAGCATTCCGGAACACCTGCCTACACGCACCCCCTTTGCTTGCAAGCGTACAATTAAAATACTCATCCTTTGCTTTCCACTTCAATGATCTTCGGGTTGTCTTCTGCGAAGCGTATAGGCTTTCCAGTTTTGATATTGTGGCTATAGACAGTACTTTTATGAGTAGGTACGCGAGAAGACAGCCTCAAGTGAATATATTATTCTTTCAGTATATGGTTAAGGTTACGTTGGGGAAGGTGAAGGAAGGAATAATCTTTTTAACGTAATTATGCTTTAGATTTCAGCTGAGAAAAACATTTTCTTTCTCCAGACTGAGATCTCGCTTAGTTTACACATGTGTGATATTATGCTATTGATTTGGAAAAGCAGGCAATCTGAATAATGCGAGTTAGTGACAGAAATGTGGCGTGGAAAATTTTTGAATAATGCAGGGGTACGTTTTAGGTACGCTAATCAACTTCTGAATGAGTGAAGGGAAGGCGAGGGTGCATGGGCTATAAATTTGAAGTAATAAAAAGCAAACACGTTTGCCGTGGATTTCGCTTGGCAATGGTTATTTTGACACAATATCCTTCATCTTCGTGAGATTGTTTTATCTCTTAAAATCTTTACCCAGCTTAACCTGACGCTTTCTTTCTTTCTGCACCTGCAGCACCTGGTTAACCAAATGGTGGCAGTGTTATCAGGCTCTTTGTCAATACCGCAATATACCATTATTGTGTTATACTTTGTCCTATATTTCTCAGAAAGCAGTGACGCACAGAGAAACTCGACGCATTTATTGACATTAAATAAATTTATTCCTGACGTCAAGTAACTACGAAAAACAACACCAAACAAATGCCTGGAGATGCGTGAAATAAAATATGACATCAATGTAACGCTGCTACGATGATCATCCGGAACACTGGAGAAGGACTCTTCCTAATGATATTACTTCCTATGGAGAATAAGAAGTCCAAGGCAGTCGTTAACGTGAAATGACGCTCAAGATTCAGTATGCGTTGCAACCTGATTATGGTTTGAATATTGCCCATAGAGTGGGCATGGAATTTAAATGAGAATATGTGGAGGCACAAAAGTAACGACACTGACAACTGCAATATTTGGAATTCGCACACGCTTTAGCTAGCGCATGAACACAGGTGACTGGCACACATGTTAATGATGCAGCTTCAACATCCGCGTGCTACGTACTGCGACATACAAAAAGGCAGCTTGCTGTGACGCGAACGTCGACATACCATGGAAAAGTTATCGTTGTCTCGTTTCGTTGCTTGTGTTTCAGAATAACTATGCCTGCACGCGCCATGGCTTTCATTACGATGTTTTGTGTACTATGCCGTACGTTCTTTTCTCTGTTTGCAAGCCCATCTGATGCTGTTACTAAAGCGGCAGAAAATAATCATTAATATAAAGCGAATGTTCCTTTGCGTTATCGATTGCCTCTCTGAATTCCACTGATGCAGGTCATTTTTGAGTGAAATTCCCCTTTGCATTTTGAGTAAGGAAAAGGATGACGACAGATCCCCGTGCCATTATGAGTGTTACGAAACCTGATCCTACCAGTAAAAGCGACACGATGCGGCGACACGAACTGCTGCCGACACCGGTGGAAGGTGACTTGATGAAGCTAGCGAACTACTGAAGGTGGCGGCACTAGGTGCGCTGATGAAGTTCCGATCAGTAAAGTCGTTATCCATCTTTAGAGCCTCATCCATCCGCGTCGAGCAACCGTGATCAACTGCACTCCGGCGGTGGTTGCACCTCGTGAGGCCACGGGGGCCGTATCTTGGAAGTGATCTGCGATGGCGACAGAGAGCAGCGACTGCTGGCAGCCTCGTGTGCTCTGTGTTCTCGCAGCTTAGTTCACGCTGAAGAGAGACGCGTGGGCCACAATCCTGAAAGCGATCTGTGATGGGGGCTCAGTCAGCACCATCTACATATCGCAAGGCCTGTTCACTCCCATCCATGCGGTCATGCTACTGGCCCTACGGCCATAGAATCTAATGGTATGTAATGGTGTGAAGCAAAAAAGAAGCAAACAATGCAGTGCGACCAGTTCGAATGGTCAGAAATCAGTGCCCGACCCCGTGGTTGCTTAGTGGCTATGGTGTTGGGCTCCTAAGCACGAGGTGGCGGGATTAAATCCGTGCCACGGCGGCCGCATTTCGACGGGGGCGAAATACGAAAACACCCGTGTACTTAGTTTTAGGTGCACGTTAAAAAAACCCAGGTGGTCGAAATTTACGGAGTCCCTCACTATGGCGTGCGTCATATTCTGATCGTGGTTATGGGACGTAAAACCCCATAATTTAATTCTTTAATGTAGAAAGAGGCCTGTTGACGCTTGCAACTGAGATTTCTAAAGAGCGTTAAAATGTGTACAGACCATTCCTAAACTTGAAATCAAGAACTTACATAATACAGACACAGGAACTTGCACAAATGCGTAAGCAACAATATGCACCCACATAAAATGTTTTACCTAGATTGTAAATGCAAATGAGAGAGGTACCCAGATACTCCATGTTAATCTAGAAACTGTGCTAATAGACCCGAGGCAATGTTGTGCTGCTTTTCTGAAGACGATCTACCCAGGATATCATCTAATGATATAGGCCTCTACCAGGAGGCATCCTAGCTTGCTATGCAAACTCAGTTGGTTATGTTCAGTTAATTAACTTAGCTGGCTATGCTAACTTCCCTGCAGGAGGAATTACAAATGTTAGAGGCGACTGAAAAAGAGAGATGCTCAAGGCGTGAAGCCCATGCTGTTATTGTAGAGCGATCTCGTAGGTATGCCGGTGCATCAACTCGTCTGTTAAATGTAGTGAACTCATCACTTGCATATGTCATAGCTTCGACAGTAGAGAAGGCCATGAAGAAGGCAATGCAAAATCAACTCGTTAGCCTGTCGAAGTCAGTGGCAAAAATGACCGCTACACAAATGACTCCGTCAAGTGGTTGCCCGTCCAACTCTGGCCTCTAAATTTGCAATGCCTTCAGGTGCTAATGATGCTGATAGATAAAATCCTGGCCCTTCGAACATTCCGTCTAACGAAAGCCCTCGTGAGTGTCACGCAGAATATGAATTAGATTGGAGCTCAGATTGGGGCTCGCAAGACACGCTCATGGAGTTTGACACCCGTGCTCTTAAACTCCGTGAATCTTCTGTTGCGCAGGGATCTACAATGATTCATAAGATGAACACAAAGTGCCAGAAAGAGAATATTTCTAAAGATTTTTTGAAGGATATCATCCTAGACAAAGTAGTTACTGGTGGGGCCTTACCTCGAAATATGTAGGCTAAAAATGTTACAGTGGAATTCACGTTCCATTTCTTTCGCTTCTATTGATTATATTACCTCTGTACTCAACACTCCCATGATGTTACTGCACTGCACTAAACTTGATTATGAGCAGAAAATATATTTAACATAAAAAATACCGTACATTTCGTTTAGACCGTCCATCTCGTGGTGGTAGCTTAGTTATACTTTTTTTTTTTTCAAAATCGCGCACAGGGCTGCAATGACTAAAAAATTCAGAAAGAGAAATTCTAGCTATAGGCATTTCTACTCCTGGACCAAACCATTGACATTAGCGAATATTTATTTCCCCGCAGGCATTCTGAATGCTAGTGTTCATGAGTCAGTAATTACGTCCCTTAGAAAAGAAATAATTTTTGCTGCGAACATTTAGCTCTCATTATACATCGCGGGGTTTCAAGACCTATTCGAGTGGTAACCGTTTGCGGGATCCAGCTGCTAACAATAATTTATCATGCATTAACGCAAGAAAACCAAAATATGTTTGTAGTAACTCACTTTCTGAAATATATCTTACTTTCGTTAGCTCTAAGTCGTCTATTTTCACAGGATCTGTTTATAAACTCGGGCAGAAGCGATGACCTTCTTCGTGTAGTTTTTGAGCTTGTATGCCCGTTGAGTCAAATTACTATACATTCAATTACTTTTGTTAATTTTAGAACGTTCAAAAATGTCTCACATGGCCCTATCTTATCATCTATGACATAATGATGAATAAAAAGCCATAAATGTATCTTCCGTAAGTCTCAATTCACTGTCCACACCATTCAGAGTTTGTGTTCTAACCTTTCGTGGAACACCGAGTGTTAACGGGATTACATCATAAGAAAAGCAGTACAAACTGCTTCATATCCAGTGTCCAAGCAAGTGGAGAGACTATAAGTTTGCGGCAGCAAAATTTGAAAGAACAGCTGCAAATGGAAAATACAGCTTTGATTGTAAGCACTTCGACGTTCTTTAAAAGGCCACCAACAGAAAAATACTCTTTCAATTTTTGATAAATATAAATGTCATTTTGGTATAAACAAACGCCGACTCTGTGGTTTCAAACCTTGCGAGTAATACACGTTACTGGAAGATATTGCTAAAGGTCTAGGAAGTCGCTTTAAGTCGATTTTTCCCTGTCATGCTACCCCGCTTACTCATGGTTAAGACTTAGAAGTTAAAAGTTTCCGAGCTGACAAACGTAGTAAGCCAGCTGCTCAATTCAGCTCCAAATCACGATGATTTACTGCGACAATAAAAAAAGCTTCATTTAAGACGTCGCCTCGTACATTGATTACCATAGTAAACCACTCTTAAAAATTCGTGGATTGTTCCTGAATGGAGATTTGAGAAAGTGTTTCCGCCTATAAAAAACAAGGTGCAGTTTACGTCTTATGTAACACTAGGCCAATATCTGTAACATCAAACCTAGCAAGATTCACCGAAAAAATATCTTACGTGATCGCATAGATAATTGGCTGATAGAGAACATGATTTTGAGACCATGCCAAATATGCTGCAAACGTGAGTGCTGAATTTGACGTTTCCATGTCAACCTAGAAGCATGAATTCAACAAGCTCGATGTCAGAAAATATATGCTGCCTTAGTCGCTCTAGATATCACTAAAGCGTATGACAACGTAGATCATCTAAGCCTAATAAACACGCTTCATAATGCAGGTCGGCCAAATGACGTGGTTTTTAAGCAGCTACAAATTTTACTGCGCTTAATGCGGATTCTCGTGATTAACTCATAGACAGTCAAGAGGTCTACCCTAAGGATCAGTGTTATCGCCATTGCTGTTTATTGTTTTACTGGGTACGATACCTATACAACAAAATGTGTATGTGTACGTATACGCCGATGACACCGCAGTTCTTGCTGCATGGGTAGAAATACATGCACTGTAGCAAACATTACATTCCCAGATCAGTTATCTTTGATTGCGGCTTGATGGCATCCACCTCTCTCTACTAAAATCAGAAAAACCGCTATCTTAATTTTCCCTCAAAGCGTTCGTGTGCTAATTTCGGTTCTTTATGGACAATGCAGTATCCCACAGGTCAATTAACTCAACTATTTGGGTGTAATGTACACCAAAAACATTTATTGGATTTCCCATATACAACGCATTGCCTCCAAGAGAATACGCATGGTATGAATGCCGCATAGCATTAGCAGTAAGCGATCAGGATTTCGGCCGCACGACCAATAGTAAGGACGTATTGATTGCATGTATGTTCACCCGATAATATGAGTTAGGGTGAGTTTTGTTTTCTGGCGGACCTGCGTGCGAAATTCGGCTTCTGGTTCTATTATAACGAGAGGCATTACGTGTATATTTTGGGCTTCCTAAACTTGTCGCGAATGATATCTTATATCTAAAAGCACGCCTGCCTTGTCTTCTCATGCGATTACGTACCGTAGAGTACAAACTCTTCTAAACATATATGCATCACCACAGAGGAGACCACAATATGTTTTTAATAATAAATCGGCCTCATTCTTTGGGCGTGGTGTCCCTCACGTTGCCCTCGAGTTGTTTTCGTACAAAAGCTGTTGGACTCTTTGAATGTTCACCCATGCGAGGTAGTAATACTAAATTCCTCGGTTCCAGTCCCTAAAATTAGATTTGATTATATGTTTCCGAGCGATGCTAAGCATTTCCCCTATCTATATCTGAATGATAGTTTAGAAGACCACTTTAAACACCTGGATACAAACCCATGATAGCGACTGGTGCTTCCATCTGTATATAGAAGGCAGATGTGGGCATTGTGTCAGAATGTCTATATTGGTCGTTTGCCGTTACACTACCTGAATTGACGCCTATCTTTCAAGCAGAATTACTGACAATTCTCTTAGCTTTACCGAAATTACCATCATCTCTGTCATCAGCTGTAATTTTAACCGATTTTCTGTCTGTCTGTTCGTCACCAACCACGTCCAAATTGTCAGATTCATTAGAAACAGTCTTTTCAAATTCCAAGATATTTACGTCCAGTTTGTTTAGCGTGGGTGCAAGGCCACAAAAGTCTAGCCCTAATTTATTGAGCAGATGCAGTCGCCCACTAGCATCCCACAATGGTTCTATAATTTCCATTTTACCTGTTAGCTTTCTTCACTGCGGCGCGATTCAGAAAATATACTACAAATAACTTCGCGAAATCGTCGTTGTCATCATCTGATTTCTCGCATCTCAATTTTTCTTGGAACAACAAATGGTTCTCCACTAAAAAAAAGGACGTAACAATTTCGAGACTACGGTACCCAGTGCCCCCACTTAACTTTTACCTCCACAGGTTTGGTCTGGCTGCATTGTTATGTTGTAGTGACAAACCAAGTGCTTGAATTTCGCTCTTCGGCGAAAGCACATGGCGGTTGTATTGACTGGTGCGCATTTTCCAGCGCCTTCTCAATAGTCGTTATCTCTATCAAAAACTCAGCTGCGGTCTTCGGGGGCTTCCATCAGTCCGGCGAAATATTCTTAATACAAGCCCCACATCAAGAAGTGGACTTCATCTTCACGGACATTTCCGGGTCGCCGTGTCGGAAAAGACGGGTCATCCCTTCCTTGAAGATGGAGACGGTCTCATGGGACAGGTGCCCACAGGTTTCCAGCGGAGCTTGCGCTCGCCCTTTGCACACGACGTCGACGTTCGCGAAGGTCTGTAGGAAGTCGCGGCGAAATATAGGTCCCACGTTGTTAAGGTAGTTTCCAGATTCTTGAAACACGTACTGGCGACGTCTTCCAGTGCGAAGACATGGCGCGTTTTGGCATCGCTGTTTCAGCTGTTAAATTTAGTGACACTTTCATGCGTTTCCAGCCAGTCTTACGGTGCTTGAAACGGTGATCCGCGGAAAGTCGGTGGCTCCCTGGGCCGTTGCAACACGATGCGTGACGCTGGGGCTGCCATTGTGTTTGTTGACTTGGCCACGATCTTTCCGGTCGCCTCAGGTGGATATCCGGGCTCCGGGGACAAGTTTTATAGCCAGCGGCTTGCTTGATGGTCCGGGACGACGCTTGTGCTGCCTTTGGTGTGTGGGGTTGACGCGGCGTCCGGTATATGAACGCAAGAACCACTCCACCAGATGTCATGCTGTAGTGACACTAGATCACTAGATATGGGACATCTATCAAAATATGTAAAGAATGATTTGTTTATGTCCGCCTACATAAATAAAGCGCTAAGAAATTGGTGAATTAAAATGTGTACCCTCATCTGCCACACCAACTGATGTAGACCTTTGAAAAAGCACCACGACGCTGATCTACCGACTGCGCCTTGGAAGAGCATACAGAAGCAGTTTCCTATGTGGCATAAAGCGAGTGTCATTCCTTACTTGCCACTGCGGCAACGACGATCAGGATGTTTGTATGAGTATCCTGCCCCAGGCAGGCTACGCATAGACGGCAGCTTGAAGAAGGGTTACGCGCATTAATTCTCCCCGATTTTTCTTACTCCTAAATTTTATGTTGGAATCAATATCAAAAATAGCACAGCGAAAAGCATCGAACAAATTCGGACATTTCTTGGAAGTCACGGGATTAATGTTCTGTTTATTATTTTTTTCTTTAATGTTAGCACAACCAGCTTCGATAATTTACATTTATGTGCGCTTGTATAATAGTTTTGTGTCTGCATTATTAGGCGTATAATTTGTGTGTGAGTGCGGATTGTATTGATTCCATGGATATGCGCTACTGGGTATCTGTAAGGAGATGGAACAAGGTCGACTTTGGGACCACGTTTGGGATCGAAAGGTTTGACGCGGCCAGATGATCCCTGATTCCCACATCTGATCAAATCCTCGCCGGGCACTGCACAGAGGCCAGCTGATGGCGACATAGTGGCACACGTCGTGCTTCACCGCAAAGCCAGCCTGGTGCGGCGTCGTCAGTCCAAGAAACTCATGCAGGATGCGAGCTAAGCATCCGGTACCGGCCGGCCCGAGTGACGTGAGGCTCAAAGGAGAGAATTAGGTAGCATTGCCTTGCACAGTGACTTGCTACACGGAGTCTTGACGGCGCATGGTGCGTCCGTCGACGAGTACACCAAATGGTCCGAAGGTCCGAGTACACCAGAGCTAGTGAATTTCTCAAGTGCGACAATGCAAATACATCGCAATAAATTGTATTTGTAATTCGAGTGCAAAGTCAGCGGTAGCCTGCGATGTCCTTAAGTGGCCATGGGGGTGCTGTTGACCACTTGCGTGAAAATGCAGCGGGGAACGGTGCTCCGGCGATGACGCCGGCGCCACGATCACCTGAGCACCGGTGTCCACGAGCAATCATAGGCCGCCATTGTAGTCCGTAAGAAGACCGATTAACAATGTTCTGGTGAGTACGGAACGCTGGTCGCCCTCACTGACAGCTTCGAGTATTTCGAGAGTAATCTCAGGCTGGGACGCATTTGCGAGCCGCGCTGCCGTGCTTTCCTGTGATACCAATAGTTTCTCTGCCGCGGTTGCTCCTGTAGCGCTGGCACTCGCTTGTTTTGCGTGCTAGTGCTGTTTTCATGTACGGCTGCCACTTTGTTGGTGAAGTAAGATATCCCTTTGCATATGTCCTACAGCTCGTTGGTGGATGAACAAAGTCCTGTATCGGCTTGCACCAGGTGATAGAAGACGCTGCCAAGACTTCGTCAGCGAATTCGGAGAGTTTAGGGAGCTTTTTGTAGACAACCCAGGAAAAGACCCTTTGCCTGTTGGTCGTAATTTGTTGTGGAAGACGCTCCTGAAGCAGAACGCTATCGACGTGGGCGTTTATCCTTCCGAATAGCTGTTGCATGTATCAATGCAATTGAATGGGGTATGATCACCGAGTTAGGCAAAGTGCAGTATCTGCTTAAGTTGCTGCGGCTGTGACAAAGTGACGCGGCTGATGAGTCGCTTAGCGTTGTGTATGTGTTTACTGCGGACGGATACGACCAGATCCTGTACCCGACTTACTGTAATTGGGCTGCTGACTTCTTACCTCGTCGACAGTAATGCGTCGGGAGACTGAATTGAAATTACACCTGCAGGAACCATAATTATAGGTGAGTATCCCAAATTGGAGGCCACTTCCCATCCATCTCAGATATTGCTGCTGCCTCGGCTGGAATACTAGCCACGGCAACTGGAGTATCCATAACGTCGAGCCACGGCAACTGGAGTGTCCATAACGTCGATGCCGTTGCTGCTAAGCCTTAGCAGCATTGAGTAACCACTGTTTAGACATTGGCACGTGGCAGAGCGAACTCAACGACGTGAGTCTCAACTAGAACATTATTTTTCTGTTCTCTCCCCTCCTGGCGTCTTGCCTTTCTTCCTAACCATCATTGGAGAGGGCGGGGTTAAAGCGCTTAAGCGCCGAGTTCACTCTCGCTTGCGTGGTGTTGCTTGAACATGTCACTACAGTCGCCTTAAATAAAAAATTCTTGCAGCCAGAACCCCACTTTAGCGTGACAGTTATGCGAAAGTGTTTTCTGGTTAGAAGAAACGTTATCATTATTCGTGTTCATTTTCTGGAGCGAAACGACAGTAAATGTCCTGTGTGCGTTAACTAGCGATACGTGCAGTGAGAATGACACAGTTGCTGTTTAAAATGAGATGTTTTATTACTTTGAAGGCTTATAGATGGTTCTGTACAGTATATTACAATATGGTACATATGTAAATTACTTTGACGACAAATTATTCAATGATATTTGATTCGTTACTTTCCCTGATTTTATTGGTTCTTAGCGTTAACGTTCAGCGAGCTGATTTCATTTTAGTCGTGCAGTGTGGGTCTCAGGTGTATGAGCCACGTAATACCGACGGGAGTGCTCGGCGCGCTTACGTTTACACTCCTTGAACTCGTCTTGGGTGAGCAGCTTTCTTGGACGAGTGGACGAGTTATTTTGGCGCTAAGCGATGTAGTAGAGCGACGTGAGGACTCTGCGCAGCTCCTAGAGTGCAATAAAGTGGGTAGGATTATTATTCTAATTTTTTATTGGGTCCTGATGTCACTTACACGCACCTAGGGAATTTAGCGTCAGTCGTCACTCAGACATTTTGACGCCTAGGACTAACTTCAACGTCAACAATGGTCACATGTGGAAAAACCCCTGCGAGCTTTTCAGTGAAGCTAGGAACGGACGTGTCAAGCGATCAGCAATTAATTACATACTCTTTCACCGGCAACGCGGGCAATATCTAGGGTAGTTATTTCTCCAGCGTAACTCTATACAAGGGAAGTGAAGAAGCGACGCGCGAAAGAAAGAAAACAATGAAGAAAGCTTCTTCCGCAGTTGCACTGTGCACGTCATCATGGATTACCAACTAGCCCAGTCTTACAGCTTGCTTCACTATCTAGGCTCTTTGCAACTCAGCTTCGCGAAAATGGTCAGACAAACTGCAGGAAAACGCTGGTTACACTGGACAAGAATGCTTCGCTTTATAGAATTGAACCGTTCGATAGTGGTAACGAAAACGCCAAGCCCTAGCTCGCATTGAACATATCTCAAAAGCTTGGTTCTAGTTCGTTCCGATGCAGAACCCTACATAAAAGGAGGAACTACTCGGTGGAGCTTTGTACACTGATAAGCAAATAATAGATCACTTTCAATATGCACTAGAGATTATTGACACAAAAACGGGTTTGAAAATATGGCTTTTGCAAACAGTGAGTAGGCAAAACATTTGAGATCCTGGTATTTTTATCCCAGTTCAACCGCTTGCCGCGCCATTCGGGTTCACTGTCAGGTAGTGTTATAATGGCCCACTTCGCACAGGAGTAGTTACCCAAGATGAAAAATGAAAGCTAACATCGCGTAAAAGTTAACCTGATTTGGGGGAGATTGTTTATCCAGCATATGCGCTTTGTCAAGTTAAATATACTCATCCAATAGGGATAGGTAATTTTCTTGAATAAGGGGTTCCACTTTTTCGCATTCTTTTTTCTTTGTTCTTCTGGTGTGAGCCTATGCTTCTTGAAATTGAGTTATTTGCAAAATGATTCATTCACTATTGATTGTTCAATTTTCCAGCTAATTATTAAACATCGTTCGAGAGTTCGGGAATGTTGCCAAAATTTATTTATCTAGTTGACTAATTTAATATGTTTAAGAGCAGGTTGTTTAAACAGCGATCATGTTTTATTTAACGTAAATTTTCACAGATATAAATGTCAAGCAATATCGATCCCTGAATAAAACGACATAGTTTTGGGCAATATCAAACATTTAATTTTAGTATGCCACCCACGGATTTTGATGCGGGAACGCTTGCTTATGGTATTGACGTTCCTTTTCTTCTGACGGCCTCCTTTCACATTATTCCATATAATCAAATATACGAACCTATGGAATAAGCAACGTCACCAGCTGAACTCACCATAGTGCACCCTCCAATATTACTGAATGGATTGTTGCGTAGTTTTGCCTGCAGCTAACTACAACTATAGTTGCGCATCATCTACTTGTACACAGCAGTTTCGCTTGCCTGTGTCCTAGCAACGTCCTCCTGCGGCTGTACTGGCTGTCTCCTCCAAACTACTTCGCATTTTCTGGTTACTTCTGTGAAATGTTTATCGCTTACTTTAAACAATCGGTATAAATTTATGACTGCCTTTGATGCAAAGATGCAGCTGTCAGTTGCTCATCTTTCTCAATATAACGTTACTGTTCCGCGGGTAATATATAAAGGAAGGGGTGACATTTATACGCGCAGTGGCCTACTACACTTACGGATAATTTGCAGTGATAATGAGGAAAAGCTACAGAGCAAAATTCGGTACACGTTAAATGTGCACCCGAAAGCAAGTCCCACATTCTTATTTGCATAAGTTTAGGCCTGGGAAAAAAGCAACAGCTTATCTTCAACAACAAAATTAGTAAAAGCACGACTTTTTGATGTGAAGTTGACTTATTTTCCTGCTTTTCTGCAACGTTTATGGAGCAACGCAGAGCTATTGCACTAGGAACCATGATTCAGTGTCTTATAACAGAAGCAGACTATGCTGTCAAGATTATTGAACTGCATGGTGTACAAAAACAGGTGTTCAGAATCTGCCCCATGGTGCTTTGTTTTTATCGCCAGAGAAAGTTGTCCGTGAGCATAGTTTTTGTCGATTACTGACCAAAATTTTTTTCGCGAGATTCATGGGTCATTTGCGCTGACAAAAGCAATGTAGCATAGCTGTTATTCATATACAAACACTATCGTAAAAGAGAATCGGTGACAATAGACGGACCGGAATTTTCAGAGATACAATAATTATGTTTATGAGGGCAAAACCTATTATCAAAAACGAAGACGCATGGCCATATAATCGCAGTAATGAAAAGTCAGCATAGTTGCTTATGTGCTTCACATTACAATTGATATCTTTGACAACATTGATATCTTTGACAGCCGTTATTCAAGGCTTACTCTAGGTGCTAAGATATTTAACCACCTATGTTTATACCGCCACATTAGGTTTGCACTTTGCTTTTCTTTCGGCAGCTGCAGCAACTGACTAAATAGTGGTGCACGTCATCGACTTAAATGCCGATGAACAATACCTATGTTTACCTTGGCTGCACTAAACTTTTGGATGTTTTTCGTGGAAGCACTGACGAACGGATGAACTCAGCACATTTCTTGACGTTGAAGTTTGCGCGTGACGACAATGGGTTTCTAGGAAACAGCACCGATGAGAGGCTTGCAGATGTCTTGAATAAAGATCGACGTCAATTATAACGCTGCTCCGATGTTTATTCTGAATCTTGTGGTATACAACCTTTTCTAGTTTCATGTCTTTGAATTGCGGGCACATCGACCATAAGAAGAATTGCAGATCCCAGGCGTAGTGGGAGTCGAAATATGCTAAGCTTTTATTGGTGCCGTGAGCTTCACGTATTTGTCTCCGAAAGCTTGAACGAAAATATGTACTTCGTTATAGCGCATCGTTACTTACAGCACGAACAAAGCCCCACTGACAAAACAGAAGACGTAATGCGAGCGCTGACTAAAGACTGAAAGTTTATTTCTTACAAACATCACATAAGTAAGAAAACTCATGCATGCGTGTACCCGCACACCAGCCATTATCCTAAACGAAAGCGCGAAACATGACAGAACACCGGTATACACAAGTGGGAAGTAACGGTTACAGACATCCAGAAATCTTTTTCGTTGCTGTGTAGCACCAGTGACGCCTTGCTGACGGACCTGTTTCCACATTCACTTATCAAGTAGGCCGCTCACATGTGGCGGGCTTTTTTCATTTTTACACCTGCAGAGTATGCTTGTGCAATCAATGTGGCCGTGCAAGCACAAGCTGTACAGTAGGTCCCAGATGTGACAGACATGCGTTCTTTATTGTGGAAGAATGTTACTGCAACCTTCTGTATACACGTCTGCCCGTTTGTCCGATGTAACAAGATCCGCATCACAGGGAAATTTCTTATACGACATTGTCACGGCCCGGCACGAATTTTGACCTATGCTTCATCTTGCACGATTTGTGCACAACAGAAACTGGCATTTATATGGGGGATTGCACAGCCTGGTAGACACGAGATAATTTCTTCGAACAAGAAAAGAACTTATCACATTTTTTCTAGGTCATGTTCCAGCCCATGCACATAAGGAAGAACTGTTGACCTTTTGCGATCAGTGTTTTCATTTCCATCACTTGCTCTTTATCCGCGTTTTAACCATTTGCCCAGTTTCTCGGCGCTTGCCCTGATTGCGTGCCCTGGGTAACCAGCCACACTTAGCCTGCTGATATAATCATTCGCCCCTTCCAGCAATCGGTGCTGGCATGACTTTGTTATCGCGAAACAGAGGCACGAAAAGGCGATAACAGTTCTGACCAACTTGCTGTGGGCGGTATTGTACGGCAGCAAAGGTTTCACAGAACGGGATTTTTTTAGCCAGCTCATATGATTTTTCAAAAACTTAGCCTCAGATCCAGAAATTTTGGCGCATAATTCTTTGGCGATTCAATGGCAAAGTTGAGTCCCATTCCATTATCGCGAGAAAGATTCAGTATATCAACATTCCCTTGCCTAAACTAAAATTATCCACCAGAACTAAATAATCAGTCACAAACGGAAGATATTCATAGTGAAACAGCAAAGCTTCTGAATTTTTGTGTCCACAAAGCTTAAAGATATGTTACTAATAGCGGGGACCCCTTTTGTCCCAATGCTAAGATCAGATTTTTTATACACAAGGCATTGTCCCGCCACACAACTGCCGATTTGAAGTACATAGAAAGTCGTGACTCAGCGCTCGTGTTACATCTTTCTTCTTTCTCCTTGTTGGTTCATTCTCGCTGTAAGTAAAGATGCAGTTGTACTGACTCGCCAGCCAGCTGCCTTACATCATCATATTGGCACGTGTACGTTGTCTACGTATTTGCGACGACCGCGTGCCTCTGGCAACCCACTGTTACAATGTTATTGCTTGACGCAAGACGCACCTTCATCGGAACTGACCGATGAAGGTTTTCTTAGCGGTTCTCCTTGTTTCAATCTGTGGTCTATGTTGTCTCCGAACTTTGTGTGATCTGATTGTAACCAGGTTCAAAACAAACCGCCTGGCTAGCTCGGTGAACTTGGTACGTAAATCCGGGTATGCGGGGCTTTGCAATGAATCTCTCCGACGTTAAGTTGGGTGATGTGAGGAAAGTTTCCAGAAATCACGGCAACTGAGGTGAAGTTTTCGTTGCCCAAAACGAGGCAGTTTGCATTTTCGACTGAAGATATTTAAATACAAAGATGAGAGAAGTGTAGATAACCGAGCTGACTGAGCACTAGAAATTACATTTGAGCACAGCCCAGTTGCGCAATGCTACCCAACCAATACAATAAAGTCTGAAAGTACTACGAGTTTCCCACAATGCGGTACATAAAGTTTGTGAGCGTTCACCGTGTGGACGTCCATGTACTGGCGGCGATTTGATAGGTCCCACTTCAGGATGATGGGATAGACGAGCATGGCATGGGCAGAGGGATCGTGGACTGACGAGGCGTGGACAGCATGGTAAGCCTGTCACAGTCTGGCACCGAAAAGCCAATTGAAATTGGAGAGCTGCAACTCGTCACGGTCCAACTTCAGCGGCCGTGTCGGGAAATCTCCAGGCAGGTAGGCTAGCCAAGCTGGGCTTTGAGGCAAAAACCGATCAGCTGTTGCAGGCTGGTACTGCTTGGTTTGGTGCTGCTGCACGAGCGTCTCCCAGCAAATCTATGGCTACAGGCCGATTCTTTTTTTTTCTATACTTCTGGTCGTTCTTTTTTTCTTTCTCGTCCGTTCGCTAAATGCGACCAGAACTCTCTCTTTGTCTTGTTCGGCGCCTTCGCTTCATTTCGCCGGCGCACCGCACAGCTCCACGGACACCGTGCACCGCATGGATACCGCGTGCAACATGACAGGTCAGGGTGTGTGCCATTGGGTATGAGCCTCTTTATAATGTACCTCTTTGACGCCAGCTTGGATCATTGGGTGTGTACCTCTGCGTATATGAATCTCTTCGATGCAAACATTTGGCGCCAACTTTGGTCACTAGTATGTGCCAATAATGATGTTTTAGCGCGAAGAAAGCAAAGAGAGGGGCTCTATTTATCATGCGCCGGCATTCTGGTTCTTCATGCACTTTTCGGGGGCAACCTATATATGTTTGCATGTAGCCGCTTCCCCGCCTACCTGGGTCACTGGGTAGTCGTGGTCGAACGGGTAGCGCATCGCGCTGCTGTGCGGAGGTAACATGGCTCGAAACCAAGCATCGCATCAACTTGGGTCACTAGGTATGCGGCCAATGTGTAAATACGTGCCTCTCTTCAACAACGCTCTTTCACTCCGACATGGGTCCCTGTATATGCAGAACTGGGTAGGCACCGCTGTTCGAACGAACTGCTTGACGCCGACTGGAATCCCGGGATATCCGTCATTCGGTCTGTACTAGTCACTAAAGAACCACTTTGATGACAACTTGGGTCACTGGTTATGGACAAGTAGGGGTGCGCTGCTCTTCAATGAACGTCTTTGACTACAACTTGGGTAACTAGGTATGTACCACTGCGAATGTGTCATCCAAGATGGATGGATGGATGCAAAACTTTGATGAAGGTCCTGAGGTACGTGAATCAGCGCGTTGCGGACCGCTCCCACGTTGGGACAGTCAGGCCTTGCCCGACCGCCGCATCGTGGGCCCTCTGGACACCCCAAAGTTGCGCCCCGGCATCGGGGCTCTTGATAGCGGAGAGCCACTTGTCCTCATTGATTTGTCCTGTGCCTCGTAACGAGGGGCAACGCCAGAGCATGTGGTCTAGGCTAGCGATGTCATTGTAGTGCGTGAAAGAACTAGTGGCATAGGTGTCAGGATAAACCTTGTGGAATAAAGCCGGGCTGGGATTCGAGCCTGTTTGCAATAATCTGAGGGTCAATGCCTGCACTCTATTTAACTTGTGTGGAAGGGGAAAGTCTCTCCTGCCGAGATAAAAGTGCTGCGCAATTTCATTGTATGTCGTTGGTTGATCTCGGTTCCCCCCCACTGCGGGCCGGCGTTGGAGTTCTCCATGGTCGCGGAAAGCTGCGGGGAGTCGATCAAGTGGCGCAATGCTTACACATGCTTAGATAACTCTCAGAGGACTTTCTGCCTTATTTTTTTAACTTACTTAACAGCCTACTTACGAATTTGTAGACGGCAGATTACGCACTAATGCTAACTCCACTAGGTTTGCGCCTAATGTCAGCATTCTACGACCTAAATGTAACACCAACTATGTAAAAGTGATATCCTAGTTATCAACCTTAAAGAAATGTAATGACCTACCACATTCACTTAAACAATCATCATGTTCGAATGCATTCAAACAAGAGTTGAAACGCCTTATTTTTTGTAAATAGTTTCATGCCGAATAATATGTTCTGCTGTATAGCTATGCCTTTTGATATAGATACTTCTTTGTTTATTGTCACTTACAAATGCATCGCATTTCGCGTATTCATTGGCCTTCCTTGTACCTCAATAACTTTGCTGTGTTAACGCACATCTTGTATACAGTTTTTCTTTAACTGAGGGTCCCGTTGCAGTCATTGACTTTGGGACCCTCGTCTGTATACTATCTGTAAATAACCATTGCTTGTTGCATGGATAATAAACTGAAACTCAAACTGGAACAATTGTTCCTTTTCGGAAGTAACTGATGTTGGCGGTGGTCATTTCCTTCAATATGTTGTGTCGCTATGTTTCTAATAGCTCTTCTATTTTATCTTTGTTACGGTGCCCAAGGCTGCTTTCAGAACTGGAAGATTCTCTATTTTCTTTATAAAAATCTGACCCTGGACCGCTAGCATGCGTTATTGCTGTGAAAATTGTCACTGGTTAAACCCGTAATAGTAAAAAAGCATGACCGAGTGATTAGCACAGCGCTTCGTCAGATAATGAGACACTCGCGTGTATTTAAAGGATGTATGCTTTGAATGCTTTATTTTTCAACAGACCTAATACAAAGCCTGCTCGAAGGGCAGAGGCTAAAGGCATAAGATGCCTGACAACGGCCTCTGACCCTTTACAGTTTGGCAAGCGGGTTTAGGCAAAGATAACGGTCACGCTTTTATCACAAACAAATAAACAAGAAAACACGGGAAAACACAAAGAATATGATCATTTTACATTTTTATAAGAACAATATTTTGTTCTTATATAGGGAAAGTATAAACAAGTACATTTGTTATTTGCTTGTACTGTAGGACTATTTTGGTGTCGACGCTACCAGAAAATACGGTTGGCTTTGATGCTGGGCCAACCACATTTCGGTGTGGCTATTGAGTGTTTTCACCCATTCCTTTCACCTGCACCTCTATGCGCACAGAGCGTGACATGACCACTATGTTTAAAATTTTCCAACCATGCCTTCATAAATGTACATTATGGTAGGGAGATGAACTTGTACACTGCGCAGTGAAAGAAACAAACACCGTTTTTCTGCTCGAAAGCATACCAGTGCCACTCACAGTCCTACATTGTGAGTGCAGAGAGACGTTGCATTAATTATATTGACATGAAGTCCATTTCTACATTGGTCACCGGCTACTGCTGGTCTTGAATTTGGGAAGCTATGGTCAACTACCCAGGATGAGGTGGAGAATGTGGAATGCATGGAGTTTTGCAGGAGGCTGGGAGGGTGTGTCCAATTCTATAGGACATGTTTTATATTCATAATCGTCTTCGAAGGCTTCATAATCGAAGGTCTAGGAAGCTACTGTTAAATTATTTGTCCAGACACTCGAACACTGTAAGAAATGGAATCGTTTTCACTTGCATGGGGTCTGCGCTTCAGAAGTCATGCGGGCACAAAGTGTATGACAACTTCCAAAAGCAGGTAGAAATACTTGCAAATGCTGGATATCCAAGCAACGTTGTGGCGGCAGGATGTAACAAGCTGGCACAGGTGGTCAAGATAAATGAAGGGAGCGAGAAAAGACTGCCTGAGGGTACCTAGAAAAAGGAAGAAGAGTAGTTGTGGCCTCTTCTGTACGTAGCCTATCGCATGACATGAAAATTATATGTAACCGATACGGGGTCAAGGGGCAGCAGAAAGAGTGCAATATCCCACATAGAAATCATTATGTTGATGTGAAGAGGGAATGTTGTGTGAGCAGCCCTTAAGTTTATATGCTAAAACCACAATTTCATTACGCAGCATGCTGTGGCTGTAAGCTATTAAATAATTTTAACCACCTGGGGCTCTTTATTGTGTACCAAACGCCAGGTACGCAGCGGTACGTTTCCATATGAGCGTGGCCGATGTGCGCGGGATTCAACTCGCTATCTCGAGCTCAGCAGCGCAACACCATAGGCATTTGGTTACTACAACAGGTCTGCTTTTACCATATGGAAAATCATACGTCGGGGAAGGTGGGAGATGAAATAACCTCAGCACTCTCTTTCAGGAACGTTCAGAAAACATTTTCGTACGCACTGCCCAGACTTAAGGTGCCAGTCAGATTACGTTGATGCAGTAGTTCTTTGAATAGAAAGAACATTCATAGAACGTAGGTTCATCGAGACATTACATATCAGGAGGAGAAGAGAGGAGTGCGTTAGCCCCATTTCAAATGTTCGGTCAGACACAGAATACGCCTAAGTAACCCCGTGTAACACAACAAGATGAATCATGCAATCGTACCCGTTATAATACCAGGACATTTTGGCTGTAGTCTAAAATATTGTGCAGGGAACACGCACAGCGGGTACCGATGTTATGCGAAGCGTTTCGCTGGCGGCTGGCTATGCACTATCAGCAGATGTTTGGGTCAAGTTCATTCACTAGTGTAATCAGGCGACAACAGCTAACGCTGTAAAAAGGAGAATCTGCGGCGTTACGAAATCAGAGCCAGCATTGAGTCTTCTTTCTAAGTAAGCAAAGCCTGCTAGTCGGTTGCGATTCGGCGATAGGGTGTTATAGGCCGATAGCTATGGTTGGGGCTCCCAGCCGATTGCCGGGCGAAGGGGCAACTGTCTTAGGTAAGATAATTTGTGTAAATATAAGCTTGGGTTCCTTGGGAATTGCTGTACCAAGCGGTTTCCCTCCCTCCCAACCTATTTCATGCAAGCGAGCTTTTTCCGGACGATGCTGCTTCTTCCTCCTGTTTTCATTCGCTGAAGTAAACTTGCACCGGTAAGTTGGCATTGTTTCGAGAGTGAGTGTAGCGATGTGCACTGCCATATGCAGCAACACCTTCTTTGAAGGGCTGAACCTTCACAGTAGTATCTCTTGCTCCTCTGTTCTATCGGTCCCATCGTGACGGCTTTCAATGATGCGTCCTGCTTAGTCAAGGCCTTCCATGATGACGAGCTTGCCTTGTATTTGAACCATATGGTCAACGTATCCTTATATTGTTCGATTATGATCTCCTATTTCGAGCAATAACTAAGAATAACGAATTAAAGGACGCCTGGGGAATTGGTAACATAGGCTGAAAGCAAGACTCATTGATACATAAAGACTGTTTCACAATTCGGTATGGTCGCTTTATGCTAGGGCATGCCATGCAATGCAGTTTTATTAAATGGAGCATATCAATTCCTTAATATTATTGCACTCGTTCATCTGTGTGTTCTGTGTTTCTAAATTTGCACATTTTTTTTTTATTCAGCGACGTCAGGGGCTCATATTTAAACATGTTCTGCATGGTTTACTTTCAAACACTTTATGGCGAGGGCAGGGATTCAGGTCATGTATCTTTTGGTGTACTTTGCCCTTTGGTTCAAGGTATGTTTTGTAACAGCAAGATTTATCTAGGGGAAATTCAGTTTTCGGTACCGCAAGGTGGCTCTTATTCACGCTCTTACATCGAGAAAGTGCATATTGCACTACTCCATTTCTCAACGTTTCTTGGTACATTTATAGATGATATTACTTCCATCCGAAAGACATTGAGGCATGACGGCGAAAAACGACAATGATGAAGTTAGTCTCTCACGTTTATCTCGAGGAAACAAATCACGTGATTGTTCACACAGATGTTTTGTAGACCGAAGAAAGTGGTTGACATGACATATCTGACAAGGTTCTTTCACGCTGACAAGCGAATCGGCGGTGTACATTTAAGTATGGCAGCAGAAGGGTCCAGGATATTTTGTTTATTTTTCGTATGTTTGACGTCAGCAAAGCAGTTTTTCGTCAAAACGCATTGAACTTTACGTATAGGTCTAAACAGAGTGAAAAACTCCAAACTGCAAGGCCTTATGACGATAGGCCGCCGTGCAAGCAACTTCTGGTGAAATAAAATAAATTAAAATCACCTCGACGGTGCGCGTGCTAGCACTTTCGAAAACAATAGCCTAGCCCGATGGCTTGTAGAAACGCTATAGCGGCACTTGTAACCAAGGCTGCGCTGTTTGCATTAGGCCTAGAACCCAAAAGGGACTCGGTGGAATGCCGCCTCTTAGTGATGTTTACAATGAAAGAAAACTGTTGCTCTCGTTCTTTCGCGTACGCGGGACAGTCACAAAATACGTGATAAAGGGTTTCTGGCACGCGACAATATTCACAATTTTGGCTAGTATCACTGCAACCAGTGAGATGTCTATAACGCTTGGTCAATGCGACACCAAGGCGAATCCGGTGCACCACGCTTGTTTGGCTTCTTTTCACCTTGTGAGGCATACGGAATTTCATTCCTGGGTCCCATTTATGCACTCGCTTAGGTCACAGATCTAGTTGGGTCCCGCGTTCCAACGTAGAGTTGCGTATTACGCAACGAAGTCGGGCGTTTGTGTCTCTTCGTGAGAGCGAAATGCGTACGTACTTCAGAAGCATTATTTAAAGCAGTTTTTGCTTCAACGTTTGCCTGTTCGTTCCCCAGCATGCAACGAAGGTAAACATATCAGAAAAGTAGCAGAAGGGTTCAACCTCTTTTGTATGTTTTTGCATGTTTGACGTGAGCGAAGTGGTTTTTCGTCAACAAGCGTTGAACTTTGCGTAGAGGTCTAAACAGAGGGACAAACTTCAAATTGCAAAGCCTTATGACGCGAGGCATTCATTCAACAAACTTCGCCCGAACTAAAATAAAAATGAAGCCACCGCGCTTGTGTGCGTACTATTGCTTTACAAAGCAGTTTTGTATTTGGTCGAATAGGACTGGCGACCTGAAGATCTCGCTTTTGCGCACAAAGGCAACGCCATTACACGAAAAAAATATGAACAGAGATGCGTCTCTGTTGTCCCACTCTAACACAAAGCCCAATGACACCACCATCTCCCTGTTCACTAAAGCTGTAATATATTCAAGCCTTAATGTGATTCCTCCAAAAAAAGCTTGTCACGTTCGCTGAGTAGCTAATACATTTCGCTGTGGATCCCGACGTCGCTAGTTAGACCCGTACTGTTCCTAGGCTTTGGCGTGTTCTATGTATCGCGGGCCCTTCCGAATTATGTTTATGCAATAACCTTGTTGGATGTCATGGACGACGATGGTATTCTCGATGACAGTGACAACGGGCTCAGCTCTCGTCCTTTCACTTCATTTTGCAACGGTAGTTCGCAGCAACGACGAATGAAGGCCTGCGCTCACCCGCTTTTAGGCGTAGTTTGCTGTTCTCTGCGGCATATGTTCTCGTTATAAGCGTACTATACTCTTTTCTTTTTTTCCTCACAGTCCAAAAGTCGCCCTTCGCATTATATTCGCGTCTGCAGTATTTACGTGGAAATACAGCATGCACGCTTTACAAGAAAAAGTAATTTTTTCGCGGTTTTTCAGCCAGTGATAGTGATGATTATATTGTGCCTCAGTCAGACACCCTCTTACAGAATGCATTCTCTCTGCACATTCATAATTACCATCTGCGTTGGTCAGTGAGAAAATCCAAGTCTTTTATATTGTAGCGCTGTGACTGCGCTAGTATTTAGCAACTTATGTAGATGTTCGGTCTTGTTTACGTATATGTTCGACAGGTATATCGAGGGTTACAAAACTTTTTTATCGATGTAAATGACTTCATACTACCAGCCCAACCTGTCTGCTATTTGCCTTGGATAGCGTGGGCTTCGGGCAGGAATGGCATGAGAAGCGACATCTGATACAATTAATCTCGTGTGTTGTTCACGAAGGAGGGTCAAAAGGGAACAAAATAAAATAGACATTAAGCGTTACATAGAATGAGCATAAATCTTTGAGCGTAATTTACAGAAGCATACCGGTAGCTGCATTATAACGTACAAACGAAAATGAAGGTAGAAACACACTGCAAGCTTCCCGGTGAGCCGAACGCCAGCCGGTGGTGTATTTTCTGTAAATTGAACGCGTGAGGTCATTCTCCGCTGCACGTAGCTGACGTCTCTCGGCTGCCGGCGAGTGCGTTGATCGGTCTAGTCATTACGCATGCCGCTCATAGTATACCGCTGTCGATAAATTGAGGATTCATAATTTTGTCACCCATTTGTCGATTGACCTGCGTCTCAGAAGCACTGCATGCGAGCTTAATTTGCACTTACACGCGCTACTTAATTTGCAACCAGCATTGCAATCTGAATTAGGTTTTGGGCTTTAAAGAGAAGAAGTATGCTTGTGCCCAATGAACATGAATACACTATGTCCGTTGCAAATGTACTTATGCAGCTCTTGATTTCAAGCTGCAGCTTACTATTATCATCGAAAAAAAAAAGTGTATGATCAATGCATTCTGCCGGTGCTAACATATAAAAAGAAGCTCGAAAACAAGTTAAGGACCACGCAAACACCGATGGAATGAAGAATGTTAGGCGTAACGTTAAGAGACAGGAAGAGAGCGGTGTGTATCAGAGAGCAGACGGGAATGGCCGACATTCTAATTGACACTGAGGGAAAAACAATGGTGCTGAGCAGCTCATGTAAGGCGTAGGTTAGATAACCGGTGGATAATTAGGGTTACAGAATGGGTTTCAAGAGAAGGGAATCGCAGTCGAAGACAGCGGTTATATATGGGTGGTGTGACGAAATTAAGAAATTCGCAGGCGCTACTTCGAATCGGTTGGCGCATGACAGGGGTAATTGGAGAAAGCCTTCATCCTTCATCGGACAAAAATGATGATGATGATGATGATGATGATGATGATGACGACGACGACGATGACGACGACGATGCTGATGATGATGCACATTTATGCATACAGTGAGAGTTCAGGAGCGACAAGTGCACGTAGAATGTCATTCCTTCCAAAATGTCCCCTTCATTGTGTTGGAAACTATGCATAAATACGCCATTTTAGATCATTTTTGCTTAGACATTAAAAGGTTACAGCGAATACTTTAACGTTTGTGTTTAAACTCTCAAACTTTTTTATATTAGAGGGAGCATGATGAAGTAAAATCAGTTTCAGCTATGTTTCACGTAAATACGTTTTGCACACTGTTCCTTTGTTTTTCAGGTCGCATTTGCAAGCCAACTAAGGATGGGAAGTAGGATTGATGAAAAGTAACAAAAATAGAGAAGGCTACTCCTGGTTACATCAAAAATACTGAAATTTTATCAGCCGTCTCACGTTGCTTGAGAAGTGTGCTTGCGGTCCAGGCTTCAAAAGCACGCTCCCAATACCGCTGTGAGTTGGCCCTCTGTCATATCGCCTACTTCTAAAAAGTTCCAAACTGCAACATTTCAAGAGTGTTCAGAAGCAGAAATATCGGAAGAACCTCCAATCAATGTTAAGGCAGAAGAAAAGCAAGCGATCTTTAGTCACTGTTTTTAGCCTACAAGAAACGTGTTTTCCTCTCTAAAGTACTACGCTCTGTTTATAAAGATATTTAATTTTTTCAGATACAACTAAATTACCTCATAGCACTTGGCATTGTCTAGGGAGAAACAAGGCTCCTCGTGTGCGGTCGTGAGCAGGAAAGCATTGAGATCAGTGGTGACACATCCCTAGATAATGCACGAGTGATGTGCCCATGCCTTTACTGTATGAAATATATAACATAACCGACAGCAGTGGGCCAATTTTTATGCAAGCATTCATAAAGCCAGAACAAGCAAAGAAATGTCATTGGTGCAAACCAAATTTTAAAAATGATTCACTGCGCTGCACATTTAAATCAAGCTCATATCAAGACGTAGGGTTTCTCAGCGATCTGAAAATGTTTAAACTCTAAGTTTTGTTTTTAAACATCAACGTTTCATTGCATCCCATCTTCTGGGAATGAATACATTGAACAAATGATTTACTTCAGGAAAAAATATCTGTCATATCTGTTTTGCTGCTAAGAATATTCGCCTTCTTAGAGAAAGAAGCCCGTGAAAAATAGTTTGATTAGGTATTTTGGGACAAGAATCGGAAAAAGAGTGCAAACACGTGAAGATTTTATACGGAAGATGCTGCCCGGACCTCGCTATTCTACACAGGGCTCGCTATCTTCGAACGCGCGGCGCCGCAGAGCGCCGTTCAGAAGGCGTTCGTCTTTTTGTGCAAATACACCGACAGTGCTTGTTTATCTTTTACATTCCTTGGCGTCGTTGAAATATGTTAGATCTTAAAGCCCCTTAGTCAACGAAACTAATCCACTGATTAGTTCCAGTGTCACCGGCTGGACCGTCTTGCGCAATGTCTACAACACATTCGGCTTCTACTTAGCCGGCCTGCTCCCACGTCATACCGTCTTGGTGTGTCGCAGTCTTCGCCAGCGAAGCAGAAGTTAAAGTGGAGGGCTGCGAAGAGCTTGGTGAGCAAAGCTCGCTTAATTCGGAGAAACGACCCAAGCTGACAAGAGCTGGTGCTTCTTCGTTGCCTCCCGCCCAGAGAAGAGGCGATGGCGGGATTCTCCTCACCCCATACCCCTCCTCCTACGGGCGCCATCTCTATGCGTAGATAAAGGTCACACCATAGTTAAGCATGGGAACAGGGGTCCCTACCATACCTGCTAAGCGACAATAGAGACTGCTTATCACTCCTAGTAGGCGTGATGGTAAGCGTGGCGAAATATCATGGTGAGATTAGGCGCATGAGAAATCTGCAAACGCACGCTTAGACAAGCGTGGATTTTTCTAGAGCGTATATAAAGGAAAGGGTGACATTTATACGCGGTTTGGCCTGCTACACTTACGGATAACTTGCAATGATAATGAGGGAAGCTACAGAGGAAAATTAGGTACACGTTAAAGGTGCTCTCCAAAGCAAGTTCTCATTCTCATTTGCGGAAGTTTATGGTGAGGAAAAAAAGCAACAACTTATTTATAACAACAAAATTTAAAAAAGTACGCCCTTTGATGTAAAGTTGACTTGTATTCTTGCTTTTCTGCAACGTTTTTCGAACAATACAGAACCATTGCAAAGGACCCCGACTCAGTGTCTTATAGAAGAGACAGAATCTGTTCTCAAGAGCAGTGAACTGGATGGCGCCCAAAGCAAAATCTGCGCCCTGCTGCTTTGTTTTTATGGCCACATAAAATTGTCCTCCTGCTCAGTTTTTGTCGATTACTCATCTAAAATATTTTTCGCAAGATTCAAGGGTCATTTGTGTTGACAAAAGCAGAGTAGCAAAGCTGTCATTCGCATAGCTGTCAAACCGTAACCTAAAAGAGAACCAGTGACAATAGATGTAATTGAGTTTTTAGAGATACAAGAGAGCAAATTCTGTGAGCACTTTGTGAGAGCAAATTCTGTTATCAAAAACGAAGACGCATGATCATATAATTGCACTAATGAAACGTCAGCGTAGTTCCTCATGTGCTTCACATTACAATTCGTATCTTGACAGCATACATAGTCGTTATACAAAGCTGGTCCTAGGTGCTAAAATATTTAACCACCTAGGTATGTACGGCCATAGCAGGTTCGCGCTTTGATTTTGTTTCGACAGCTGCAGCAACTGAATAAATGGTGGTGCACGTCATCCGCTTATATGTAGGTGAACAATGCCTCTGTTTACCTTTGCTGCACTGCACTTTTGGATGTTGTTTGTGGAAGTACTTACCCACGGATGAACTCAGCACATTTAATAACGTTGATGTTTAAGCGTGACGACAATAGGCTGCGATGAAACAGCGCCCATGAAAGGCCTGCAGATGTCTTGAATGAAGATCGACGTCAATTATAACGCTGCTCCGTTGTTTATTCGGAATCTTGTGGCAAAAGAGCTTTTCTATTTTCATTTCTTTGAACTGAGTGCACTTCTACCGTAAAAAGCAATTACAGATCCCACGCGCAGTGGCAGTCGAATTATGCGAAGTTTTTATTGGTGCAGTGAGCTTCCCGTCTTTGTCTCCGAAAGCTTGCACAAAAATGTGTACTTCGTTACATGGCACCTTTGCTTACGGCGCGAACAAAGCACCAATCACAAAATACAAGACGTAACACGGGTGCTGACTCACGACTGAAAGTAATTTTTTACAAACACCACATAAACAGGAAAACTCATGCATGTGTGCAACCGCACACCAGCCATTACCCTCAACCAAAGCGCCAAACATGACAAAGCACCGGTATACACAAGAAAGTGGGCAGTAACCATTACTGACATCCACAAATATTTTTTCTTTGCTGTGTAGCACCAGTGACGCCTTGCTGACACACCTGTTTCCATATTCAATGATCAAGTAGGCCTCTGACATGAGGCGGGGACTTCTCCAGAGTATGCTTGTGCAATCAATGTGGCCATGCAAGCAAAAGCTGCGCAATAGGTTTCCAAATGTGACAGACCTGCTTTGTCTATTCTGGAAGAATGTTACCCGCCATGGTTGCTTAGTGGCTGTGGTGTTGGGCTCCTGAGCACGAGGTCGCGGGGTCGTATCCCGGCCACGGCGGCCGCATTTTGATGGGGGCGAAAACACCCGCGTGCTTAGATTTAGGTGCACGTTAAAGAACCCCAGCCGGTCGAAACTTCCGGAGTCCTTAACTACGACATGCCTCGTAATCAGAAAGTCGTTTTGGCACGTAAAGCAAAATAAATTTTTTTGAAGAATGGTACTGGAACCTTCTGTTTAAACGTCTGCCCGTTTGGCCGATGTAACAAAATCCGTAGGACAGGCAATTTCATATACGACATTCCCGCGGGACGGCACGATTTTCTACCTATGCTTTATCTTGTACGAATTGTGCACAACAGCATCTGACAGTTCTATAGATGATTGCACGGCCTAGTAGAGAATGGATAACTTCCTCGGACAAGAAAAAACTTTAACTCCATAACAGTTCGACACATTTTCTAGGCCATGTTTCAGCCCATGCACATAAGGAAGAGCTGCTGACCTTTTGCGATCAGTGTATTCATTTCCATCACTAGCTCTTTAGCTGCCTTTTAACCATTTGCCCAGGTTCTCGGCGGTCACCCTGATTGCGTGTCTGTTGTAGGCAGCCTCGCATACCCTGCTGATATAATCATTAGCCCCTTGCAGAAATCGGTGCTGACAAGACTTTGTTAACGCGGAACGGAGGCACGAAATGGCAATAATATTTTTGACCAACTTGCTGTATTCCGTATTGTACGGCAGCAAAGGTTTCGAATAACGGGTCTTATAGACTCAGCAGACCTGATTTTGCAAGAAACTTAGCCTCAGGTCCGAAAATGTAGCGCATTATTCTTTGGTAATTCAATGGCAAGGCCCAGCCCCACTCCATTTTCGCGAGAAAGCTTCAGTGTAATAATATTCACTTGACTGCACTCAAAGTTATCCACAACTAAATAATCATTCACAAACTGAAGATATTCATGGCCAAACCGCAGAGCTTCTTAATTTTTCTGTCCACAAAGCTTAAAGATACGTTACTAAGAGCGCGGACCCGTTTTGTTCCAATGCAAGGACCAAGGGCCGAATTCGCATTACCTTTCATTCCTAAGTGCTGTTTTTAATTCACTGATCGCCTTCACTAATAATATATCCTACATCACTATTGACTGGCGCTAACGCTTTTAGCATACGAACGTTTTGTGAATACGGGCCCTGTTTTTGTAAATGCAAAGCATTATCACAGCACACCAATGTAGAATCCAAGTACATAGAAAGTCGCGAGTTAGCGCTCGTGTTACATGTTTCTTCTTTGCTCTTGTTGGTCCATCGGCGCTGTAAGTAAAGATGCAGTTCTACCTACTCACCCAGCCAGCTACCGTGCTTCGTTATATTGTCACTTGTATATTGCCTGTGTATTTTCGATGACCGCTTTTCGCTGGCTACCCACTGTTACAGTGCTATCGCTGGACGCAAGACGCAACTTCATCGGAACTTTCCCGAAATTTTTCTTACTGGTTGTCCCTCTTCCTATCTGTGGTCTATGTTGTTAAAGAACTTTGTGTAATCTGGTTGTAACCAAGGCAAATCGACTGGCTAGCTTAGGTCACTTCGTACGTAATTCTGGGTATGCGGTGCTCTTGGATGATTGTCTCTGACGTCAACTTGCGGCATATGAGGAAAGGTTCGGGAAATCACGGCAATTGAGGCGGAGCATTCGTTACCGTGAAGAACGAGGGAGTTTGCATTTTTGACCGACTATATTTAAATAGAAAGATGATAGAAGTGTTGATAAGCGAGCTAGCTGAGCACTAGACATTACATTTGAGCACAGCCCACTTGCGCAGTACTATTCACCCAATAAACTAAAGTCTCAAGGTACTACGAATTTCTCACAATGCGGTACGTAAAGTTTGTGAGCGTTCACCCTGAGGACGTCCACGCACTGGCTGCGATTTCGTAGATCCCGCTTCACGATGATGGGGAAGACGAGCGTAGCGTGGGCGGAGGGGTCATGGACGGACGAGGCGCAGATGGCATGGTAAGCCTGTCACAGTCTGGCTCCAGAAAACCAACTGAAATTTCAGAGCTGCAACTCGTCACCGTCCAACTGCAGCGGACCGTGGCATGTGGCGGAATCACCAGGCAGGTACAGTAGCCAGGCTAGGCTTTAGTGGAAAAACCGATCAGCTCTTGCAGCCTCGAACTGATCGCTTGGGCGCTGCTGCACGAGCTTCTCCAAGCAATTCTATGGCTAGAAGCCGAATTTTCCTTTCATTATTTCTGGTCGCTTTTCTTTCTCTTCCGTTTCTAAATGCAAGCCGCACTCATTCATTGAAAAAAAATTTCAAGCAGTCGTCTTTCTGCTTGTGCAGGGAGGAACCCTCAGTCCAGGACTCCTGCGGCTCTTGCTGTCTGCCGGGCCCACCGCACCAGTTGCTGCTGGTCATGAGGGTCCGAGCTAGTCAGCACGGCCTCCCACCGCTCGGTAGTAAGGTTGGGTATTTGCGGGGCAGCTTTTACGTTGTGGCACGCCTATGTGGTGTGATATATGGAGGCGTAGTTCATTACAAAGAGGACATTTGTACGAGTATAGTGTAGGGCGTATTGCGTGTAGTCTGTTTAAATGGCGGTATTTTTTTGTTTGTATTTGTCGGCATGCTATGACACCTTCGCGTGAGAGGATCTTGTGTGGAGGTGGCTATTCTCGTTTGTTCAATCTGGGGTGTTGTAGTATGGCATTGTATTGTAAAGGTGCAGGCTCCATAGATGCGGCTGTATCCCTTTCTTGTGGTGCCCGGGAGGCATGAGCTCGAGCTACAGCGTGCGCACGCTGATTTCCACGCAGCGACTCGTGTCTTGAAGTGTATATTTCGACGCCCGAGAATTGGGAGGCTTGTTTGAGGAGTCGGTGGGTGATGCATGATATTCTGCCTCTCACGTAGCTACGACAAGCCGCCTGGGAGTCAGTAATAATTGTGACATGCTCATTGGTTACGCCAAGGCGATGGCTGTCTCCTCCACTTCGAGGGCGCTGGAAGTGTGGACAGTCATTGGGGCCACGGCTTGAAGGTTATGGTGGACAACGCTTGCTGTCATGGCTGCTATTTGGGGGTACTGCGTGGCATCTATGTCTAGTCCGGTGGGGAGACTCCCATATCTTGTCTGGAGGGTCCTTGCGCGAGCTTGGCGATGAACGGCATGATGTTCCGCATGCATACCTCTGGGAATAGGGGCTACCGTGATGTGCTCCCAGATGTTTGGGGCCAAATAGAATGCTTGTTCGTAGCCTGTGAGGTATCCTAGGCGCGCTAGGACTGTTCTTCCTGTTGGTTCGATGGCTAAGCGTTCTCGTTGGCTTGTGAGGTGCGTGTCTATAATTTCTCTTATAGTGTTATGGACTCCTAGGGCTTCGTACTTGAGTGTGGCTGTTTCGGTGGTAGGCCGAGTGCTTGCTTTTATGCTTTCCGCATAAATACGTCTAGTTTATCTTTCTCTTTGGGAGTGAGGGGTAGCTACGGGGCGCCGTAGGCGATGCGGCTGATTATCAGGGTCTAGACGAGCTGTGTTATGTCGTTTTCTTTCAGTCCGTATTCTTTTGGCGGTGATGCGGCTGACTATTCACATGATTTGGAAGGTGGTCTGCTTGAGACGTCAGATGGCGTACTCGCCTCCACCGTCCTAATGTGTGTGGAGGCCGACGATGCGGAAGTTGTTTGCTGTGTGTATTTCTTCGCCGTCGAGAGCGAGTGTGGTGTGAGGTATTTGACTGAGTTTTCGTCGGGATTTCTGTCGAACGACTAATAGTTCCGACTTCTCGGGGGAGCATCGAAGACCACTTGTTTCTGCATATTGCTGGAAGACGTCGCTCGCTTGTTGGAGGGCGCCTTGTTTCTCTCCTTCCGAACCACTGGTGGTCCCAATAGTGATATCATCGGCGCATATTGCATGCCTGATTCCTGGTATTGCACTGGGTTTGTCAGGTAATTTCATTATAGTACTGTTGAAAAGGGTCGGTGATAGAACAACATGTTGTGGGGTTCCTTTCTTGCACGTAGGTAACGTCAGGGTTCTGAGGGAGCCAATGCCTATTCTTGCCGCGCGGTTGCTTAGGACAGCCCATATGTAGTTGTAAGTATCACGACCATGGTTCGTGAGACTTAGCTTCGTAAAGATGGTATGGTGAGCCTGGTTGTCGAAAGCGCCGTAGGAACTCAAGTGCTAGAATCACTCCGGTATTGTATGGTGAGATGCTTTAAAGGACTTGTTTCTTCAGCTGAAGAAGGATGTCGTGGGTAGAAATGTGGGGCCGGAATCCGAACATTGTTTCGAGAAAGAAATCACTGGATTCTAGGTAAAGCCGAAGTCGGTTCAGAATGACGTGTTCCCGGAGGTTCCCTAGGCATGAAGTCTAGATAACAAGCCCAACATGGCAGGTCACTGGGTGTGTGCCATTTGGGTATGGACCTCTCTACAATGGGCATGTTTGACGGCAGCTTGGATTATTGGGTGTGTACATCTACCTATATGAGGCTCTTTGATGGAACTCTTTGGCGCCAACTTGGGTAACTAGTATATGCCAATTATTAAGCGTTAACGAGAAGAAAGCAAAGAGAGGGGTTCGATTTTTATGCGCTCGCGCTCTTAGAGTACTTCATGCACTTTTTGGAGGCTACCTATCTATGTTTGCATGTAACCGTTTGCTCGCCTAATTGGGTCACTGTGTAGTCGCGGTCGAATGGGTATAGCATCGGGGTGCTGTGCGGCGGTAAGATGGCTCGAAATCAAGCATCGGATCAACTTCGGTCGCTGGATACGTGCCATGGTGTACATACGTGCCCGTCTGCAACAACGTGCTTTTACTCCGACATGGGTTCCTGTAGATGCGGGATGGGGTAGGCACTGCTGTTCGAAGAAACTCTTTGACGCGGACTTGGAGCACTGGATATGTGCCATGCGGTCTGCGCTAGTGACAACGAACCACTGTCATGACAATTTGGGTCGCTAGGTGTGTGCCAGTAGGTGTGTGCCGCTCTTTAATGAACGCCTTTGACGACTACTTGGGTAACAGGGCATGTACCACTTGGAATGTGTCACTCTAAGGTGGCGAAGAAAGAGCGCACACGAAGTTATTAGCAGTCATCGGACTCTATCCCAATCGAAGATCGCTTGCTAGATTGGGCCGGCGCGGCCGCGCCATACGCAGCCGCCGCCGTAGAGTGGTTGATCACGGTTGATAATGGTACGGCGTGGATGGACAAGGCGTCGAAGAGTGATCAAAGCTTATACCGGTTTACCTATCAAAGAATGTTGATTTTCAGTTTCGGGAAGTGGAACAGAAATTCTGGCTACGACATGATTGTTGGCTTCATCATCTGTTTTAAGAAACTACTGTTAAATTGCTCATCGGCTCATAATGATGGGAACGTCATCAGCGCACCTGGCACCGCAACCTACACTAGTTTGCATGCGTCATCAGTTCACGTTACAGTGCCGTCCACAGCAGTTCGTCTGGCCACAGGGCAGTCGTTTATAGTGGCGGGATCAAGTTTCTTGACATTCATAATGACACCGGGCTGCGGGGAGACACCGGGCTGCGGGGCTTTCGCATACTTAGACAAGTCGCAGAGGGGCTTCCGCGTTATTTCTTTAACTTACTAAACAAACAGCTCGCTTACGAATTTATAGACTGCAGATTACTCACTAATACAAACTGCACTAAGTTTGCGCATAAATTCAGCATTCCACTGCCTAAATGTAACAACAATTATGGAGAAATGATACCCTCGTTTTCAGCGTTAAAGACATGGAATAATATGTTCTGCTGTATAGGGACCCTTCTTAATACAAGTACTTCTTTGTTTATTGTCACTTACCATTGTATGTCATTTCGCGCGTTCATTTGTCTCCATTGTATCTTTTTTTTTTTACTTTGGTGCATTACCCCAAATATTGTGCACATATTTTTAAACTGAGGGTCCCGTTGCAGTGGTTGACTTTCGGAACTTCATCTGCATACTATCTGCAAATAATGATCGCTTATTGAATGGAAAATAAACTGAAATTGAAACTAAAATAATTGCTGCTTTTCGGAAGCAACTGATTTAGACGGTGGTCATTTCGTTCAATATTTTGCACAAATATGTTTCAAATTGCTCTTCTATTGTATCTTCTTACGTTGACAAAAGAGGCCAGATGAATAGATAGATTTTAATATATCAGAAGTTTGCAAATAATTATTCGTAATACTAAGGCTTAACGCAATGTTTTTTTTTTAAGTTTTAAGTAAGCGCTTGTGTGTTCTTTTTTTTACCTTGAGTTCCGTCTTGTCACGCAACTTCTATTAAAGCATCCGTACCAACTCGCCCTGCTATCAACCATATTAGCATGTTGTATGTTTCCTGTGAATGAAGCTGTTTACGGATATCAGCGAATATATTGGGTCAATTTTTTTACTAGCGCAATAAGGCCCCAACATCTAACGCTATAAAAGGAAAATCTTCGTGATGAAATGCGAGCCAGTGTTGATATTTGCTTATACGTAAGCATATCCTGCAGTACGCCTTCTCTTTGGCGAGTGGGTGTTATTAGAGCGATAGCTGTTCTTGTGGCCTCCAGCCGACAGGTCGCCAATAGGGAAACTCTATTTAGTCAGATAATATGTGCAAATATACAATTTTTCCCTGGGAACTGCTGTACTAGACGGTTTTCCCCTCCCTATTTTTTCTAAAGTAGCTTTTTTGAAGGATAATTTTTCTTCCTCTGGGGTTTATTCGCTGAAGTAAAATTACTCCAGAAAGTTCGCACTTTTTGTAGAGCTAGAGAGAAGGGCAATGTGCTCTGCGGGATGCTCATTACAGATTCTTTGAAGGGCAGCAACTTCACAGTAGTAGCTCTTGCTGCCTTGTTGGATCGTTCCGATCGTGACAGCTTTCAATGGCACGTACTGGTTGGTGAACGCCTTCCGTGATGACGAGCTTGCTTTGTAATTGAGCCATATTGTCAACGTAACTTTATATTGTTGGATAATAAGCAGTCAGCTCAACAGCGCTATAACTAAGAATACAGGAACAAACCACGCCTGCGAAATCAGTAACATAGGCTGAAAGCCAGGCTCATCCATACATAACTGCTGACGCACACATCGGTATGGTCGCTCCATACGATCACATGTCCTGCAGTGCAGTTTTACTGAATGGAGGAGATGTATGAATTCCTTATTCACATTGCCCTGATTCACCTGTCTTTAATGTGTTTCCAAAATCTCTGCACCTTCCTTTCAGCGAACATCAGGGGATTATATTTAATTTCTTCGGCATGGCTTGCTTTAAAACACTTTATGACGAATGCAAGGATACAGCTCATGTATCCTCTGGTGCCATTTGTCCTTCTTGTGTAAAATATATTTTGACGTATATGTTCTGCGGAAACCCGCAAGGTGGAGAGAAGTAATTAATAAAGGGAAATTGGACATCCAGCCGTTCGTAGCAATTGCTACAAAGGAAACCCATACGGGTTCTTTTGTAGCATGTTTTTTGTAGCATAAATAAATTTTGTAACAGAATGTTTTGTCTAGCGTAAATTCAGTTTTCGGCACCACCAGGTGGTATTTATTCATGCTCTTGCATTGAGGAACGTGGCATTACTGTCCGAAAGACATTGAGGCATGAAGACGAAAAACTGCAATGATCAAGCTAAACTCAAACGAATATATAGAGGAAAAAAGTAATGGGTTTGTTCGCACAGATGTTGTGTAGACAGAAGAAATTAGTTGACGTGGCATTTCCCACACAGTTCTTTCGCGCTGACACTCCGATTGGTGATGTACTTTTCAGTACGGCAGCACATGGGTTCAAGATCTTTTGCTCGTTTGTTGCATGTTGGACGTCAGCACAGCGATTTTTCAACAACAAGCATTGAACTTTGCGTAGAGATTTATAGAGCTGAAAAACTTGAAACCGCAAGGCCTTATGACGCTACGCAACAATCGAAGCAATTTCTGGTGATGTAAAAAAAAAATTGATTTTACCACGTTTGTGCGCATACTATTGCTGTATCAACCAGTTTTGTCTTTGATGTAAAAGTAGTGGTGGCCTGAAGATCTCCGTTTTGCGAAAAAGAAGGCATAAGGAGTACACGAAAAAAGAAAAACGAACACTGACGCGTTTCTGTGTTCCCGCTCTAAAACAAAGCTTTGCTTTTTTCATCCTATGGCACCAACATGTCACTGTTCACAAAAGTTGTGAGATATTCAGGCCTTAAGGAGATTCCTCCAAAAGGATTCGTCACGTTCGCTAAGCTGCTAATACATTCCGTTGCTGACCACAACGTCACTGGTGGAAACCGTACTGCGGCAGCTGCGTTTCCATGGGAGTGAAACGAAAAATAGTTATCTAGTTAGATTCAGGCTCATCAGCGCTACGAGATGTGCTTGTTTGTTGTTCTTAGCTAAAACAAAACAGCGCAATAATCCGACATAAACGTGGATGTATGTGTGTATCTTTTAGCATCACCTTGTGTACGTCGTATTCCTGCGTGGTGCCCGCGTGTAATTATAGCACAGTGAAGAACTCCAAACGGTCGAAATTATTCCGATGCCCTCCACTAATCTGTTTCTGACGGTCCCAGTGTCGCTCAGTGGTGTAATACCGCATGCATGACTCTATGAACCTTCAGTGAAAACAAAGCTACCAATGCAATGGGTACACCCGCAACTAGACTTACGATGTGCGTGCCGAACTCATGTAGGTCGATTTTGTTGTACCAGCTGGCATGTCACCAAACAGTATTTCAGTTCATTGTAGCTGCAGTCTCAGAATCGACGTGGAACTGATCTAAGTAATTTTTTTCTACAGATGCTCTACATTATATGAGACGGACAATCTGTAATACCGGTCGACCTAAACGAACATTCAGTTGAAGGTTTCTGGCAGTAGCAGATTAAGGGTTTCATCATTATGTAGACTACATACTGCCAACGTGATCTTTCTCTAAAATTCAGCACTATAGGAAAACTATCGTACATTACCTTCTTCAGTAAATGAGTGGGGTATGCTAGGGAATAATTAAGAGCGAATAATGGGCGAAATCAAAATATAGACATGTCACGTGATTTACTTCCTTGGAAACACCATTTCCCTTTTCCGTTATCATGCCACTTATGTAGGAGTAGCCGTCTTACCAGATTTACATAAGCGCTATTGTCGCACAGACGTTTTCGTTTTACTTACAGCCGCCTAACATGCACAGAAAACACTCACAGGCCAGCCCAGCACACCTGGCATAGTCAAAGTGTAAGCAGGAGGAGCGGCTTCGTAGGAGCTCCATTTTCGGCAGCACGCACTAAAGTGTCTTCGCGGCGAAGTCTCTTTGTGTCATTTTCACGAGCACGATCTGTAGTGTCCACCCACTATAAATGGTGAGCTACGGCTTGTGCTGCAGCTTGTCCTGCTCTCTGCTGAGTGGTCTGCTGAGCCTGCTGTTTCCTGGTTGCAGCCATGGGAGTAGCTCTACGATTCGCTGCTTCAGCAGCGGTTCGCACCTTGCGAGGAGTCGCCATAAAGTGCACCGAAGAGTAAACATTCGTATCGAGACTACAGGACGCACATATCACATCCCTTGACCCGTGGCACGGCACAATGCTGTTGAGGATGATGTTGATTTATTGGCCTTTCTTTTGATATGAAGCGGTGACAAATAGTTAGCTGCCCTGCTTGATTTATTCAGGTACACCATACACGTCTCTAATTCTATCATTTTTTATGCATATCCTTAACCTTTTTGTTTCTCAAGACAATGCACCATTTCTTGATCAAACCCCTATAGCGGATACGAGTGTGGCGATAGGTGCGATGGACACCGGCGGCGGCAGCGCACAAATCGCCAACCGAAATGCCCATTGGAATGAGCCCATAACATCTTCCGCTGTAAAACCGAGCCATATTAGTTAGGTCGGGTAACATCTGTCGCTACTAGGTTGCGAAGATTCAGTTGCTTATGCGGTTCCCTTAACTAAAATGATCTCACTTAGAGAAGGGCAAAAATACGTGATAAACAGATTCAAATTATCGACTTCTGATCTACAAAGCAAAGTTGTTTTTTTCTGTCCAGTACGTTCATGCTGAAGAAAAAAGAAACCCTCATTCAGTGAAAAGGGCGCATTACATTTCAAATCTATGACGATAATCTTGCTGTTTCAATTTGTTGACAGATGTGCTGACGTAAAAATCAACGTCATGAAGTTCAGCTCGGTTTTGCAAATAAAGAAAATAAAAGGTCGCACACACGTTGCTCGACAACATCCAGTATTTAACGTTGCTACTTTCTCCAAAAGAGTTGTTTAGGTGGGAGCGTTTATGATGATGCGGATACCTTCATTTTTTCTCGTCGTACTTCTCCTTGTCTGCCTTTCACATTCTCGAAGTATTGAGGAAGCGAAACAACCAGCGGAGCCATTTGAAGAAAATAAAGAATACTTTTGCTATCAATATGCCGATGAGGTAAGACAACCCGTTTCATTATCGTTATATCATAAAGATGCACAAATTTAGAAGCTACTGTAGGACGTCGTGAATTCTGATCTACTTGCACTGCTTCCACATACCGCAGCGGCTGGTAGTGCACACATAATTCTTAATTCTAACTAAGCTAAGCTGTCTGTCTTTGCGAAAAAGTCAAAAGCTGGCTTAGAAAGCAGACTTTGTTTTTGTTTAGTCGTGACAGTGTGTTGATGTCTTTCTTTATTTATCAATTCTGCTATTTCTTACAGGCCGTGGAAATTGAAGGAAAAATTTACGTCATCAAGCAAAACTTCAATTCCACTTTGCCCCCATTGTGTGACAGTGCTGAGCGCGTGGAAAAAATAAACGATACGAATTATGTTTACACATTAGCTGCGGTAGTTCCCTTTTTACCTAAAAAACTGTAAGTATATCTATATTGCATTAAACGTTAAAATAGGCGTGGTATTGCAAGGTGCACAACTGATTTTAATATAGCTTGCTTGGCCATGTAGTAGATAAGTTGCGTTATCGTTCGAGGTTCATACTGCACTTAAATTTCTTATTTTGTGCCTACAACAGAGCTACCTCGCTTCCTCACTGTACGTTTGCTTCGCAGAACGCGACCTCACTACCACGTGTAAAGCCTGAAATACTGCAGCAGAATGCAAAGAGTGTGTTTGATATTGCTTGCTTCTCAGGGTGGAACAATTTGGGTTACCCCAAAAAGCGTAACTATCACTCCCACAGGCGGGCACAGCCTCGCAGAAGCGAGGAAATTTTGGTTGGCTTGAATATTGGTAGTCGAGCGTATACTTTTTAACCCGCCATTTTTGTCATGTGACGCCCCTTTCCGAATGTGAGATTGCCAAATTCATGATTGACACTAGCGTAAAAGTGTAATCTAGTAAGCTGCGGAGTTTTTGCCATGCTTCCGCACCAGCATTGAGTGCCTTGTCCACAGCACCTATAAAGGTTGTCTTCCTGCACAAACAACTCTTTTGGTGATGAGTAGAATTTACTACTTGCTATAACTATAATGCACAGGGCTCGTAAAAGTTTCATCGACTGACTGGGGCAGTTCTTGTGCGCGGTACGCACAGATTTGCAGTTCGGTAGCGATCTAATGGGCGGCTCCGTTCCAAAATTAGCAACATTTTAAGGCTATGCACGTCCTCTAACGAACAAGAAGCCCTTTGACATAATACAAGTCAAAATCAATCAAATTAGGCTAGTGCGAAAACGTGCACTTGTAAACAATGGCAATTTTAAGGAAGGAAATGGAGAGGCTGCCTTGATGATTAAACATAGCAACTGAGGCGGAGGTACCCAGCTTGCGCGCTGCTTCCTGGCCAGTGCCCCGGTCTCCTGCCAATGCCTCCTCAAGGTTCCCGGGGCGGTTTTTTCTTTCCCTCGGTCAACTGGGGACCAGTACTCTCAGAACACTCTATTTATTTCTCTAATTGACATTATCAGACAAAAATGGAGCGGGGCAGGCCATGTAATGCGTAGGATGAATAACCGGTGGACTATTAGAGTTACAGAATTTGCAGGCGCAAGTTGGAATCGGTTAGCGCAGGACAGTGGCAATTGTAGATTGCAGATGGAGGCCTTGGTCCTGCAATGGACATAAATATAGGCTGCTGGTGATAATGATGGCTCTCCGGACGTTTACGATCCGCCTCTCAAGGCGATCACTGCCTCGGTGAGAGTTTACGCTGACCTCATCGCCTCTCCCTCGTATAATTCAGCGGTGGACTAGCTTAGCTTTGACTACACCGCATGTTCCCGCTCGCGATGTGCTAGACCTCCACTTCGTTTGCTAGTTTTGGGATAATGTGGGTTGTAACGGCTTCTTGCATTTAATCTTTATGTAGTGTTTATTAACTATTTTTCATCCTGTGTATATTACCTGTATTGTTGATTTTCCGGGTACGAATGGCTTTGTCGTTAATTTGTTCTTCTAAGATTCTGACTCAGCGTCCTACAGCAAAACTAAAGAGAATTTGCGTCTAATGCGTTCTGCGAGCCCTATGCTATGTTGTGAACTCGCTTACACTGAGGGATAGCTTTGCGGCGTCATTGTCCTTAGAATTGTCTCGAGTCATTTTTTGAAGGCACTGATTTCATTTTAATACTCGGACATGGTTTGACATTATCTCGTGGTTGTCGAAACAATTTGGATTCTTCATGACGGCGTCATTTCACCTCGGCCTTAGCGCCACATCTTTTTTGCATTACATCAATTTTGCACACCCCGCTGGCATGGTCCAGTTTTATGTGCCTACGGCTCTGCAATGGTCTAGGTATGTAAGGGCATACTGCATGCCTCACGTAGCCGAATTTCACTCGCAGATGCCGGTTTTATGCGTGAACTACTAGTTTAATGTACCGCGTTCATCCAAATCAATGGATGTTAGCAATTCGAACTGACTACGACAGAAGTTCAGGGAGACCGTCGTCCGGTATTTCCTAGTCAACATCAGAAATAAAACCAGTTCTCGCGCTTTCATCGTACACCAAAAGTACGAATAGAGACGTTTCGATGTTGCAAGATCGTTTTAAGGTATTCATTGTCATGGGTTTGTTGACATCCACCAAGGATATGTCCTTCAGAGCGTGTATTTCATATTGTGGAACTTGGCCAGGAGCCTCACGCTCAAAACACTTCGATAAGCTCTGTCTGTTTAGTGAGTTTGAGTCGTCCGTAGCTTTACTTCATACAAAATTTATCGTAGAGTGCCACTTGATATCTACCTTGTGGCTTGACACCAAGGGAGAATGGTGGCTTGTCCCCAAAGGAAATTCAGTGTACACGGCCATCTCTTCTATTGATGATTCTTCGGAAGACACAAGGGAGGCAGCACCAAGGTCTAAATGGTCAACCATGCTCAAAATATCGATGGCGGGATCATCGAGTTTTTGCTCGCTAGGTCATGTTTCGGTCCCTCATCCTAGAGAAAAGCTCCTCTGATTGCGTAGAACACAAGCCTCAAGGGCTTGGCGAAAATAGAACCAACCTGAAGAACTAAAGCATACGCTCATATGATCAGGCACTTTTTTGAAGCTACTTGAAACAAACGGCAAAGTAAAGCAAGAGTTTAGGGGTTCGTTTTCAGTTGGCACCTGAGCCAAACTTTCAAGATTGCCTTGTCGATCTTGTGCTTCAGAAGGTCTGTATAATGCTACATGTTTTTAAATTCAATTTTTGTAATCTTCCTAAGAAAACTTAAGTTTAGCTTTGCTGACTGAACTCGTCATATTTCACGTTGCTGCTAGACGCGCTCAAATTCATCTGTCAAAACATTTTTGCAAAAATATTACGCACAGTGCAGTTCCCGGAAACTAATCTCAGATACGCTCAGTTCGCCATCTGCGAAAGCTGGCCTGTATGTTGGTAGGCATCCATAGTTTGCCGTTGTGGAAATGCACAGGTGAATGAAAAACCGGGATGACCAAAACCGCTCATCTTCCTCGCTGCATTTTTGTGCCATTATAGCCGACGATAAATATATCCGGGGGAACACACTGACCACTGACCTCCTACTAAAGGATGACAGTCATGACCATTTATTATTACCATTTGCTTCCTTCGTATTCTCAAATGTTTCCGTAAAGTCTCCTCTGTGCTGATAAAGTTGGAGATGGTAAAAAACAAGTTGTGGTAATGTTTACATGTATACACGAAGAATTTAGATAACTGAAATGTATCTGATGCCTGTATTGATTCAGCTAGAATGGTGGCGGTCCATCAAAACATGTACGTGTGGTAACGTAACCTTCCCGTCCCTTGCACATGTACCTATTTCTCTTGTATATATCCTCATAAAATTTTTTTTGTATTATCAGTGTAACGTTCAACACTTCACTGGTACTATCTAAGACCGGAGACCACGACAGATATAATGCCATGACATATAAGTATGCAACAAGTAAGTATGAATTGAAGCTACTTATTATAACGACACAGCCTATATTTTGTTCCAAAATGGCAAGAAAATATACCATACAAATTTGTACGAAAAGTAACTGTTCATTTCGATAAACAGGAAAATGTTATCAGTGCCGTTATTAATGACTTCGCTGTGCATGGTAGAGGCAACAGCAACCATTTTGTTTACTCACTGAAAAAAATAAAAACAGACTCCCCAGCCACATTTATGTGATTGCTCTAGGCAGCCCCATCGTAACTTCCTTGTTTAAATGACCGAGAAAAGGTAGTTATTGAACCGAACAAATGTTATTATCAGCAATCTTTTAGGTTGGTCTTCATATTTCTGCGTCACTTAGTACTGCTTACTGAGTAGTGCGCTGCATGCTTATGAAAATGGGGCAATTTCATAAGTGCCGGTTTATCGCTGTTTTAGTATATTTATTTGTTTACTATTCAAACATTCAAGGCCTGAAAGCAATACAAAAAAAAATGTATTAGAACACACATGTATGAAAAAAAAACGCAGTATTGGGCTACCTTTCAGAACGACCAGAATTTTCAGTGAAGCTGCTTCTTTGGAGCAGTTGCATTAAGAATTGCAGTTACCTGTAAATAAATCCCGCAGTGACATATATCGCCCTTATGAATTTATCACGGGCAAGCCAGTGCCTTGCGACGCTTGGCGCGTTTCGATTTGGCCACCTCGACAAGCTGAACTCTTGCAATTAGTAGTGATCATGCGTGTTTGCAGCGTCTTTTGGAGTTGCAAAGTACAGACTGCTCTGAAATTTACGGCAATGATGGCATACAAGGCGTAATAAACGAATCCACAAGGACGTCTAAATCCACACGCAAGATGATCAGACGAATCCACGTACGTCTCGTCATTGCCATGGTGGCTCAACGATTGCAGTGCCAGAGTTTCCTCTAGTATACTGTCGGAAACTCTATAGTCTCAAGCAAGAGCGCTGAGCTGGAAGTTGCCACTGCGTCTCGCAGGCATTTCATGTTCCCCTCTCATTTCGGACGCTGTCAGCTCCGCGACATTCTGGTTATAGCCTGTTAGAGACGATCAGCGCTTCTAAGCAGGCGCGATCACACCACGCTAGGCGCCGAAGTATAGCGAGCCCATACCATTGAGTTACAGGAAGATTAAAGCGAATAGCTCTGTGTCCGGCTATTTTTATGGTTTATCAGGGGTTGGTGGTCGGCCCTGATACTGTTGATCTGCAAGGAAAACGTTCATTCGTTCGCTCGCTCTCTAACTATATTTCACTCGCTTTTTCTCTCGTTCTTTCGTTCGTTCGAGCTATTCGCTTGTACTGTTAATCATAGACGACGGTTTCTGCACATTTCTTTATATCTATTTTTCTCACAATAGCACTAGCCGCAGCACTTTCTGCAGAGCACCGTTTCTGGTAACTGTAGTAGCGTGCCGCAAGCGAGAAGCCGTACTCCAGAAAACGACAGTGGCCGGGCAGGACAAGGAAGCATCGTGTATTCTTTTTGACACGCTTTTGATAGGCAGCGCTTGCTTATCCGCGGGCGATATCAGTGCACGTGATGACGAAGTGGCACGGCATGCACTTGACGCTACGTCATCACAGTAACGGCTGTACCAATTTAATCCTCCAGTGGCACTGAAAAGGATGCTCGGTCTTTAACTCGATACTTTTATGTATGCGTAGTATAGAAAAAAGACTAACCAGTACAGTGCACAAAAATGCTTACAAAATGGAACAGGCGAAAAATTAGCAAGTCATCGGAAATTGTGAAAATAATGCGTATGAAGTGAACAAGAATCAACGACGTCAGGCAGTGCGGTTACACAGTGTGTTCAGTGTGCAGCAGCTCCTAGAATTTTGCTTCATTTCCTCCAGTGGCGACGCGAGATGGAAAGTGGTTCCATTCTGCGATAGTGCATATTATCAGCGAACTTTCCAAATGATGAGAGTAACATATCGGTCGTTTAAATTTGCAGTGGGATCGCGGCGAGAAAAAATGACTAGGTTAGTGAATTAAATCGTCAGAAAGAATTGAATGATGATAAAGATTATGGAGACAGAGAAAGAGAAAGGCAAAGGAAATACAGGGAGGTTAGCCAGAGATTATCTCCGGTTGGCTACACTGTACCGGGGAAGGAGCAAAGGGATGCAATAGGTGGAAGAGAGAAAACGAATGAGAGAGAAGCGATACACACGATACAGAACTGTTTCTGTGGGCACTGTCAGGCAGTCTGTGAAGGCATTCCTAGTGTCAGGTTCCTGGTGTCACCGTCCAATCCAACGTCACACAGTGTACAGTCACAATTCGTCACAAAGTCCCGTGTCTTTAAGGTAACGCAGCAGCGCCTTCATAGCTGATCGCGCTGATGTTCACGTAGGCCAATTTCCAAGGATGTTTTCCGTTAGTGGGCGCTTCTCCAGTTGGTCTAGGGTGACTGCGAGGACTGCTAGTCGTGGGTTGAAACCAGGGCACACACAAAGAAGGTATGCGATTGTTTCGTTGCACCCGCAGAAGTCCCAAATTTGGCTGTTGGCCATTCTGATCACAAAGGAGTATGCATTTGAACATGCTACTCCAAGCCATAGATGCACTAGAAGGGTGCATTTGCGTCGTGGAAAGTGGGGCGGAATATTAGGCTGTAAATTAGGGTCTAGGGTATGAAGGCGTTGACTTGTTAATTCGGATGAATTCCATTGAGCTGATGTTAGGTTACGCGCAAGTGCAGAAAGTTTTTTCCCTGCGTCGGCTCTCGAAAGAGAAATGGCAACACAGTAGACGCCGTCATGGGCAGGTCGGGCAGCTGCGTCCGCTCGATAATTGCCATATATGCCACAGTGACTAGCCAACCACTGATATATAATACCGTGTCCTTCGCCAACTATGTGATGGTGGACTTCTCTGCTCACATGATCCATGGCGCAGTGCTGAGAATACACTCTGCTTGACTGCCTTGGAATCACAGAAGATTGACGGTGCATGGGGTGGTTCCTCCTGAATGATATAAATAGCTGCACGTAGGGATGCCAGTTTAGCAGTTGTGGTTGATGAGATATGTGACGTCTTTAGCGGTATTTTGACAGATCTTTCTGGTATCACCACAGCGGCAGCTGAACTTGTAGGTGTGACTGAGCCATCGATATAAACATGTATGCGGCCACTGTGCACCTCATGTAAAAGTCGTAATATGGCCTGCTTCAGGGAAACGACGGGATGTTAGCTTTCTTCGTCACTTCTGGGATGGTGAGGCGCAATTCAGGTTTGTGCAGGCACCATAAAGGTGAGGATGGTCTTGCTGCAGGCATGTGGTTCGATGGCAACGAGGTTACAATTGTGCGACTGGCAACAATTATGCGGCTGAAACTTGTGTGTGGCCTTTCTGCAGGTAAAGCAGCAAGATGGTGAGAAGGTAGTCGGACAACGTGCCGAATATGCGCCCTGAGAGCGTCGGTGGCTAAGTTCTTTGATATTGGGTGATCTCGAGCTGTGACAATTGTTGCCTCTGTAGATGCACATTTCGGAAGACTGAGACACGTCCTTAGGGCTTGAGCTTGTAGTCCCTGTAGTACACGCAGGTTTGTTTTCCAGGTGTTACCAAGCACAGGGAGGCTGTATCTTTCGAAACCGAGGAACAAGGCGCCATAAAGCTGCAGCATTAACCCCACCGATGTGCCTCATCACTTCCCGCCGAGAAATTTTAGATGTATTATTGTCGCTAACCTCCTCTTTAGGTATGAAATGCGGTCGCGCTCGATAATTACCCCTAAAAGGCGGTGCTTCAGTGCGTTTGCAATTGCTTAGCCATTGGCACTTACAGAGTAAGGCTTCATTGCCTTCCAAGTGAATGTACGAAGGCACTATTTCTCCGAAGACCGCTCTAACTTCTGTTTTCGCAAGTACAATGACGTTAACGTAGCTGCCTTTTATAGCCTTGCTCGCACCTGCAGTCGTGTTATAGCAGACACCCAGATGCAGATGTCGTCAGCAAAAATCGACACGATAACTGCGTTGGGCAAGCATCTGACTAAACCAACGAGGACTAGGTTGAATAGCGTCGGGCTCCAACACACCGCCTTGCGCTACTCCATGGAATATTTGGTGTTGAGTCGTGGCACCCTCCTCCGTCATCATGAAGAAATGCCTGTGGGTCAAATAACTGCACAGCCACTGAAAAGTGCGGCCACCGATTCCGGCTTCAGTCAGAGCCTCTATAATGGAATAATGTGCTACATTATCATAGGCACCTTTTATGTCAAAGAATAATGCCACACTGAGTCGTTTCACACGTTTTTGATGTAGAACAAACGTGAGCAAATTGATAACATTATCTATGGATGAGCTCCCACGCCGGAAGCAACCCATATCATCTGGGCACACATTGTAAGTTTCCAGCTACCATTCCGGACGCGTCAAAATCATTATTTCTATTATTTCCTCGATGCAACTGGACAGAGCTAAGGGGCCGTACAATAACAAATCTAACGATGATTTACAAGGTTTGAGAAGTGGAACCAAGCGGCTGCATTGCCGTTCACGTGGAACCAAACCGCTGCGCTGAGACTCGTTGTAATTGTTTAGCAGCACGAGTCGTTCTTTCTGCCCAAGTTTGCCGAGCGCCGCATAGGTAACGCCGTCCGGCCCAGGTGACGAAAAGCGCCTGCAAGTTGGCAGTGCCGCTTCAAGCTCCTCCACCGAAAACATCACATCCTCGCGGGAATCCGGAGGCACAGGAGTGGCACATGGTGTAAATGCGCGTTGGAGCTGGTTACGGCGAAAGACGACATCGCGGCCCGACGGCGACCCGAAACGCAGGAACTCACGCCAATGAGCTGCGCTCGAAAAACCAGACCACACTTGCGCTTGTGGACGCGCGCAAGCTCACGTTCACGCGTTCACGGGCCTACGCATGCGCAGGCGATGCAGCATGGCTCATACGCGTCGAAACGCGGCGTGATATTGTGAAACAGCTCCTACCTGTTACCGCGCGCTTGGGTTGCCTCGCGTCGGCGCGCCTGGCTACGCAGCTACGGCGCGGAACGTTCAACTCTCAGTGAAGCAGATTTATATCATACAAGAAAGTGCTTCTTCTTTCCTTTTTGCGCTGATCTAACAGCGCAAAAAAACAACAAGAAATAATCACAAAATATATAACAATTACGTTTATAGATGTCGAAGCATTTTGAAACACTGTCGATAACAAAGGATGAAGCGGCGCCTGCCAAGGTGACTGTGAGTGAGCCCAGTTTATAGCCAGTGAGCGCGCGCTGCTGCGCGTTTTTGTGGACGCAACCGCCATTACTCTCAAGGCGCGGCCGGCGCTATAGACGCGCGGACGCGAACTTGCGCGCGTCCGCAAGCGTACGTGTGGTCTGGGCTTAATAGGGGAGGCGCTGCCTCATGGCTTCTCGTTCCCAAGTCGAGACTCGGCAAGGGCTCTCATGTCGGAGTGATCGAGCGGGTTACTCGGTTATTTACATATTCGGTTGTTTTACTACTGCTGTTTCTCGTATCCTCGATGACGTCGAAAAGCAGTTTTTGTATCGTCGGAGAAAACTTTCGTGCTGCTGTTACTAACTCATGGGGAGGCTTGAATTTATGTCGAATTTATGTTCGGGAGTTGTCGTCGAGGTAGATGCGGCAGAATCCGAGAGTAAAAACGTATAGCTGGTTGCCACAATTTTCTCGAGGTATGCGATCGTCGTACCCTTGTTGACGTGCTGGAACTCATGGCTGAAGTTGGTCAGCATCACTTTCGTTATTCCTCCGTGCAGTCACGCGATCCCTCTTGCGAAGCAAATTTCAGGGTCGAACGGTTGACGTTGGTCGCCCTCGATGACGCCTTCTGCACCTGCGGTAGTTTCGCGGCCGACGGAAATGAAAATACTGGAGAGAAGCGGGATGCTCACTTGACCTTCGAGCACACTCAAGGCAAAGTTACTACGAGAGCTCTTCGGCGGTCTCGGTTGATCATCGGACAGCGTTATCGACGTCGACTTCAGGTCGATGATTACGCCGTGTTGGTTCAGAAGTCTATGCCGAGAATGAGGTCTCGTGAACACTGTTGGAGGATAATGAAGGTGGCAGGGTAGGCCCGGTCATGAACGGTAATTCTTGCCGTGCAGATTCCGGTCACTGTTATTGGTCTCCTCCAGCTCTCCTGATTTGAGGGCCTTCCCATGAACTTTCTTCAACTGGGCGGCAATGGGTCCCCTGATGCGGATCAGTCGGCTTCTGTGTTTACTTTGGCGGTGACTGCGTGGCCGTCGAGAAGCACGTTAAGGTCGCGGCGTCTTTGTCTGGCGTGGCAATTTGGTCTTGGCATCGGATCGCGGCTGTGTCCGGTAGAGCTATATGTGGAACGCCGGGTCGTCAGTTCTTTTGTCGGCGTATTCTTTGCCTCCAGGCTTCGTCGGAATACACATTTCAATCTTCCGGTACCTGTGAACCATAACATGGCAGTTATATTTTTCAAATACGAAATTTATGTCGCCTTTGATTATACCAGGGCAGCAAGAATATTTTGTAAGTTATTTATGGCATGACTCTACATAAAAAAAAACCATCGAGGGGTTAGCAATATCAATTTAGGTCCTAATGTCCTCACCATACTAAGCTTTCCGTTCCCATACACCTTTACTAGCTCACGTTTCAACAATAAACTCAGTAATTTGTCTATTTCTAACAGAATGCCATGAGAAAATTGTACAAAACGTGGTTTTCGATTGACTTAAGTCGCACTAACAACGTCGCTGTAAAATGCAGACTAATAAGACGCAGGTTGCCACAGTTTTCGTGTAATGTAGCCCTCTTTACCCTTGCTGTATCCCAAATGGCTGCGAAGTATGCAGGAAGGTGCAAACTGCCCATACCATTGCGAGTACCCAATTGAATAATATCTACTATCAATCGCAGTGCAAATTTGAACGCAAATGGCAAAATTTTGTGTATGCTGATCAGTCTGGAGTGCATATATAAAATGCGCTCGAAAACACTGATCATATTAGTACCGTATTGTGGTAGATCTTGTGGTGAAGAAAGGACTGTACTTGCGGCGGAACGAAGGCTGTGGTAAATGTCTGCTTCGTGAATTTAAAACTTGGCTACATTAATGTTAATATGAAATAGACCAGGCATTGCGGTTATGAACGTATTTAGGAGCTAAGGTTACAGATCTTTGAGTGGCATCCGAAGTAACAGAGACATTCTTATTTACAGCTATCAAATATTCTATAAATGTACATTTTTAGAGATAAAGGCGCGGTATAAAAATGCCTGTGCAAGTACCCTAGACAGGATTAGAGTTTTCGGCTACGTTGTCAACATATTTGTGCCGTGACAGATCGCTGTAATGATATGATGTCAGAAGTTATAAGAGATAACCGGACACAGAACAGCATCATCCAAGAAATATCTGCACTCGCTAGCGGTATAAGTTGCGCGTGATATCTGTATAGATTTGCCTTTACTTACGTCTAATGTCATGAATCATCAGTTGCTATAAATGGATGTTCAGTAAAGGTTTTCTTGTAGCATAGCGACATCTCGGTAGTTATGGTATGGTATGTTACAACGTCGACGGCAAATAATTTATCTTAAATTGATATAGTGCACTTTGGCTGCGCATTCATATCAATTAAGAAAAGCAAAGGCCTCAGAACACACCTTTGCCATCGGCTCTGTGTAACTCATGTAGAACAACACGAACAATTATCAGAGAACAATCATTCAGCGAGCATGATTAGTTATCCCGAAGGATTATCTGCAATTTCTATTGAAAGCCAGCCAGGACACGCAGGCCAAGCGACCGTTTCTTCTACTGTTGACCAGTCGAATTAACTTCTCGTGGCCGGCTACTTCTTCTTGCCGACGGTGCCTTCTGGTACCACATAGGTGTTTTTGATGTCTAGGAGAATCATAGCATATCTAGAAGCATGTAACAGGCAGGCCAAGTTGAACGGCGTTTGTGCTTTCCAGAAGTTCACCTTCGCTCTCTTTGCCTGTAACTGCCGTGCGCCAACAATAGCGTGTGTGCTATAACGTGAGCCTCCACACGCAAAGTGCTCGTCAAAACATGGTACAAGCGTCATTGCCACCGGCACTGTGGAGCTTTTATCGCACGTTCCAATGACATTTGCATTGTATTGCATGTGTTTCTGCAAAATTCCCATTTACATTAGCCAGATATAAAAAAAGGAAATTCGCCAGGAGAAAATAAGAAAGCAGTGGAATATTTCTGGACGAAGGTTTCCTAATGTGGTGTGCCTTGTATGTCCGGATTTATAATGAATCGCGTGAGACAGCATGCATCTCCGCCTGCATTTAATCTGCAAAGGAGTCAGGGACTCGCAGTTGCTGTTCTGAGAAAGTCACTTAAGGTAATGTGACTTTTTTTTAATTTTGTGTCGTGTAATAGCAGCGTGAATCTCCTACAAGTGATATACCGAATGAGGGACTACTCGGCTACGCAATATGTTGTTGAAAGATCTTGTAAATTCACGCATGTGCTCATTGCAGTAATAAGGTACTGCTACATAAAATCGCTAAGTCATTGCGTGAAACATTTTCAGCCGAACCACCGAAGCTCAGAAAACTGATGTATTTTTCTGAAAACAAAGATTGCATGATATTTGTTGACGACCGAAATGCGACTGACAAAGCAAGTAAGTAGCCGGCTTCTCAGAATAAACTTGAGATACTTTCTATAAATGGGAACATTTAGAGGGCATGTCATTAGCAAAAAACTTACATGTTATCTTAACACTTCTAAAGCATGGGATTGGGTCAGTGAAATAATGTTGGCGACCAGACGCAAGTAGGCTGTACTACTTGATTTTAGACTGTATGCTTACCTGGCGAGAAAAAGACTCCCGGCACCTGCGGTCTCCAGTCTTTTCCTCGTCACTGTATGCATTTCTATTTGTTGAGTCATGAGTCAAACAAAACAACCCAGTGCACAGGACGTGAGGACATGAAAGGCAAGCTCGCGCAGTATACTATAGTGTCTTCGCTAAATATAAAAAAGCCGTAACATAAGCTTGCTTGGAAATACTGAAACGAAACCACTTGGATAGAAAATGAGAGCTCTTTCGGGAGGATTCCGATGGATGGCAAACTTAGACATGCGCTCAAACGTTTAGTGATGGCGTTTTTGTCTCATTCATGCGCACTCGAAATTGTAATTCAATAAAGAGGTGCATTATTGAAAGAGTGATTCGCAGTCACACAAAAAGCGAAGAAATGAAATGCTTTCGTCTCTCTTCTCCTCACTTGCTGTCTACTGGGCGCTTTTCTTCCTCCATGCTCCTAAACATTCATTTTCATTGAAGATTAGTAATGCGTCGGAATGTATAACTCCTCAATAAAAACAAATGAAATCGTGTGAAATTCGGTGTTTATAGAAGCAACAAGCACAAATATTCTTTTGGGAGTATTAGATCCCTCGATCCCTCATAGGCGTTATCTACTGCAATATGTGCATGAAGTTCATGGATAAGTGTGTATACGGCAGGGATGTTGAAAATACTCATGTTGAAGATTCGGTGAGTTCGCGTAACGTGCTTCCTCGTCAAGCAATACTGTCTACAACACAAATGAGGGAAGACAGAATACACACTCAGCTGACAAATAACTACCAATCGGTTTATCGGTTTCTACTAATCCTGGAATATGCCTGTAGACTGGGATCAGTCTCAAGTCTGCCTAATAAAGTTAAAAATCCAAAGCCGAGTGGGCAGCTTCTTCTTGAGTATGTATGGAAGGAACAACTGCTGCACTAACATGACAAAAATGCAGGTAGAATCTTTTGTTGGAGTTATTTAAATCACGCGGAAGCATTTGCGACTAATCACGTTCTGTTCTGTCGTCATATGCTGCTGTCTTTGGTATACTTCCGATAAACGGCGCGAAAGAATCCTGAGACGAGGAAGGGCTGTCGCAACGCCGAGATATTAACTGAGACCAGCATAAGACGACAAAGAAGAGGCGAGTAGTAGGAATGTTCACTCATGTAATATGATGGCGCGTTTGGATGATGCTGCTGCTTCGCAGAAGATGAACACTGGCCAATGTCTGGTGTAGTACGGGACATAATTTATCCGTGTCAGGTTCGGTAGACCACGTAAATAGACGTAGCCGACGACGCAGCCTCCTCTCCGTAAGAATCATGGTCAAACGTCGTGAATATAACTGCGGTGGCGGCTGCGTATGAGGTGGCAACTCGGGCCCTGTCTGCGCTGAGTACCGATAGCTTTACGCTGTGTTCGCGCCGCTTAGTTCGCCTTGAAACGAGAGGCAGCACGAAGCTGCATTCGCTCGCGCTGCGGACGCTATATTGAAAGCGATCGTCTTGCGGGACTGACGGGCTTCCTCGTTGGGCAAGCACAGAGATGCTTATGCATTTAAAAAAAGAGTTGAATCAAGAACCCACTTCCTATTGATGAAACAAATTTCGGTCTAAGGTATTGTACGAAATATTAACAAGAACGTGAATTGATAGCCAGAGTTACTATAATATATTAGACAGTTTTAGAATAGCGTTTGTCGCCTTACGTACGTTAAACGCAAGCACCTTTGCAGGACGTAACGGTGCACGTCCTTTCAATTATTTTAGTTAGCCGTACGAAAACGCAAACCTAAAGAACACTTTATAAAATAGGGCGCCGTCTGGTGTCTCGTACCAAATGTATGCGAGTCGAGATGATCCATTAGCAGTCATCCTGACCTTGCTATGCGGACGCGTCTCCATAGGCCTACAGGCGCCAGAGTCGCCGAATGATCTCAGAAGATGGACGCGCTATGCGCTCATAACTAACCTTTCAGGTGACTTTAGAGAAAGCGAAAGTTCATTGCAATAGTTACTGGTGATCAACGCGAGCGAGAGCGTAGCCATCACGAGAATTCATGCTCAAGCGGGAGCCATGGGTTCGACAACGCTATTTCTTAGCGTCCGTAAATATTACGAACGTTCAACTCGGAAAATCACGTATATTATTATAGCGCACGTAAACCACAGAAACCCAATAAAGTTCGGAGCACGTGCAGTGAGGACGACGCTATTTCTTTACGTACGTTGTGCAGTTATGTTTGGTTGCAAACCCTATTCTAAAGCTGTCTATTGTCACGTAGTAGGGACGCTAAAGAACACAGCAGCAATACTGTGAATCATGAAACTAAATTTTTATTGGGCGAACCTGTGCCCACATAAACAGGCTACACTTAAATCACAACGTTAGCGGCGAACACAGTCGGCGATCGTCGAAATCTCTTCAACGGATCAAGTTGGTCAGCTTTTATTCATCAGTCATCGAAAGTTCCAGAGTAATCGCTGGTGTCCGCGTGTCTTCCAGAAACTTTTACACCATTCGCGTCGCGCAATCATGAAATCAGGGGCGGAATCTTATAACATTTCGGAAAGTGAACTGTTTGCTTTGCTGCTTACGTCACTAAATGTGCCACTCCCAAGCCGGAGGTGGAAGAAGGGGAGGACGCGACCAATAGCCGAGAAGGTGCTACCTCTGAACTATACGTCATCCTATGACGAGCTAATTGAGGAACTACAGAATCTTTCTGCTTGCTAATTAAATATAAAATCTAAGTTGAATATTATACGGCAAGTTCTAAAGTATAAACGTGTGGTGTCGGGCGTTTACGCAACGCAGAAGTAAATTATTAATGTCATTCTTTTTGATTATCAGCCGACAGGTGGTATCGCAAGCGTAAATGAGTAGCCGGAGCGAAACGCTATGCAGTCTCCTACCAAGAGCATGAAGGATGAACGCAACAGGAATGCAGTGCCAGCACTTCCTAAGTAGCGAGCGCGACAAAACCGTGAACTGGTTTTGAGGGCCCCCTTTACTAGCCGACTATATCAGTTTTCCTTCTTTTTTTGCCCTTGGTTATCGGCTCGGACATGACTCGCTCGCCGCCGCGCTGCGCTATACCTGCGATCTGCCCCACGGGCCACGGCGCGTCGCGTGATTGAAGCAATGGAGCTTGAAAGAGAACATTACCATATACGGGCCCTGCATTGCCTGCGTGAAGTAAAATTGAAGCGTGTGGTGCTGACGGTGCGCGCTGTGCCGTGAAATCGAGGAACAAAGTGCGGCACTCCCGAGCTGGACAGAAAAAAACGGGCAGCCAAATAAGAGATTTCCACAATATCTCCCCGTCCTGACTGTATAGTTTTATCTGCCGAATGAAGGAAGCGCTAGACTAGACCAGGTTGAAGTCTTTTGATTGCTGAATGGTGATCTGCGAGCTATTCACGCTGGCTATAGCACTGGGAATTTGATCTCACCATGAAAATATCTTCTAGGCATTGGCTTTCAAGCGGAGGTCACGGGAAGCCTGACCCATCCTTTGTACCGGCCAACACAGTAATTGAGGGAGAAACTTTGTTGACAGTGTCGGCAGCAGTGATCTAGGCCATTCCGATGAATGCTTCCCTTCCGACCGACCTCTGGGAGCGGCAGGCCAGTGGCGATGAAGCGCAGCTCGCAATTCCTTCTTCTCCGTGGAATGACCCCTGGTACGCTTGCACCCGTGTCTCCTCCAATTGATAGCGTAGAAAGCTGGCAGGGGCAGTGCAAATCATTATCCGTCTTTTCTTTGAACGCGTATCGCCTTTCCAGCCGTGGTCGACATCGAATTAGCAACGCCAAGTAGGCGACAAAGGCAAGTAATAGCCTTCAAAGCAACTAACGCACGCGCGCGCGACGCCCGCGTGTCTCCGGGGTCGCGCGACCGGCGCGCGCGGCCAGAGTCGCAAGCCAACAGCCAAGCCACAGCAACGGAACCCAAGACGGACTACCTCTTCAGCGGTTCCGCTCATAGCCAAACACGGGTTCACTTTGGAAATGATTGACAGACGCGTAACGTGATCATAATTTGCGGTGCCGCCCCGCTGTCTCTGACGGCCTCTGACGCAAGCAATATTGCTATGGAACAGTATTTGCGATGACGAAGAGGCGAGGTGTGTGAAGACGACAACGACGATTAGAAGCTAGCCCGGGCTGTTGCCTCTTGGTCAAGTGCGGCGTATTTTCTTGTAAATGTAGTTGTATATAACTTTTCGTCTGCGTCTTCCTACGTAACATATCTGGTGGAAGTGGACGTTCCCTGTATCTCGTCACGGAGCTTCGCAGTGGACGGTACGTGGAACCTTCCTTAATGGCTCTCGGCGACGACAACTCGACTCAGCCGCCTCCGACACCTGCTGCCACTTCGACGACCTACATCGCTCTCACCGCTCCCCGTGATCCATGGCGTATTCTCGGGAAAAGGTGGGGAAGACGTCGAGGACTGGATCAGCCTGTACAAACACGTCAGCCCCAATAACCGGTGGGACCCTACTATCATGCTCGCCAATGTAGTCTTTTACCTCTCTGGCACACCTCGAGTTTTGTTTCGGATGCAGGAAGATTAGCTCACCAGTTGGGATTCGCTTAATAAAAAGTTCGGAGATTTGTTCGGCAACCCCTATGGTCACCAACTTGCCGTGCAGAAGGCGTTATCTGGCCGTGTGCAGATGTCAACAAAGCCCTACGTCACGTACATTCAGGTCGTCTTGGCTCTGTGCCGCAACGTTGACGCACACATGACTGAGTCAGACAAGGTTTCCCAGATCCTCAAAGGCATTGCAGATGACGCTTTCAACATGCTCGTTTTCAACAACGTGGCAACGCTGGATGCAGTTATAAAAGGGTGCCGTCGCCTGGAACTCGCTAAAAGCCGCCGTATCGACCAGCAGTTTACCCGTCTGCCCGACACCCCAGCGGCATCTTCCTGTGCCGACGCTTTTCGTCCCAACAACACTGGCGATATTACCAGGATCGTCCGGCGTGAGATCGAGGCCGCCTATCCGGCTGCCTTCGACTCCAGCCCCACCAACGCACCTGCAGTCACGGTTTCTCTTATCCAGGCAGCTCTCCGCCAGCAGTTCGCAAACATGGGTCTTTACACCATCTGCTCTGCCCATCGCCCTGATACCCAGCAGGCTTCTTCGATTCTGCCCCGTCCCGCATCTTATTACCCACCACGTTTCCGCGACCCATCTGAATGGCGCACTGCTGACGACAAGCCCGTTTGTTTTCACTGCCGTCGAATCGGGCACATTTCTCGGCACTGTCGCAGTCGCTGCAGTTCCCCGACCCGGTCTACTTATACAGCCTCCTCTCGCCCCCCAGGTGGCCATTCTCGTCCTATATGCCGACGTTCCGATAATGCCGCCACTGATCTTCCTCCGCCGAACCGCGCCTATTCTCGTTCATCTTCGCCCCAACGACGACAATCTCGCTCTCCCTAGCCCCGCCGCTCCTTTTCACCGACTCCCTTCGGACGCCGCTCCCAGCCGGAAAACTAGGCAATGCAGCGTCTCGAGGTGACGCTGCATTGCTCCCTAAGCCACCAAATCCTCTACTGACGTTGCCCACTCATCTGAATCTTCGTGACGTGCAAGTCGACGGTGTTTCTGTATCTGCTCTTATAGACACTGGGGCGCATTTGTCGGTATTGACCGCTGACATTCGTAACCACCTGAAGAAAATAATCACGCCCGCCAGGACGCCTGTCGTCCGTGTCGCCGATGACGGAACAGCCGTTGTAATTGGTATGTGTGCCGCCCGTGACTCCTTCGCCGATAGCTCCACTATTATGCTATTCACAGTCATCGCCCACTGTCCCCACGACATCAGCCTTGGCTTAGACTTCTTCTCCACACTTTCTGCTCGCATCGTTTGTTCCGCCAGTAGAGTTGAGTTGAGTTGTTGTAGCCTTGCATTAGCCTTGCAGTTGCTGCCGGCAATTGCTCCACCGTAGTGACACTTAAAATAAGTAAATCACATAATCAGACACAGACCACACAAAATACAAATGGTCACTCCTCAGTTCACCATGTGGAGGCCAATTCTGTGTCCTGTAGGTAATTTAAAAGAAGGCGAGAGACCTCCTTCCTACACAACCGGTTCCCGCGCGGGAAAACAATGTCTTGAAAAGAGCTGTGAGGAACTCCTGTCTTCTTGAGGGACCCGAATAACACCCTCCTTTCCGCGTTATACACAGTACAGCACATTAGGTAATGTTCTATGTCACCGCACACACCACACGTTGAACATAATGGTGATAACGCCAGGCCAGTCTTATACATCCACGCAGGGGTTCGAGCAGAGCCCGTGCGAATGCGGAGCAGTAAGGTGGCTTGGTTTCTTTTGAGGCCCTTGATCACACCTGGCTTGTGAGGTGAGCTCCACAAAGAACTGAGGTGGCACAACACTGCTTCTCTAAAGAGTCTGTTGTCGTCTTGAGGCACTCTTCTCAATGGATTCCCAGACAGCGCTCTATGGGCGAGGCTGTCCGCCATCTCGTTGCCTATGATACCTGTGTGCGAGGGCACCCATTGGAAACGTATGGAGAAGCCTTTGATATGGAGATTGTGCACCGAGCGTAGGGAGCTAAGACATAAGGCATCAGTAGGGAACCCGCGCTCTAACCTTTGAAGGGCAGATTTTGAATCTGTAAGAATAACAACAGGTTGAGGCGTACAAAACCGTAGTTTCTTTAGAGCTGCCTCAATGGCAACGCTTTCGGCCGTTGTGGAGGACACGACTGCAGTGAAGCGAACAGACCAATCATACTTCAAAGAGGGAATGTGAAAAGCAGCTGCACTAGATTCTTTGACCTTTTCCACAGAGCCATCAGTAAAGATTTGAAGATGACGTGCATATTCAGACTCAAGATGTTCCAGTACCAGCGAACGCGTTGCCGCCAGAGGAGAATTCCGCTTAGCGCGTACGTGAGGAATTGTCAACGAACAATCGAGGCTCGCGAATGACCAAGGTGGTTTCAACCTCTTAGTTCGACCTCTAGTGTCAAGACCCAGGTAACCGAGAGTATTTAGTGCCAAGTACGCTCGGGACTCAGATCTCTTTCGAAGGCGCTGTAGAAGGGCTCGGCCGGCTGCCGTCTGTTTGAGGCGGCCAATTTGCATCAATAACCTTTGTGAAGCGACTAGGCTAAGAGGTCTCGATAGAGATTCACAAAGTACTGCTTTGTTAGGAGCAGTCTGCGGAACGCCAAGAGCCCTTCTCAGGCCCTTTCTGTGCAGAACCTCAAGTCGTTCCAGCTGTGATATCGAGGGGGAAATTAAAGGGAGCTGATACATTATCCGACTCGTCACTAGTTCATCGTGCAAACTGATCATTGAGGAAGGGTGATTTCCCCGTTGCTCACTCGCAACTCTACGGATCACATTGAGACGCGAAGATATCGATGTCACAACCGAGTCCACAGCTCGTCGCCACTGCAGACGGTAGTCAATAATGACACCCAAAAAGCGCTTGTGTTTCAATTGTCGAAGGCAAGATTGATCAAGGTCTATCTTCAGCCGCGCATACCTTCTTCCTCTACCTGGAAACACGATAAAGCCAGAATTTTCCACCGAGAGAGTCAACCCCACACCTTGAATGTAATGTTGAACTAAAAGTAATGCCTGTCGAGCTATCAGAGCTAAACGCTTGTGTTGATATCCGGTTAACCAAAGGCAAATGTCGTCCGCGTATATCGACATATGGACATGCCTGCAATGTTTTTGCACTTCAGCGGGAAGACCAGCCATTACAACGTTAAAGAGCGTTGGGGAAAGAACACTTCCCTGAGGTACACCTCGTGATACCGCCCTTTCGGTGCTTGTGGTACTTCCTAACCGCACTTGAATTTTACGATCACTGATAAATGAGTGAATGAATCGCAGAAGATAGCCCTGTACGCCCATGGCCTGCAAACTATTTAGTATTGAGCTCTGAAGGACGCTATCATAAGCCTTTGATGCGTCTAGGAAAATAACTAGTGTTGATAGGCCGAAAGCTCTATGATGTTCAATATGGCTTATCAAGTCCAAGACGCTATCTTGCGCGCTTAAACCTGTTCGGAATCCAGTCATGCATGTTGGTAGAGCCCTTCTATCTTCGAGCCACCAAGATAAACGCTTACTTGCCAGCTTCTCCATGAGCTTAGCCACGCACGACGTCAGTGATACAGGACGATACGAGGCCAAGTCTGTCATTTCTTTGCCGGGCTTAAGCACTGGGACAACACAAGCCACCTTCCATGAAGGAGGAACGTCGCCAGTCTCCCACACTCGATTGAGATAGCTTAGGAGCATCTTCCGGTGTTCCAGAGGTAGGTTCTGCATCATCTGATTGGTGATGCCGTCAGGACCTGGTGCACATCGACGCCGCAGGCTGCTGAGTGCTGTCTGTAGCTCTCGAAGTGTAAACGGGGCGTCCATCACCGACGTAGATGTTGCAGGCGGAGCGCAGGGATGAGTTCCTGAACTTGCACTTACGAATGCATCTGCAAATTCCTCTGCCAAGCACACGAGAGGTTTCTGCTTGCGCAGTGCAAGCGCTTCGAAAGGTTTACTAGGACGAGAATCACCAGCAAGACTGCCAATGACTCGCCAAATTCTCGTCATCGGTGAGAAAACCGTCAAGCTAGCGCAGAAGGACGCCCACTGCAACCTACAGAGCTTGTTCGTATGGCGTCGAATGGCAGAGTTAAGCCTATTGAAGGTCGTCTTCAAGGATCTGTCGTCCTTCTTCCGCATCAGTTGTCACTCCGCCCTTCTGCGCGCTGCGCAAAGGTTCCTGAGTTTTAAATCCGGAGTCGGAAAATGATTAGGCAACTTGACCGCTGTGGTAGCAGCCATCTTACCAGAAATCATTTTGTCAATCACATCACCAGAAACATATGCAAGTTTCTCCCTGTATTTGTCCCAATTAACAACATGGCTAATTTTAGAGTCGCGCATGTGGAAGTCGGCAGTAAACACAAAAATTGGATAGTGATCACTTCCCATGCGGTCAGCTGCAGTTGACCACTTCACGCGGACGTCAGATGAATGCAAGGATTAGGTCTATAGATGTGGCTGAGGCTGGAGGCCGGAAGAAAGTGGGACTTCCGTCATTGGCCACGCACAAGTCCAAACTATCAATAACTTCTACAAGTTTGCGTCCGCGGGAATCTGTGTTCCTGTCACCCCAGAGAGAGTGATGGGCGTTGAAGTTCCCGCAGATAAGTCGGGGCGCTGGACAACGGTCACAAAGCTGCTGCAGAAACAAGTCCATTGCTACCTTCTTCCGCGGAGACACGTATACGGATGCAACAGAAAGAGTTCGGAAGCCAAGACGTATCCTCACAGCCGCTACCTCAATACTATCGGTGCAAAGATCGGTGACGTTTAAAGCCACATGAGGAATCTCTCTTCGTATGTAAAGGGCGGCACTTCCCGCGGGAAATGACTTTATGCTGCAATTCTTATGAGCGACATATCCAGTCAGAGATCTCCCGCTTGGTAGGCCAGCCTCCGAGAGGGCCAATACTGGAACACACGTATCTTTCAGAAATAATTTAAGTTCTGCTAATCGACTTATAATCCCAGCGCAGTTCCATTGCATAATAAAACGGCACTTTTCGGTGATTTTTAGTTGCACGAGGTTGAAGAACACTAGCCATATTATAAGGTAAAGGTCGCTGCGAAGGTGGTAATCATTGACTCAAAGGAAAGAACGAGCTGTAGAAAGTTCTTTAAGGGGCCAGTCTGCATTGCCTGAACATATGAACGCAGGACTTCAAACAAAACTCGCAGAAGGTCGGACAGGTCCTGATTTTTGAGCTCCTTATTTTGCTGTACGCACTGCCTCACAACTTCAACAAAAGTTGCGGATGGGGACCCACTCTTGGCCATTGCCTCTGGTTTCTTCATCCCTTTTGAGGCGAGGGAATGTCCTCCATGTTGTCGAGTCTGGCTGTGATCTGGTCGCTGAGGAACTTGGACACTTTTTGCTGCAGCAGATCGAACAACCGACTCACCCACAGATGATTTTGCCGTCTTGCTAGGCTCAGGTCGCTCACTGACGTTGCTTGTTACCATGCAACGAACTTCCGACTCTAGCGCAGGGAACTCAACTTCCGAATCTAACGCCGGGAACTCGTCACTTCCAGGTATCCGCTTCTCAGTAGGTTGTCGTTTGGGACCACTAATGAAGGACACTCGGCGGTGTAAGGCGCTTACACGGAAGGGGCAGCCACCGAAACTCGCTGGATGGTCACCACCACAATTAGCGCAAGCAAAATCTGCCTTGCAGGCTTTGTAATCGTGGGCGCCACCGCATCGTTTGCAACGTTGATCTTTGAAGCAAACTTTGGCTACATGCCCAAAGCGTTGGCACCTAAAGCATCGGGGAGGAGGTTCAACGAATTCTTTGACTGCATGCTTGGTAAAACCGAGGTCAATTTTTTCGGGGCGCTCGGTGTTGGGAGCAAACGTTATCACAACAGAAGTAGTAGGTTTCGCTGCCCATTCTTTTTCTTGAGTCTCCACCCGGCGCATCAGACGTTTCACGTGCAGAACACCTTGTGGTTTCAAGTAGTCCAGAAGGTCGCTTTCCGAATACCACACTGGTACTCCCCTAATAACACATGTGTTAGTCATGTAGGAGTGGGGCAGCCGGGCTTTAACTCTTATATCACCAATTTGAGAGCACCGGAGAAGAATGTCAACTTGCTCTTCCGTTGCGATATCTAAATAAAGAGCACCTTGCGTTGTGAAGCGGCTGCGAATCGGGGCATATCCCAGCAGTACTTTAATGGCTTCGAAGAGCCTGATAGGGTTCCGCTCTCTCAAATCAACACCTTTCTCTGTTGGCAAAACTATCACTGGGACTCCGACCGTTCTTTGCTTGCGATGACTCACCACCTTGAAGCCGTCGTTATCCACTTCCGCCATATAAGCCACTTCCTCGTCAGGGTCGACGATAGTTGTGTCGTCCCCACTGAGCGATGATGACGCACTGGCCTGCTTATCGTCCCTGATGTCTGGAAGCTCCACACCTTGCGACGCCATGGCCGCCTCCACCACGCTGGCTTCCTTCGGATGGCGCTGTCCCTTTAAAGATGCCGGCGCCGGAGCAGCCGTGCCCTTCCCATAGGGACAGTACCGCCTTAAAGATGCGGCCGTCTTCCAAGGATATAAATAACTCACTTAATGAATAGCAAAACCTATGCAAAAATTACAGAGCTGAGGTGACAACAGATCGAACAGCGTCGTCTTCCTCTTCCTCTCCCTCTGTTCCGCCAGTACTCTCTGCCTTGACCTACCTGTTCTGGATCTCGCTGACCCACACCCCAGTCGCCTCAGTTCCGTGGACTTCTTTCACTTGCCACCTTCGGCACTGACTTACGTTGACTTAGTGTCATCCCCACCAGTGCCCGACGGTAACTACATCGCAGCTCCTATGCAAGACGTCCTCCTTACACACGGGATCACAGCACCTCATACAGTTTTATCTATTACGGCGAATCGCGTCTGCCTGCCAGTGGTCAACTTTGGCTTGACGACACAAGTGCTGCCACGCGGGATGTCTCTGGCACAGCTTTGCTCATTCGAAGATAACTCAGTAGCATCTATTGCAGTAGACGACAATTAAGCCGATCCTCCTCTACCATCGCTGTCGGCAACTTGTACCATCGCCGACTTACATAAAATGATTGCGCCGGACATGCCGTCCGACCACGCTCGTGAGCTCTACCGCGTTCTGTTTTCCTACCACGATATTGTTTACTTTAACGATCGTCCTTTGGCCCAAACTACAACTGTTAAACATCACATTAATACCGGCGATGCCCCTCCTATTCATCGCCGCCCGTATCGAGTGTCACCGGCTGAGCGTCAACTTATTCACGCAGAAGTTTGCAAAATGCTTGCCAAGAGCATTATTGAACCGTCATGTAGTCGATGGGCGTCACCTGGTGTACTGGTAAAAAAGAAGGATGGCTCATGGCGCTCTTGCGTGGATTATCGGCACGTTAACAGGGTTACCAAAAAGGAGGTGTGTCCCCTACCTCGGATTGATGACGCCCTTGACTGCCTCCACGGTGCTCGCTATTTCTCCTCTATTGATCTTCGCTCCAGCTACTGGTAGATTCCCTGGACGATCTCGACTGCGAGAAGACTGCTTTTGCAACACCAGACGGTCTTTATCAATTCGAAGTGATGCCGCTCGGTCTATGTAACGCTCCTACCACTTTTGAACGCATGATGGAGTCCCCTCTTCACGGTTTCAACTGGTCCACGTGCCTGTGCTACTTGGACGACGTTATAGTATTCTCCCCAACGTTCGCTACGCACCTCGAGCGCCTCTCAGCCGTCTTGGACATTTTTCCTCGAGCCAGTCTGCAACTCAACGCATCGAAGTGCCAATTCGGCTGCCGCCATATTACCGAACTTGGGCATCTCGTTGACGCGAACGGAGTGCAACCGGACCCAGGCAAGATCCATGCTGTTACGCACTTCCCTGTTCCGAAGTGTTTCAAGGATATGCGCAGCTTCATCGGCCTTTGTTCGTACTTCCGCCGTTTCGTGAATAATTTCGCTGCCATAGCACGACCACTAACCCAGCTTTTGGAATAAGACGCCCCTTTCTAGTGGGGCGATAACGATGCTTCTGCATTCTCGCATCTAATCGACCTTCTCACAACGCCTCCCATTCTGGCACATTTCTATCCTTCTGCACCTACCGAAGTCCGGAGTGATGCCAGCGGTCACGGAATTGGCGAAGTACTGGCGCAACGCCAGCGCGGCAACGACCGTGTTATAGCTTACGCCAGCAGGCTCCTCTCACCCTCGGAGCGCAACTATTCCATCACTGAGCGTGAGCGTCTGGCCCTAGTTTGGGCGATTGCGAAGTTCCGTCCATACTTAAATGGCGGACCATTTTCCGTTGTCACAGACCATCACGCGCTTTGCTGGTTGTGCTTACTGAAAGATCCTTCAGGAAGACTTGGTCGCTGGGCCTTACGCCTCCAAGAATATTCTTATTCTGTCACCTACAAATCTGACCGACTACACAAGGACACTGACTGCCTGTGTCGCTACCCGGTATACGAACCTGACGACGCCGACAGTAGTACTGCCGACGGCATTTTCTCTGTGTCTGCCTTCGCTAACATCGCAGATGAGCAGTACCGAGACCTATCGCTGTGAGCGCTCATCGAGCGTCTGCGCTCTACACCTACCGGCGCATCCGTTCGCCGATATGTCGTCCAGGGTGGCATTCTGTACCGAAGGAACTTCCTCCCTGACGGATCTGATCTTCTTGTCGTGCCAAAACATATACGACAGACTGTGCTGTTTGAGATGCATGACGCACCCACTGCAGGACATCTTGGGGTAACCCGCACGTACGACCGCGTCCGCCGCCGCTTCTATTGGCCTGGTCTCGCTCGCTCCATCAGACGCTATGTTGCTGCCTGTGATCTCTGCCAGCGTCGGAAAACACGTCTGGTGCTACCTGCCGGTCATCTCCAGCCGATCACCGTCCCTGTGGAACCGTTCTTTCGTGTTGGATTAGACCTCCTCGGTTTCTTTCCCACGTCATCCTCTGGGAACAAATGGGTAACCGTCGCAACTGATTACGCCATCCGATACGCTATCACGCGGGCTCTCCCTACCAGTTGCGCCACTGACGTCGCGGACTTTCTCTTGCGTGACATTAACCTCCATCATGGCGCCCCGCGACAGCTGCTTACTGACAGTCGTCGTAACTTCCTCTCGAAAGTTATCGCCGACGTTGTGCGTTCCTGCTCCATTCAACACAAGCTGACTACTTCATACCACCTTCAAACCAATGGCCTGACAGAGCGGTTAAACCGTACTCTTACCGATATGGTGTCCAAGTACGTTTCCGAGGACCACCACGACTGGGACATTGCCATTCCTTACGTCACATTTGCGTATAATTCTTCTGGGCACGACACCACCGGATTTTCTCTATTTTATCTACTGTACGGTCGTGAACCAACCTTGCCCCTTGACACTGCACTTCATCCTGCTGCGATCTCAACAAGCGAGTATGCGCGCGATGCCATCGCTCTCGCCGACCATGCACGCCAGCTTGCCTGTGCTCGACTGATGGCCTCACAAACCACTCAGCAGTGTCAGTACAACGCCCGCCACCGTGACGCACAGTTTTCGCCTGGTGCGCTCGTGCTCCTGTGGTCGCCCTCTCGTCACGTCAAACTTTCAGAGAAGCTCCTTTGGCGATACACAGGGCCCTACCGCCTGCTGCGCCAGGTGACGCCTGTGACGTACGAAATTCCTCCTGTGAGTTCAACCTCGTCCTCTACTCGGGCGTCTAGTGATGTCGTGCACGTCAGTAGGCTCAAGGCCTTCTACACTGCTTCCGAGTCCGGCCTTTGGTCGCTCTGGGATGGTGTTTTTGCCGCCGGGGGTAGTGCTACGGAACAGTATTTGCGATGACGAAGAGGCGAGCAGTGTGAAGACGACGAAGACGATTAGAGGCTAGAGCGGGCTGTTGCCTCTTGGCCAAATGCGGCGTATTTCTTTGTAAATATATTTGTATATAGCTTTTCGTGTCCGTCTTCCTACGTAACAATATTTTGACAAATCGGATGAGGCCAAGCGAACCGTTCCCCTTCCGAACCACTATAAGATTCGGCCCCAGATTACACAGGGTACGGTGACAACAGACAGCGCATAGAACCATCGATAACATTCGAGAAATTTCCGATACATGCAGGCACGTCCCGCGCTGTGCGATAACATTTGCTAGGAGGTGAAACGTGGTCACCCGAAAAACAAGTTCACGTGACAATATGTATCTACATGTACTGATCACGTGTGCAAAATTAGGGAATACCAGGCCATCCGAACCTGCCTGCTAATTATTCGTAAGACCTATCACTCAGTAACATCGAATGTCAATTAGACAGGTGTGCAATATGAAGGAGGATGCATTGTTTTAAATGCCTAATCATTTGCGTTCTGTCCAACGAGGAAAGCCGTCTGTCCGTCACGTACGAGGAACCGTTGCAGAGAAATGAATGTGCAAAAAGAACAGAAATAGTTTTTTAATGAAAAACGTTGGCAGTGGTGAGTTTCGAACCAACGATCCTGCGCTGAGAAACCGGGTGTCTTATCTTACTGAGTTTGCAGAAGGCGAATCTATCTATACCGCATGAAAGTTATGCAGCAAGGCAAGCCCACCGGAGTGTCCCTTGATAGAGAGAGATACGGCTGAATCTCGCACTTTGATGCACCATGACAGGACCTACTGTCAGGGACCGTCAAATGAGTCATCTTAAGGACAGAATACTGTATCTATTGTGATTAACTTATTGCAGATGCACTCGAAGCAATTGAGCAACAGTCACAGCTCTTGAACATAATGACTCAGGTGGCAGTACACAATGCCGCTCCAAAGGTGATGTCGTAACGCCGGACAGTTTTGATGATACGTCAACGGCTGCAGCTACATCTATTGGCTTTTATTAATACACCTTCCAACAAAATCGATGGGATCCGGATGATGACAAGCTGAGAAGGCATTTGAGTCGGGAATCACGAAAGATTAGTTCGACATAAGAATCTTAGACCTCCTTGGTGACTCGTGAAGTGAATGAAAACAGAGCTTCCTGACTTCGTTTGAAATGAACCGGATAGAACGATGGAACGATGCAATTTCGTCTTGACGCAAAGTCGGAAGCCCTCAAGAATACTTTTATGAAAAGAGAAGATTACTCCTGCTCGCTCACGCAAGCATTCCTGACACATCAGTTGTGCCGCTTATTATGCCAGGCATGAACAAGGGCTGTCAGAAACAGCTGCTGGCTAAATTGCGTAAGACCGTCGAGGATCTCTTGCACGCCCTGAATAATGTTATTGTACACTCATTCGCCCATGCCGATCGACGTCTAACCACACAGAAAAAAGCAAAAAAAATTTCACTCAAGTGGATGCCTAAAGCGCAGTAACCCTGGAACAGAAGTTAAAGGCGGATCACTTGGCGGTAAATGGATGGAAAGCCAGGTAAATGGGAAAAACAATCAATCAGTGTCATACAACAGCAGAGCCGTTTTATATTTATTAAAAACTGACATTCTTCATGCCGAAATGAAAATTAATGACAGAGACATGCATATGCTGATGGACACTGGGGAGTCCGTGAGTCTCATCAATAAGGTTATTGCAGACAAAAAGGAAATCTGACAACATAAAGTAGTGAAGGTGCAAAGTTACGACGGCAGCAGAAGACTTCCGCATTAGTTGAGAAGAGTGATTGTAAAATACCAAAATTGTGCAATCGAGATCAAGACACTTGTAATGAATGATGTTAATTTTTCTTTCATACTGTCGAGGCCGGATACTGGGCGCCTAAAGTTAAACCTCTTGGATATATGAATTAATTCTCGACTCAACGTTAAAAGAAAGCTGTTTGGCATAAAAAACGCAGATCAGGACGGTGAAAAAGGCAAGAGAGATACTGACAATCTTTCCTGAACTCATCTGCATTGGAGCCTACGCCTCTGCGGCCTCTTTCCTGGAAGTTCCATCCTGCTCCGACACACAAATGCAGGCCGCAAGAAGTCCTATCCAATTTTCCACAAGAAGAAAGTGTGCCTCAAAAACTAACTGGAAAAAATGCTAGATGCTAAAATTATCAGTTCCTCTACGTCCCCGTTTGCATCAACTATGACGATTGCGCGTAAGGAAGACGGTGCTTTCAGGCTGTGCGCAGACTACCCATTTATAAAGCGACAGACTTGTTTCCGATTCCTATGCCAGTGATCGATGACATATTTAATGAAGCTGCGAGATGTGAGTGGTTTTCGCGAATTGATCACTGCTAATGTTAATGGCAAGTTCCTCTGCAAGCAGAGTACAAGAAATTTACAGCTTTCGTTACACCTTTTGATGTTTACTAATGCAATATGTTCCCATTCGGCTGGAAGAACTCGGGCGCCTGGTTTCAAAAGATGATGAACAATGTTTTATCTAATTTTACTGATCAATTAATTTTACTTATCAGTAGCATATCATTTATCAGAGGTTTTGGAAGCACTGAGTAAAGCCAAGTTGAAGATAAATGTCAGAAAAAGCAAATTCTTCAAGTGGTCTGTGGTATTCCTGGGCAGTGTTTGATGGCCATACGAAAAGTACCAAAGCGAAGTCGATCAATAGAATAAAAGCATTGCCTAGGTCGCACAATTTGCATTGATTAAGAGTTTTTCTATGTCTGTCTGGACAATTTAGAGCCTTAATACCACACTACGCCACCATGGCACAGTGCTTGATATCTGCCAACAGAAAGGTGTATCGTTTGTTTACCCTGAAGATTGCGAACAAACATACCAAGAACCAGTCAAAATAATATCTTCAGAACTGATCTTGCTACTCGCGGACTTCGAAAAGTCTTTCCAGCTCTGCGCAGACGCGTCACTTTACGGAACTGGGGCTATCCTCTGCCAACGCGATGGCTCGCAGTCACCAGCGTGCCAACTCAAAACTGTGGGTTATTACTCCTACACATTCATTAAAGCCCAAGAAAATTATGCTACTAAAGAAAAACAAGCGCTTGCAGTGGTGATGGCTTGAAGGTATTTCCGGACAAACCTAGAAGGTCGACAGTTCAAGCTGCTTATGGACAACAAAGCTCTTACCTTTCTTCTAAATCTCTCGCAACCCAAACGTAGAATTGCGACTTGGATCGAGAAATTTCAGCAATTCACATTTGAAGTGACACACAGACCAAGGTACAAGCTGCCAGAAGTTGATTCATTATCGAGGCTGCATATTTTATGAGCAGCAATTACAGAAAAAGTGTGCGCCATCAACTTTTGGGAAGGCACAGAAGAAATTTGACCACAGGGTGAGGACAAGGGTGGATGCGTAGGCCATTGGCAATTCATGGTAAAAACGACGCACAGCGCGAAGGACAAGGACTGCGAGAGACGGCAAATACAGCGCTGACTTCCAACAATATTTATTGCGTTGCCACCACATGTGTGTACATACAAAAGGGGGCATGCGCAGAAAATGAAAGCGGTCACAAGGTGTGTTCTAACAGCGTGTCATTGTACTAAGAACATGGTCACGTGAAAGGAACGCGCATTGCTATTACTATCTGTTCAGATTCATGACTTCAGTAGGTGTCAGCGCGATAGAGGGGGCACTAACGCACAAACTACCCAGTTTTCTGTTGAAATCTGCTTCTATAATTTCCCGCGTGATGTTAGCTTTGCCCGTTAAAACTTCCGTATCTTCAAAGAGGGGCACGCAGCCGACACCGCCGCAATCCCGGCAATGGATGCCCAAGTGGCCGTGAACAGCGTTATGAACTTTGTTCTAGGGCTCTCCTAAGCGATCGTTTAAGCATCTGCCTGTCTGTCCAACATATTTACTGACGCAAAACAGGGGAATCTGGAAACCACATTCGTTGCACATGTCACAGAACGTTTTCTGTACCCGACAGGGCAACAACTATGGTGTGATTTAGCCACATTTACACGTTTACAGAGCCTTGCCAGCTTTTCCGGGTTTCAGAAAACCACTGTGATTCCTGCACGCTACCCAATCCTTTTTTAGCCTATAGGAGACATCATGCACATATGGTAGCACTGGAAACCTGCGCTTTTGAACCAGCTGGCCCCTTGACAGAGCGAGCTCATCACGTTTGGCGCGCCTCAGAAGTTGTTCCGCTATGGCTAAAATTAAGACCAAAGGGTAACCAGCCCATGAAAGGCGATCATCCTGTGTGGCAGAACCATATAGCATCTCGTGCGAGCATGATTTATTGAGGCTGTGAACGAGACATAACATTATAATACCTCGTTTAACTCAGGGTGAGAAGTAAATTTTACATGCCGACCAATAATCTGGTGACTTTACCACGACAGCGCCGAGTACGGTGGACATGACAGTTTCTCAAAGACATTCAGGAGGATAAACCAGCGCTTTACTTGGGAAAGTATGAAAGAAGATGTGCGTGAATATGTCTTCACTTGCCCGCTGTGTCAATGGAGAAAGCCAATTACAAGCCTACAGAAAATGAATTAGTCATTCCCGCGTATTCGAGTGTAGCCTTTATTGTCGAGTGTTTTAAGTTGTCCACCTGGACTTCGCTAAGTAAAAAAAGGGGGGAAAGGGCGCGGTAGACGCAAGCTTCTTTTGTCGCCATTGTAGAATCCACAAAATGGCAGCAGATAAATATGGTAAAGAGGACACCATTTCTGTAATTGCCCTAATGAAAACAGTCATCTTCAAGGCAACTAAAGTATTGGTCTCCGATAACGGACCTGCTTTTTGTAGCGAAAGACTCAGAAAATGGGCAGAAAAGAAGGCCTCAATCTAAGATTTTCGACATCGTACCACCCGGAAGGCAACGCACTCGCAGAAAGGCGAATTAGCGATCCTGATAAGTACTTGGATTTATACCCTACCTTTCGTGGTGGGTGGAAATGTGCCTTGGAAGCAGCAGTGACTCTCACCACAATAACACCTACACTGAGGAGTTCGGTTACAGTCCGTAATTTTCTAAAGAATTAAATTATGGAGTTTTACTTGCCAAAACCGCTCTCTGATTATGAGGCATGCGTAGCGGGGGACACCGAAAATTTGGACCACCTGGGGTTCTTTAACGTGCACCTAAATTTAAGTACACGTGTGTTTTCGCCACCATTGGAATACGGCCACCGTGGCCGGGATTTGATCCCGCGACCTCGTGCTCAGCAGCCCAACACCATAACCACTAAGCAACTTTCCTGTAAATGGCACAAGTCATTTGCTTCCTGCAGATGATCTGCTAGGAATCACCAGCTGCGTTAGGATTGTATTTTTAGCAAGACAACAATGGGTATAACAGCACAGGTCAATTATTGCAAACCTTAGTTTCGAGTGAGTGCCTTTTCGTATAGTGTTCCTCTAGCTTCATGGTGCAACTTGTTTTTCCTCATGAGTATGAATTAACAGGCCCAAGAAAACACGCCCTTGTGTTGAAAAATAACGCATATACGGGTTCAAGAGAAAAACTTAGATTTTGGTTACACGCAGGCAAGTTATTAACCTAAGCGAATATAATTGACAGCACTGCCGGACTAGTTTCACCTTGAGGGAAGGAAAGCGATTCCTGAACTATGATTTTTCATGTAATTTATGAGAATGGTATGTTCTATAGTCATTTTTGGTTGGATTTTCTAGGGTGTCAGCTGTTTCGGCCAGCAAAGGACGCTAATGGAACAATTCCTAGTCAATGCGAATATGTCTACAAGCAGAACTGTCCTGGGCCGGATGTCACCGTGTACCACTCATACTGTCAAAGTCTGCCGGAAATACCGCTTGAGTATCTGAAGAAGCTGATGAGTACTACACCTCCTCCTGAGCAGTGTTGATTCAATTGGAGTACAGAATTATGAACAACGTTTCGCATCAGTCAAGCTAAGCTTTGTGGTAAGAATAAAAAGAGTAATGCGAATATTTTTGTCCTCTCTGCAGACAACACTCCACAGCTCATATCATTCAAAGTAAATGCTTGGACTATCCATCACAAATAAGCTCAGATCTTGAGTTGAAGCTGTCGCTTTTGAAGCGAAAAACCGAGTTCAAGTTTACAAACATACAAAAGTTGCTAATAAAATATCACTTTTTGTAAACTACAAATCTTGAATCCGCAGATGTTTGATGGCAAGCGATATTCTTAAAAGATATTTTATTGCTACACATTTTATATTTATGTTACGCAACCAAAAATAAAAAAAGGCGAAAATACTCTAAACAGCGGGGCGATGATCGCGAATAAGATAATATTTCGCTTGAGAACATATATGCACTTGGAAGATACGGAAATGGTAACAAAGGACAGGCCGGCCGCTGTAAGAGGCACAACGCCTGCTAACATTTCAGAATGTAGAGAACAGAAACAAATGAATGAATCAGAGGCAAAAGGGGACGAAAGTGAAAAGAAAAAAAATATTAGAGATCTCAAAAGAAATGTAACCAATGACAAAAAAGCTGACTACTGTCTATCACTGCAGGTGACGCTACTAAAAGAGTATTAAAAATAGGAGAAAGAGTGACAGAGGTCTTGGCACTGCAGAAAAAAATGCTACAAATGGGATGCTAAGTATGTTTCTTCTAGAAAAGTAAGGATAATGTGGTGACCTTGATTCGAACGGAGACATGCCACCAGGCGCACAGACATTCATGGAGCGTCTTACAAGAAAGGGCAAGGATATATTAATTCCTCGATAACGAAATCTATTACGCATCAAACTGTGGCACTCCAATATCAGATGCTGAAGTGCTTTGCAGTAACACACACGACCGACTGCCAACACGTCCTTGTACGTGTGAACTTTCATACGCGATCACAGCCAAATCTTAGCTTGATTAGGAGTGCTATGCAGCCACGAGGCAAGGATCGACCGTGAACACCGAGAGGAAACATTCTATTTGCGACAGGCTGGTCTGAATGTTGCTTGCTGAGGTGGCGAATAATCACCACACGATCATCATCACGCTTGCACAGAAATTCTGAGCATCTGTAGTTGTAAGTGCAAGCTAAAGCAAGCCAGCAAAAACGTAAATCTATGTTCTATAGTCACTTTTGGTTGGATTTTCCAGGGTGTCCGCTGTTTCGGCCAGAAAAGGACGCTAATGGCAGAATTCCTAGTCAATGCGTGATACCTAGCTCAACCACATCTGTGGCGTTAATACTTATGAAGCAGAAATGATGACAAAAAGACAGTGACAGCCAGGAAACAACAAAATAGCACAATGACAGCACGATAAAAATGGCCATGCTGGCACCATGAATATCGTGGCATGACAAGAACGGGAAAACTTGCAGATATGCCTGGACAGTGTCATGTTACACTGACAAAAGATCAGAGACGGGAGAAATAAACAGTACATGCGCATCTATGAGGAAGCTTTAGCTCGGACCCAACACCAACGAGGCCTATTCAAATACATGCAAAACGCAAAAAATGGACGGACGGAAAACATTTTAATGAGAAAAGGACCTGTGAGGTTGCCAGCTCAGGCTCAGGCCACACGGGCATAATGTGCGGTGAGGCATAGCCTTTCCACCGCTGTCCGGGCTCGCTGGATAGCCCATGGTTGGTTGTGTAGTTCCGAGCTACTCAGAGCGCTTAGCCATCGCTCCTCGAGAAGGTCCGGTTCTACCTTGTCCTCTACATATATTGATCTGATCTGTGTGCACTTCCATAAGATGTGTGCCATGTCTTCGTGTTCGTGCTTGAAGAGCTTGCAGCTCGCGTCTGGGTATTGTTTTGAATTTACTCTGCTTAAATGTACTGGGTTTCGAACGTTCTGGTTTGCAGCCTTCTCCAATATGTTTCTTGAGACCTGTCAAGTTGTTTGTGCGGTTGTGGGTATGTTTCTCTTTGTTTCGTATAGTGTGTCAGTATGTCGTGGTACGTGACCAGTCTGTCCCTGTCGCCTTTTACCACTACCTCGTCGTCGTCGCCTCCGCCGCAGTCCTTCCCCCTTCCCCGGGGTTTGCTGGGTGTTGGGCCATCCCTGTCCGAGCCGCGGTGGGTTAGTTCTCGCGCAGGTGGGCGGGCCCTCTCGTTGAGGTTGGGAGGGACATTCGTGGTTACTTCTCTCATATGTACCGGGATCCATTTGAGGTATTTGGGTGTAATTTGGCGTTCTTAAAGTCTTCTGCTCTGCAGTTCAGGATTTTGACCACCTCGGTGGAGACCCAGCCCTTCGTGAAGTTCCTAATAGCCGTCTTAGAGTCGTTGATTATTGTTCTGTCTTGTTGCCGACCATTGATTACAGCCAATGCGACTGCTGTTTCTTCCGCTGCCTCCAACGATCTGGTTCTTACGGAGCCCACTGTCACAGTCATTCCTTTCGTGCATACGACCGCCATTGCGAAGAGGGAGTTACCTTTGTCAGTGCCGACACCACCATTGTCGTCCCGGTTTTGAGGGTACCGCGCGGCGTCTACGAAGAGCACCCACTCCCGCACGCCGTGGTTCTTGAGAATCGTTTTCGTGCGGCATTTTCGTCTCTCGACATTGTGTACGGGGTGCATGTTCTTCGGGATATTTTCGGTGTTTATTGGGGCTCGGACGTCTGGGTGAATCTGCGTCTTGGGGCCGTTCATTCCGTGGTAGTTTATACCGATCTTCTCCTCGAAAGTAACCTTTCGTTTCTTGTGTATGACCCAGTGCCGTTCTGTGCGCTTTTCTAATGAGCGTGTCGATCTTGTCTTTCTCAGCCTTGTTCCAGTGGACGATTGCCGCCACGTACGCGACGTGGCTGATCGCGAAGGCCTGAACGAGCCGTACGACGTGCCGTTCTTTAATGCCCCTCCTGTTGTTGGATACTCTGTGTATAAGCCGAACGGTCGCTGTGACTTTCTTTTCCAGACGCGTTATAGTTTAAGGGCTTGTTTCCCTGGCGTTGATCCAGAGACCCAGGACGCAGGACCACGGGTATCTTCGTGCCTTTTCTCGTCATTAATCTGATTCCTCTTTTGTGTAGTTCCGCTACGTCTCTGGGCTGTTTGCCTAGCCTCAGGGGGCGGTAGAGCAGCAGTTCCAATATCTCCGGTGAGCATTCTAGTCCGGTTCCCTCCAGATGGTTTTCGATTGCCTCCACCGCCCCTTGAAGTCTGTTCTCCATATCACCCTCGCTTGTGTCCTTCGGGGTCGAAATCGTAATGGCGTCTGCATAAACGGTGTGATTAATGCCTTCTATTCACTCCATGTTTTTCGATAGTCTGATCATGACGAGGTTGAAGAGAATCGGTTACACGACGGACCCTTGCGGTGTGCCACCGCTGCCCATGTCCACCTGGATGCTCGCCTCCTCGTCCAGTCGGATTCTGGCTGTTCTTCCCGTAAGGAAATTTCGGATATAATTATACGTTCGTTTGCCCAGGCCATGTTCCGCTATTCTGTCGAGGATAGCCGCGTGCTTGACCCTGTCGAAGACCTTCTTTAGATCAAGTCCAAGTATTGCCCTCAAACCCCACCCCGTGGTGTCTATGACTTGCTCCTTGAGTTGTATCATGACGTCTTAGGTAGACAGCCCTCTTCTGAAGCCAATCGTGTTGCGGTGGTACAGGTCGTTTGACTCCAGGTAGCTATTTACTCTACTCAGGCAAGCGTGCTCCATCACTTTACCAACGCAGGAAGTGAGAGAGATTGCCCGCATGTTCTGTATTTCTAATGATTTGCCCGGCTTGGGGATGAAGATCACGGCGGACCTCTTTCACTCGTCGGGTATCCCGCCGTTCCGCCAGTACTCGTTGATGTAGTCTGTCAAGCGGCTCGTTGCCTGGTCGTCCAGGTTCCGGAGAATCTTGTTGGTCACTTTGTCGGGGCCCGGAGATGACTTGGTCTTGATGGTCTGCAGGACTGCCTTGATTTCTTGCTGGGAGAAATCTCTGTCAAGGTCCTCGTTGGGACAGACCGAGTAGTTGCGATGTTCAACCGCTGGAGATCTCTCAAGGTACAGCTGGACGATTTCATCACCCATCTCACGGATGTTTCCTTTGTACTTGTGTTTGAGATTGGTGATTTCCGCTTTCGCCGCTACCTTCATTCCAGACGGGTCGAGCACGTGCTTGAAGATCTTCCACGTCTTGCCCATGTTCATGTGGCCGTCCATGGCGTCGCATACCTCGCCCCAATCCTGATTGCATAACTGGGCGCAGTGTGTTTCAGTGTTCTTGTTCAGTTCCGCAAATTTTGTACCTTAGATCTTTATTGTGTTTTGCCCTTGCAGACGTTTCTGGATGGATTTTTGGCTTGTACAAGGTGCGTGAGCCTGCTGTACATCCGCGGAGAGTGACCACCACCGTCGTCGCCGTCTTCGTGTTCGCGTCGAGCCCCCCAGTCGTCCCACTCCATTTCGGTCGTGGCCTTTCCTACGTCTTGTAGAAACTTCCCGTTCCATTCTTGTATGTTTCTTGAGGGTCCCTGTTCTTTTTCGTCTCTGATGTTGCGGAATTTGTCCCAGTCTACTAGCCGGAAATTATGTTTTATTCACTTCGTGACGCAAGCCTCTCCTAGGGCTATACTGAGTAGCCTGTGATCGCTCCTCAGGTCCTCGGTGTTCTCCCAGGTGATTGTCCCGGTACTTCTGCATAGCGTTAGGTCTGGTGTGGTGTCCCTATGGGGGATCGCACCCCACTCTGGTGTGTGAGGCCGGCTCGTTGAGAAGGGTTATGCCGGCCTTTTCTATCAGGTCGGCCAGATCTTTTCCCTTCTTTGACGAGTGTCCATATCCCCACTGCGTGTGTGGAGCGCTGAAGTCACCTCCGGTGACGAGCCTGTTGTCGCCCGCAATTGTCATGGTTTCGTTAATTAAATCGTCGAAATTGTGGGCTGGGCCTTTTTGGACGGGCTGCTCTAGACGTTCAGGACGAAAGTGCTGCTCTCCTTCTTGCTGCGTGGCACGACTTCTATGAGGATATGGCTAATGTTCGTAATTTTTCTCATAATTCGCGGGATCGCGACCAGTCCTTTTTTGACTAATGTGGTCACGACTATGTCCCTCCCCATCCGTTTTGTGCGCTGTTTGTGGGTGGCGTACACAGCAATTTTGGCGTGGTCGAATGTTTCTTGGAGAATGGTTACGTCGGGCTTCTTTCTTTTTGCGGTTGTTTTAATGTGTTGTGCCATGGTTGCTTTTTTTGTTTGAGAAGCTGCGGCAGTTACACTGCCAGATGACGAGTCTTGCCTTTTTGGTGCCCGCCATCTTTACGAAATCTTCTTCTCCAGCTCCTCGAGCCGCCTCTCGTACTTTAGGGACTACGCCTTCCTCTCTGTCTCGCTGTCACTAATGTGCGCCACCAGCATCTCAACCATTTTCTCCATTTTGTTCGAGAGCTTGTTTAGCATTTCCTCAAGGAAGTCTCTTTTTTGTGCTAGGTCGAGGCCTCTTGAGCTCCTGTACCGAAGCGACCACTTTATTGGTCTTGGTCTCCGCCATTTTACGCTTGGTGCCCAGTGGGTGAGCTACATCTGCTAACATATCCACTTCCTTCTCCATGGTTTCGGTGGTTGGTGTGGAGACAAAAGCGAAGGCGGCTGACGAGGACGACGATTGTGTCTGCATTTTGGTGAGTATTTCATTAAGTGTTTTGTGTAGTTAGTCAATTTTTTGGGCTGATTCGCTGCTTTTCCTTGTTTTATTTTTGCTTTTTATAGCTCCTCTCTGAGTAGCTGGTTTTCTGTTCGACATTTGTTCATGCGTTCCTCTATGTGTTCGTACTTGTCCCTATCGTTACTTGTATTGTCGGACCTTCCCGATTCGCAATTCGCCAGTACTTGCTTATTCGCCTTCGTTTCGGGCTTCTTCCCCCTCGGGGCGGATATGGACCCACTCCCGGTCTTGTCCCTGTTCCTCGACTTGGACCTCGAGGAAGGTAGTCCCCGCGCTCCCGGCCTGGAGATAGATCTGGATGTGGACATGGATCTGGACTTGGATTTGGGTGCGGGAGATGGTTGTGTGTGGCTGCTTTCCCCGCCGTCGGGGTCTTGTGAGCCGGCTACCCGCAAGAGTTCTTCCGCGTTTCTTCTCGCTTTCCACCTTCTTAGTTTGACTATGTACGGCGTCTTGTATTTATCCCTGCAAGTCCGGTCCACCGTGGGGTGAGCTTCTCCGCAGAGCTTGCATTTAGGTGTGCATTCGTGGTCTTTGGCTGGGTTTTTGCCACCGCACGCTGGGAACAGCTTGTTGTCCGGTCTGTCGCACACATCGGGTCTATGCCCGAGCCTGCTGCACTCTTTGCAAAAGTCTATTTGTTTCCGATAGAGGGATACTCTCACCATGATGCTGTTGAAGTGCACAGACGCAGGGACCCTGTTGCCCTCGTACAGTTGTATCACGGTGCTCGTGCTGCCCAGTCTCTTGGCGTACGCCGGGGAAGGGTTCCTAACGTTCACCAGTGCGTGCACGAGCTGGTCTTGTGTGTAATTCAGGGGAATGTTGCGGATTATCCCCTTGGCGATCTCTTCTGGTGCCGAGACGTACGCGTTGGTCGTGTGCTTCCTCCCGTTGATTGTTAATACTTGATTTTGGGGACTTTCTTCGCCGTCGCCTCGTCTAGTGTGCTTATCACCAGGATGTTTTGCGTGTGTTTGGGGCAGATCGTGATTATTTCGTCGCTGCTCACTCCTGCTTCATTGCGTATCGCCTCGTCTAGGCTGGCGCTGCACGTGTTTCTGATGTTCAGCCCGTCTCTCGGTCTGACGATTGTCTTGATGTCGTCTTTAGGTAGCCTGGGCATCTTGTTTGCTCATAAAATCCTGTTTACTATGCTCTTCCCACCTTTGCGCTTCGGGCTTCTCCAGTGGGTGTCTTGCTTGTCTGCCTCTAGGGTAGCGTTCGCGCAGCCCTTTCTTTTATGCGTAACTTCGATCCATCCATCCTGGTCACCGTCCTCGGCTCGGCTCGCGGGATCATTTCTTTCTTCTCTGGACTTGGTATTCCGGATTTCCCCCACTTCTGCCTCATCTACCTCCATTTCGGAACTGCTTCCGATCCTCTAGTGTACACTGCGACACCGTTTTCCGCCCTGCCGGGGGCCGCAAGGGCACCGCTGTAGGCCTTGTCGGCATTAAGCTTAGCTGTGTTTCTCACTTCGAAAAATCTTCGAAAATGGCGCTCTCCCCGGGTCTCGGTATCCCGGGGTTCGAGTCGATTTGCTCTATCAGATGGTGGTTGGTTTTCAGGTATTTGACTCGATAATCCTGCGGAAAACATTCATAAAGGCAGAGCCGTCGCAAAGTGCGTCCGCAGTACTGGCACTTCTTCCCGCAAAAACGATTTTCTCAGATAACCACTGGACCGATTTAGTGAAATATGTTGTATTTGAGAGAGAAAGTTAAATTCTAGTGAATGTATGAAGCGGAATTTCGATTTATGGCCTGAATGTTGCGAAACAAATTTTCAGAAATTTGAAAGCTCGAAAAAAATAGACGCACGAAGTTTGTAAATTAATATCTCTGCATCAAGAACAGATATCGCTGTTCTGTAAACGCCATCCATTAGATCACTCAAAGCAGACAAATTTGGCATGTCAATTTATATCTTACATGAATTTGTTACGTTGTGTACAAGGGTTCTGCAAAGCTGTATTTCCATACTACAGATTTTCTTTTAGATTCATGTGTGACATACAAATGTTTTCCGCTTTAGATGTACTATCAGCTGCAATTCACAGATTTTTGATATCATTTATCATTGCTGAGTTACAGAGTTGTAAATGTGATAGTTTCGTCTTCTGAAATTTTCCGATTTTTGCCAATTAATTTAAAAATTCACGATCTAAATAAAAAATTCGAAACGAACAGTCCCTAACGTTTAAGTTTTTTCTTCTAAATACTACAAACCTCGTCAAATTTCGTGCGGTCGTTGCCGTGAAAAGCGAATTCTCCTTTTACTTGTATTTAGAAAGGAGCACCCGAGCTAAAGCTTGTTCTTAAGTCTCAGCCTTTTTCGTCGCATAATCTGCAGCCTAAGTCAATTTTATTGCAATAGCAATTATATGGAGGTAGGTTAAAACTGCGCAAAAACCGATGACTGCGCTCGTGGTGGGTTGTGTGTTGTTTGTTTCTTTGCTGTCCTCATTTTTCGCGCTGTTTTAATCTGCCTTCAAGTATAAACCAACTAGCTTTCAAGACCGTCCTACTAATTAAATGGACTCTCGAAGCCCATGTTTGCCATCGCCGTCGCCGTGATGTTCCGTATAAAGCCCAAGGTTGATAACACCGTCGCGGCGCGTCGTATTCTGTATGTGCGAGTAAGAGCACACGAGGGAAGCCGATGATCGCTGCTGAATTTGGCGCGCGCGAACGAATAAAGCGGAGATCAAACGGGTTGTTTTCCGTTGCGCAAAAGGCCATGGGGGGATGGGCAGGAGGGCGGTGTCGTTGTGCTCCGGCAATAACTGCGCATTTCAAGACCGGGCGCAAGGGGAACTGATGATCGAGGCTCAATCTTGCGCACTATATGAAGGCAAATGGAGGGGTGGCGTGTGGGGGGGGGGGGGGGGCGTTTTCGACTCTCACATCAAGTCTGTACTTTGTACGGCCGCGCGCGGTCGCTTGCGGGAGCACGCGCCGTACCTTGATAATATTGTCACGTGGTGGTGACGTTCAAGAACACAGCAGCAATACTGTAAAGAACAAACCTAACTTTTATTGGGCGAACCTGTGCCCACAAAAACAGGCTACACTTATAGCACAACGATAGCGGCGAACACTGTCGGCGATCGTCGAAAATCTGATCAGCGAGGCAAGCCCGTCGGCTTTTATACAGCAGTCGTCGAATGTTCCAGACTAATCGTTCGGACCCGCGTGCCTTCCACAATGTTCTACACCATTCGCGTCACGCGATGAAATCAGATAACACAACGTTCGGCGACAACAGACAGCCGGGTAGAAGCATCGATAACTTTCCAGAAACTTCGGATACATGCAGGCGCGTCCCGCGCTGTGCGATTACATTTGTTAGGTGGCGAAACGTAGTCGCCCGATAAAGATAAGTACACGTGTCAATACCCCCCTCTTAAAAAAAGCATCGACCCGATGCTGCATACAAATGAAAAAAGAAAAACACCCGTAGCAAAGAAAACAAAAATAAGGAAGTTCGTCAGCGTCCGTAAAAGGGTTTCAGACGCACCACGTGGACCACTTCAGATCGTGTGCGGCGCCGCTGTGAATGCGAAATTCCGTCTGGCACGACCTCATAGTCCAGTGCGCCAATACGTCGGATGATCTTGTACGGTCCGTAATAGCGACGCAAAAGCTTCTCGCTCAGTCCTCGTCGGCGTATAGGGGTCCAAACCCAAACACGGTCACCGGGCTGGTACTCGACGAAGCGTCGTCGGAGGTTGTAGTGTCGGCTGTCGGTCCTCTGCTGGCTCTTGATCCGTTGGCGGGCGAGCTGTCGGGCTTCTTCGGCGCGCTGCAGATAGCTAGCGACGTCAACATTCTCTTCGTCAGTGACGTGGGGCAGCATGGCGTCGAGCGTCGATGTCGGGTTCCTGCCGTAAACCAGCTTAAAAGGCGTGATCTGTGTTGTTTCTTGCACTGCCGTGTTGTAAGCGAAGGTTACATACGGCAGGACCGCGTCCCACGTCTTGTGCTCGACGTCGACGTACATTGCTAGCATGTCGGCGAGGGTCTTGTTTAGGCGCTCCGTGAGACCATTCGTCTGCGGATGGTAGGCAGTTGTCCTCCTGTGGCTTGTCTGGCTATACTGCAGAATGGCCTGGGTGAGCTCTGCTGTAAAAGCCGTTCCTCTGTCGGTGATGAGGACTTCTGGGGCACCATGTCGCAGCAGGATGTTCTCGACGAAAAATTTCGCCACTTCGGCTGCGCTGCCTTTTGGTAGAGCTTTAGTTTCAGCAAAGCGGGTGAGATAGTCCGTCGCCACGACGATCCACTTATTCCCGGATGTTGATATCGGAAACGGCCCCAACAAATCCATCCCAATCTGCTGGAATGGTCGGCGAGGAGGTTCGATCGGCTGTAGTAATCCTGCTGGCCTTGTCGGTGGTGTCTTGCGTCGTTGACAGTCTCGGCATGTCTTGACGTAACGGGCGACGTCGGCGGTCAGACGCGGCCAGTAATACCTTTCCTGTATTCTCGACAGCGTCCGGGAGAATCCGAGGTGCCCAGCGGTTGGATCGTCGTGTAGGGCGTGCAGTATTTCTGGACGCAGCGCTGACGGTACAACAAGAAGGTAGCTGGCGCAGACTGGTGAGAAGTTCTTCTTCACGAGCAGGTTGTTTTGTAGCGTGAACGACGACAACCCGCGCTTAAATGCCCTAGGGACAACGTCGGTGTTTCCTTCCAAATACTCGACGAGGCCTTTAACTCCGGGTCTGCTCGCTGCTGTTTAGTGAAGTCTTCCGCGCTTATTATCCCAAGGAAGGCGTCGTCGTCCTCGTCGTCTTGCGGCGGGGGATCGATGGGGGCGCGCGATAAGCAGTCGGCGTCGGAGTGTTTTCTTCCGGACTTGTATATTACCGTGACGTCATATTCTTGTAGTCTGAGGCTCCACCGCGCCAGCCGTCCTGAAGGGTCCTTTAAGTTAGCTAGCCAACACAATGCATGATGGTCACTGACGACTTTGAATGGCCTGCCATAGAGGTAAGGGCGGAATTTAGCTATAGCCCAAATGATGGCGAGGCATTCCTTTTCAGTCGTAGAATAGTTGCTTTCCGCTTTTGACAGCGACCGGCTAGCATACGATATCACCCTTTCAAGTCCTTCTTTCCTCTGGACTAGGACGGCACCGAGGCCTAGGCTACTGGCGTCCGTGTGGATTTCGGTATCGGCGTCCTCGTCGAAGTGTGCAAGTACCGGCGGCGACTGCATGCGTCGTTTGAGTTCTTGAAATGCCTTGGCCTGCGGCGTTTCCCACTTGAACGCGACATCACATTTGGTTAGATGTGTTAGCGGCTCCGCGATGCGTGAGAAGTCCTTGACAAAGCGCCTATAGTAGGCACACATGCCAAGGAATCTTCGCACTGCCTTCTTGTCGGTTGGCTGCGGGAACTTTGCGATGGCAGCTGTCTTCTGTGGGTCGGGGCGTACTCCTGATTTGCTGATCACGTGGCCTAGGAACAAAAGCTCATCGTAAGCGAAGCGGCACTTTTCCGGCTTCAGAGTGAGCCCTGATGACTTGATGGCTTCTAACACTGTCGCAAGCCGCCTAAGGTGATCGTCGAAATTTCCGGCGAAGACAACGACGTCATCCAGGTAAACAAGGCACGTCTGCCACTTCAGTCCGGCTAACACCGTGCCCATGACGCGCTGAAACGTTGCAGGCGCCGAGCACAGTCCGAATGGCATGACCTTGAACTCGTAGAGGCCGTCTGGCGTGATGAAGGCAGTCTTTTCGCGATCTCCCTCGTCGACTTCTATTTGCCAGTAGCCAGACTTGAGGTCCATCGACGAGAAGTATTTAGCGTTGCAGAGCCGATCCAATGCGTCGTCTATCCGTGGAAGGGGGTACACATCCTTCTTCGTGATCTTGTTCAATCGACGATAGTCGACGCAGAAGCGTAGGGTTCCGTCCTTTTTCTTTACCAGGACTACAGGAGAGGCCCACGGGCTTTTCGACGGCTGGATGATGTCGTCGCGCAGCATTTCGTCGACTTGTTGCCTAATAGCTTCACGTTCTCGCGTCGAAACTCGGTAAGGGCTCTGGCGGAGTGGTCGAGCGCTCTCTTCTGTTATTATGCGATGCTTTGCAACTGGTGTTTGTCGAATCCTCGATGAAGTAGAAAAGCAGTCTTTGTATCGTCGGAGAAGACTTCTGATCTGTTGCTGCTTACTGACAGGAAGACTTGGATTCACGTCGAAGTCTGGTTCGGGGACAATGCTCATCGGTGTAGATGCGGCTGAATCCGAGAGGACAAAGGCATTGCTGGTTTCCACAATTTCCTCGATGTATGCGATTGTCGTGCCCTTGTTGATGTGCTTGAACTCTTGGCTGAAGTTGGTTAGCATAACTTCCACTTGCCCTCCGTGGAGTCGAGCGATCCCTCTTGCGACGCAAATTTCACGGTCGAGCAGTAGGTGTTGGTCGCCCTCGATGACGCCTTCTACGTCAGCGGGTGTTTCAGTGCCGACGGAAATAATAATGCTGGCGCGCGGCGGGATGCTCACTTGATCTTCGAGCACACTCAAGGTGTGGTGACTACGACAGCTCTCCGCCGGTATCGCTTGATCTTGTGACAGCGTTATCGATTTACTTCAGGTCGATGACTGCGCCATGTTGATTCAGGAAGTCCATGCCGAGAATGACGTCTCGTGAACACTGTTGGAGGACAACGAAGGTGGCAGGGTAAGTCCGGCCATGAACGGTAATTCTTGCCGTGCAGATCCCAGTCGGCGTAATCAGGTGTCCTCCAGCGGTGCGTATTTGAGGGCCTTCCCATGCAGTCTTAACTTTCCTCAACTGGGCGGCGATGGGTCCACTCATGACGGAGTAATCGGCTCCTGTGTCTACTAAGGCGGTGACTGCGTGGCCGTCGAGAAGCACGTCGAGGTCGGTGGTTCTTTGTCTTGCGTTACAGTTAGTTCTCGGCGTCGGATCACGGCTGCGTCGTGTTGAACTGAAGCTGGAACGTCGCGTCGTCAAGTCGTCTTTCGTCGGTGTAGTCTTGGCTTCCTGACTTCGTCGGGACGGCGGCGTGTCGTCATTAGGTCGTCGAGATGGTTTCTTCATCGTCTTCGTCGGCGGCGGAGGATCTTCGTCAGTTCGACGAACAGCAACCGCACCTCCATCGGTTGCTGCTTTTAGTTTTCCGGATATGGGCTCGCTGACCGGCCCCGGGCTGGGCCAGTGTATGGTCGGCGCTGCGGCGACAGGTAGCGGCCTGGTGACGGCGAACGGGACGGTCGTCGAGGGCTCCACTGAGTAGCGGCGAGGTAGTCGGCGATGTCACGAGGGCGTTCACCTTCCCTCGGGCGCTGTGCGTTGACGGCGAAGCCTCGCAGTCCCATCTCCCGGTATGGGCATCGGCGATACACATGGCCGGCTTCTCCGCAGTGATAGCAGAGCGGGCGGTGGTCGGGGGCTCGCCAAATGTCCGTCTTCCTCGCGTAGGTACGCTGGGCGACGGGTGGGCGTGCTGGCGGCGGCGGCGGCGGACGACGGAATTGCGTCGTTGCAGGGCCCTGGCGTGGTCGCGGAGGGGGACCTTGACGGCTTGCGACGGCGGCGTATGTCATCGCTTCTGGCTGGGGCTGCGGTAATTGTGGTTGCAGCTCGGGAACTCCAAGCGATCGGTGCACCTCTTCTTTGACGATGTCGGCGATCGAAGCCACTTGGGGCTGCGACGAAGGCAGGACCTTGCGCAGTTCTTCGCGCACAATGGCCCTGATGGTCTCCTGAAGGTCGCCGGAATCCAGTCCTTGGATGGCGTACTGCGGCGTGAGCCCCTGGCGGTTATATTGCCGGGTGCGCATCTCCAGAGTTTTCTCGATCGTCGATGCCTCTGCCGAAAACTCAGCTACGGTCTTCGGCGGTTTACGAATAAGTCCTGCGAAGAGTTCTTGCTTGACGCCCCGCATCAGGAAGCGGACTTTTTTCTCTTCTGACATTTCCGGGTCGGCGTGCCGGAAAAGACGGGCCATCTCTTCCGTGAAGATCGCGATCGTCTCGTTTGGCAGCTGCACTCTGGTTTCTAGTAGTGCTTGGGCTCGCTCTTTTCGCACGACGCTTGTAAACGTGTGCAAGAAGCCGCTTCGGAAAAGGTCCCACGTCGTTAAGGTGGCTTCCCGATTTTCGAACCACGTCCTGGCGGCGTCTTCCAATGCGAAATAGACATGCCGCAGCTTGTCGTCGCTGTCCCAACTGTTAAACTTAGCGACCCTCTCATACGTTTCGAGCCAGGTTTCCGGGTCCTCGAAAGTTGATCCGCGGAACGTCGGAGGTTCCCTGGGCTGCTGCAGCACGATGGGGGACGCTGGAGCTGCCATTGGGGTTGCCTTGTCCACAATCTTCTTGGTCTTCTCAGGTAGAAGTCCGTGCTCCGGGGGCAGCTGTTGAAGACGGCGGCTTGCTCGATGCTCCGGGACTACGTTGGTGTTCTCTTTGCAGTCCGGGCTTGGATCACGGCTTGTCGGGGGCGCCCGGTACATGAACGAAAAGCACCTCCACCAGATGTCACGTGGTGGTGACGTTCAAGAACACAGCAGCAATACTGTAAAGGACAAACCTAACTTTTATTGGGCGAACCTGTGCCCACAAAAACAGGCTACACTTATAGCACAACGATAGCGGCGAACACTGTCGGCGATCGTCGAAAATCTGATCAGCGAGGCAAGCCCGTCGGCTTTTATACAGCAGTCGTCGAATGTTCCAGACTAATCGTTCGGACCCGCGTGCCTTCCACAATGTTCTACACCATTCGCGTCACGCGATGAAATCAGATAACACAACGTTCGGCGACAACAGACAGCCGGGTAGAAGCATCGATAACTTTCCAGAAACTTCGGATACATGCAGGCGCGTCCCGCGCTGTGCGATTACATTTGTTAGGTGGCGAAACGTAGTCGCCCGATAAAGATAAGTACACGTGTCAATATTCTGCAGACGGGTCATACCTTTGTGCGCGCTGTGTCCTTGCCGCTCATGCGTTGAAGCGGTAGATCACACAAGCGTCGCTCGCTGCTGCTGCCGCGTTGCTCACACCAGCGTTCTCACAGCGAGTGTCCCCGTTCATCGAGTGTAATGTATTCATGTTTGTTGGTACGCTATGACACAATATGCTTGTAAATTCAGTTAGTAAGCGAATGTTTGCGTGTCTATACGGCCCGTAAAACTACTATCCTTAGTTCGTATAGTTGTGCACTAATTTGCTATCGCAATCGATGTTTCGTATTGCTGGCGAAACTGCGACTTTCTTTACTGGGTTACATGACGTTACCCAAGGAAAACGTGGGGAAGGCGGGAGATGAAAATTCAAGATGATGAGCAAAACGAGAACAAGGTGAAAGGAGGAGCTAACCTGGGGACAAGTGGACTTGTGTTTTTCAAGGCCTTGGTCATGACGCTACCCATGCATAGCATAAATCATCACAAGCTTGCCCACCTTTCAGTCATTCTAGAACAACAAGAAAGGCCAAGGTTACGTGCATTCATATTTCGCAGTCTCGCTTTAGTTTTGTAGCTTAAGATAAATCAAATTTTGTGGAAATCGCTATGTCCGCGAGCCCGTCAACTAGTCTGATGGAACTCTCGCAGTTCAGCATTGTCGTGTTGTATAGGTGCTTGTGACCTGCCTCTTCATGAGCCTGAAACTCCCAGAGGAGGTGTTCATCTGTGGAACGACATGGTGGCCACCAGTGGAGGCCTTAATGGTAGAATAGTGTCAGGGTGCCCTCATATTCGTTGTGGGTCCCTTTTCCCTTGGGAATGTAGGACCTCAAGGGGATAATGAGGTCAGGGGTGAGGGGTTAGGGCAAAGCGGTGATGATGAACCTGTTGTGCCCTTGGTAATACCGATGGTAGTGCAAGTCATGGACACTATTGAATGCACGGCCACCTTGTGTATTTTAGCAAGTTTCTATTCTTGGCGGGAATGATACGTTGCAAACGTAGCCCGAATGTGTGTCTTTTGTGCTCACGGTTGACAAGTTGTCAAGGACGGTCGGTACGGTGGTGCAGGTGGTATTCTTCTTTACCTGGATGCCCGCAGGCCCTGCTACCCATCATATTAGTATCCGGACACATCGATCTCATGCGGTGTTTGGGTTGTACGCGGCACACTCTTCATCGATTCAATTAAGCAAGCCGTTTATGCTATGTCAGTGTTTAGATGTACGAAGTACTGCTTTGCGTCGGTATATACGTTATTACAGTAAGTGTAATTAAGTAAGTGCAAGTATAAGTAAGTGTGAGGCTTTTACCTCGTTCTTGTTTTGCTCACAGTAAATGCAGCCACTTGAGAGGAAGACGAAGAAGTGTGAGCGCCGAGAACAAGGAAGAGAAGGTCATTGTTGCCCCGTCGGAGGCTCGCCTTGAAGCCTATTAAATAAATTCTTTTCTTTCGGATTGTAACAGTTATGGTGGAGGTAGCGGGATATCTGAAGTAACGACGGACCCGAAACCATTTATTCTTTGCCGCAGTCGTCGCCTCGCCGGACTGCCAGGATAGCACCTGCTCACTCAGGGACCGATGCCTACCGCTATGGGATCAATGCTTGCTGGTAGGTGGCGCTGCTGCCGAGAAGCTTGGGTTTTCACCAGGAAAGCAGGTGAAGATGTGGACGAGTGGCTGAGGCATTACCAAGGAGTAAGCAATTTCAACAATTGGGACACTACCAACCAACTAACCAACGTCGTCTTCGCCCTCACTTGCACTGCCCTGATGTGGTGTGAAAATTATGAAGAAAAATTAACGACGTGTAAACGTTTCATCCATCAGCTAAAGGAATGCTTCGGTGATTCGGAGGCAAAAAGGAAAGGCGTAGAGAGAGAACACCCTGGCACAAAGAGAACAGCTACCAGGTGAGGTTTGCACTACCTACATCGAGGAGTTTTTGAAATTGTGTACGCAAACCAACGCACGAATGTCTGAGGGAGACAAAGTCGGGCACCTGCTCAAGAGCATAAATAGTAGAGGATGTGCACAATTTCCTGATCGGCAAGGTCAGTCTCGCTTCAGTTTCTGACGTCATGAAGCACTGCCGCTTGTTCAAGAGCCTGAAGATGCGCTGAATAACGCCAAAGTTCGGCTAATTGGCCGATGTTACCAATGGCCAGTATCGACATAATCTCTTCATTTGGCCTCGTGTCGACCATAACACAGATCGTCCGCGAAGAGCTGTACAGGCACCGCGATACGGCACGTCGCCTGCCGGACCTTTCTGAAGATTCCATTTCGCAAGCCAAGGCTATATCTCCACCTTTGAATCAATCGTCACTGTCAACGTCGCCGATTTAATAATACCGACACGAACCGGCGTCGAGAGGCGACTACATTTCGGATAACATATTTTAACCTTGCTCTCATTACGCCCGTTCTTCTGGACACCCAACGAGTGGCAATGCTCCGAGTTACGACCCAGCTTTCGTCCTAGGCGTGCTGAAGTCTCTGAACGTTCTCAAGACTACCGCAGAAGCCGTCCGCTTCCTTCATCGTACAGCTGCGGCGTTCTTAGTCACATATCGCATTTCTGTCCTCTACGCCAAACGCCTCGGTGCGATCAACTTGCTGCCCCGACGCCCAATGGCCTTCAATGACGCAATCGTCTTCTAGCACCAACCTTCGCAAGCATACTTTCAGAACCGCTCACCTGCCTCCGACCGTAACGTGCCGCCGCCTCCTGTTCTTCAATTGCACCGGTCTCCTTCACCACGGCGTCGTTCAGCGTCACCAACGCCGGAAAACTAGAGAGCGCGGTGAGTGCAGGTGAGGTCGTTGGAGAGTCGCTGCTGAAAGATATGCCTTCGAGGTACTGATAGGATTAAACGCAATCGAATGGGATGTTATCGGTGTAATAGGCTGGTGTAGGGTAACTACATCTGGATACTCGCATTGACTTACATTTGCGTCTGTTTAATTTCATGGGCCACATTTTACACCATGCACTCATAGCATCAAGATCAGATTGAAGATTGGCTGTATCATAGTTAGTAGTTCCTTCTCAAAATATTACGCAGTAGTCAGCAAAGAGATGAATATGAGATGTTATACAAGAAGTTAAGCCATTGTAATAAATTAGGAATAGCAGCGGTCGAAGGACAGAGCCTTGCGGCACGTCCGAGGAAACCAGATCAGAGAAAGCGTCAACGCTGCCAGCAGAAATGAACTGAGCATAACTCGACAGGAAACACTCAAGTCAAATAAGTAATTGGGGATCAATGTTAAGCATATGCAATTCATATATTAGTACATTATGACATACTGTATCAAACGCTTTCGAAAAAGCAAGAAATATGCAATCCGCAAGAGAAGAACGATCAAGAATGGCATGCAGCGTATCTGTGAATGATATTAGCTGTGTTTCGCATGAGTAAATTTTGCGAAAGCCATGTTGCGAGTGCGTGTAGAAGGAATTAGATTCGAGAAAGTTAGCAAGATTAGAAAAGATATGCTCCAAGAAATTCGCATGGGAAACTAGTGAGCGAAATGGGATGATAGTTAAGTGGAGAGTGCCTACTGCCTGTTTTATGAAGTGTAATCAGCTTTCCAATCTTCCACTGCGCCGGGATGGAACCCGTGTCAAGTGACTGTTCAAACATTTTGGTTAGTATAATGGAACTATACTCGCTCACGCTTTTCAAAAACTTTGGGCTGATCGAGTCGCAACCAGCGGAAGAAGAAAATTTCAATTCATTAATTAGATGTTCGACGCCACACGGGTTTACTGTAATCGGACACATTGAAGTGGAATATTGGCAGCGTAAAAGTGGTGGCGATACACTTGTCACGGATGAAAAGTTACAAACAAAAACACCGTTAAAGACAGATGCGCACTGTTCAGAAGCTATACGCTCTCCCGCGTTATCCACAAGGCTTATAGCGTTATGGTCTCTTGGGTTTATGACGCGCCAGAACTTTTTAGTGTTGCTAGCGAGCATGGATGGTAGAGTGCTTTCCAAAAAGTGCTGTTTTGCGCACCGAAGTGCAGATAAATATTCATCAGAAGCGAGTTTATGCGCATTCCAATCATAGTAAGAAGTACGACGTTTCGCTAATCTGCAGAATTGCTTATTTTTGTTTGATAGACGTTTTATGTGGCTGTTGTACCATGCCGCCGATTTGTTTGAACTTATCAAGCGAACAGGTACATATTTCTCAAGTAACGCTTTAACATCCTTCCTAAATAAATCCTAGTTGCTTTGCACGCTAAGGATGTCAGTCCGTCAGAAAAGTATCAATAAACGAACAAAATTCTGCGTTGATTGCGTCAAAGTTTGCATGTTTGAAATCCAAATAGTTTTGTCTTTGTTTTCTACTTATGTCGCTTTAGTTAGAAGTAACTTTTAGAGGTAGCCTCAGGTAACTTTATTTCAAACGTTAAGATGAAATGATCGCTCTAACCAGGCAGTAAAGCTATACCGAAAGCAAGACCGTGGCGAGCGGTGAGTATTAAATCAAGGGTATTGGCGGAAGAAATTGTCGTCCTGGTGGGTTCTTTGACAAGTTGTGAAAAGGAAAAAAACATAACACATGTCAAGAAACTCTTCTGCAAGCACTGACTAAGGAGTCATGTTGGGTGGATCGCAACCCCCTGTGCGATTAGGGATATTAAGATCACCGAGCAGGAATAAAGGCAGTGTGGGGTATTGAGAGAAAACCATGTTAGTGACATCATGTAATTACTTTACAAAGTTGGAGGAAAATGCGGGTGGGCGATAACAAGCTCCGATAACTTTTTTTTAACTTCAACAACAGACCAAACTGTTCAAGTTCACGGCAAACTTGAACCCGTGAGGCGAAAATGTGTTAGATATTCTTATTAGAACACCGCCGCCTTTCTGCTTGGCGCGGTCACAACGAAACAGAGAGTATTCCAACAATAGTTCACTGTCGTTTATTAGTAGGTGCCATGTTTCAGTGAGTACTATTATTTCAGCCTTACAGGTATCAATATCTGCACTCAGAAGGTCATGTTTGTCATTATTGCTCTGTATATTAGAAGACAAGACATGAAGTGGACAAAAATCGCGCCTACCACCCCTCTCGATTTCCGATTCATTTGCGCGTGGCATGTTACTCGCATGAGGCTTATGTGATGCTTCATTCTGCGCATTATCTACTACAGTGCCACCAGTAACATCATACATGTACTCCTTTTTGTTAATCAGACGCTTCTTGTAACGGAGCTGAAAAGGTGGCGCACCAGGTTGCTTTTTAGGGAATTCAATTAATTTACTCCTAATAATACGGGTGGCAGGCAAGAAATCCTCACTGACGACGATGCCCTTCTCTTTAAGCTTACTACGCCTGAAAAGCACCGTTTCTAGCATCTTATCATTTGAAAATTTAACCATGATAGGCCGGGTTTCGTTAGGTTCAAAGCGCGCTAAGCGATGAGCACGTTGGACTGCATTATCTAATGGGCTTTCGAGCACGCTAGTAACGATGTCAATTACGCGTGCCTCAGATTCTGGCCTTGTTTCGTGCGAATCAGGCAAGCCTCGGGAAAGTAGCTTTCCGTACCGTGATCTATCCTCTAATTCATCGAGCCGAAGATTAACTGAGTTGTTCTGAGTGCTTGAGCTGCTCCTCGAGTCCGTAATCTAGCTTTGAACACTAACCAGTGATACAGTTTTGTATTCGAAGGCGTCCAACCTTTTTTCAATCGAAACTTTCTTTGTTTCAGTATTTTTTGGGGCTAGTCTTGATGACTTTAACACCCGCAACAAGTTCAGTTTGGCCCTTTGCCAACTGCATTGCACACGTTTGTAAATCGTTGAGTAAATGAAAGAGAACGTTCATCTGCTATGTAGGATCATCAGGCAGCTTATAAAGTTCTGACAATGCAGACTGCCTAGCACCAGGTCCCTGGTTTGTTTCAACATCACCACAAGTTAACAACAAGAAGATCATTGAAAACCATTCACAGGCAACACCAGAAAGCACTGGCGGGCACGGGAGCAAAAGACGGAGCTCATTGTTTTTTTTAGCATATATATCTCTACTGTGGACGTTTACTTTCCCCCTCCTCTCGCTGAACTCAAGGGCTTCAAGGAGGCCAGTGGTCCCTAAATAAACCGCTGGGAAGATATCTTCACATTCTAATAAAATATGCTCCATCTTTTCCCTAGCTTTACCGCAGCAAGCACATGCACCTTCTTCCTTCTTATATCTCGCTTTATAGGTACGTTTTCTGATGCGTCCTGATCTCGCTTCAAGAAGTATTGGATGGATGCATGGATGAATGGATGTTATGAGTGTCCCCTTTGGAATGGGGAGGTGGGTTGCGCAACCAAGCTCTTCCTATTATTCTGTCTAATGCCCTACCAAGGTTAAAATAGAAAGACAGATAACACGATCAAGTTCCACAACCAAATTGCCTGAACCCCTATTGTGAACTTTGCTTTTGTACGTCTCCGTTTTTTGTCGTTTCCCTACTTTTCTTCCGCCAATCTTCCAATCACCTCTTACTAATCTATATTGCGGACATGTTTGCTTTACCCCTGCTCCCGCTGAACCCAACGGCTTCAAGGAGGCCAGTGCTGCCTAAATCGGCCACTGGGCAGATTTCTTCCCATTCTAACAAAACTTGCTCCATCGCTTCCCTAGCTTTACCGCAGCAAGCACATCCTTCTTCTTCCTTCTTATATCTCGCTTTATACGTGCGTGTTCTAAGGCATCTCGATCTCGCTTCGAAAAGTAATGAGCTTCCCTTTGAGTTATCATAAATTCTTTCTTTCCTAATTTCGTTTTTCCCTCTTTAGTAGCTACTCATGGTAGGTTTCTTTTCCATCGCCGCCACCCTTGAGATTAGTTCAGTCTTCGTGACATTCCGCTTGACGTTCTTTGTTGCTGTGTTTGCCCATCCTACAGGCCGCATACTTGCTGGTAAACTTTCTAGTTGTTTTCCTCCACTGTAAATCAATGCTTTTCCTGTATAGAAACCTAAACACTCTCCCAGCCCATTTACTTTCTTCCATATTTTTCAGCCGTTCTTCATGATCAACCTTACTGCGAGCTTACCTCACTTCTACACGGGTCCAGCCCATATCACCTTGCACAGCTTCATTTTTAGTCTTCCCGTCAGCGCCCAATGCCAGGCGTCCCACTGACCTTTGGTTCCCATCGAGTCCTGATTGTACCCCTGATTTAAGGCAAACAACCGCATTTCCAAAAGTAAGTCCTGGAACCATTACATCTTTCCACATACTCCAGAGCATCTCGCACCTATTGTATCCCCATAGCGCTCTTTGCTTCATTACGGCTGCATTTCTCTTCCCCTTAAATGTTATTGTTTTTTCCTGAGTTTCCATATACCTAATGTTTTCGTTTATCCATATACCAAGATATTTATATTCTCGTACCCGAGGTATTTTCTGGCCCTGTATTGCCACTTTCTGTTCACTGGTTTCATTGAATACAATAACACCTGATTTTGTAACACTAAATTCAAAACTTAGATTCTTGCCTTCCTGTCCACTGATATTAGCCAGACGTTGCAAATCACTTTGCTTGTTAGCTAGCAACACAATGTCGTCCGCATAAAATAAACCTGGAAGCTGCTGCTCTACTACTATACCTGCCTGTTTGTATGAGGAATTAAACCCGATATTGCGTCCTTCTAGCGCCATCTCCAACTTCGCCATGTACATCATAAACAGCGATGGGTATAAAGGGCACCCCTGCCTCAGTCCCTTGTTGATATCAACTTTCTCCTCGCTCTCCATCTCTTCCCATACAACGAAAACAGTTTTTTCTAGGTAAATCTCTCTCAAAAGCTGTAGGCAATCGTCACCTAAGCCTTCCCCTTCCAGCATATCCCACAAGATGTTGCGGTCTACGTTGTTATAGGCTCTTGTAATGTCTGAAAAGGTCACATATAACGGTCTCCTTTCTACTTTTGATATTTCAATACACTGAGTAAGAACAAATAAGTTCTCATCCAAACGTCTTACTCATCGCTGTAATAAGCGATTTGCAATGAAACTGTTGCATTGATTGGTATATTCCCGGGGATGACTCAGCTTTCAGCTAGTTGCAGGAGCAGCTCTTAAAATTGCAAGAAAGTTTTTCCAAAATCGCGGTTTTCGCAACATGGCCGCGGAATTTATTGTGGTAGACATATAAACCTGGTTTTTGCCTGCAACAGCTAATCGAAATGTTGTGAGCGGAGAGCTCACAACAGCGACAGTATTAAATCACTGATATAGCAAGCGCGATTTAGCTGGTTCGAAGCCGGCTGCGCCTCGCTCTTTTTTATCAATTTGTCACTGCTTAGCCTGGTAGATTTCCGACACATGGCATATTACGAAATGCGGGTCATTTAGTTACAGTTCTTTCTTTTCTTTCGACCCATCTGCACCAACATTCTCGTACAAAAGTTACTGGCTAGTTTTGTGAACATGCGATTGTGCTTCCAAACTTCTTTTGCACTTTAGGTATAATGTATTTTTGACGAGAAATCCGGATTACGTGTTGTTGAACCTTCCATTCTTTCTTTAGGCGAAGATTTATCAAGATATTCCTAAGAAATGTTGTTGCCTCTGCAGCTTCGTCATGAGAAAGGCGTGCTTGTGCGACTCTTCCGCGGGTTCAGATGTGCCAGGAAAAAGAATTAGCCTCCAGTGTGCGCAACTAAAAGACACAAATATATAGACACGTAACATTCGTGCAAATGAATATAGTTGAAGCTATATGACGGAGTATGTATACATTATATCGGTACCAATACCAATACCAGTGTCAATATTTAAATTATAGCAGGATTTTTGCGTACGTTATCTTGGGTGCAAATGAATCCTGTCCGAACTATTACACATGTTTGTTTGCTTAGTACAAACCGGTAACTTGAAACATCAAAATTGTATTCTCAATATACTGCAAATTTGTCTGATCATTTGAACTATTCACAATATTTCAGAAATGCTAAAGGTATTCATATCATTATACGACAACTCACGCAGGGGAATATTGGAAATTTTATGCGAAAGGACACAGGGACATGTTAGTGCAGCCTGTTGTTTAAAAAGAGAGAAGGATTTCAAGCACAGACCCTCTGAGTTTTGCCCGCAAAGGTCTCCACACAGAGCTTGTCCTCGGCTACAATCACCAGATATGCTATAGCATTTTGCTGTTCAGTTTTTAACTCACTCTGCTGCTGATCGAGTCAGCCTACAGCGCCGTGATATTTCTACTAGGGCAATTGTTCCATTATTCTGTGAGAATATTCTTTGACCCTAAATTTAACGTGTTTCAACAATTGATGAAACATTAGAAAGGGCATCGAGGGTTTGCTAAAAATGTTCCCTTCTTTGAATCGTTTACGACCCATATCGGCACGGTGGTTTTGTTATGATCACGCCAGCGACCGCTGAGCACCAGTCATCATTTTCTCCACTGCCTGCAAACAAAATCTAAAAGTGCCGTTCGCTGTGCGCGAGTGGCACAATGGAAGTTGAGCCTTTCATGTGTTCCCATTAAGTCACACATTCCTTCCCTCTTCTGCTACGGTGCCGCAAGACACATCACTTTCGCCCTCGAATTTTGCCCTTGCAACTTCGCACTAGGGTGGCACATGAGACGATAGGTAAAGTTTTGAAGTAGTACTGACATATGAGTGAACTTTCAGGGACAATTTTATTATCCTTCACTTGTTTACGTGTTTATTGTACCTATTTGCGCTATAATGATGTAATAAATGACAGTTGTATTGTTATACTTATTACATCATGTGTGCGATGTCTGTCCTAAAAGTTAGCTAGGTCAATCATTGTATGACGTTTGCTGTAAGGCCATTTATTGAAATATTGTGTATAGAATAATGAAAACGCTAGTGCTCAATAGCACAGCCATCGTCAAAAACTTACGCGGCCGAGGTTCTGCTAATAAGTTCATTTTCAAAGCAGCTAAGTCCGCAGCCAGTAAAACTATGCAACAATTTTGTCTACTCTAGACCAGTACATGCTATAAATCCGAATACCACTCTGCGTACCTTGGGGGCAGAAATATAAATTATTTTCAAATTCCGTGATCCGTTTATAAGCTTTTAGCACTTGCTATACGTATTGTAGTAGAGGCTGCTTTGCTTCGCTTAGCATAATGAGAAGCGCCGAGCTCTTGATGATGTAACGCTGAAAGTCACGCAACTTGATGGGGCAAATCTAGTGATAGAAGCTCAGCTTTTTGTTTAGTAACATTGATGATGGATGAATAGTTAGAGTAAATTAATCTTACCGTCTGATTCTGGACAGACCCAAGTGAATGCATAGGTTCTATATCGCTGAATATCTCACACTAATTTCATACGGCGCATTCCTATTCAAATTTTGGCCTGGCTAATACCTACCGAGTCTTTAGCAATTAGAAATGGTAGGCAGTTGCTTCTTGGCACGCAGGCTAGGCCATGGTGGATGCGAGTAGTAATGCTGTTTATGTGAGTAGGTTGACAGGAATTATTACATGAAGTACGCCAAGGCCAATTACGTGAAGTACGCCAATTATTACAGAAGTACGCCTACGTTAAGTTTCGTTGGAAATTGCATAGCCCCTTATTGTATATATTAAAATCATCTGAGAGTGCCTCCAATAAAAAGTTATAGGTTTACTAATATTAGGACTTCTTAGCCTTCTGTTAAGCTAGTGGTACCAACACTGTTTACGAAGTTCTGTTGTGTGTTGCAACGTTATCACTGCTTCCGAGAGAAAGTAAGTGTAGAAACAAACTTTTATCGGGCATAGTTCCTTACGCCTGTGTACCACCACCTGACCTTTATATTTTTAAATCTGCCCCGATGGCGTAAGTTATGTCTCCGAGCAAAATATTTAAATTATGGAGTTTTACGTGCCAAAACCACTTTCTGATCATGAGGCACGCCGTAGTGGAGGACTCCGGAAATTTCGACCACCTGGGGTTCTTTAACATGCACCTAAATGTAAGTGCACGGGTGTTTTCGCCCCCACCGAAATGCGGCCGCCGTGGCGGAGATTCGATCCCGCGACCTTGTGCTCAGCAGCCCAACACCATAGCCACTGAGCAACCACGGCGAGAGAACAAAAATTATTACCGTTTTTAAAGAACGAACCATCAGAGCATCACGAGAAAGGCCGGTACGTTAGCGCGCGTCGTCTTCTGTGATAATGATAAGAGCTGCAGCCCGTCATTCAAAAATGACTTGTCACTCCCAATTTTTTTTTTCTCAAGGACGCGACTTGCCCGTAGAAAGGTAATGGCATGATACTTGCGCCCTTTCAGCTGTCGTACGAGAGCTATCTTTGTGTGCTTCTGGCACACATGGCACCAGGGTAAAGATAATGCAATCATTAAAAAGTGACGTTCTAATCATACGTTTTTAGCCGGTGGTAAACGAAAAAAAAAGGCAGTGTGCACCAGCAAGGCAGGTTTACAACTCTACAATATTACCTGATATTGCAAAAAATTGCAAAGGAACATAGTCAGTAATTAACAAATTCAGATTGCACAACCAACTCTAGTTAATGTTGCGTGAAACGCACGTTTATCAGTACTCTTTTGGATTTAATTGGGGACGCGATTCCATTCAAGGGACGTGCGAGACCAAGAAGATCTTAAGAAAATTAATGTGAATAGAATGGTTACTTACTTTATGCATAAAAATACGGTGCGATATATGTTCCCATGGAGATATCAGTTTAAGAGTTGGAAATACAAGGTTAGTTTTATGTGCGGTTACGGTAGGTATCCGGTCATGATATAACATATAAAACAAGTGGAGTAATTTTGATAACTTTTAATGAGGTAACCGGTGTAATGGAATTTCACTGCATGGATGCATGCTCTAATTGTGTTCATATTAGTGTTTTGATAATAAACGAGAAGAAAGGGGGTTAACCGAAGAGCCCGATTTTTATTAATCATATCAAAAGACGCCAACAAATAAAGGCACCAAAGACAACACAGGGCAGAATACTTGTACTTACTAATTGAATTAAAGAAAGGATAAAAAAAATGAAACTGAAAGTGGAGGAAAAAACAAATTGCCGCAGGTGGGGAACGATCCCAGTCTTCGTAATACGAGTGCGATGTTCTAACCAATTGTGTAGAGGATCGCACGTGTATTGTGAAGACGTGGCATCGTTCCCCACCTGCGGCAATTTTTTTTTTCAACCACTTTCAGTTTCATTAATTGTTTTACTTGATTTTACCTGGCTTTCTATAGCAGCGCTTTGAAAGGGGGTGGTGGCATTTTAGAGCGTAATGGAACAAGTAACCTAAAGTTTGATTCGCATTGTTACTAACGTGTTTATAAGTTGACCAGATAAAATTAGCGGTAAGTGCTTTTTTGAATTACAGGCCTTTACACAGTGTTGTTTAGTAAGTACCTCGAAGTGCTGCTTTGAATGGGAGTTGCCCAGATAATGTTGCTGCTACGTCTGGGGTGCCGCAAGGCTCCGTTTTGGGGCTGATTCTGTTTCTTGTTTTCGATTTATATTTAGGCTGTTATCGAAACCAAGTTACGATTCTTTCGGATGATTATCTACGGTGTGCAAGGGTATCTGGGGTATTGTTTTCTATTGGCGGCCTGCCTCAAGCGAATTGAATTGAATTACGAGGTTTTACGTTACAAAACCGGGATTTGATTATGAGGCACACCATAGTAGGGGATTACTTAATAATTTTGACCACCAGAGGATTTTTAGCATGCCCTCAATGCACAGGACATGGGCGTTTTTATATTTTACCCGCATCGAAACGCGGTCGTCGTGGCCGGGATTTGGCCCCATGACTTCGTGCAGACCAGCGCCAAATTATAGCCGCTAAGTCACGGCACCGCGTAACCAGAAGTACGTGTAAAATTGGCGTGTCACTAATAGCATGTCTATGAACATGCACAAATGAGTAGACATTAGCTTCAGGAGAAAAATAAGGTATAATATAAAATCAGATATAAGTATTTGTTAAGTGGCCAATGAACAAAATATTAGCACTCAAATATTTAGGTGTTATGCCGTCAGAGGATGGCTCCTGGTCATAACATGTTAATACCGTAGTGATAGGTTCCCAACATGCCCTGGACTTCTTGCAACAAAGTATAAAACACGTAAGAATTAACGTAAAAGAAGCAGCATATAATACAAGTTTTAACAATTTTGGAGTATGCTTCTCCTGAGTGGGATCCATTTCTTCATGTGTATATTAATGCACTATAAAAAATACAATCCGTCACGGCAAGGTTCGTCATGGGGAGATACACCCCCTTAGACTTAGAAAAGCGTAAGAGCAAGGAAAAGAGAACTTGACCGGATCCTTTTGTCTGAACAACGAAGTAGGTTACCTAGGGCTGAGGATTGGGCGAGTTGGCATTGAATTCTAAAACTGGTACAGCGCAACATAGAAAGGAAGAAACGAGCCGAGCCGGCCAGATAAAGGAACAGAGCGCTGACTTCGAACTGATTTATTGGCAGGTTGCACGAAATATATAGCTACAAGAAAGCATCAGGACATGTCGTCACAACACTTCACAAATCACCACACCGATAGAAGGTTACACCATCATGAGTCACGGAATGCGCAATTCTGTCATGCAAGGTTAAACTGATCAAGAAATCTTACTCCCTGTGGAGATAGGCACAAAGATGGCGCGCTAACGCACGTGCTGGTAGCCCTTGCTATGAGATCACCTTCAATAATCTCCCGCGCGAGTTGTGATCGGTGACTTTTTAGCACTTCACACCGATAAAAATTCGGCTTACGTCCACAGTCGCGACATTGAATTCCTAGGTGTCCCTGTGTAGCTCAGAGGACGTTGTAATCATGTTCTTTTAGCATTTCATTAAGGCAGCGACCAGTTTGGCCTATATATATCTTCCCGCATGACAGTGGTATTGAATAAACAACCCCAAAACGCAAGGCCCAAAACGCTTCTTGTTTATGGTAGTGCGTGGATTGAGCGCATTTACGACAGTACAGAGCCTGGCGTAGCGTAACCGGCGCAGAAAACACTACTTCCACCTTACCCTTGCGGCTAAACTTTTTCTCAGCTTTTCTTGTATCGTAGCCGTGTACCTGTCTTTTTCAAAGAAGTAATTCTTGACCGATAATTTAAATACTAGATAATTACCTGGAGATTACCCACTGAATCAATAGCCGTTTATTTGGCGGATACGGATGACACTAGCATTGCGAAAAAATTAGCGATTGCTTCTCCGCAGCAGCAAATCGGCATCCCCTGGGGTAATTATGGTGTTTGCAGATGTTAGTGAATACTGCTCCGCCCCCCCCCCCCCCCCCCATTTTCATATATGTAATACCAGGCATGTAGTAGGTATCCCCATTCTTCTCGGTAAACTGAAGTAGACTTCATATTTCATGGTTTCTGACTTCAAATGTTTAGAAATGAAGCCAGTTACGTCAGACGTGCGTGCAAAGTTTCATTCCTGTCGGTTATTTACAGCGTTATGCGAGCGTTATACTAACGTTCTTAAGCGTCTGGGGAGAACGAGACCTGTCATTGGCATTCGACGGGGAGGAACTGGGGTTCAAGCGTGCATACTTAGCAAAATCATAAGCAGGCAAAGTTTTAAGCTTTGCGTTAATATTACTAGCAATTCGAATTCCTAGCGCAAGTGCTCGACAGAAACAGCTTAGCTGGAGTTATTGCTGGATATTGTAAGGTTCCATGCAGGCTGCGCATTCCTTAAACTGTCAGAGTTTATCTTGATGATACGTCAGCCGTTTATTAAATATATTTAGAGAAGAACAGAACGTCTGTACTTCGACTTGCAGCGTACCATTTCGCACTTTTCCGGCGCACAGTGAAGTAGCATCTTGTAAATTATTTACGCTAGCATTTATATAATTGCACAAGTAGGTATTTATAATTTGTAGTCACGGTAATGCTCTTTTGAATAACATTCCTGCCGCCGCCCTTTCATTTCTCCTCTTCCGTCCCAAGGAGCTTGAAAAACACATCCTACCAACAAATATATTCTCATTCTAGCTTAAGAGAAGCTTTAGCTTGGGGCCTCCTATAAATACATGCGAAACGAGAAATCATTTATCTCGGCAACTACTGCACTAAATTTGAAGAGGCTTGTTGCTTATAAAATAAAGAGCTAAAACGCAGTGATTGCTGGCATCGAACTTTTTATTTAGGCCGTCAATTCTTTAATAAAGCTTGTTGAAAGACGCGAATCTACAGATAACGAAACTATAAAGTTTACCCTTTTAACTCAGCAACGAAAACCGATATCAATATTCTGTAAATTGCAGCTAATAGTACATCCCAAGCGGAAAACATTCATGCATTATACGCGGCTGTCAAATTGACTGCTAGTATGTCAGTTGGTCTTTTGCAGAACCCTTGTAAACAATGTAACAGATTCACCTAAGATATAAACTGATACATCGAATTTGTCCACTTTGGATGCTCTAACGGATATACTTTGCAGTACTGCGACATGTGTTCTTAGTGCAGAGCTACCAGTTTGTAAACTTCGCGCTCCCATTGTTTTTATCTTACCAATTTTTGAAATTTTTTTTTTTTAATTCAGGCTCTAAATCGCAATTCTGCTTGCAAGAATCACTGGAATTCAACTTTCTCTCTTAATTGCAATTTCATTGAAATCGGCCCAGTGATTATCTCGGTAAAGCCGTTCTCCGTTTTACATGTATTTGAATAGTTGGCATTGGAGTTTGGTCCGAGCTAAAGCTTTAGCTTGGGCGCTCCTATTTAGTTACACGCAAAATCAGTAATCGTTTTTAAGAACAACCACTGCACCAAATCTTATCAGTTATGTTGATGTTAACAGCAAACATCAAAATGTAGTGATTTCAGAAAGCGATATTTTATTTAAGTGGTGTAGTTTCTTTACGTACATATAACAAAAATCGCAAAATTGCAAGAAGCAAACTTCACGTGTAGAACTCGACCTCAGAAACTAAATACGATGACGCAATTCAGTAAGCTGCAATTAGTGATACATCTAAAGCGGACAGCCATAATATATTATACGCCACCCTAAAATATACCACTAATTTGTGAATGTTGCACTTCCAAAACCCTTCCAAACACTGCAACAAATTCGTATAAGTTGTAAATTCATGCATGAACTTTTGTTCATTTTTGATGCTCCGCCGGATGCAATTGATGGAAATGCATATTTGTTTTACATGGCTGAGCTGCGGATTTGTCGAATTCGGGCTTCTATGGTTATTTTTAGGTATGCCATTTCCTGCAATTGAAATGAAACATTCCATCTTCTAAATCAAAATTCTTTTTGCTGCAGTCACTGCAATTAATTTTCTGTCTTAAATGTAACAAATCGTATTCAAATCGGTTAGGCGATTTTCTAATAAGAGCATTCCTCCGTTTATAAATATTTGAGTAGGCGGCATCGGAGATAGGCCCGATCTAAAGTTTCTTAAACAACAGGTCTCGCCAGTTCTATAGGAAGCCCTTGAAAGAGAAGCCTGATGCATCCGCAAGCCCGTTGCCCGCGCGCTGCAGAAACAAAAAAAAGACGCTCAAGAAAATTATATTCAACGGAAACTTCGCGGGAGCCGTTATCTCGGCCAGGCATGTCCCCGGATTGACGACTAGCTGTCTGGCCATGTGTCTAGCAAAATCGTCGATTCATTGCCAGTAGAGCAAGTAGTCGGCCATCTTCCAGATAACGCTGATACGTAAGTGCACTCGTTACCGTGTACCGAAGGGAAGCGACAGTCGAACGGTGCGCTTCTTTTTGTTTTGTTTTCTTTAGTTATGCGTCATGGCATACGTCATGGCGCGATTTTCGAAATCTTTGAGGTCGATACGCCACGTGGTGGGGAAAAAGGAAACAACGAAATGTCCCTAATTCCTAGGTATGTGCGCACCGCACCGTCAATCTGGGGCACAATAAAAAATCACTGGTATTCTAATTTATCATGGCGCCCCGACAAAAGGCACTTGTCATAGCCAACGAGTTACTGTTATTAAACAACCATAATTTCATTTGGTCAACGCCTCCATATATATCTAATTCGCGAAATATCTCAAAATGTATTTAAGCTACTCACGTAAAATGAAAACTGCCTGGGTTAGGCAAAGACACTCTAATTAGGAAATATATGGCACACCTATTTTAAACCTATTTTTGCCGAGTCGTTCTACAATACAGCATATATGAGTGCGCTTAGTAAATTTAAAATCATAAAGGATTAACTTACGCCTATCTCAGCGCTCGCAATCACGCTAGCTCGGATACAGTTCCTAAAAGGAATTACATCTTGGATTTGTACTCTTCAACACATCATTCCAAACCAAAATTCTAAAATGTTCATTAATATCATGCAAACATTTACATGACCTGTAATATATCCGCACAATATACATCGTTGAATTATCAGCTTATTTAGTGCAATGTAGTTGCAGTACAAAGTTTGTCGCGCACGTATGAAGGTGTATGTTCACTTCCGTGGGAACGCTTCCGTGTCTAACTTTGTGTACAATTTTAGAGAGTTCGACGAAAACCTGTTCGGTCAATGGAGCCGACTGTGCGAAGCTCAGGGGTGCGTAGCCAAATTTTTGTAGCCGAATGCACTGCCTATATCCTGCGTTTCTGGAGTCATACTCCAATACCCACGCGCGGGATTGACAGCACGGCGGCACCAGCGGTGGCGACACATCTCGAGCGCCCAAATAATTGATCGCACAATAATAGGCGCTCCAAGATAACAACGGGCCTGTCATAGCTAGTAAAAACCTCTTGTATAACGTCTACCTTCTAGTGGGTGGTATTTTCCTGTGTTAAAGTTGTATATAAACTTTCAGTGTTTCAAAAGCTTCTAAAAATTGTTTTCGCTTTTATGCATTTCTTCAATATTTCCACGCATTTTCCTGCTGTAGCGTGCACTGGCGTGCTGACAGAGATTCCATAACTTCCCCTGCGTCAATTAAAATCCTCAGTGACGTCTTGTAAGACGTATTCGAGGGACTGCATGAAAGTTACCTTGTTTGTCATGAAATGCAGGACATTCACCTTTGCTAAATGCCCAGTTACTCGCGCAATTTTTATTAACCAAGACAGCTTTACCAAAGAACGTACGACAGCCATCGCTTACCAGTAAACCTCCATTGGATTTGCTCAAAAGCATTGCGTCTTGCAATATATTGTGTACAAAACGGACTACCATGCAAACAGCAAAACAGGACCGAGAGATTGCAGGCACCTTGCAATGCTTACCGTGGAAGTCCATGCTCGGAAAATGGAGACGCGAAGAGTGCGTAGAGAATTTCTGGAAGAAGAAAATGAGAATATAACTGTCTGGTTGAAGTTCTAAGATAGCCGCAGTAAATAGAAATACTCGCAGATAAGAAATGGCTGCGTCTTTCACTCGAATCCGCAAGGAAGTTATATTTAGAGCCTCATCTCTGGGTTATTTATAAGTACCTTGTATAGTTATTTCTGTTTTTAAAAAGCCCACTTATGACACTTTATACATGGGAGTGACCGTAGAATTGTAAGAACGCTCTTTGATCGTTTTAGATGCGTCTATGATTCAATTTATTGTAATATATGAATTTCTGGTATATTAGTAGACACTAATTTCTACAACATGAAAGGGAGATGACACAACGCCGAATTACGAACAGAATGTCTGGTACACGTCCCATATATAATAACCGTAACAAAGTGGCACGAGAGATATCGGAAGACCCCAACCAAAACTAAAGCAGTTGAAAATTGTGTCAGAGCTCCGTGCATCACCTTAACAAAAAACGTAAGACAGTGTGTTCGCAGCACCACTGAACAATACCGTATTTAGAGACATATATCACCATCGTTTAGTTATTGTGTTTTGGTCTTGAGTACTTATATTTACCATTTCGACATTATTATAATTTTCGTAGTTCAGTTATCCGTCGTCTCGCTTGCGTGTCATCAAAAAAAGAAAACGAGCCTCGTACCACGATGTAAACCAGTACTTCGGATGAGCGTACTTTTGTTTATTTCTGCCACCATTCTTTATCTAATTATTCTTCTGTAGGAAGGAACCCTGTCCTTTACGATAGGGCCCTTGCACGAGTTGCAAACCCCGCAGGTAGTCTTGTCGGATGCTGGAAATTCCAGTTCCAGCACTTGAACCCAGTCCTAGCAAATTAACCGCATGTCCCGCTAAAGTCCCAGGGGGCCACACAAGGAGAAAGCGTAGGCGAAGGGGCTGTCAGTAAATGCCCGATTGAAGATATCGTAACTTAGAAGGGTGATGGTTTGGGCTAGTCGGTTTCCCCTATTAGGCCGTGTGGTACAGCGCGAAGCAGGGACAAGGGACGCAAGAAAAATGAGGACAAGCGCTTACGTCCTTTCTTGAGTCTGTTGTCTATGCTTCGCGCTGTGCCGCACAGTGTAAAATGGGAAACTCACTAGCTCAAACCATCACCCTTCTAAGTTGCATTTATAATTCTTCGGGCACCCTCTCCATCGTTTGTTAAGCGCTGGTCCTCGTTTTTCTTGCGTCCTTTCTCCCTGGTTCGCGCTGTACCACACAGTCTGAAGATATCGGTCGCAGATTTGTGCTGCTGGGCGCTTTGTAGTAGTGGACGCTTAAAATTTTCACGGTTCCAATTTCAGGCCGCCTTCAAACGTAGGTATCGTAGCTGGTCTTGTCGCAAGTCCAGTTGCATGCTCTTCGCTGTCACCCGCGCACATATACCTCGAATCTATTGCCGAGAACGTGTGGCCCTGGTTTGTCGTTCAGCGCCGATTTTGGGGTCGGTACACTCGCGTTGTTCTAGAGGGCACTTCCATTGCATCTCGGTACTTCTAGCTAACCGTTCAGTTGCAGGATCACGAGAAGGACCCGCTCCGTCCATACTAATTCAGAGCTAAGAATCACCGACTGCTCTTTCCAAGCGTATATACAGGACTAATTACGCGCATCTCCGAGCACCGAGTTACGTCGGGCGCTTAAGCCATCCACTCCGCACTGCGCTATCTGTGTGAGTTGGCACTGCGCCACCTGTGCCAATGACATCATCCGCTACGCTGCTCCCTTATTCTTATCTACGTCATCCATCGTCTCCCGTGACAGCTGTGCCGCTGACTTCATTCTTAGCGCTGTGCCAACTGTTATCGCAAGGCTTCATACACCCGCATCGCGAATCTTCACAATATACACTCACGCATAAAAGGCTTTGGGCAATTTCCCGGTGGTAATGTTTTTCTAATGTTCTCCCCCTTCGAAATGAAGTGGCATAGCCCCGCCTCCCTCCCCCCCGGTCGATGCCCTCACTCCTGATACATATTCCTAAAGCGCCGCCAACTCAAGCTTGGGACTTCCCAGCTATTCGGCGGTGAACATTTTACTGCCTCTTTCACTCCGTTTCAATGGCGGCAGTTATCGGCATCTCCTGGGGTGTGAAGGCCAGTTTTCTCATCGATCGGTGCCCGCGCGATCAACTCGAGATGCATTTAGTTGTCACCATCTATTGCAACGGTCACGGGCCTCGCTGTTACTTCCTTAGTTCAACGTTCTTTGTTTAGACTGATCTAGGGATCAGGAAAGGGATTCAATTCCTAGTAAGCTGGCTGTATGCCCTTGGAACGAGCTGCGGCAGGAAAAAACGCCAGCCGGGTTTAAACTTTTTCTTTTGCCTCATTAATTCTTCGATTGATGGCTCGCCGTGACGCTGGCAGATCCTGGGAACCGTATACCCATGACATGGCTTAGAAAGGTGGAAAATAAGATGCCGCCAAGCAGCGTCCGTCATCAAACCCTGCAATAACCATTAAACCAATAAGCAATATGAATGTCACACGTTACCTCGTCTGGTTCTTCCCTAATTCTACAGCACTTGTAGCGCAAATTGACAACTGTAAACAATAGTCGCATGCAAGGAGTTCAGAAATTACGCGATCTACTAAGGGAGAGAGCCGAGGCACTGCCAAAGAGGAAGAAAAAGCAAAAATTAACAAAGTTAACCGTTGTATGTGAAAATATTTATGCATCAACATCTTTTTATTCAAAGTGAAATAGAGAAAACGCCGTCGGAAGTCGAGAATGATTGCGTGTGTTTTGAATGACGCTTCTACCGTTATCCGTTATCGTTATCCGTTATCCGTTAACCGTTATCAGTCAAGCCTCCTGACGTAGCCACTTCACCGCTGTGTTTATGTGGGGTTTTTTTCTAGCCTCCTGCAGTGGGTGCAGTGCATCTAGAACCGTAGCGTCCGGCCCTCTACGTGGTTTTACGGGACCAGCGGCCAGGCATCGTTAGGCACTTTCCCAAATAACAATACAAGTCGGTTTTGGCACTTGGTGGAGCAGTAAACGAGGGATTCAAAAGAAGTGTGATTGTGCCGGAAATATATATTTCTCTATAACGCTTGCAGACCTAATTCAAGAAACGTTACTAGAAATTTTTATTTAAGACTCGCTTGTTTAGTTGTTCTTGACAGCATACTTCGTACGCTTCTTTCCTGCGCAAGTTCATCACCTTGTATCGAGTGGCGAAAATAAAAAAATCAAGATGATTTGATGTGGTTCCTTCCTTGTCAAGCAACATAGAGGTGCATCTCATAGGCGTACCTGTGACATACACCTTATTTCATTTCTTTTTTCCGGGTATACGGTTCCTTATGGCGCAGGATAGGCATTATTCACGTTTTTAATAGTAAAGTTGCCCCCCCCCCCCTCTTCTTCATAGAAAAATACCCTGGGTTGCCCTCCTCCCCCCCCCCCCCCCCCCCCCGAAAAAAAAAATCCTTGGGACGTGCCTGGTGCACACCACCCCTGGTTCCTCGGGCAGCTGGATCGACAGCCTGGCAGTGGCGAGGCGTTGCGAATTACAGCACCCGGCTTTCGTGAAAATACACGCGTGTCGCGGCTTTCATCACGACTCCACGCTTTGGTTCGCGATATCAAGGCCTCAGGTGATCGTCATCCTTGGCGATACCACAAACGGTGGCTGCTTGCAGCAAAATGACTTCGCATTGCCGCCGAGGCATGCGACAACTACGAAGACGTCAAGCAGCGCTCCTGTCGTGAATGAATTGCAGCTGATGGCTTCTGCAAGCGGGCTAACTTATGCCTGCTCTGGGTCCAACCAGCACAATTCGACGCACGGACCTCCTGAGAGCCACTGCTTCGATGCTCAGGCAGCTGTTCCCTGCAGCCCTCCAACCGAGATATACAAGTGCAAATTCAAATCTGGCGCGTGCGGATCAGACAAGCCAGCGTCCGAACACTTTTTGGAACTTCCGTCAGATGGCACCACCACCTGGGTAACTTCTGTTTACAAACAATGGAAAAAAGGTTGACGCGAACTAGAGCTCCTAAAGTGGCGGTATCAGGCGCCAGGTCGTAAACTACTTAATTGCATGCCGTTTACACAGCGAAGCTTCCCAGCACTGCACTCATTTCAACGTAATGACATTCTACTGGAAGCTTTTAGCAAAAAGCAAGGTCAATCGAACGATCAGTACTCGTGAGACGAGCCGCAAAACGAAACCAACATCACGACGCCAAGGCAATGCTAAATCACGCAGGCTATAACAACGCCAAAACATTGTTTTCTTAAATTTAGGTCACGTGGCAGCACCTCCTTGACCGCTTTTATTTAGAAAACGCGCGTTCTCCGAATTTCTCAATCTTATGGGGGCTATTCTCGCTTATATTGCGCGATATATTAGGCTTCACATTTAACAAAACTTGAAAAGTATAGAGGCAACATCCCGATTTTGAGATCGATTGGTCGCTAACAGCATGATTTAAAACCTCCGAGAAAACGAGGCCTTGGAAACCAGCAAGCCCAACATCTTTAGGAATTAGAAACAAGACAGAAATCGCATTCTGTGGGTCAACAGAGCCAAGTCATAAAATAATGCTCTATTCATCAAGACAAAGAAGCACACTTGCGCACGGGCGCTCGGAAATGGGGGCCATGAAGACAACTAAAAAAATCTTAAGCCATTCCGCTCTGTTAAGGTGGTTGACCAGCGAAGCTGTTTAGCACCCCGACACGAGGTGACACATAATTTTTAACAAACGTACGAACTCTCTTATAGTCTTGATTCGTGGTCATCGTGACGAAAGGTACGCGCACTCATTTATTGCCTTGATCGGTGGTGATTATTTCACTCGCAACTGCAATCACATTCCATTATAATGTCACATCGATGCACGTACGCCGCTGGGTTGTCGTTTCGGCCGAATCGGTGTGGCATCCCAAAAGATACGCCTACAACACGGAACGCGTAAACCGCTCCCTTCCCGGTACCAACACATCCACATGCAAATCACCGACAACGACAACAGGGGTAGTGTCATTAGTGTCATCGCAGCTAATTCATGCAAAGTGACTAGCCATGAACTTTACGGCACTTTGCATCATTGAATTTTTTGCTTGCTTACGGGGCTATGAGCCATTGCTCACGGGGGTATGAGCCATTGATGATGACAGTTATTGACATACTGTTCTGTAGTTGTAATGCGTGATTAGAAAAACTTTAGGCAATGCAAACTGCACTTTGCCGAGAGTTTGCGGCCTCTGCCTTAGGGGGCTGTGAGTCATTGCATTTCTGGCTTGCTTACGGGAGCATGAATGTTTATGGGGGTATTAGCCATTGATGATGATAGTTTTTGTTCACGGGGAACAAAAATGTACGTAACCCTATTCTCATGCAGCTACGCCGTAATACGAGTTGTCAGCGTCGGATTTTTATGTTTACTTGCCCAGCACATATGTAGAATGTGCCCGGCCTTTGGCTGATCCCCGTGAGTGGGCGTGTTCCAAACACTAAGGTCATCATCATCGGCAGCAGCAGCGTCGGTCTATTGTCTGCTTCCGTCCGTTACAATGGCGCAATCTACAACAAATTAACCGGCCTTAAGGCATTCCAGCCTTCAGTGCGTCCTCGTTATTCTTCGGCGTGTTGGGTCCCACAGGCCAATGAAAGCAGTAGACACCTCAAGATCTTACACTTGATCGGTTCAGCAGTCCGCTACCCTGTCAAAGTCACGACTGCACGCCACAATGTCCCGAGACGACGTGCAAGCCTCCTCGGCGGCTCGCAGGGCTGTACCAGTGATCTCTTCCAAGCCATCGCCAAGTTCACACACAGCTGCAGGTTAGGACAAGTGCTTTCGAATCCGTCAGCGGTTCCGTCGTACTTCGACGCCAAACACAGGCAGAGCTTTGGCCCCTCTCTCTTGGATCCGTCCTGCCCATGCAGGAACGCCATCTCCGCTTTCTTTGGCGAGAATATACTCCCAGGCGCTACTTAGACGTCCTGCCCACCAAAGGATACCGTCTACACTGCCTTCGTGGTAAAACAGGATGCCGTGACTACCATAATGACCGCATTGTCCGTGCACACCCCTCCTGGTTCCTCGGGCAGCTGGATCGACAGCCTGGCAGTGATCAAAGCGCTGCGAATTTCAGCAGCCAGCTTTCCTGAATATACAGGCGTTTAGCGGCTTTCAAGACGACGCCATGCTTTCGTTCGCGATATCAAGGCCTCGGGCGACCTTCACCTTTGGCGATACAACAAAGCGTGGCTGGTCACAGCAAAACCACTTTGCCGCCGAAGCATGCGACAACTACGAAGAGGTCAAGCAACGCTCCTGACATGAATGCATTGCATCTGATAACTTCTGCACGACAGCTGCCTTATGCCTGTTGTGATTTGGACCAGCGCAATTCAGCGCATGGAGATCCTGAGAGCTGCTGCTTCGATGCTGCGGCAGGTGTATGGTGCAGCCCTCGAACCGAGACGTACGAGTGAAAATTCAAATCTGGCGCGGGCCTCGAAGCGCAACCCGCATCCGAACATTTTTGGGAACTTCCGTCAGATGGCACCACCTCCTGGGTGACTTCTGTTTACAAAAAGTACAAATATACAGGTTGCTTCTAAAGTGACAGTATCACCCGCGCGGTCATAAACTGCATAACTGCATGCACATCATTTACACAAAAAAGTTTGCCAGCATTGCAACCATTTCAACGTTATAACGTTCTACAGGGAGCTTTTTGGAAAAAAAAAACAAGGCCAAGCGAACGATCAGGAATTGTAAGACGAGCCGGAACGCGAAACCAGCGTCAAGCTGCCATGGCAATGCCAAATCTCGGAGCCTATAACAGCGTGAAAACACTGTTTTCTGAAAGGCGTCCTGAACCGCATTTTATCGAAGTGGAGAAAAGCTTTTGAAGTGAAAATAGGTTTTTTCAGAAATACTTTGCCGCAAAAAATAATTCAATGCGTTAAACAGAAACACAGTTATTGGCAATCAAATCACGGCCTCCGCTGTGCTCCAGACCCTTGTTCAATTACTTGCACTGCGAAGGGTAAGGCGCAGCGGGAAGGCTGGAAATAACTAAATGTGATAAATGTCAAACGAATTAAGATGAGGCTCGACGCGAAAGAAATCCAGAGAAACCGCTCTATTATCACCTTCGGTTCAAGTGTGCTGCCCGAGACAGTCGAGGCAGGCTATGTAAAGATCCGGATCAGTCTGTCGGTTCCGAACTCTCTGCGATGCTTTAAGAGGGAGCTTTAGCTCGGAATAAACTCCGACGCGGCCTTTTCAAGTAGATGTAAAACGCTGAAATGGTCTTCTGAGATAACCTCTGAACCGATTTTAATGAAGTTTTTGCATTTAAGAGACAAAATTAAATCCTAGTGACTGCTGGAAGTTCAATTTCGATTTACGAGTTGCATTTTGTTAAAAGAATTTACAAAAATCCTAAAGTTCGGAAAAAAAATTGAAGCACGAAGTTTACGAATTAGTACCTTTAGATCAAGAACAGATACCGCGGTTCTGTAAACGGCATCCATTAGATCCTTCAAAGTGGATAAATTAATTATGTCATTTTTTTGTTACGTGAATTTGTTACTTTGTGTACAAAGGTCCTGCAAAAAGTGGATTTCCATATTACTGAATTTTTCGGATTCATGTGTAACATATCAATTTTGTCCACTTTAGATATACAATTAGACGAAATTCACAGAATTGTGATATCGTTTTTCGTTGCGGAGCTACAGTTCTAAACTTGATAGTTTCGTTTTCTGAAAATTTGCGATTTTCGCCAACTTTTTATTAAAAGAAATTTGGGAGCTAAATCAAAAATTAAAAACAAACAGACACTAGATTTTAAGGTTTTCTGTTAAAACAACAAACCTAGTCAAATGTGGTGCAGTGGTTGTCCAGTAAAAGAAATTCTTCTTTTACAAGTATTTAGATAGGAGCACCCGAGCTAACGCTTCCTCTTAAATGCCACCGATTCGGTCACAGTTCACAGAACTGCGGGGGCTGCCAAACTTGTGCGAAATGCAGTGCTCACGAACACTCCTCTGAAAATTGTGAAAACTCTCTACGCTGTGCTAACTGGGATGGGGAGCAAGCAGCTTGCTGGCGGTCTTGCCCACCACGGAAAAAAAACATTAAGTTAAGGAGTACATTTCATTCAGGCATGCACGCAGACGATTATTGTACCTGCCAAAGAACAGCTTTGCCGATATGGTGCGTCAGGGACAGATACACGACGGCTTTCGGCGGCTGTCCGACCCACACGCAGTGTCAGCGACACTATCCACCTCCTTGACGGCTGCAGGTAGCGCTTTTCCGCTGCCCTAGCAAAACAGGCCATCGACCTCCGAGCTGGTGGCCTCAAAGGTCTCGTCCGACGTATCGATGCCTTCAGGTCAAACACAGCGCTCCACAAGAGGCGACGCACGCAGAAACCAGCCAGATGGCGCCACCAGCGCCTAACGAGTGGCGAGAATCTCTCGGCCGCTCTAAAAAAGAGAAACCCCGAATCTCAGGCCTCAGAAAGCTAACTTTCTATTTAAAACACATGGCACAAAACTCTTTGGATGGGCACTCAGATATTGCATTAGAACGTTAGAAGCCTCCTTAAAAATCTTGATGACGTTAAAGAGCTCCCTCGCAAACTTAGTCCCAGATTGCTCTGTGTTGTAGAAACACACCTCAAACATACGCGAATAAATTTTCTTCCACAGTATGCTATTTTTCGTAAAGGCCGCAATGACATTGTCATGTCATCCGGTGGTGCGACTATATCATAGTTGACAACGGTACTGTCTGCCGGGAATTAAAATTTTGTATGCCCCTAGTGGCAGTTGCTGTCCGTAGGTGTTGATTGACAATCTAGTCACTGTCAGCTCTGTGTATACATCCGTCCTAATTACCAACCTAATCAAACAGAATTTCAAGACTACATAGATGAACGTCCTGCGCCATACATATAGTTTTCGGAGATGTAAACGCATATGACCCTTTGTGGGGAAACTCTCGTTGCGATGCGAGAGATCGCCTAATTGAAACCTTTCTCAACAGCACGTATACTTAATAAAGAAGGGTTGACGTACTAGAGCGTGGCACACAACACATACTCCAATCCATAGATTTAAACATAGTGTCGAGTACACTAACGCCGCACCTGGAGAGGTCCGTTCTCAAGAACCCCTTCGGGAGTGACCACTTCCCAGTTATATTAAGCATAACCTGACAAGATGTGTGCTCGCCACAAGTTCCCCGATGGAAGGTTGACTCAGCTCCCTGGGAACTGTTGCTAGAACTAACACATTTAAGCCAGGATGATATTGCCTCTTTTAATAAAGACGATGCTGTGGCGTATGTAACGTGGTTTATTATTGAGGCTACCACGAATGCATCCGTCAAAATAACGGACTGGCGAATTAACGTCGTGTCTCGTGGAGAAATAAAGAATGGGAAAAAGCACGGAAGAACAGAAACAAAGCTTGGCGACGCCTTGGCGACTCTCCAACCACCGAAAACTAGATTAGTCTAAAAGGAATAAAGTGCCAGGGGAGAAGAACACATCATGATAATGAAGCAGCGCACTTACATCTGAAAGGTACAGGTACACGTACAAAGAGAATGGGCATACACAGTGTCGAGCCTGCGCAATAAGGAGAATGGCGCAAAAAAAGGAACGAGTCCCTGTGCAATCAACCAACCACAAGCCCTACGTCACTTGTACAGAGAGAGTGGTTTATAAGATCTCTCTGTCCTGTAACAAGGTATACATTGGGCAGTCGGGCAGGTGCTTGAATACGAGGCTAACTGAGCACTCTGATCACTACACGGCTAGATATTCAGGTCATTTAGCCTTTCATTGGAGTGATTGTAGCTGCAAACCGTCCTGAAAGATACAGAAGTTGTGCGCAGGGAACACGAAAAACAAACAAAGGAAATTCTTGAAGCACTAAAAATTGAGGAGATATAGGTGTATCAGTTACCCCTCGGTATCATCCTCTGAAAAAGAGGTCCGCTATCATGAACTTTGATTATTCCTAGAGTGGCAATCCAAAAATGTCGTCTTTGTTTTTTTGTATTTTTCTGTGTGTTTAACTCTGGGTCTTGTTCACGCCTCACTGCCATCGGCGCACTTGCGCTTGTCACCGGCGCCTGTGTATGCCCTTTCTATGCGTACGTGTACGTGTCAGGTGTAAGTGCGCTGCTTCAATATCATTGCTATATGAGTAGGCCTAGTATACGCCTATTATCATGTCTAGTATATGAGTAGGCGGCATCGCAGACAGACACGAAATAGAGCTTGTTCTTAAACAACAGGTCTCCCCAGTTCTGTAGGAAACCCTTCAAACAGAGCCTTGATTTATCCGCAGGCCCGTTGCCAGTGCGGTGCAGAAATAAAAAAAAAACGCTCAAGAAAAAACGTATTCGCCGGAGACTTCGCGGGAGCTGTTATCTCGGCCAGACATCTCTCCGGATTGACGACCAACTGTCTGGCAAGGTGTCTAGCAAAATCGTCGATTCATTGCTAGTAGAGCAAGTAGTTACCCGCCGCGGTTGCTCACTGGCTATGGTGTTGGGCTGCTGAGCACGAGGTCGCGGGATCGAATCCCGGCCACGGAGGCCGCATTTCGATAAGGCGAAATGCGAAAACACCCGTGTACTTAGATTTAGGTGCACGGTAAAGAACCCCAGGTGGTCGAAATTTCCGGAGTCCTCCACTACGGCGTGCCTCATAATCAGAAAGTGGTTTTGGCACGTAAAACCCCATATATTATTATTATTAAGTAGTTGGCCGTCTTCGAGGTAACGCTGATACGTAAGTGCACTCGTTTTTATGTACCGAAGGGGAGCGACAGTCTGAGGGTGTGCTTTTTTTTTCTTTAGTTGTGCGTAATGGCATACTTCATGGAGCGACTTTCGATATCTTTGAGGTCAATACCCCGTGTGGTGGCGAAAAAAACAAACAACAATATGTCCCCAATTCCTAGGTATGTGCACACCGCACCGTCAATCTGGAGCATAATAAAGAATCGCTGGTATTCTAATTTAAAATGGTGCCCCGACAAAAAGCCCCTGTCATAGCCAACGAGTTGTTGTTATTAAAGAATCATAACTTAATTTGCTCAACGCCTCCATATATATTTATTTCGCGAAGTATTTCAATATGTATTTAAGCTACTCATGTAAAATGAAAACTGCCTGGGTTAGGCAAAGACTCTAATTAGGAAATATATGGCGCACCTATTTTAACCCTATTATAGCCGAGTCGTTCTAGAATACAGCATATATGAGTGCGCTTAGTAAATTTAAAATCATAAAGCATTAGCTTACGCCTACCTCAGCACTAGCAATCACGGTAGCTCGGATACAGTTCCTAAAGAAAATTACATCTTACACTTGTACTCTTGAATACACCATGCCAAACGAAAATTTTGAAATGTGCTTTAATATGATGCAAACGTTTACATGACCTGTAATATAACCATAAAATAAATATTTTTGAATTATCAGCTTATTTAGCGTGATACAATTGCACTATGAAAGCTTGTCGCGCACTTATCAAGGCGTATGTTCACATGGATGGAAACGTTTCCGCGTCTAATTTTGTGTACAATTTTAGAGAGTTCGACGAAAACTTGTTCGGTTGATGGAGCCGATTGAAAGAAGTGGAAGGGTGCTTCCCCTAGGCTTCAGTTTTGCAGCCAAATGCACTGCTTGCGTCTTGCGGTTTCAGTGGTTGGCTCTTTCAGAATCCACTGTAATCCATCTGTATCGATAACAAAATTAAACAAGCTCAAGCAGACGCCGTTAATATCGATTACGTCACTGTGATCTGGTGCGGGAACTTCAAGGCAGCGTCGCCAACCGCCTTTCGTTGTTGCGTGATCTCTAGCTTACCTCAGAGTAATAGTGGATTGTTCTTGGTATTGTAAAGCGTCTTTGACTAAAGCACCTTAAATAATGTTTGTCTTTATTGTTTCTTCAAAGGAGTATTGGTATAAAATGACTGTTCCACTTTTCTTCTAAATTTTCTTTTGCTTTTTTTCTTTGTATCTTTTTTTTTTTTTGCTTTGTTAGCTACCAGCTCCATGATCGCGGTATGATACCTCGATTGCTAGAACGATCCTCTAATTACAGAAATTAAAAACGCACAAAATATACCGTGGCGTCGTGGCCTATACGTTCCTTGCGAGTGATACAGACGTCATGAGATACAGATGTCACGAAAATCTGTGTCCCGTCGTATCGCTGACGCACCGGTTGGCATATGGTCGAAGCCGCATTGAAAGCTTTAGATGGCAGCATATAAGGGGAGAGAAGGTGACAAGGCTGCTGCGCGATCTGCGAGACGCGACTTCAGAAAACCAGGCTTATTATCCCCTCTGGAATAAAAGCGCCGAGTACGGGTCACGTGGTATCAAAATGCTTCAGTGCATTTTGGTACCACGTGACCCGTACCTGCGATTTGCATGACGTGCAGAGAAGTCCTTGTAAACAGTCCATACTCCAGGAACCCACACTCCAGCTATCGCGATTTTTGAAGAGGTCAGATAGAAAGATATTATGATAAATGATATAATAAGAATAAGTAAATTAAAGAATTCTGGTACCTTACTGTAGCTGCGGAGTCGACGATATATAATTTATCAATATAAGGAAGACACGAAAAGTGGGACAGTATTCAGCTATAGTTTCTCGCAATCGTTGTTCACATTATCTTTCAGAAATTCAAGTAATATACATCATGTCATGCTTGACTTCCCATCTATTACGTGTTCAATTTTGTAAAAATGAACGAACGTGCCCAGTTCTAAGAGAACAGGTAAAGTATTTCGCAAAAGTGAGAAGATGTATCTAACACAATTTTAGAATAATTCCGGCATCATTATATTATTTGAAGGAGAAGCACAGCCATCCAATAAATGCAAGGCGTAAACAATAACATGTGTAAAATCACATCAAGTTCTTAGTGTCACCTAAATATAGTCCGCATTGCAGACTCTGAGCAGAGCACGGTAGAGATCGTGTGACATTTCTTTTAGCATGAATGAGGTGAGATCTCAGACTAATACAACTCTTTCTTGGCCTTCCACAACCATACATGCCCTACCCTAGCTTTTTCCTGAACCCTTGCGCAAACTTCCTCACACACAAACAGGAATTACGCCTAGAAACTATACAAAGAACCTACAATTACATAAATTGGAAATATCGCCTACTGATAACCTAGCACAGCGAAACAAAGTCCGCGATCCCTCTTACTTTACTGAGTTGTCCCCGTATGCAACTTTGCCAGGATTATTTCCACGAAGCCCCAATCGAGCTGCAGGAGCAACAGCAGTGAGTGAAGGTGAAGTACATCTAAAGCGCAACACGCACATCAGACAGCACAACCAATACGCTGCTATGCCTGAGCACAACCAGTATGAGCCACGACGACGACGCGTCCGCGGCGCTCTGTGTAGGCAGAGTGCGCCGACTGTGTCCACAATGTGCAGTTCAGCCGATCATTCGTACAGTTGGGTGAGCCGATGCAATCGCTGCGAAGAGCCGCATGGCTTTTTCCGATCAGCACTAGAGCGTAATCTGAGAGTGGACCCAAGCAGTTCACCGCCCGCTGAGCTGTATGCATGGAAAAAAATATTGCCGGTTCTCATGGAATTGGAAAAAACGCACATCTTGGGCTGAAACAGGAGTCGAGCCGGCTCCGAATGGATCCTCCAAGAACGTTCCGGTCGGGCTTGACTTCAAAGATGGCGGAGAAAGATATCAATTCACTTCGGTTCCGGTTCAACTGAATAGGTTGCTTCAACCCGGTTTTACGGTTCGTTTGCGGTTGGGTTCGACATCCTGCTGCTATATGATAAATTTTCGACTTAGAACTGACGGATGCAGGTGTACGAGAGGCAAAAAGCGTGCTCGTGGCTGTTTATTTCCAAATGTTTATTTTTATTTATTTATTTTTTTTTATTTTTTTGAGCGCATGCTCCGACTACTTTCAAGCGGGCATGTATAAATGGAATATCGGGCGGCGAGAGCTCGCAATGGGCCGGATACGTGTTATACTTTGAAATACGCGCGCTGTATGCACAGGTCCGTCCACTGTTAGAGGGAACACGCGAGCGCGTGCCCCATGCTCCGCGCAGCGGCATTTAAGGTCAGCGGCGAAAACCGGGCTCATGCGCGAAGCGGTGCAGGGCCGGCGCCTGCCACGCGTCGTGTGCTATCAAACGGCCCCTTCGCTTTGCTCGTGCCTGGCCACACTGCAGCGCAATCGCACGTCATGAGCCCCCGCTTCAAAGAGAAATATTTAATTTTGTGCGCTGCCACCTGTGAGACTCAGAAGGCACATAAGCATACTTATTTCTACTGCACTCACTTCTACAGCAGTGGCGTGGAATGCGAACAAGCAGCGGCATAACTACGTTTTGGAGAACAGTATTTTGGACACGTAAAATAACGTCGCTGTCCTGCGTCCCGCGCGACCATTCCGCGGACGGAAACGCATTCACAACACCGTCGGCAACTGCAGATTTTCATGTGTGTATTTGCTTACGTACGTCAGTGCCACTCCCTAACTATTATTCTGGAAGAACGATACATTCGAATGATTATATACATGTTAACGTTTCCGGGTTTGCCAGCGGTAGCTTTACACGGCGTTTCCTATCTTCCAGCAACTCGACAGCCTAAGCAGGTCGCAGCCAGACATCACTGAAGCATCCCATGCGCAACAGTGCCGAAAACAAACTGCGGTGTCACTTGTGCTCGTTTCGTTGAGTCAGTCGCCACGATCCATGTCATAAGCGAGTGTATTTCGATCGGTCGTGGCGATAACGTCTGAACGCGAAGCTTCCGCCAGAAAAAAAAGTGCTTCATGTCACCTTCAATGTTCTGAAAGCTCGATCATTTCTGTGCTCTTCGCATCCAAATCGCCGGCAAGTCAAGGGCAACTTCCCTCCTTTCCATCGCGTTTATCGCAACAGCGGCGTTTCGCGCAAGCGCTCGGTTTTCTCCGTTTCACGCGGCGCTGCGCGGAGCATGAGCCATGCACCCGCATGTTTTCTCTAACAGTGGGCCGACATGTTCATTTATTATTTTGTGAGCTGATTTCAAAGGTTTGATCGAGTCGCCTGCTGCTGCAGGCACTTGCTTTCGTTTGTGTACTTCACCGTTGTTACAGGGCGTGGAAGAAGACGTAGCATCCGCCCGCAGATACCTGCCACAGTCGCTCGTGTACTTCTATTTAGCTGCACGTTAGATAATTCCAAGTGCTCAAAATTATTCCGGAGTCCGATACGACAGCGTACCTCATAATCATATCGTGATTTTGGCTCTCTAGGATTCCGTTTTCTTGCTTATTCTTCTTCCCTGCAATCGCCATAGTAACGATTTCTCGCGTTAAGTAACCAACTAGGATGAGCTTACCTTGCCACTTGTTTCAAACAAAAATTTTTAACACGTTTTCCCGCGAAGCAAATGTCGTGCGTGTGATGCACACGTCAGCTAACAAGCGAAAGCGTACAAAATTATTACACAAGTGTGCCGAAACAAAAACTGGATGCTTGACTTGGGCTGCTGAGCACGAGGTCGCGGGATCGAATCCCGGCCACGGCGGCCGCATTTCGATGGGGGCGAAATGCGAAAACACCCGTGTGCTTAGATTTAGGTGCACGTTAAAGAACCCCAGGTGGTCACAATTTCCGGAGTCCTCCACTACGGCGTGCCTCATAATCAGAAAGTGGTTTTGGCACGTAAAACCCCAAATATTATTATTATTGGATGCTTGACTACTCGTATAGCTTAACCTAACCTAACTTGCAGATTTCAGTACGCCAGTCTGAAAGGGAATATTCAAGTTGAAGCGTCACGGAAATGCGCACATACTCACTAAAAATGTTTCGGCTAACGCGTAGCAAGCTTTGACGATGGTTTCATAGCGTATTAAAGAAAGTGCGTGTGTTCGAGCTGCTGCGTTAATTTACGTGCCATTACCTGCTGCGCGCCGCAGCCTCAAGGCAGGGTACTGCGAGAAATTGTTCACGAAGGGGCGACATGACATATTCTACAATAATTTGTTCGTTTGTTATAATATTTTTTTATGGTCGAGACAGGCATTGCCATAATTATAAAGAGTACTGACTAAAATTCAAATTACGCTGAACCCAAAAGTACTATAGTCGCTTTTACGCAGGCCTGGATACGAGATTTTTATTTTGTGTATATGGTAAATATACATGATTTATTAAAACGTTATACGTCATTAGAAAGGCTTGGGGTAAGGGGGAAACTCCAGTTACATCAGAGTAAGACATGTAATACTCAACAAAGCCAAAAAATAATTCTTAGAATTGTCAACTAATGCTTCAGCATTTTTTGGCTTGGGCTTACTCATTTAGCTATATTTATGCATGTCTACCCATCGCCAGCAATCATCTACTGTCACACTATTATACCGATTGCATATGCTAACTTGACCAGTTATGCATTTATTTTGCAGATATATCGTATCAACTGAGCCCAAACCCCGTCACAACCGGTTTTTACAGCGAAGCTGTTAGCCTCTAGTTAGTCGAGCTTTTTCTCGACTTTGTCCTCGCGGTAAAAACGTACCTTCAGGGGTTAAAAAAAAGGCCTTTAGCGATTGAAGAGAAAAATGCATACATTCTTTGGTACCACGCATATCACATACAGCACAGCATTCGTTTGGAAAAAGAACAAGCACAAAACAAGCATGCAAATCACATAATTGATCATAAGGTGCCCCCCCCCCCTTCCTCTTCCGGTAAACATCACTGTTGCGCAACCTGCCGTCCCCACGGCAGCTAGCGACGTGAGGAATGACGGTAGTAGCCTGTCACACATAAAAGGACTAGCCTAGCAACTGATTTAAGCGTTGTTACAACACCACTATGTCGATTTTCTTTTTTCTTGCCCCCCTAAAGCTCTTTTTTTTTCTTTCATTTTATTTCGCTTTATTGTTAGCGCCTTAACGCGGTAACCGCGATGTCATTAGTTTTCTTTTTTACTCTAACGCTACCAATAATATTTTATTACACTATGATAACGATTGCATGCGTTAACTTGACTAAGTATGCATTGATTTTGCACATATAAGGCGTCACAGGACGCACAGAATTTGCATGAGTGCTCGCCAAAGAATGCTTATGCACGACTGTAGGACTGTATGAAGCTAAGGAAATGGAGAGAAACCCCTTCATGCCCTTCTGACTTGAACTGGGTGTGACGTAAACTGAGGCCACAACTTTCACTCCCATGAATGTAATGTGGGTCATACAGACATGTACCGGCTAGACTGCGGAATCCTGGCTCATATTCCACAACAGAATCAAATTGCCTGAAACCCTTCCTTTCGGCATGGTGAACTAATCAAAAGAAAGGTTAGCGGCCGTATTTTAACTTTTTAATATGCTTTCAACGCATCCTCGCGTTGGCATCAGCGATATACGCTGCTACACTTTAAAGTGTTAAACCGTGTATAAGTAAGCAGTTTAACCTTTCCAGAGGTCACCTGTTCCTGCGTCAAACGTTCGTTTATGACGTCCGTGAAGCTGTGTGAAGTAAAAGAGTTCGAAAGCTGTCATTCACCTTCTGAAATTCTGTCTTCCACACGTTATCTTTAATGTAGGCGTTACAATGAGACTGCTCTATTTCGTTCAGCTTATCCCAAATATGTGCACTCTCATACGGTTGTTTTATTTTCGATCATGAATTAGAAGTTCATAGTAAATTACTCGAGATGGTTGGACTTTGTTATGTTTGAGAAAATTCTCAGTAATTCTTGATCATGCCTTACTACTGGAGAACAGTGCTTCTATTGTCACAAGAAGTTCAGTAATCGAGTTCGGCCTTCGGAATATAATTTATAACTTCTGGAATTATATCGAATTTACCTTTAAGCATGCTAGCGTCGACATCTGACGCACATAAGGTGGCCTCTCGCTATGGCTTCGCTTCTCGTCTTAAAGGCTTATTTCGCACAGTAGAGTCATTGAACTCCATCCGTGCGTTATATGCCACTGAGCGAGTAAACTTTTAAACGACGCTTGCCTTTTCCATTCTCCTAATCTCGCTCGATGTACTTTATCGCTATTACCCCTGTAGTGAGCTGTTCGGAAGGTGTCGTAGCACCTGCTTACACGCATCCCCTTTGCGTGCAAGCGTACTTACAATTATCCTCTTTTGCTTTCCTTTTCAAGCTTATTCGCGTTGTCTTCTCCCAAATATATAGGCTTTCCAGTTTTTATATTGTGGCTATAGAGTGTACTTTTATGAGCCGGTACACAAGAAGACCACCTTGCGTCAATATATTATTATTTCACTATAGGGTTATAAGGTTGTGTTGGGAGAGATGAGGGAAGAATTAATCATTTTAACGCAGTCGTGTGCTAAATGTGGGTTCAGAAAAAGCATTTATGCCTCCAAACTAAGATCTCGCCTATTTCACATACGTGTCATGTTATGCCTTTGATTTGGAAAAGCAGGCAATCTGAAAAATGGGAACAAGTGACAAAAATATATTGTTGGAAAGTTTTGATTGATTGATTGATTGATTGATTGATTGATTGATTGATTGATTGATTGATTGATTGATTGATTGATTGATTGATTGATTGATTGATTGATTGATTGATTGATTGATTCCTTTTAGTTGCGGTAATCAACTGCTGAAGAAGTGAAGGTGGGGCTCAAAGTTTGCAGTAATATTAAGCCAACACATTTGCCGTGCAGTTCCCTTGTTAATGGTTATTTTGACAGAATATTTTTGATGTTCTGAGGCTGTTCTACCTCTTTGAATGCTTAACGAGCTTAAGCTGACACTTTTTTTCTTTCTGCAGCTGTAGCGTCTCATTATAATTAAACAGCGGCGCGCGTTATCTGCCCCTTTGCCCACGGAGAATACCACAGTATGCCGTTGTAGTTTTGTACTTTTTCTATATTTCTGAGAAAGCTATGACGCACAGAGGAACTTGACCCATTTCTGGACCATAAAGAAATTTATGCATGACGTCAAGCTACTCCGTAAAACCAGCATGAATAAGTGCCTGGGGATGAGTTGAATAAACGATGACGTCAATAGAACCCTGCTACAAAGAACATCCTGAAGGTTGCAGAACGGCTCTTCTTAATAATTTCAGTTCGTATTGAGAATATTGTCAAAGGGCATTGTTAACGTAAATTGGCCCTCATGATTCAGCATGCGTTCCAACTTGATTACCGCATGAACATTGCTCACAGAGTGGGCGCTGATATAAAGTGAGAATATACGGGTACCCATAAGTAATGACACTGATAAACGTAATATTTGGAGTTCTTTAGCTGGTCACATGTGTACAGGTGACTAGCGCACGTGTTTACTGATGGCGCTTCAGCCTCTGCGCGCCACGTATCGCGACATACAAAAATTCCTGGGGTCGCACCATTCATATGGGGACGGATTACCAGCGAAGCTGTTTAGGCTGCCTACATGGGCTGCATACATGGGCTGCATAGATTATGAAATCATACATTTTTTTTAATTACGGCACCACACTACATCGACACAAGCGCCGCCTCGGTCAACACGCCTCCCACGCACATGCCGCAACCGCTTCTGCAGCCGCGCCGGCACCTCTGAAGCGCGTGACGTCATAACCAGAGATGCCCAGGCAACATGCCCAGGCGCCGTGGTCACACTTTTTTCCCCTCTCATTATTAGTCAAACAGGATTCAAAACAAAGAAAGCGCATGAAGGCAATCTTGCTGTAACTAAGTGCACTTTTTGATACACATATATGTAGTGTTTCTCTTATAATGGCGAATTTATCTGCTTGGACCCAACATATTGAACTTATTTTGGAAGTTGGGGCATTGCATTACGTGAAGCTTGCTTCACCTCCGCCGTGAGTCGACCCGGTATTTCACAATCACCGGGATCGGCGCACACATTCTTGTCGCCCATACGGACGTAACCGCGCCAAGGTGCCCCCCTGGGAACGCACACAGCTGGTGAATACAGATGGTAGAGTTAAGCAATTTCACTGTAAAAAGCAGCATTCTGTGACAAGAACGTCGACATATCACGGAAAGGCTATCGTCGTTCTTTTTTTGCTTGTTTTAGGATAGCTGTGCCTGCGCCGGCAGTAGCCGTTCTTACAATGTTTTCAGTAATATGCCGTATATGTTTTTCCCATACAACGGCCGAAAACAACAATTCATTTAAAGCGAGGCTTCCTTCGTGCTATCGAATTCCCTCTCTGAATTTTACTGATACAGGTTGTTTCAGTCAAGCTTCCCTTTGCATTTTCAGCAATGAAAAATGAACGATAGATCACTTTCTTTTGTGGTGCTGCCGCTTTACTCTACTGGGGAAAGGCATCTCCGATATCCCCTTTTGCAAGATCCGCGTGGATCTGAAAATTATTTATTCCATTTTGAGCTGCGACTTTCGGGATGTCAGGGGGATGTTTGCAGCAGCATTCAGGAAATTATTTACTGCAAGCAATTGTCCAGGTAAATCTGCTTCTTTTATCGATACTATTTTAGCATATTATAATTCAAGCTACATCATTCAATTTCCTGGATCTGTCTTACTGAATTTACTACTTCTAGAAAATTTACAAATAAAATTTAATTTTCATAGTCACCTCAGATTCGGTCAATCACCCATACTGCGTATTAGTCACACGTGCAGAGGAGCACAAAAACAACAAAAGCAGCGGCTTCCTTTGCATAGTGCACCATGGTATGAAATCTGTGTGGCGGTAGGTCAGATCTTGCCGGATGTATATCTCGATACATGAAAGCCGGTCACAAACAACTCAATGCTTATTCTTTACAAAGCGGCATCGTGCAACCAGAACTATTTTTTCCTCTTCTTCTATTCAATCCCCATGTCTCTTGGTACCTACTTAACATTGTAACATCTTTCCATATTATGAGGAAGGGGGGGACTGCGCATCAGGATGGCACAAAGTGCGAATGTAGTCCATGTGAGGTTGAAGGTTGGTAATTTCAGATCCAAAGCTGTAGCATAAGCGCTAACTAGTAGGTCGGATCTGTTCAAGTCTCCCTATGTTGCCAAAAATCGAAAAACAGTCCATAAACGGAAGGGACGTCTCGCTTAATGTGGAAAACATGTTGAGGAACAATACAGTGCCCTACAGGTGGGTCAGGATCTGGTAAACGTTTTAGGCGGCAAGTGACGGGTGGCGCTGCACGGCCCGTAAACGCCCCCGAAAATGAGGGAGCAGCTTTATGACACGCCCACGGGAGGCCAACAGCTAGCCGAAAAGGAATAAGTTTCCATGCCGGTAGAAACGTTTCGATGCGACATGTTTGCCATGCATCACCTCGTTTTGAGCAGGGATACTTATAGGCATTGCCGGGTTTCGAGCCTGTAGCAAGCGACGATTTGTGGAGTCTCAGTAGCATGGTTCTCTCGCTGTATAAGACGAGAATCAAGAATCACCTCCACCGTCACTACTACGTGATATCTGGTGGAGGTGGTGGTGCGTTTGTGCACCGAACGCCTCCACAGAGCCGCGATGCAAGCCCGAAACCCGTCAAGAACAACAACGTCGCCAAGGACCAGCGAGCGAGCCGTAGGCAGCAATGACTGATACCGGAATACGGACCTCTTCCCGAGAAGTACAGAGGGATCAAGCGGGAGCCGGCGCCCCCAATGATTGGCCACGTGTCCCCCATTCTGCCGCAACAACCTTGGGACCCAGCAACCTTCTATGCATCATCCTCTGAAGACCCAGAAACATGGATGGAGACCTATTGACGAATCGCGACTTTCAACTGCGACTCCGATGACAGGCTGCGGCTATACTTCGCCTTTGAAGACGCCACCAGAACGTGATTTCAGAACCGGAAGACGACCCTGACACTATGCGACCTGTTCCGTAGCGGCTTCCTTCGAACCTTTACCAGCGTTTTGCACAAGGAAAGCGCCAAAGCTATGCTAGAAGCCGCGCGTACAGCTACCCAACGAGAACTTTGCGATCTTCATCAAGGAGGCGACGAGCCTGTTTCGCCACGCCAACCTGGATATCTCTGAGAAGAAAATTTGATTCGTCATGCGTGGGGTAAAGCAGGAGCTCTTTGCCGGATTGACATGCAACCCGCTCAGGAATGTTGCTGAATTTGTATTCGAAGGCCCAACCATTGAGAAGACACTCGATATGCGGACAACGCAATATAACCACCGAAACTACACCTATGTTCGAGCAATCGGCAGTGACGACATACGAGAAACCGTCAGAGTGGTCGTTGGCGAGCAACTGCAGAAGCTCTTCACAAGTTCGCAGTCTCAAGCGGCTTCAATCACCGACATCGTCAAAGAAGAGGTTCAGCGATCACTTGGGGTTACTGAAGTGCAAACGCTATCTGTACAGTCCCAGCCGGAAGCGATGACATGCGTCGGCGTCACCCACCGCGAGATTCCCCCTCCGCGCCCGCGCCAGGCCCTTATGACGCCGGAATTCCGTCGCCAGATGCCGCCGCCTGGAGTTCAACACGTCAGGAGCCATGAGTTCAAGCACGTCAACAAGGGCACGACGATCGCATAAATCGCACAAATTGAAGAAACTAGCAATGCGTTTGTGCTGTCGGATTCTGCCGAATCTACCCCAGCTACCATAGTTCCCGAAGCAGACTTCGTCATAAATCCAAGACTATGCTTGAGTAAGCAGCAACAAATCAGTAATCATCTCCGACGATACAAAGACTGCTTTTCCACGTCATCGAAGATTCGATTAACATCAGTTGCAAAGCATCGCATAATAACCGAAGAGTGCGCTCTACCACTCGGCCAGATCCCTTATCGAGTTTCGACGCGAGAACGTGAATCTGTAAGGCAACAAGTAGACGAAATGCTGCGCGACGACATCGTCCAGCCGTCGAAAAGCCTGTGGGTATCTTCTGTAGTCTTGGTGAAGAAAAGGGATGGGACCCTACGTTTCTGCGTCGATTATCGCTGACTGAACAAGATCACGAAGAAGGACGTATAGCCCCTCTTATGAATAGACGGCGCATTGTATCGGCTCTGCAAAGCTAAATACTTCTTTTCGATGGATCTCAGGTCCGGCTACTGGCAAATAGAAGTCGACGAGAGAGATCGCGAAAACACCAGCTTTATTACGCCAGACGGTCTCTATGAGTTGAAGGTCATGCCATTCGCGCTGTACTCGGCGCCTGCAACGTTCCAGCGCATGATGAACACAGTGTTAGAAGGATTGAAGTGGCAGACTAGTCTTGTTTATTGGAGGACGTCGTCGTCTTCGCCGGTAATTTCGACGTTCACTTTCGGCGGCTCGCGACAGTACTAGAGGCCATCAAGTCATCAGGGTTCACTTTGAAGCTCACGCTTCGCTTACGATGAGCTTCTTTTCCTGGGACTTGCTATCAGCAAATCTAGAGTCCGCCTCGACTCGCAGAAGACAGCTGCCATCACAAAGTTCCAGCAGCACATCGACAAGAAGGGAGCGCGTAGGTTCCTTGGCATATATGCCTACTACAGGCGCTTCGTCAAGGAATTTTCACGCGTCGCAGAGCAGCTGAATCTAACAAAATGTGAAGTCGAGTTTAAGTGGGAAACGTCGTCGGCCGAGACACTTCAAGGGCTCAAACGACGCATGCAGTCGCCGCTGATACTTGCGTACTTCGACGAGGACGCCGATACAGAAATCCACATTGACGCCAGCAGCCTAGGCCTAGGTGCCGTCCTAGTCCAATAGGTAGGACGTACTTGAACGGGTGATAGCTTACGCTAGCTGGTCACTGTCTAAAGCGGAAGGCAATTATTCTACGACCGAAAAGAAATCCCTCGCCATTAGTTGGGCTAGAGAGAAATTCCGCTCTTACCTATATGGCAGGCCGTTCAATGTTGTCAGCGACCATCATGCGTTGTGCTGGCTAGCGAACTTAAAGGACCCTTCAGGACGACTGGCGCAGTGGAGCCTCAGACTGCAAGAACATGATATCACTGTAAAGCTACAAGTCCGGACGAAAACACTCTGATGTCGATTCCCTATCACGCTCCCCCATTAACCAGCCGCCGCAAGATGACCAGGATGACGACGCCTTTCCTTGGAATAATAAGCGCGGAAACTTCGCTGAACAGCAACGAGCAGACCCTGAGCTAAAGAGCCTCGTCGAGAATTTGGAAGGGAATACCGACGTTCTCCTTAAGGCATATAAACGAGGATTGTCTTGGCTCTCGCTTAAAAAGAACGTACTCGCAAAGAACTCCTCACCCGTCCGCGCCAACTACGTGTTTGTTGTTCCCTCAGCACTCCGTCGAGGGATACTGCACGACCTACATGACCATCTGACCGCTGGGCACCTCTTATTCTCCCAGACGCCAGGAAAGATATTACTGGCCGCACCTGACCGCCAAAGTCTCCCGTTCCGTCAAGACATGCCGAGACTGTCAGCAACGCAAGACACCATCGACAAGGCCAGCGGGATTACTACAGGCGATCGAGCCTCCTTGCATAGGGTTCCAGCGCATCGGAATGGATTTGTGGGCCCTTTCGGAAGGCAACAACTGGGAAAAAGTGCAACCTCGTGGCCAGAGACTACCTGACCAACTACGCCGAAACAATATACCTGACTAAAGGTAGTGCGGCCAAAGTGGCGAAATTCTTCGTTGGGAGCATGCTGCTGCGACATGGCGCACCAGATGTCTTCATTACTGATTGAGGAACGGCTTTTACTGCTGAGCTTACTCAAGCCATCCTGCAGTATAGTCAGACAATTCACTGGAGGACCACTGCCTACCACCCGCAGACGAATGGCCTAACGGAACGACTGAACAAGACGCTCACCGACATGTTAGAGATGTACGTCGACATCGAACACAAGACGTGTGATGCCGTTCTTCCGCATGTCAGCTTTGATTACAACACGGCAGTGGAAGAAACAACACAGATCACACCGTAATAGCTTGTTTGCGGAAGGACCCCGACGACGACTCTCGGTGTCATGCTGCCGCACATCGTCGACGAAGAAAATGTTGACGTCTCCGCCTATCTCCAGCAGGCCGAAGAAGCCCGACAGCACGCCCGCCTGCGGATCAAGAACCAGCGAGGGACCAATAGCCGGAACTACGTTCTTCGAAGACACGTGGAGTACCAACCCGGCGACCGTGTTTGGGGTTGGATCCCAATACGCCGACGAGGTCTTAGTGAGAAGCTTTTACGCCACTATTTCGGACCCTACAAGGTCAACCGACGCATTGGCGCTCTCGACTATGAGATCGTGCCAGACGGGATTTCGCTACCACAGTGTCGCCGTTCGCGACCTGAGATAGTCTGTGTTGTGCGACTGAAGCCGTCCTACCAGCGCTCAGGAAATTAGAGACATTGAAAAGCTGAACATTGGACTTCCGTTTTTTTTTTTTTTTGGACTGCGTTACTTTGGACCTTGTGTCTTTGTTGTTTTGTTACGTTTGTTTAATAAGCATATGGATGAAGCTTTTTGAGAGGGGGTCATTGACACGAGTACTTGTCTTGTACTTTTTTGGGGGTTACCGCTTTTAACTGTCTAACATGTGTTCAGCGGGGGCACGCGCCCGCATGTATAGCAAGTTTCCCGGAAGTTATCGATGTTTCTACCTATTTTGCGTTACCACCACAGCTTGTGTAATCTCATTGCAGGTGTGACGCCAACTGTGTAGAATTTTCTGGAAGACACGCTGGTACCAGCGATAATTCTGGTACTTTCAATGACTCATGTATAAAAGCCGACGCGCTTGACCGGCAGATCAGATTTTTGACGATGGCCGACTGCGTTCACCGCTATCGCCGTTCTTTGAGTGTAGCCTGTTCTTGATGGCACAGGTTTGCCCAATAAAATGCTAGTTTCGTCATTCCCAGTTGTACTACATTCTTCACCGTCATTGCTACAATGACCGCATCCCACTGACATTAGTTAATGTTTATTTCCCCAGAGGCATTCTGAATACTACTATTCGAGATACAGTAATTATGTCCCCTGGAAAAAAATAGTCTTGCGGAGACTCTAACACCCATCATACTTCGTGGGGTCCTCAAGACCGATTCGAGTGGTAAACGGTAGTGGGATTGCGCTGGTAACAATTATTTTTCATGCATTAATGCAAGAATGACCACATATATTTGTAGTCAGTCATTTTCGCGATAGATCGCACTTTCGATACTTCTAATGCGCCTATCTCTGCATGGTCTGCTATAAACTCGGGCACAAGCAGTGACCATCTTCCTCTACTTTGGAGCTTGTATTCCCATTGCCTCAAATTGCTATGCATTCAAATACTTTTGTTAAATTCAGCGCACCCAAAAAGGTCTTACACATGGCTTTGTCTAATCAGCAATAGGATAATAAAGAAGAAAAGGCCATAGAGCTATATTCTGTTTTAGAAGATTCTGTAAAAAAGGCTCAATTCACTGTGCGCACCACTAAAAATGGCTCTTCTCAGCTTTGCTAGAACGCAGAGTGCTCGCCCGATTACAGGATAAGGAAAGAAGCTTTGCAAAAACTGCTTCAAAACTACTATCCTACAATTGGAGAGACTAAGCGGCAGCAAGATTTAAAAGAACACTTGGACACGAAAGACCACGAAGACCACAAAACGCGAAAGACCACGAAGACCACAAGACCCGAAAGACCACGAAAAGAACACGAAAGACAAGTTTGACATAAGCACTTCTAGTTTCTTTCAAAGGCCTGCAGCACAAGACCACTCTTTAGATTCCTGAGAGATAAAAAGGCCCTTCTGGCACAAATAAGCGTCAATTCTGCAGTTCCAAAACCCTGCGATTTGGCCGCATTACTGGAAGATATTATTAAAGGTCTAGAATGTTTCCTTAAGGCAATTTTGTCCTATCACGCTACGCCGCCTACCCATGGTTACAGTTACAGAGTTACAGTTTCAGAGCTAAAAGATGTACTAAGCCAGCTGCCTAAATCAGCGCCAGGCCCCGATGGCATTACAACAGCAATAAAAAAACTTTATTTAAGATATCGCAGCAGGCGCTACTTACCGTGGTAAACTATTCTATTTAACATTCGTGGATTCCTCCGGAATGGGGGCTTGTAAACGTAATACCATTATTAAAAAAATCAAGCTGCCGGTAATGTATTAGACAACTTTAGGCCAATATCTCTTACATCCAACCTAGTAAAACTCAACGAAATAATCTTACACAAGCGCATAGATTATTGGCTGATAGAAAACACGATTTCTAACCCATGGCGAATTGGCGCCAGACGCGGGTATTCGATTTGCCGGTCCCATGTCGTCCTAGAAAGTCGTATTTAACTAGCTTGATGTCAGAAAAAATGTGCAGCCCTAGTCACTTTGGATACCACTTTGGATATCACTATGGTGTATGACAGAGTAAATCATGTAAGCCTATTTAAGATGTAAGCGCAAAGGCCTAGAAGAAAACAAGTCCACTTGTCGTAACGTTGGCTCCTACTTTCACCTTGTTCTCGTTTTGCTCATCGCCTTGAATTTCCATCTCCCGCCTTCCCCGTGTTTTACACGTTAGCGCAAACGCACTTCAGAATGCACATTGGCCAAACTATTTTGTCGCGTGGGTTTATGAATTTTCGAACGGTGGGCAATTTTACTGCTGTCAACGCGGATTGTCTTTGTTAACTTATCAACAGTCGAGAAGTCTACCACAAGGATCTGTCCTATCGTCATTGCTGTTTAATGTTGTACTGAGTACTATTCCTTTGCAACAGGATGCGCATGTGTACGCATACGCCGACGTTAGCCAGTGTTAGCCAGTGCGTACGAAGGTTAGTTCTAGTAGTAAATACAAATACCCTAGAAAGTGGGTGGGAAAACGGCGCCGCGGTTGCTCAGTTGGTTGGAGCATCGCACGTGTAATGTGAAGACGTGAGATTGTTCCCAACCTCCGGCAAGTTGTTTTTCAACCGATTTCATTTCCATTTTGTATCACTTCTTTAATTCAATTAGTAAGTGCAAGTAATCTCTGCTATATTGTCCTTGGTGTCATATATACATACATACATATATATATATATATATATATATATATATATATATATAGTCATATTATGAGCAGCCAACAAGTACTGACACCAAGGACAACATAGGGGAAATTACTTGTGCTTAGTAAATGAAATAAAGAAACGAATAATTAATGGAAAAAAAGTGCATGAAAAAACAGCTTGCCGCAGGTGGGAACCGAACCCACAACCTTCGCATTTCGCGTGCGATGCTCTACCAATTGAGCTACCGCGGCGTCGTTTTCCCATCCGCTTTCTTGGGTATTTATGTGTTATAGTAGAACCGTGGGAGTAGTTTATATATATATATATATATATATATATATATATATATATATATATATATATATATATATATATATAATGTTTCTACATACGTAACTCTAAATCATATATACCTGTCAAACGTATAGCGCACTGCTTCATTTGTTTCCTTATGTTTGTGAAGTTTTGGTTAAGCCATTCATGGTAATCTCTATGGGCATGTACCACCGGCAGCTCCGTGTGTATGGCATGGATTAGAAGTAATGTATGATCTTTAATTTGTTCCATGAATTTTGAAATTACTGACAATTACTGACCCAATTCTTAGCCCGATGAGAATGTGTTATTGGGTATGTTGCCATTATTGGCCACTGACCAGGAATGGGCATTTAGCACTGTGACACAACTGGAATAGATAACGTACTTATGTATATTTAGTACTTCTCTCTGAATGCACTTCTCTGTACCATTCTTCCCTCGACAGACAAATATCACCTACGGTTTCGCGGCAACGCAGTTTCAATGTCTCATAGTAGGCAACCAGCATGAAGATGGTTCTCTTTCGGCGTAATTTGAGATTGGCGTAACGCATAAACATAATCATTGCATGACAGTACAATGTGCATCGAACGACAATAAAATCCTAAGCATTGCATGTAGCTGCATATCTTTTCATAAACTGCTTGTGGAAGCCTTCAATCACGCATATGCCAATAGGTGTATTGAACCAACTGTTTCTAACGTCCGCGTTTCTTCCCTTAATTTCACTTTCAAGACCCCCCCTGTCTCCCATTAACGTGCATATTTCTGTTAACATAAGACTAGGACGCCCCCCCAGAATTTATGCATGGTGTCCTAGCCTCTGCCGTCTTACGGCACGTCCGCATAAGTAAAAACGTGAAGAACCACAATGAAAATTGCGATTACTACTATATTTTGCAGTCGAAATTGATTGCGTCGTTATCAGTACAATAGTGTGCACCGTGTAATTGTACATTTGAAGGCTGAACCATATGGTGATGATATAAATGGTTATGTAGGATATATGGTTCATATGCAATCGCCGCAGGCGAACTGATAGCGTGTCGGAGATGTTTTCTCTTAATCTTGAGTCCATCCATTCACTCAAGACGAGCAAAACATAGACTAAGTTCATGTACCTAATATCTAATGATAAACTTAAAATCAATAAATCTCGATATTTGTGGGCAGTTTCTCGCACAAACACTTGCCATAACCAAGGATGATAATGGATTTACGTGCGTCGAACGATAGATACAAATATTCTTTTTTTTCCTAGGACCATAACAATGGAATGCATTACCGAAAAACGTCGTTGATAGCGCAAAAATTTGTTACATTTATGAAAATTTTATGTCGTGCTAACTTAAATGTTGGCTATAAGTTTTGATTATTTTTGTGCCTTCGTTTTCTGGGACCTCACACGTGTACATATTTTTTGTATGATGACCCCTGCTCGGACTGCAACGAGACTTCAGTATTTATAAACAAATAAGCAACAAATATCCGACAAACATGGCATATTAAAAAACATTTTTAGATGGTCGTAATATGTTGTTTGCGTTTTATTTTCTTGGTATGGCAATTGCAGAAAGACTACAGATGCATTTTCGCGGTCACTGTCGACTTGATGTTCGGTATAGATCATGCATATACTAGGTAGATGTTGTATTATCGGTCTGATCAGGTATTGTGATTCTGACGTAAATAGTTTTCTATATTTCTAACAAGTGCAGCGCGCATTTATTGCAGAACTGGCGCGTTCAGCTTCCTACTGTGAGTTCTTGAAACATCTTAGACTAATATTAATTGTAGTGCCTCTCTTTTCGCACTGTGCTATAGAACACCAATGATGCATAATTCACTAAGCCCGTTAAATTGTCACTTTGTCACTACGCGTTACGAAACATCGAGTGGAAACAGCCTCTTGTTCGAAGCTCCATAGCATCGTTGTAATGCTCACGGTGCTCACACGCTACTAAAAGCGAGCCTGCGTGCTCAAAATTCTAGCGCACAACTGAAGAAAAGAAGTTGGATTGTTCATGCAGGAGCCATGGAGGTGACATTTCACACAGGAGCCGTTTGATAGAACCAGGTGACATGACATTTCTTCCCTTACACTTTCGCACTCTTCGACACGACATTTTCAGAAGGACAGCGAAAGAAATCAAGCGTACAAATATATAATACGCCTGACGTCAGCTTCACGATCCTTTCTTGAAAATTTATTGTTCTGTACAGAGCGTTATAACAGTTCGACAAACGCTCGAGGAAAGGATGGAGCCTCGTTTACAAAGGTCTATAAGTACCAGTTCAATTGTAAGGATAAGCCAAAACTACAAATTGAGAATGTAGAATGCCTAAAAATTCTAGTATGTAAGGCACCGTTACCCCTATCAGTAAGATCAGTATTGATGGTGGAAAACGCGCAATTTTAGTGCATACAGACAGAAGAAAGGACAAGGACGAGAGCTCTACACAGATCAGTATTGACTGATGTGCGATAGAGGAACCAGCTTTGTAAGTAAAGAAGGCAGGGTGGTAGGAAAGCAAAAAAATTGAGCTTGTGGTATTTATAAATATATGAGTGTTGGCTGTAATAAAAATGATTCTACACGATACAAAATTCTGATTTTTAATGCTTTATTTGTTATATTCCGGCAAGCGAATCACCGCCAGTTTGCTGTCTCATTATTATCACCTGTCGGCCGTCGACCATCGGCTGCCGTACGAAGCGCAACGACGCTTTGGAAGTCTCAGCCCTGTAGCCATTGCAATCACATGCTTGGCGGAACAGCGTCCGCTGTCATGTGGCAGTGCTTCTTCCGCTTCTTCCGCCCAGAGATTGGGTGTCAAACTATAGACAATTGTCACAATATATTTCAGATTGAGAGGAGCACTCAAATGCTTTCTTTTTCTTTTTGTGGTGAGTCTGTTCAGCACTCATAGGGCGGCACAGACTAAATGCCGTGTTCAACTAATGTTCAACTAATTTATAAATACCCTAATTCACTTATAATTTAATTACTTGATGGGACACATTGCAATTTACGAAATGAAGCTGGTGAGCGTCAAGGCGTAATCACTTGTAATGAATTTCCAAAATGACAGCAGATCGGAAATTTGCGTCGTCAAATTCACCGTAAAAATTTACTGCTGTTCCACTCACTCTTTTCTAACAAAACGCTCTTTTATGCATTGAAGCACAAAAGTAACTCGAACACGATGTATTTCGTTCCACATTTTGGGAACTAATATCTCAAGCTAGTCTTATCCTGGAGTTTCATTTCAAGTAGATACGGCTTACAACCTCACCGGGTACAATGTGCCGTCAAAGTAAACATTTAGTTAAGTAGTTATTGTTGGTGCGAATAGCATTCTTTGTTTAATACGTCTGTTTTGTTTCTGTGTATCTCTCCATGCGTCTAATCTCTTACTGCGACCCAGTGGCCCAAGTTCTCTACCTGCTTGAGCCGCTAGGTAAGTGCTCCTGCTCTGGATGCCGTCGGGGTCATTCCGTTTTCGTCGTTCAAGCCTCGTGATATTGCTCTGGCCATACCATCGTCGCCACGACTTCTACCCAGGTTCAGTAGCTCAAGTTGTCTAATAGCTTGGGTGCACCCTTAATGTGCACGTTATGGATGGCCAATCAATAAATCGAACCGCGCAAGCGGTTCGATTTATTGATTGTTATACAGATATCTCTGGTCCAAGCAGAAAAAGTACCAGCGTCTTCCTCGGACCAATTGTATGTAAAGAGACTTAGGGGTAGTGGCAATGATGCCGTGAATCGTGCTTTGTTGAAATTCGACTCCTCGTAGAAAAAGGCTTGTGGAATGGGTTCTAAGTACATACGTAAAGGGTGACCACGCGAATCATGTTACAACCTCCTCACGCGCGTGCACTGTGTAAATGTTCTAAGCACGATTAGTGTTCTAAGCACGATTCTAAGCACGATTAGTGTTCTAAGCACAAGAGAAGTGTTCTAAGCACTGTGTAAATGCTCTACATTAAGCATGATTTGAAAAAAACCGTGGGCACGCAAAAGAAGGAAAGGAGAATTTCATTAGTAATTGGCGACGCCACTTTTTGCTGCTATTTTGTTCTTGGCATATATGCTCCTTTAAAAGGCAACGTCCTGACGTTGACAACTCCGAATAGAGCAGACAAATGTTGCTAAGCACAATGTATTTAAACTCGCCGTTTTCCCCGATGTGTTTCAGTAGGCAGATTTTACGATGACTCGGATAGCTACTTGCTTGCCATTAGCACTACTCTTTTTGTGCCTCCCATATTCAGGCAGCACTGAGGAAAGCACCAATGCTGCGGAACTATTTGAAGAGGACCCACAATACTACTGCTATCAAAATGCTAGTGAGGTAAGAGGATGCAACTTCTTTCTTATTTAGGGACAGGAATATGGGGAATTTTGCAATCTGCGACAAAATTACAGTACCTCTGAGCCAGTAAAAAGGGGGGGGGGGGGGGGGATGGAATGCCTTGCACATTGCGTGGTGCATGCAGCGTTTGCACCGTAACCAGTTCTAACTTTATTCGTGATGTCTGTCTGCAAGATAAGGGAAAAATGGAATAGCGAAATGAGAAAGTGCAATGAGCGAAACCGGAACACACTTATTTGTTCATGTTTACTAATTTATCGCGCTAATTACGGCACTTCTTTTTTCTGACCTCTTCTGTATTCTTACAGGCGGTGAATACTAGCGAAAAAATTTACGTCAAAATACAAAACTTCAATTCCTCGTTGCCACCATTGTGTGACAGTGCCCAACGTGTGCAACAGCTAAACAATACGCATTACATTTTCACATTAGCTGCAGTGCTACCACTACCCTTTTTACCCAATGTGACGTAAGTATACTGACCTTTTGTTCAACTTGAGTCAAAATGCGTAGCATAATTGAACAATTGACTATTGTTCGTTAGTATTATCATGCGGCAGATATGGAGCATTGGTCGCGGCTTATGCTGTATCAGTGAGTGTTTCATATTTTTCTGTGATTGCAAAAGAAGTGCTTTATTAGCTCAGTACAGGCTTGTTTATTGTGTCGAGTGCGCTCTCAATCTCCTTATGTGGGCAAAAAATTTTTCAAAGGCAGTGCAATTTATAGATTACCTTATTTTGTTTTTTTTTTTCTTTTGGGGGAAGGGGGCAGCTTGATTTTAAGCTTGCGCCAGCAGACTACCTCAGGGATGATTACATGGGTGGGCAAAACAAAGCGGACCATATATCAGAAACCGCGGTTACTAACATATGAAGCGTATCCTGGGAACTAGGTAGCGACTCTCGTAAAAACCAGTGTTGACGTTTAGTATGCTGCACTGTTTTTGGAGAAATCTGTTAAACATTCCTTGTCGATGCATGGGCTAGCAATATAGTCATTGGGTATGGAGTGAAAATAATTTCTCATTTACAAATTACTCGCTTACGGTTAACCCTGAGGCGCGCCATCAAGTTCTTTGTAGCTATATGAGGGCTGGCCAAGGCTGATTAGTGGTCCATGTCTTCCATTGGTTTCTAACAACGTGTGCGTATACAATCATCTAGAAATTGTTTCAAAGTTAGATTTTGCTCGACAAGCTGAACAGCTATAACTAAATTATGCAGTGAGATTTTCCTGCTGTAATTTAGGTATTTGCATTTGACACTTTTAGTCAGACATCAACATATTTGGGGAGATCAAAACGGAAGACTCTGTCGCTATGTGCTGGTGGCTGCTTTTCATTTGTCCCTAATAACGAAAATAGAATGCAGAATCATGTGCATCCCCACCTCTGTGCGAATTGGTTTAAGCAAAGCTTCCTTTGGTTTTGGCCAAAAACGGTGTGCGTCTTCAATGACCATTTGCAAAAGAAAAGCACGAAAGTATAAACCACACGAACAATTTGGACCCATGTTTACTGTGGAACGGCTTGTCAATATAAACTTATCGTGCTCGAACTTGGAAATACCATGCATAGTTATGAAGTAATGAAGACGATAGAATGAGGACAACAATATGTTGACGTCGGAATCGGACAGGCGGCATGGGGACAGTGAAATTATGAATCTGCAATAATGGCAACCGTATGCAAACACATTATGAAAATGGATGACTACCCTAGAATGACAACAACAAATGATGGCGGTAGGAAAAGAAAGCTGGAATGATGACAATGGAGCAACCATGACCACATGACGATGATGGCATGACCATGAAGGCACTGCAACGATAAAAAGACGCCGAGAGCATGAAGATGAAGGAATGAAGAGGGCGGTTTGAGCACGACGGCTTGGTGACGACGCAATGGCGACAACGTAACGATGTAACGATGATGGCATAACAATAATGACGGAAGCAAAACGACTGCCTGATTTCCATCACGTGCTGACCACGGAATGATGAGCCCATAACTATAACAAAATGACGATAATGGCGTGACTACGGCGGTGTGATGACGATGAAATTTCGACGACGGCGTGACCGTGACGGAAGGATGAAGACAGTAGGGGGACGAAGGAACGATCACAATAGAATGAAGCCAATCAAATGATGATGACCGAATGGTTGCGTTGGAGTTAAAATCGGCGCCTGTGTGCAAACATAACCTGTAGCCCGGACCCGCCAATCGTGCAGACAGCAGCAGGTAGCAGCCCCGACAAGCAAACGAGGACTGGAGGGAGGGGGGTAGAAATAAAGAAAAATTATTTAATAGAACATAATCAAATAGAATATTAAAATAATGAAACTATGAAAATATATGTTATGTGAACCGTCTTGTGTAGTGTGGTTGTGTGAAGACACCAGTAAGGTGAAGACCATAGTATTCCGGTGATAGCTACAGCAAGGCCACTAATATTTAATTTCAACAAAGCAACGTTACGACTGGTTCCGTTACAATTGATATAGAAGGCGATAAAATATGCGGAAAACGGGCACGTTCTTACTAATGTAAGCAACTAGGTGGTATGCGAAATGACGCGGCGCAAACTATTGTGGTAAGACTAATGAATATTCGCATTTTTTAACATTTCTCCAGCTTTCTCGGTGAGCATGCGCGAGCAGTCGCTTCTTAAAGGGAAGCTGAAGAGTCTGTCGAATTCAATAAGACGCTCATATACGGATGCGGGAACCTTATAAACCATGTAGGTAAAATTTGAGGGTTCTTTTTTTCAATTAGGAGCAACGTAATCGTCGGTTGAAATTGCGCTATTGCTCCGCCCCCCGTCGAATGCCGCGCGCTGCTGCTGACGCTGACGATGCGAGCGGAGACCGGAAACCGCGGTGTTGTGACGTCAACTCTAGTGTTTCGTTCCTTCGCAGCGTCCGCGACCGTGCCTGACCGCGCTTGTTTCTACGTGCGTGCCATCGTAATCTGCTTCGATCGACCCTGCATTCCTTTGTTGGTGCGTCTGCGTGTATGCAGAGTGGTAGTCAACGTGCGTGGTAGTCAACGTGAGTGGTAATCAACGTGAGTGGTAGTCAACGTGGTAGTCAACAGATGAAGGTCACTACACGTACTGCATGAACCGGGAAGCTTTTCACGCGTTTAAACCGTCTTTGTAGATTGCCGACAGCTTTGGACAGCGCACAAATGCCGACGATCGCATCCCCGCTTACGTTCCACGAGGAGGCATGCAGGAACACAACACTACAGTTGTTTGACCGGAAACGAGCTCACTAGATCGGCGAAAGATCGGCGAGATCACTAGATCGCTTTGCAAGAAACATACTCACCAAAGAGCACTTCCAACACGAGGAGATCCCAAGACTTTGCTTTCGTTCGCGTCGAAAGCACTGCTCGCACCAGCATCGTTTGCTTCTTCGAGAGGCCGGCTCTTCGCAATCGGCTCGTACACGTAGGGAGTAACGCCGAACTCCTCAGAAAAACGCAGTCTCTCTAAATTTTCCATTACCGTCTCAGAAAAACAGCACCAAACTACCTGGCACCGCGCTTCATGTGTAGCGGCAGCGGACGGTTACTAGTGTTGACGTCACGAGGCGCCCGACCAATCACAGGCGGAAACGAGACGCGCGAGCTGGGCGTGTCCGCTGCTGCACTTTTCGTCGAAATAAAATATATTTGCGCTTCCTTTCGCTCAATTTCGATACGATATTCGAATTCGTAGGGTTGAAAACCATTATGTACAGATGTTCACTCATTTTTTCTGGAAAACCTTTCAGCTTCCCTTTAAAGGAAATTTCGGCTGTAATGTGACACACACGTCAGTAGCCTTCAAGCGCTACACTCTTAAGCAAATGTACACCCTTTGATGTGTATACTGGCCACACAACAATAATCGTCATCTGTCTTGCTTGCGTTTCCTTTCTTGAAAACGCTGCGCTCTTTACTTTCCTATCAAGAATGTTCTGTCATGCTGATAGCCGGCAAGCCATTCGTGACTTGGAACCGCCGGGCTCGGCGCGTAAGAGAAATTAATATAGACGAGACAGATGACGATTATCGTTGTGTGGCAAAAGGGTGTAATTCTGCTTAAGAGTGTAGTTCACGTTGGCGCGCGAAAAAAGAAGCTTGAGGGTAGATCATCGGGCTTTTTTGTTTGGTGAACCAGGGTAGAGTCCTGCCATGGGCTTGTAATCAATGAACGTGAAGCGTTCTAGGCGAAACCTCACGGACTTTGCTGCTAATGGTTGATGCTGCCGTCACGACGAATAGCTCGCACACACGATAGCGTAGCACGCACATAATGAATTAACTTGTATCCACCGCTATTCGTGCTGCTTCTACAGATGTTCCGGTGGCCGGCTCTGCTATCTACTGAATTACGAAAAGCACAACACACTGTAGCTAAATATACATTCTTAAGCAAAATTACACCCTTTTGCCTCACAACCATAATCGTCATCTGTCGTGTCCGCATTTTCTTTCTTTAGCGCGGCGAGCACGGTACTTCCAAGTCACGAACGGCATGCCCGTTGTCAGCATTACAGTGCAGTCTCGACAGGAAAGCAGCGAGCGCAGCGCTTTCGAGGAAGGAAACGCAAGCAGGGCAGATGACGACTAATAAGGTATTTGCCAAATATACACCCCAAAGGGTGTACATTTGTTTAAGAGTGTACCTGTGCAATAAATGCAATCACTCAAGCGTACATTTCCTTCAACAAACTGAAGTGTTCAGTAGCTTGTTTACAGAGATTTGGTGCGTCGGTTGGGTGGGCGCCTTGCGTAAGGTGAGTTAGTGCAGATTGTACTGAAATAGTAAGCTGAGCTGATCTGGCTGATCATGCAGATGATATGATGAAATGTGGGCCGGTCCACGAGTCTGTTCAGTATGTGATCGCGTGGACAAGGTGGGTCACTGTGTGTGGGTTTCTGGGTCTAGCTGATGTGCTGGGCAGGCGCTCCATTGCCATGCTGCAAAACAATTTATAGCAGATGTTTCAAAGCGTTTAACTGCTTCACGCATGCTTTTCTGCGCATAACTTCGTAGATTTGCATTGGATCAACGCAATTTTATTTATTTAAATGGCTCGATAAAAAGCGAGACAAAAACCTATCTACCGACCCACCTACTCACTGTTCAGTGGTTAGGCAGTTATGAGGCGTTAATACTTCCCAAGGAAGTGTATACATTTTTTCACTAAATAACACCTTACCGTTCTTTAGCAAGATACAGTACAGTCACAAGTATAAAAGTCTTCGCAGGAAAGCTGGAGTTTAAACTGAGACCGCGAGTGTTCGAGGCCATTTTTCACGGCTCAAGACAAATTGAACCCTGACAACAACACACGGTGCTGAGGACTCCATATTTATCATTGATGTCAGTGCTAAAAAAAGCATTCACGTGAGCTCCCTGCTTTACAATTTCCTGTTTTTATCATAATGAATGCAAAACACTGACAAGCAGAAAAAGGTTGATGCGGATCGTTTAAACCGAAGAGTTCGTTGCTCGACGTACAGAGTGCTTGGGCCACTGGATGAATAAATCGCATATGTCCTCTTAGTCGTGCTATCATGAATTTGTCAAAGATAACACACGCGTAATACGAACGAAGTATGAAATCACGTCTTATTCAATGCCTAGGCACAAACGTTGCAAGTAAATGTCGGCGCATTGGGAAACTTGCTGTCTAAATTGTTCTGAGGTGTGTTTACATCTTTTATGAAATTGGCTTCTTCTTTTGGCGGATCGCGAACTACCTCAACACTCCTAATTTTCATTCGAGGGCTGGGATAATGCCTCCTGTGTCGCACTGGAAAAGAACACAGCGGGATTCGCAACTATGTTGAGCCGCTTTATCTAACGCATCCGTCATTTCATTTCCTTTTACACTGCAGTTTACTGGGAACCACTGCAATTCAACCTGAGGAAACTAGCACAAGGTAAAAGCGGGACCCAATGTTTCGACAAACGGAGTTGTATTTTTAAAAAAGGCAAGTCCACTTGTCGAAACGTTGGCTCCTGCTTTTACCTTGTTCTGGTTTCTCTCATCCTCTTCAATTTCCATCTCCTGCCTTGCCCGTATTTTCCCTGGAACTCAACCTGTTGTTCTCACACTTCTGCTTGAGTTGGTTACTTTAAGAGAGTATTGGTCACATATGCGCCTTTTCGTCTCGGTGTGGCATTTCCAAGACAAGTCGCCGAAGAATCTGTCAGGGCAGCCCACATTCGCGACTGCTTACATTTTATGACAACTCTCTACAGCAATGAACGCAACGAAGACACAGTGTCCCATTCGGTGATTATCTTTACTTCAATTTTTTCCTTGAAGCAAGCAAGCAAGCTTCTCCTGTTGCCTATATATCAGCCTATTATTTTGAGCTTTCGCTCAAGAATTATGGCGCACTGCCTTTGGACCTCTTCGCCAAGTGTGGCAATACATTTTTGTCCGCAATTGCCTCTATGCCTCGATTAGAGGGCAACATCAAATATTTTTTACGACAAAAGTCGCTAGTTCTGTGCTTACTGCGTTGCTAGCTTTCAATAGTTTGTGTTACCGATTCCCCTCAGAAACATGCGATTGTAATGATAAATATGTTGAAAAAGACTGAAAATAAGAATTCACACATATTCCAATCACCAAGCCGACAGGAGCCAAGCAGCGGTAGTGAGGCGGGATGGGACGTTTGTGAAATCTTACTTGAGCCTGATTCAGTATAAATAGCGCGCAAATGGAGAAGGAGAGCAAATGAGAAACACAGGACGAGCACTTTGTATTAACTAGGGGTGTTTGAAGAAGAGCTGTGGAGACCAAATTGTGTATGAATTCAATAGTGCGATGAGCAAATCGAATTGATCGAATAGAATATCGAATAATTTCTGAAGTGTTATTGAATGCGCTATAGCCATATTCCTAATAATACCAAATAACTTGACCATCTTGCCCTCACAACATTAGCAAGTCCGTCAGTGCACACTAAATCATGTAAAATGCGCTATTGAAGGCACAAAGAGAACATGAAAAGCAAGTAAGCAATTTCTTAGCATACTCACGGCACTTTGTAGCAAACGACGTCATGCATTAGGGAGCTTTGTAGGCCAATTAACATGTCTATATAGCTTCAAGACCAAAGCAGAAACGCGTGTCTTCAGCAATGGCAGAGTGAAAAAAGAAAAAAGAAACACCTTTCTTCTGTTCGAATGATCACGCTAAATTGTTTCATTTTTGTATCAAGCTTATTGCAATGAAACAGCTACACATTTACCAAAATGAGAGGACAAATGTATTGTAACAACGTTGTTCAAACGGACCGGCGATCTTGATTCCTTAAGCAGGAGCTGCGCCCAGCGAAGAAACTGACGAGAAGGGACGATGATGAGATGATGAGTGCTACTTAAAGGGACACTAAAGGGAAAAATGATTTCTTCTGCATCAGTAAATTACCGTTCTACAACACCAAAAACACCACACTTACAACGATAAGACGTTTGGTAAGCTAGAAAAAGCGCAAGAACGAAATACGGGTGGCGACGCCTGCTTAAGTTCCCGCACCTGGGGGCTGTGACGTCTTGGATTTTGATGGCATCTTCTAGGGCCTACTAATTATATATAGCGGTACAGATTGACTACATTGTGTTCTAATGGAACCAAATATTAAACATGACAAGTTTCGGGAACCTTCATTCAGCCAACGCGTCCCAAATGCGAAAACATACTTTGGAATCCCTGACATCACGCTGACGTACTGGCGCTGGGGTTTCGGCGCGAAATTCAAATACTGATACTTGGACCTTCATTTTCTCATCTAATAATCAAACTATTATTCTGAAATGACTGTCTGCAGGGTTCTCAAGCAATGCTTCATTAGTCTAAACTGATTTATTATTCCGCTTTAGTGTCCCTTTAAACAGCAGGCAAACGCCCGCACCATTTTGTTGGCATGGAAGTGGGACAACCATGCAGACGCGTCAAACACCGTTTTATTTTTTAGTATAGGTAGGCGTAGCTCGTGACCGTTTTTGTAGAGAGTCATACAATATTTTTTTTACAATATGTAATTTTTAAAGATGTGCTAAGTTACTGGAAACTTGAACACATAGCAAAGACCGAGTAATATATACGGAGAATATTAAGGTTTATTGCAATCTGAAGGACTGACCGCCAATGTCTACGGCAACCGATATATCCTGGCAATGTTTTGTCACATTCAGAGTGAAGTTCAACACATCGCTGGATCTTTCTGCGACTGGAAATCACAGTGAATACAACGCTATGACATATAAGTATACAACGCGTAAGTATCAATTCAGTCTCTCTATCGGGCCCACATATTCTGTGGCTTGTTCTCCACCAGCATAATTCGTGCGACGCACACCTGCCTCCAATTTCTTTAAGGTGGAAAGCCTTCATTTACGCTATATCGGTAGGAGACAAGTCGTGGATTTTTTCCATGCTAAACCGTGAAGCCGAGACTGTCAAGTACGAAAATATTTAGTAAATTCAGGGGTTTTACGTGCGAAAACCACGATAGCATTGTGGAGCACGTTACACATGATTCTTTACCGCGCACCGGAATTTAAGTACATGAGCGTTTTTATTGTATTTTTTTATTTGGCCCATATCAGAATGTAGCCGCCGCGTCCGGAATTTTATCCTGCGACCTCGTGCTTAGCAACAGCGGTGGGTGCGCAACTATGTTGGAGATACAGCGCCCATATCAAATTCTGAAGAATGCGCAACAAGTTCTAATTTATTCAACGTATCGGCTCAAGAACGGCCCAGAACGTGCCCAGAAAGTATCGGCCCAGAAGGTGCACAGTATTCGAATACGAATGTCCAACTGATTACACTCAGCAGTTAGCAAACAGCAAATGTTTTACTCTCCCACTAAGCATCAAGAACACCGATTACGACAAATTCAATGGCTAACAGCGGCGTACAGCACCTACCACACGGAAATTCCAGCTCCTCGTTTAAGGAAACTCACATAATTCACAACGTATTTCAACTTTATATGCTCTACATATTTTTGAAAGGCCACATTATCAAAATGAGGATTAGGTTCAAAGTCTAATTCACAGCAATTTGGTAATTACACAAAAAAGGGCCTAATTACTCAACAAACTTCGCCTTTCCGCTCACTTCGTACCTCAAATATCAAAATCAACATTCCATTTATATTATACTGTTCAAGCTCCAATAATTATCTTCATAAAGCTTTGTACAGGCCTGCAGCTGGGATTCTACGCTACATATGCGGCTGCGTCCCTGGCAACAACGTAGAGAGATAAGGGAAAAGAACAAGAGCTTATAAAGAATTCAGCCACATACGCTTAGGTAAATTTCACTGACGCAAATGACATCGATTTGCCGCACCTGCCCTGATGCACACGCACTTATCCCAGGACATTCGGCCAGCTCATCGACGCATACCCTCTCGCAGCCTCTTGCGGTTGTGGCCTCGCAGGTGTCGGTATATATGTGTCACGCGTGAAGCATGGCCGAAATTAAAGTCGAATTATCGAACCGCCCCTATGAGGGATGTTATCGCGACTGGCGGTTCTTGCAAACGTGCTTTGCTTCTTTGCTTTTTTTTTATGCTTCACCTTTGTTTCCCCACTTTTGGCTAGCGCGTTTCCGAGCCGTCGATCGGTGCCTGGGCCAAGGTCTTGGCACCTACTTGAGTATGCTTGAGGAAACGAAGTAGTAGCGTTCTTTTCGCCGTTAACACTGGCGCGCAACCACACCTTGAATTTTTTTTCTTGTTGTCTCTTTCAGCGCTACAGCTCCTGGACGGGAACATTACCCTTATTTCTCTGTGTTTTTACTAGTCGTGTTGCTTAAACTGGTGACATCACAGCCTAATGCGTGATTTCCTTTGCTTTCGGGCTTCACGGTTTCTCCCTGAGGCACTGTTGAGAATCTGCTGCATTCCCGTCTCGGGCAGCTAGATTGAGATACTCTCTAGAAGTTTCTTCTTACTTCGCGAAGCCCTGCTCGCAGTATAAAGGGGCACGTAGTTATGACTAATTCCTTCGGCCTTCAGCCATAGCCTGGCAAAATAGCTCACGAGTCCACTCAGACTCAGACCAACAAGTTTGTTGGTGCCTGAGTGATCCCGGTTGAGTATAATTTCGCTGAGTCTGAGTCAGCACTGACGAGTAAATGTTGTCGTGAGTTTGAATGCAAATGAGCATAGCTTGTCAAAATACCGGTGAGTTTAAGTGTGAGTGAGCCCTGAACAAAAAAAAATGCATTGTTATTAGTGAGCCTCAGTGAGTTCCGTTTATTTGCTAACGTATCATGGAAAGAAAAGATTTAGTCGTACATTTAATAAATCCTATCGAAGTAAATGCGATGCATACATTCGTGTTTATTTTGGTCTTCTGAAACGCAAAAGTCATGCATAAGTTCGCATTTATTCCCATACCATTCACAACATATGAAGGAATATGAAGGGACGACGGTAGACGTCGAAGCAGCATGATCACAATGACGAGGGCGGCGTATGATGCTTGTCCCGTTTTATATTTGTGGCGTAGGATGGGGCGCCTCTACTTATCACCAAAACGTATCTTTATTGTAGCATATAATCACCCCACGATCTACCCAGTCTGTCGAGGGAAATGCATTTATTGAAGGTGCTCGCACATATTAAGGCATGTATACATGGTGTTTTTAGAGCGTAACGCTTAGGCGCCCATTCCTGTGGCGACCGTCGGCGTCGGCGTAGAGCGAACGAGCGCAGCGAAAGATGAAAGCGAACGTTCCGCGCAGCGGGGAATGAAAGACGCGAGGAAGGAAGCAGAGGAGGAGGGCGCAGGGGTTCCGTGAGGTGAAAAGCGGAGGGGGAAGATATGATGAAAATTGAGGAGAAAAGTGTAGTGTGGCAACGAGAGCTACGCGATGACGCCAGAGTAGCACGCATTGTCTAGGAAGTCTGTCGGGAGCAGCTGTTGTGAATCGCGCCCACGCGTCACCCACGCGCTGGCTCTGGCGATCTCCAGCTTGGCGAGGTAGTCGCGCCACACTTCGCTCTTTTTGCTACGTGCCGCACGAGACAGATTGTCCGCGCCACCCACTACTTCACGAAATGACAACACGTATAGAGCTACGCTGAAATTTCGCCATTTTAGACTGCTATATGTAATTGCTAGAAGGCTCATGTAGCTGAAAGCCCGATTGCAATCTTTTAGCTCACTATTCGAAGAGGTGGACATTATTTGCAAAACAAAAATCAAAATGTCCCCTGAATGAAGTACCATAAAGCTGATTAACTAATTTGTATCCAGGTATATCCCCTTTGAAATAATTCATGAAGTCACACCGGTTTTGTGATATGCGCCATCAATATAGCGGTAAGAGTGTACTGTTGTTCTACCTGCTTTTTTTTTTCTTTACTATTCGTTTTTTAAGTAGACATGTCTAGCGGATACGGTACTGTTAAAGATTAGAGAAGCCTGTGTCACGTTTTGTAACACGGATGCACAACAGGGCATGGGAAGCTGCTTCGTTTGAACAATTTCTGTCATAGATAGTGTGGTTTTGATTAGAGCCGTCGGTATGAACTTTTCCGGAAATTGCAATACCACTGAAATGAACGCATGTTTCAGTACCCTTTATGAATTTAAGGAAAGCTTCCCTGTATGCAGATTCTCAAAAGATGCACTGGTCCTGCCACCATTTTTGTTATTATAGAATACATCGATTTCGCAGAAAGCATAGATAGCTTACTTATCACCTTTTTGCTAACCGGCATTGTTTTTCCGTCAGACGGGCATCGTTTTGTAATTTTGCCCCTCTAGATTTTACGTTTTTATGAAGTTTGATGCCAATTCAACAATCAAAATGTGTGTTTCTTTATGCAAAATAGTCACTTAAAGTGGCGTAAGCGTGGGAGTTCTTGACGCATAAAATAACCTTATGTGTTTAAATCGGCTTATGGTGATATAAGCCCAATGTAGGAATAATGCTATAGAACATTATTTTCTCCAGCCAATATGGTGACTAGATTGAAGCGAAAGATTGAATTCAGGCTCCTTCGTATTTTTATACACTCACGTAAAAATACAGGCTGAGATATGCAAACTATCTAGCAAGCGCTACTCTTTTCATGACAATTTACTGCCCAATGAAAACTGGCGCCGAACTGACATTTTATATACAACTATCCAGCAACATTTTCTACATAAGAAACTCTATGTGAGTTGAGCAGCTAATTATCAGCTTGTAACCTTTTCAGAGGAGCCTGCAAAACTCAGAAAACTGATGTACTTATCTCCACAACAACATTGTATGATATTTGTCGACGACAGAAATTCAACTGAAGATGCACGTGAGTAGCTGCATTCTTGGAAGGCAATTTTGTGCTCGTGACATAATATATATTTTTGCAAAGATAATAATGTGAAAGCATGCAACTAACCAATAATAATAGAAGCAGTAAGGAATAAAAAGAATTCGTACAGTACGCATTTGGAGTACATGCACTCATTTTATATAGGTAGCGTCCGAGCTCCTAGTCTACTTGCACAATAAAAATTAAATGCAGAATCAAAAAATGGCAACATTTAAATCTTGCTTTATGGTCGAGTATCGGAGCACATGAGGAGCCTAGGCATTCATCACTCAATGTACCTGCCCTTATCTTCTCATTTATGTTTCAGCGTACTTCCTTTCCTCATCGTGAACATCTCACTTAATTATTTTGTGCTTTCCTCAGCCCATGGATACTTGGCATGCCACAGCATTGTTCCACTACCGTCTACATTTTCGTACTCAGGGAGAGCTATGGTATGCCGGAAATGTAACTTGTGGAAGTGACCGACACCAGGTGCCTGCCCAAAAAGCGCTTCGAAACGACAAGTTTTAAAACCCATTTATTTCTAATTTACTGATTACTTCTGCCAGGGCTAGAGTTAGCGAATATTTTTTGTGTGTTGACGAAGACAGAAGGAACGAGTTGCTGTCGAGTATGTTCTCGAGCTAGGGCACCTCAAGTGAACAGCGAAGATTAAGGGCCTCCTGTTAATAATTACATAGAAAACAGCATTGCGCTTTACCAGCTTCATAACAACATTGTTCAACCCCGAAACTAGACTAGCAGTCGAATATGCTGTACAGAACTGTATCTTATCAATATCAGAATAAATTATCACGAACGCCCAGGGTATCCCAGCTAACATAACCAAGATTTTCTTTTTTTAAGCGGAACCTTCTGCTCGGCAGAAACCATATGTACGTTGTTAGCAGGAACTTGTGAACCTTCCAAAATTTAATTGTAGTATTTATTCAATCACCGCCGAAATGTAACATGTTAAATATTTAATAACAATGCATCAATCGATACTATGTTTTGAAATGGGAGTAAACATATCTCAGGTGTTAGCGGCACACTACCCTCTCCGTGGCTTATCTCGTGTTTTTCAAATGCATGGAACCAAGCCAAAAGTGGTCAGGCCCTCAATAGTGGCATCATTGTTCGTGTGTGTCCGAAACTTCCCGATTACTTTGCCTTCAGGAGATCCTTTGTTGCTTCATCGGTTAGTTTACAAGATGTTCTGCGAAACCATAAAACAAAAGCGCTGTAAAGCTGTGCAGTTTTCCTGCGACACTAACTTCTTATCCCGTGACATGTTGCAGACCTTGCATTTCGCAGCTTTTTGTACATTGCAGCTGAAATGGTACTTCGAAGTTAGACGTAACCTTACGATGAACAACGACGAAGAGGAGCTCTGGATGTACATTGATTATATATTTCACTGTAGCACACTTCCAAGTTCTTTCAATAGGTAACCGTGGTAACTGACAGTCACCTTGAACGGTAACTAAGCCATCCTAATGAAAATTTAGGCGAAGCGCTTGCTTTACTTCATGTAGCAAATGGAGTTGATCTTTTCCTTCATCAAACCCTAACACTATTCTCAAGGTACTTTTGCGCTGACACGTGATGAGCACCTCCTACCAGCCATCAGGAGCTGGTTTTAATGCGATTACCATTCTTTGCGCACTTAACGCACTTTCCGTTCGAACATCCGTCCGTCCGCCCGTCCGACGGACAGCCATTGACAGCCATTGTCTGTCTGTCTGTCTGTCTGTCTGTCTGTCTGTCTGTCTGTCTGTCTGTCTGTCTGTCTGTCCGTCCGTCCGTCCGTCCGTCCGTCCGTCTGTCTGTCTGTCTGTCTTTCTGTCTGTCTGTCTGTCTGTCTGTCTGTCTGTCTGTCTGTCCGTCCGTCCGTCCGTCCGTCCGTCCGTCCGTCCGTCTGTCTGTCTGTCTGTCTGCCTGTCTGTCTGTCTGTCTGTCTGTCTGTCTGTCTGTCTGTCTGTCTGTCCGTCCGTCCGTCCGTCCGTCCGTCCGTCCGTCCGTCCGTCCGTCTGTCTGTCTGTCTGTCTGTCTGTCTGTCTGTCTGTCTGTCTGTCTGTCTGTCTGTCTGTCTGTCTGTCTGTCTGTCTGTCTGTTTTCCCACCAACTTGTGTCACTGGTTCTCCATTGTTTAATGCGTAGAGCACGGGCTGCTCTGCGGAGGGAGCCGGCTGAGGGAAGCGCTCCGAAATACGTCACAAGTTTCTGAAACTGATGTTAACGAATGTCTTCCGCAACCTACCATGGACGATCTGCCCTAATTATCAGAAATAAAAAGTGAAATGAATACTCACAAGAAACGCAAGCAAGAAACTCGAGGTTTTCTTATGTTATCGTGGGTAATATAAATTGGCTTTTATTCGCATAGGTCTCGCCGTTTAATAAAACGTCCCCCGCATGATAGCTTGCACACATTGCAAGTTCATTTTGTTGTTGAGTGGCATGCATTCGACGAAGTTTGGTCCAGTAATTCTAGGTGCGTGAAATATATTGCTGCTTAAATAAACATTTATTATGGCGATAGCAATTATATGGATATTTCTGCCGTCGGCGTCACCGTGAGCTTCCCTATAAAGTCCAAAGGCGATAAAATTGTCGCCGCGCGCCGTATGCTGTATGTGCGAATGAAAGCGTGTGACGGTGAGCCGGTGATGGCGGATCAATCTCACGCACGCAAGGGAGCGAAGCGAGGAGAATGCGCGCCGTCTTCCATCGCGCGAGACTCCTGGGCAATGTAAAGATGGGGGGAGGATTTCTCCTCCGGGCGGCCTGGGCGGGCGGCTGTATCTTGAAAGATATCTGCGACGGGGAAACATTCCTGTGTGTGCTGTTTCCGTGGCTCAGTTCGCGTTGATGCGAAACGCTGCACCAAGGTCACCTCACTCGCTGCCTCTGTTGCTGCTGCCGCACTTACTCACTCCAGCGTTTTAACAGTGAATTTTCTCGGTCATTGAGTGGGATGTGTTCATGTATGCTTCAAGGCGCGTGACACCATGGGTAGTAATTTAGTTAGTATGCCCATGTTTACACATTTATACGGGCCATAAAACTACTATACTTACTTCTTATAACTGTCCACTAATTTGATATCGCAGTCAATTCTTCGACTTTCGGGCCAAACTGTGCACGTTTTTGGTACAGCGCTGTAATACCATTTATAGAAGCGCAAACTTATCAATCCGCAAGATTAAGCAACGCATACAGCATAGAGTTTCTGCCTATGACAGAGTGACCCCATTCACCATGACGTATTTAGCTTTCAGGATATAACCATGTTCTTCCACAGGTTCGCTACTTGTTAGTACTGTTAGCGCCTCCCTTCTGCTTTCTTTTTTTCATGGTTTCCTTACCTTAACTTTATTCCCCTGTGTAAGATGTCAAACGGAATGCGTGTCTGGCTGACCACCCTATTTTTTTTCTCTCACCTCTTCTTTCTCACTAGTAAACAACATAAAATACTATTTACAGGTGGTTTGCAATATTTGCGGGCTAGACCTAGAAGTTCAAACCTGGTATCATTCAGAATGATATAATCTAATTGGTATTGTTTAACGTGCGCATCAAGGCAAGCAATGCTTCCCGTTTTTGCCGAAATATAGCTGCTTTGGCGACTGATTATATCTTCTAGAGTCAGCGGTTACTAATTTATGGGCGCTTCATTGCACGTGCGTACAGGCAAATCTAAGCATATCTCCTTGTTCTCATATTTTAGTCCACTTTCTCATTTCTCCAGTGCCACGTAACCAATTGGGATGACCATGACTAACCTTCCTGCATTTCCCTTATCATTTCTTCCTCTCTTCCACGTACGAATTTCAATCCGTTCTTGAGGATTTCTGAACTTCATCAGAGATATTGAGAAAAGCACAACGTTGCTAAGGTCCGCTTCCCTTCAGCGTTGACAAACGCGCTATATGCAGATTCTTCTATGTTAGCGAGAAATTCCCCCCCCCCCTCACACATCCGCTTAATTACTTTCCCGCAGTATTCCCTAGCAGCGAGAGAGGGTAGCTTTTACTAAGAGAAGCTGCTCACTTTCGCCTAAACATCTTCAAGGTCCTTTAGCACTTATAGATTTTTTATTTCTTTGACAACAAAAAGCTGCGCGAACAGTGCGCAATGTTCAAACACAATTCAATGCCTAGGAATTCTACTTTGCGTGTGGGCGACTTTGGCTGTTGGACTCGCGTCATCTTGTATTTTATTGTTATTTTCTTTAAACCTGCTAACCAACTCCCCCGAATTCCCATCTTCAATAGAATTTGAAAATTGCGCTTTTTTGTTGTCGGTAAGTGCTACTTGAAGATACATCTTCCTGGTGCTATAATTCATAACTGTATCGATTTGATAGGTTCATGTGGGGGAGATTTGGTAGCGGATTGGTTCATTGGACTCTTTAAGCAAAGAGAAATAGAGACCACATCTGCCATGTGCGTTCAAAACTTTAGAGTACTGCTGACATTCCTTAAGGGGAATCCTTTGCACTCATCTTGTAAAATTATTGCAATGAAAAATTGTTTTCTGGTTCATGCTTTCAGGATGTCAACTACTTATGCCAGAAAGCTACGCAAACGATACCATTCCTGAGGATTGCCAAAAAGTATACGACGGTAACTGTGCTGGACCACTGAATCTGACAGTATACTATCCATGGTGTCAACATTTACCCGAAATATCCGTGGAAGAACTTCAGAAAAGAATGGCTGCTATGCGTCCTCCTAAGCAGCCTTGATGAAAGTGCAATACAGAACACTGAGTTAAGCATTAGTTTAAGTTCATTTATCTCTGTGGCAAGAATAAACACTAGTAAAAGCAATCTCATTCCTTACTCTGCACATAAATGAGCGATTTGCAGAAATTTGTAATCATAAAATAGTTTGCTGAAAGTTTGCTGAAAAAGCTTTACACAGTAGAATCTCGGTAAATAAATATCGCTTATACTGAACTACAACTTACGCGGAAGACAAACCTTATGGTTGGTTCGATTCACATTGGTGCAATGCAAAAACCAACAAAAAATTGCTCACCAGAAACACAATTTTTTCAAGTCCAAGCAAACAGAAATAACATTATAGCCGCAAATCAAACACAGCGACCAATATCAGCGGTATCGCAACATACATCACTATTTGGGTGTTCTTATTTCGGGTTTTCTTTCCATTTCTGTAAGTAATCTCCAAGGCGTCTTCCTGTGGTTTCCGTGTTTTGGCAATGTCGATGACTTTGTACAGCGTTCCCGACGGCGGCATATAAACACCCACACAATGCGCTCACGCTGCAGATCAAATTTATCTATGAGTTAGAGTTGTGGCTCCGCTATAACGGCTACACCTTTTTTCTCAAAAACCTATTTGTCTCTGTTTGTAATCATGTCTTGTTCTTTTACCGGCTATATTTTTTTGTCTGGAAAAAGCCTTCGTATCTATTTACAATCATGTTTTGTGCTGCTAGCGCGAATCAGCCGCTTCGTACGAGAAGAAACTTTCTAAGAAGCTATGTAATCAGATCTACTGCACCTTGTATCAGCTGTTGACGATAAAGTATCAACCCTTTAAAAGAGCTTCTTGTGCACCTTTGAGCTCAATGTCACGGGAACTTAAACTCCTCGTAAGGGCACCTTATTAACCTGGTTCGTTAAGGTTCTGTTTAACGAGTTTACTGTATTTGAGAACTGAAAAAATGAACGTAATTTCTGAATGTCTGACACATATTTATCTGTATACGAGAAAAGAAGTGAAAGAAAAAATAACGTTCCATAGCAAAAATGCACTTAAGGGTAATAAAATTTCACCGACGATTACGATACTCCATAAGACGAAATTTGAGCGCTGCTCTATTCGTGAAAGAAGTATGCGTGCCAATATTTTGTATTAGGATTATATAGGTACACGGTTTATATTGGGAAGAGAACGCTAAATGTGAGCAGCGTGTCTGGCGCGGACAGTCTGTCTCGTGCGGCACATTGTAACGGAGCGAAGTGAAGCGCAACTGCCTCAGTGATCGGGATATCGCGAGAGGCAGCGTGTGGGTGACACGTGGGTGCGATTCATCGGAGCCGCTGCAGACAGACTTCCGATTATGCAGCGCTTCGTTTCCGTATGTGGTATTGTTGGACGTACGAACCGGATGCCTTATGAATGGTGTCATCGGTGAACAGACGACGGCGCTCTACTTTGGCGCTATATCGTCGCTGCCGAGCCCCTCTTTCGCAGCACTACGCTTTTCTTCTCACGCTTTCACCATACCCCGATCCTTCGCTTTCCGCCTCATGGTTCCCCTACACCCTCCTGCTCCGATTTCCATCTCATGCTTTCTTCGCTATTGCCGCCTTTCGTCCCCCGCTGCGTTCCGCGTCCGCTCTTTCATCCTTCGCTGTGCTCGTTCGCTCGGTTACAATGAGGACGCCGACGCTCAAAGCACGTTCTACTGGAAGCTTTTGGGATAAAGCTAGACCAATCGAACGATCAGTACTTGATAAATGAGCAGGAAAGTGAAACCAATGTCACGCCGTCATCAGAATGTCCCATCACGGAGGCTATAACAACGTTAAACGTTGTTTCTCTGAATTTTAGTTAGGCGGCAGCACCTCCTTGACAGCTTCTATGTATACAAAAGGCGCGTAAACTCAAACGTGCAGCTGGTTCGGCAAGTTCTCGTAGTTTTTTAATCTTATGGCTGCTATTCTCGCCTATGTTGCGCATTATATTGGGCTTCACATTTACTGAAACATGCAAAGATCTAGTGGGAACATCCCAAGTTTGAGAGTGCTTGGTCGTTAACACCATCAGTAGTCTGTGACATACTTTATCGAACGCTTTCGCGAAAGCGTTCGATAATGTATGCCACAGATTAGTGATGGTCAAGCTTTCAGCACTGAACTTAGATCATAAATTACTGACATGGATAGAATACTTTATTTAACAATAGACTTCAGTATGTCACGGTTAACAATCACGATTCTTCACCATCGTATGTTCCATCTGGCGTGTCTCAGGGCTCAGTTTTAGGTCCAATGTTTTTCTTAATCTACATTAATGATCTACCAAGTTGTGTTTCTTCTAATATTCACCTTTACGCTGATTATTGTGCAAATATCGCGAAATTAATAGTGAGCACAATGAACAGATATTACAATCTGACCTATATTTCATAACTGTCTGGCGCAATAAGTGGCTCATGGAATTAAACATTAACAAATGCAAACTAATGCGTGTTTCTCGCAGAAACGAACGCCGCCCAATTTATAAACTTAAATGTACTACGCTTGAACAAGTTTCATGCTATCTTTATCTCGGAATCAATATAACGTCTGATCTAACATGGAAAATCCACGTCACCGTAATAATTAATAATGCAAATCGAGTGCTAGGATACTCACGTCAAAATTGCAGTAAGTCTCCAATAGAACTAAAATTGCTTCTTTATAAAACACTTGCGCGCCCCAACTTATAATATGACGCTGCTGTTAGGGATCCTGACAGTGATAACCTTATTAACGCACTGGAATTGATTAAAGATAACGCCACACGTTTCATACTAGCCAAATATTTTCGTACAACCAGCATAACAGCAATGAAAGCCAGTTTAGCGTTGTCTCAGTTATCACTACGCAGAAAAGTTTTCCGCATATGTCTATTTCAGAAAGTCTACCATCATCATCATCTACAGCTCATCCTCCACCTACGTTCCTTTCCTCGCGCGTCGATCAAATTAGTTATGTGGGTTATGCATCCTCTCGCACAAACACATTTCTACACTCTTTCATACCAAACACTTGTGGGATCCGCCTTCCTGCCAATCTTCTTTCCGTCACGGATCGTGCTTTGTTCATACAATCCTTATTTGCATTGTTTCATTGTAACTAACTGTGCCATAATGCGAGTCATTTTGTTTGTATCACGCTGTTCGTTTTTTTTTTGTTCTTTTTTTGCTTTGTTCATATTTCTTGTATTCTGCCTTAATAGTTTTTGGTATTGGTGTTCCTTTTGTACAACCTAGTATAACTTACCATCCCTTTGTAACCACTCCCCTCTACAATGCATGTGCGTTTGAGGGTATTTAGAATAAAGGAATTAATTAAGTATAATTAAAGCCTGTGAGAAAGCGATGCCTTAGAAACTACCAAGCGCAACATCCTTAGGAATTAAAAACAAGACAGGAATCGTATTCTGTGGGTCAACAGAGCAAACGCATAAAACAATGCCGTGATTCATACCACGAAGACACAGGAGCGCACTTGGGCACGGGCGCACAGAATTTGGGCGCCTGAAGAGAAGAACCAAAACACGCGTTCGGAACGTTGAATTTTTACTTTTACTCGCTTAGCACCATAGCCAGGAATAAGGGACATTTCCTTCAGTTTCCTTTTTTTGCCACCACGTGGTGTATCAACCTTAAAGATTTCGAAAGTAGCGCCATTACGTATGTCATGACGGAAAACTAAAGAAAACAACTAAGAATGACGCACAAGTAAAGAAAAAGAAGCACACCCAGAGGCCGTCGCTTTCCCTCGGTACATGGAAGCGAGTACGCTTATGTATCAGCGTTATCTCGGAGATGGCCAACTAAGTGCTGCACTATCAGTGAATCGACGATTTCGCTAGACACCTCGCCAGACAGCGCGTCGGCATTCCGGAGAGATGTCTGGCGGAGATTATGGCTCCCGCGAAGCTTCCGTTGAATATGTTTTTCTTGAGCGCGCTTCTTCCTCTTTTTTTGTTCTGCAACATGGTGACCACGGGCTTGCAGATACTTGAGGCTTCTGTTTCATGGGTTTTCTATTGAACCGGTGTGACCCCTTGTTTAACAAGAAGCTTTAACTCGGGCCTATCTCCAATGCCGGCTACTCAAATACATGTAAAACGCAGGAATGATTTTTTGAAAAAACCGCCCAACCGATTTTAATAAAATTTGTTGCATTTAAGAGAGAAAGGTAACTTGCCGTGACAGTAGCAAATAGAATTTTGGTTTAGACAATGGGATTTTTCACAAGTGTTGCAGGAAATCGGTAAACTTGAATACATGAACGGAAACATGAAGTTTACAAATCCTCCACTCAGCCATGCAAAACAAATACGCATTTCTATCAACTGCATCTTTTGTAGCATCAAAAGCGAAGAAACTTTATGCGCGAATTTACAACTTATGTGTATTTGTTACAATGGTATTTTTTTTTTTTTTGCAAGGGTGTTGCCAATGCAACATTCACATACAGGCGTTTGCCGGCTTTCAAGACGACGTCTTGTATTGGATTCGCGATATGAAGGCCTTAGGTTATCGTCATCCTTGGCGATGCCGCATAGGTTGGCTGGTTACAACGAAAGGACCTTGCTTTGCCGCCGAGGTATGCGACAAACTAGGAACACGTCAAGCAGCACTACTGTCATGAATGGATTGCAGCTGATAGCTTGTGCAAGCCGGCTGCCTCATGCCCGCTCTGAGTCCGACCAGCGCATTTCGACGCACGGAGCTCCTCATGGCCACTCCTTCGATGCTGCGACAGGGAGCAAGTGCGCTGCAGGCCTCCAACCGAGTACAAGTGGAAACCGAGTACAAGTGGAAACTGAGTACAAGTGTAGCACACGCCAGGTCGTAAACTGCATAGTCGCATACCATTTACGCAACGAAGCTTGCCAAGATTGCTATCATTTCAACGTAATGTCGTTCCACTGGAAGCTTTTTGGAGAAAAGGCAAATTGAACGATCGGTACTTCTGAGACAAACCCAAAAGCGGAACCAACTTCATACCAACATATCAGTGCTAATCAGGGAGGCTATACCAACGCAAAACAATGTTTTCCTTAAATTACGCCAGGCGGCAGCACGTCCTTGACCACTCCTTTTTACAAAAGGCGCGTCAACTCAAACATGCAACTGGTTCGGCAAATTCTTCTACTTTCTGAATATTGTGCCGCTTATTCTGTCCTATTTTCCACGATATATTGGGCTTTATATTTACTAAAACATAAAAAGAGCTATCCGCAACATCCAGAGTTGGACAGGGCTTACTCGTTAACAGCATAATTTAAACATGGTGAAGAAACGAGGCCTACCAAAACCGCCAAGTGCTACATATTTAGGAATTAGAAACAAGACAGGAATCTCATTCTTCGAGTGAAAAGAGCCGAGTCATGAAATAGTGCTTTAATTGATACCATCACCTCAGAGAAGAGGACTTCGGTACAAATAAGCGCTCCGAATTTGGGCGCGTGAACAGAAGAATAGCGCGTCCGAAGGGCCAGATTTTTATATTTTCTCGCTTAGCACATATGTAAGATGTGTCCAACTCTTGGCTAATCCCCACGAATGTGTTTAAAGACTAAGGTTTTCATCATCGGCAGCAGCAGCGTGGGTGTATTGTCTTCTTCTCTCCGTTACAATGGCGCAATCTAGAATGAATAAACCTGCCTTAATGGATTCCAGCCTTCAGTGTCTCCTCGTGGTTATTTCGCGTGATGGGTCCCTCACCACACCGTCCCGAGACGACGTCCAAGCCTCCTCGGCGGTTTTAGGAGAGTGCTCCACCGCTAACCCCTTCTATGCAATCGCGAAGCTCACACAATTCCTGCTTATGACTATAGGGCCTTCGCATGCATCTGCGGTTCCGCCGTGCTTCGACAACACACAGAGGCAGAGCTTATGTTATGGGACCCGTCCTGCCTAGGAACCCTATGTCCGCTTTCCATGGCGAGGATATGCTCCCGGACGCTACTTCGAAGTCCAGCGCACTAAAACATACCGTCCATGCTTCCATCGCGTGGAACCGGTTGCCGTGACTACCATAATGAACGAGCTGTCCAAGCAAAACATTCCTCGTTCTCGGGCACCTGGATCGACAGCCTGGCAGTGACAAGGCACTGCGAATTACTCCAGCCAGCATTCGTGAAAATACAGGCGTTTGGCGGCTTTCAAGACGACGCCTAGGATTAGATTCGCGATATAAAGGCCTTAGGTTATCGTCATCTTTCGCGATAGCGCATAGGTTGGCTGGTTACAGCATAAGGGCCTTGCTTCGGCGCGGAGCCATGCGACAACTACGAACACGTCAAGCAGTGGTCCTGTCATGAATGGATTGCAGCTGATAGCTTCTGCAAGCCGGCTGCCTTATGGTCGCGCTGTGTCCGACCAGCGCCATTCGACGCAAGGAGCTCTTGAGGGCCACTGCTTCGATGCGGCCGCAGGAAGCAGGTGCGCTGCAGGCCTCCAACCGACTACAAGTGGAAATTAAAATCTGGCGTGTGCCTTAAAGCGAAACCCACTTCTGAACACTATTTGCAGGTTCCGTGAGATGGCACCACCTCTTAGGAAACTTCCGCATATGAAAAATACAGACAGGAAGACGCGAAGTAAAGCTCCTAAAGTGGATGATGTAGGAGCCAGTTCATAAATTGCATAGTCGCATTCCAATTCCACAACGAATCTTGCCAGGAATACAAACATTTCAACGTAATAAGGTTCTACTGGAAGCTTCTGGTAGAAAAGGCAAACTGAACGATCAATACTTGTGAGACGAACCCAAACGAAACAACTTCATGCCAACCGAGCAATGCTAAATCACAGAGGCTTTAACAACGTCCTGACAATGTTTTCTCTAGCGCACGCCAGGTGGTAGCACATCCTAGACTGCTTCTTTTTAGAAAAGGCGCGCAAACTCGTACGTGCAGCTGGTTCGGCAAATTCTCCTGCTTTATCAATATTGTGCCGACTATTCTCGCTTATTTTGCACGATTTATGGGGCTTTGCTTTTACTAAAATTTAAAGAGAGCTAGCGGCAGCATCCAGAGTTGGAGAGCGCTTACCCGTTAACAGCAGAATTTAAACCTGGTGAGGAAAGGAGGCCTTCGAGATCGCCAAGCGCTACACCTTTAGGAATTAGAAACAAAACAGGAATCCCATTCTCTGAGTCAAAAGAGTCGAGTCATAAAATAATGCTGTAATTCATGCCAGGAACACAAAGAAGAGGACTTGGGCTCAGGCGCTTGAAATATTGTGGCGTGACCAGAATAACTAAAAAACGCGTTCGGAGGGCAGGATTTTTATATTTTCTCGCTCAGGATGTATGTAAAATGTACCCAACTCTTGGCTAATTCCCACGAGTGGGTCTAAGGAGTAAGCTTGTCATCATCGGCAGCAGCAGCGTGGGTGTATTATTGTCTGCTTCTCTGCATTACAATGGCACAATCCAGAATAAATTAACCTGCCTTAATGCATTCCTACCTTCAGTGAGCCCTCGTAGTGCTTTCGCGTGATGGGTCCTCCACCACACCATCCCGAGACGACGTCCAAGCCTCCTCAACGGCTTTAAGGCACGGCTGCATCTGTGATCCCTTCTATACCATCGCTAAGCTGACATAACAATTCCAGGTTATGACTAGGGCCTTCGCATGCATCAACGGTTCCCCCGTACTTCGACAACACACAGAGGCAGAGCTTCGGCCCCTCTGTCTTGGGCCCGTCCTGTCTAGGAACGCCATCTCCGCTTTCTTTGGCGAGGATATCCTGCTGGGCACTTCTTCGACGTCCAAAGCGCCAAAACATATCGTCCGCGCTTCCTTCGTGTCGAACCGGCTGCCGTGGCTACCATAATGAATGCACTGTCCATGCACACCAATCCTTGTTCCTCGGGCAGCTCGATCGACAATCTGGCAGTGACGAGGTGCTGCGAATTACATCAGCCAGCTTCGCGAAAATGCAGGCGTTTCGCGGCTTTCAAGACGACGCCTTGCTTTGGTTTCGCGATATGAATGCCTTAGGTTACCATCACTCTTGGCGATACCGCATAGCTTGGCTGGTTACAGCAAAAGGACCTCGCTTTGGCGCCGAGGCATGCCACAACTACGAACACGTCAAGCAGCGCTCCTGTCATGAATGTATTGCAGCTGACAGCTTCCGCAAGCCGGCTGCCTTATGCCTGATCTGAGTCCGACCAGCGTGAGTCGACGCATGGAGCTTCTGAGTGCCACTGCTTTGATGCTCCGGCAGGAAGCAGGTGCGCTGCAGGCATCTGAGTACAAGTGTAAATTCAAATCTGGCTCCTGCATAAAAGCGAAAGCCAGTTTTCAACACTATTTGTAGCTTCCGTCAGATGGCACAGCCTCCTGGGAAACTTCTCCATACAAAAAATAGAAACAAAGAGAGAAGACGCGAAGTAAAACCCCTAAAGTGGGTGATGCAGGAGCCAGATCGTAAACTGCATAGTCCCATACCATTTACACAGCGAAGCTTGCCTATATTGCAACCACTTTGGCGTAATTACGTGGTACTGGAAGCTTCTGGGAGAAAAGGAAAATTATATGATAAGTACTTGTGAGACGAACCCAAAAGCGAAACCAACTTGAAGCAACTCAACAATGCTGATCACGGAGGCTATACCAACGTCAAAACAACGTTTTTTGTAAACTACGTGAGGTGGCAGCACGTCCTTGCTCGCTTTTTTTTTTTGCAGAAGGCGCGTAAACTCAAACGTGCAGCCTGTTCGGGAAATTCTCCTAGTTTCTCAATATTGTGCCGGTTCCTCTCGCTTATTTTGCACGATATATTGGGATTTTCATTTACTGAAACATAAAAAGAACTAGCGGCAGCATCCAAAGTTGGAGAGCGCTTACTCTTTAACAGCATAATTAAAACCCCATAATTTTTAAAGCTGGTGAGAAAACCATGCCTCCAAGCACATCTTTATGAATTAGAAACAAGACAGGAATCCCATTCTCTGAGTCAAAAGAGCCGAGTCATGAAATAATGCTGTAATTCCTACCATGAACACAAAAAGGGGACTTGGGCAGTGGCTCTCGAAATTTGGGTGCGTGAAGAAATGAGGAAGGCGTTCGGAGGGTGGATTTTTATATTTTGTCGTTTAGCACGTATGTAAAATGGGCGCGACTCTTGGCTAATCCCCACGAGTGGGTCTAAAGACTAAGGTTTTCATCATCGGCCGAAATAGCGTGGGTGTATTGTCTGTTTCTCTCTGTTGTCAGGGCGCAATCTAGAATCACTTAAACTGCCTTAATGCATTCCTGCCTTCAGTGCGTCCTCGTGCTTTTTTCGCTCGAATGGTTCCTCACCACACCGTCCCGAGACGGCGTCCAAGCCTGCTCAGCGGCTCTAGGGCAGGGCTGCACCGGTGATCCCATTTACGCCATCGCTAAGCTAACACAACAATCCCACGTTATGACTAGGGCCTCCTGATGCATCAGCGCTTCCGCCGTACTTCGAGAACACACAGAGGGAGAGCTTCGGCCCCTCTGTCTTGGACCCGTTGTGCCGTCGTGCCGTGTTTGCGCTCCTGTAAGGAATGGATTGCAGCTGATAGCTTCTGCAAGCCGGCTGCCTTATATGCCTGCTCTGAGGCCGACCAGCGCATAGAGTTTCATATTACTATAACTTGAGAGAAATCTGGCGCTGCAATAGTTCAACTATCATAGGAATGAAGGGAAGTAGAGGCTACGGATTGGTATTCTGTTGACTTACGAACTATTCTACAGGTATTTCTTGGCAGTTTTTGGATTCGCTCAATGCGCAAATCCGATAACCTGCAGTGGTACAGTGCGACGCAAAGCTCTCTGCCTTTTTTCTGTTGCTCGAAGTGGCTGGGCCGCTGTTTGTGTCGCAGTTTGGTGCCGAAGCCCTGACGAGAAAGCGACGTGCGGTATCCTAAATGTTGAAAGAACGCGTTTTAACCGGTTTGGCCTTGGTCTGTTAAGTGTGATAGGTTGGCGCTGTAGCGTTACGTGCTTTTTGAAACTCGATCAGAAGAGTAAAAATAAGGCACTCCTGATACAAGACAGACAATTGTATTCCTGGTGGCTTGACTATCAAATTTGATTGAGGGCTTCATTACGCATTCCTCTTTTACGCGGTCATTGAAATGTGTGTTTCAGTACATTTGAAAACACAAACTTACTTGTGGTAGGAAAGGTTGCCGCTTCCTGGCTGTAGTCTGCTGTCGCAAAATGGGTAAGTGCAAAGCCATGCCATAACAGCTGCTGGCGCACGCTTCATAAGCGGTACGTCAATATAGTATGCAATGAAGCACACTCGTAGGAGGCCACCAGCGTCCTAGCTACCACTGCAGCAGATGTGCTTAAAAGCATGTGAAGACGTTCAGCAATCATTACAGCCGACGCAGCCTTTCGAAAGAGCGAGAGAATTCGCAACGGCCTGTCGGCTCCGAGACAAATCTCGCGTTCACAGCGAGCAGGAGTCGGAGCAGACGACACTTGTAGCGTTCCTCTCAAAGATGCAAAACCTCCTCCTACTACAACATTTTTGCTTCCATAAATACTTTATGAGTATTTTTATATAGGTACACGCACGGTTGTTATTGCTGTTGTAAAAATAAATAAATAACTATTCTGTGATGTTAAATCGGGAACAGATTAACAGAGGAATGCCTACCCTGATGTGCCCTGGTGGTAAACAGTGCTTCAATCTCAATCATACACACTATTCGTAATCTTTTGTGTATTATATTAGGGAATGCAGTAATAAAATTTCATTTTATGCCATAATAATTGAGTGTAGTTTCCTTTACTGCGCCGCAAGAAACGTAACTGGTTTAAGCATTGAAGTCAATCCGAAACCTGTACAGAGTACTATACTATGCTTGAGTGGGCGGAACGACGCTCTCTCGCTGAGGCGCCGTGTATGGAAAAATTTTGCAAGGGCGCTGCGAGCGAACTAGATGAGGTGGTGACGCGCTTCGCGGCATATTCAACATAATTTCGCTGCGGGCCCTGAGATCGGTTGCGCGCGCCCGCTCTTATAATAGTGCTTTATTTCCACTGCAAATTTTGATTAACACATTTTTGCCACGTATATATCTTTCAGGCATGTGTTATACAGCACGACGTCTTCAATTTTGCTGTCGTTGTCGAGTGTACCGTCTGCTAGCGAGCGCGCGTTCGTTGCGCGGACGCTGGCGGACGCCCAATTCTTGTAAAAAGTCTGTGCAGTCAAATATTTTATGGTTTTACTTCCAATGGGGCGCGCGCGACTCTTGTCGGCCGGTACCAATTGTAGTTTTAGCCAGGCGAACTGCTGGTTTTAACGTTGTTTTCTAAATGTAAAACTTAATTTTTGCCACAGAGGACGCCTATCTGCGACATGAATCTACGTAAGAAAACGTTATTGATATCGTGTCATTTGACATGCCTTTCTTGTTCGTGGAATATTTATCAGGGACAATCATCAAAGAAAGCAATATTATAGTGAGATAAACAAGGTTCATTAAGTGCGCGGCGCGAAGAGCTGCCATTGACCAATGTACTTCTAGGTAAATCTAAGTGTACATAGACAAATATCCCCGCGGCATATATGCATGAGAAAAATTATAAAATATTCTAAATGCACCGATTGAAAAAGTGAGAACCCCCGTCTGGAATAAGCGTGTTTCCTTTAAAAGCTGCACCAGCCCTAAGTGAACCAATAGATTTTCCAAGAAAAGGAATCAAGGCAATTATTGGACTTTAATATGAAGAACAATGTTAGGGACAAGATATTGCCTATGTACTCAGACTCAATCGGCGAGACCGGGAAGTCTTTATAAAAGTAATCTCCGTGGCTTCCTTGCGGTCTCCTCCAACGTGCCAGCAGACGAAATGAAGTAGAAACATATAGTCTAATCGAATGGTATTTGCTATTCGGATCGTATTCGACTTCAGAATTCACTTTTAAAAATTATTGAATAGCCGTTTGCGCTCGAATGTAAGGAATAACAACACTTTTTAACCCTCGAAGGTGAGGGGCCCATGCGAATGAGGACTATTATTCCAAATGATTGCGCCACTTGACAGTCGTGGCTGTGGCGCCGAGGCGCACCAGTACCTTAGAGAATTAACCCACGGCTACTAATCGGTTCCGGTGAACAAGTTCCTAGCTGTCATTCAATATAAACGCCCCGTTTTGGAACAGCCTGTAAATCTGCGAACTTGATTCTGGCAAGGAAAACATTTTTTTGAGTCGCACCATGTCTGCAAGACTCTAACCCATTAAAACTGAGCGCCCAGTGTAGTACTACACTTATCTTCAACGAACACGGCAGATCTACAAACATGTATGCGTGTATGTGAGGCATGCCGTTCCTTTAAATGCTTCAGTATTGCTTTTATGATAGTGCACCGGATAACTGAAAGCAGCCGATTATGTTGCAGAAGCTGCTTAGTTGAGCGCACGTACAGTCGTGAACGGCATTACATTGAAGGTATGAATTATAAGATAGGCGTAACACGCTTTTATCAGTAATCAGACTCGAGAATAATTTCTTTCGTTTACACCCCCAGAAAAAAGCTGAAGGACGCAGCTACCTCCATTTTTTTCTTGTTCTTTTTTACTTGAACAAATTCTAGCGTTTTACGTCTGGCGATATGCTTATGAGGCACCAAGTTCACTTCTCACCCCCTGGGGTCCTTTAACATGCACCTAAGCAGGATTACTAATTACGAATCGAATTCCGCGACCTGGTTACGACCTGTGAGCTCGAGTTCAGCAGCGCAATGGGATATGCACTTAACAGGGAAGGTGTTAAGGGCTACTTTTCCCACTATCACGTCCGCCTGCAGAAAAAAATCCCGAAGATGATACAATGCCATGGCAACCCGCGGCGGAGGTGACGCAGGCGTGAAGCACTCCCTATACGTGGACCGATCACGGTACCGGGCCAACCCCCGGTGGAGGTGCAATTCGCCATTACGGGGCCCACGTACACAGCTTCGCTGCTCATCCTTCAAAGAGTGGAAGGGTAGTGAGTTTTGTTGTTGTTATTAAACATGGACTGGACATGAAATTTCACACGGCTTGAGGGCCAAAGTTTAGCATTTATAATCGCTACCTAAAACTGTTATCGGCTCCCGAGTGCCATCCGCAATAAGAAAAAAACCCGTGCCAATTACTCCGCGTTCTGTTACTCGAGGAAGACGGAAACATGAATGGATATATGTTGCACTGCAGTTTTTTTTTTCTTTTTCTATCAGAGTACTTCCCGTAAATCTGAGTACAGGGCGGCAGAAGGGGCCGATGCGTTTTATTTGTTTGAAGCTGCCAAGGGAGGGGGGGGGGGGGTGGAGCAGCACGTTTACATATGTATTTCCGGCTGCGCTTCGCAAGACCTACTGATGAAAAAACTATATGCACAAAAATACGCACGAGGGATACATGCTGCTTGAAGAACAAGAAAAATATTTGTTCACCAAAGAGAACCGTACAATGACATAGCAGAATGAAAGCCGACACTGCGGCCGCAATGCACACGCAGTCAATGAGCAGCATTAAAGATCAATAAAATGAAATAAAGTAGGGAAAGAAAGGCGTCTATTCCTAAGGCATAAATACATCTCATATCCACTTATAAACACTCTTTGGGCGGTCTGATCGCAAACAGGAGCGCGCGAAGCAGTAGGAACGACCCCGCCGAGCAGAAACGCCAGCAGTTTCGAACGGCGAGACCTTGATGAGGCCCTACCACTTCGATCGCAGCACCGTCATAGTATTTTTCGTCGTCGCGCGCCTCACCGCAAATCGTGCGCCGCCCCAACAGCACGCTCAACTGAACCGTATTCTAGTACACTCTAATTCCTATGTAGGTTGAGGTAACGCTCAGGAGAGCAACCGTAGACACAAGCGCCCCTCTAGCGTATTTATTTAGAAACACTACGGACCTGCGCAATTCGACGCAAGGAGCTTCTGAGGGACACTGCTTCGATGCTGCGGTAGGAAGCAGGTGCGCTGCAGGCCTCCAACCGAGTACAAGTGCAAATTCAAATCTGGCGCGCGCTAAAAGCGAAACCCACGTCCCAACACTATCTGTAACTTCCGTCAGATGGCACCACCTCCTAGAACACTCCTGTTTACAAAAACAAAAACAAAGTCAGGAACGAAACAGACAGGAACAGAAACAGTAACGTGCAAGGTCGCGTACCCTTAACACAACGCAGCTTGCTAGCATGGCAATACTTTCAGTGCAATGACATTCTACTGGAAGATTTTGGTAGAAAAGGCCAATTGAACCATCGGTACTTGTGTGACGAGCTCAAAAGCAAAACCAACTTTACGACAGCTAAGCAATACCAATCACGGAGGCCGTAAGAACTTCAACACAATGTTTTCTTTAAGCTACGTCAGGAGGCAGCACGTCCTTGACCACTTCTTTTTACAAAAGGCGCGCAAACTCAAACGTGCAGCTGGTTCGGCAAATTCTCCTAGTTTCTCAATATTGTGCCGGCTATTCTCGCTTATTTTGCGCGATATATTGGGCTTTACATTTACAAAAACATAAGGAGAACGTGTGGCAACATTCAGAGTTGGAGAGCGCTTGCTCGTTAACAGCAAAATTTAAACTCGGTGAGGAAACGAGGGCGCAACATCTTTAGGAATTAGAAACAAGACAGGAATCCCATTCTCCGAGTCAAAAGCGCAAAGTCATAAAATAATTCTTTAATTCATATTATGAACACAAAGAAGCGCACTTGGGCATTGGCGCTCGGAACTTGGGCGCGTGAACAGAAGAAATAAGAAACGCCTTCGGAGGATCGATTTTTCTATTTTCTCGCTTAACACTTATGTAAAATGTGCCCGACTCGTGGCTAATCCCCACGAGTGGGTCTAAAGACTAAGGTTTTCGTCTTCGACAGCAACAAAGTTGGTGTAATATCGGCTTCTCTCTGTTACAACGAAGCAATCTAGAATGAATTAACCTGCCTTAATGCATTCCAGTCTTATGTGCGCCCTCGTGGTTCTCTCGCGTGATGGGTCAATCACCACACCTTCCCGAGACGACATCCAAGCCTGCTCAGCGCCTCTAGGGCAGGGCTGCACCGGTGATTCATTTTACGCCATCGCTAAGCTAACGCAACAATTCCAGGTTATGACTAGGGCGTTCGCATATGCATCAGCGGTTCCGCCGTACTTCTACAACACACAATGGCAGAGCTTCCGGCACTCTGTCTTGGACGCGTCCTGCGTAGGAACGCCATCTCCGCTTTCCCTGGCAAGGATATCCTCCCAGGCGCTAGATCGACGTGCAGCGCACCAAATGATACCGTCCATGATTCCTTCGCGGTAGAATCGGCTATCGTGACTACCATAGTGAACGCACTGTCCACCATGCACACCATCCCTTGTTCCTTGGGCAGCTGGATCGATAGCTTGGCAGTGACGAGCTGCGAATTACATCAGCCGGCATTCGTGAAAATACAGGCGTTTCGCGGCTTTGAAGACGACGCCCTGATTTGGTTTCGCAATATGAAGGCCTCATGTTATCGCCATCCTTGGCGATACCGCATAGGTTTGTTGGTTTCAGCAAAAGGTCCTTGCTTTGCCACCGAGGCACGCGGCCACTACGATCACGTGCGTCAAGCAGCGCTCCTGTCACGGAGGGATTGCAGCTGATAGCTTCTGCAAGACGGCTGCCTTATACTTGCTCCGAGTCCGACCAGCGCAATTCGTCGCACGGAGCTTCTGAGGGCAACTGCTTCGATGCTTCGGCAAGATGGAGATGCGTTGCAGGCCTACAACCGAGTACAAATGGAAATGCAAATCTGGCGCGGGACTAAAAGCGAAACCCGCTTCCTAACACTATTTGTAGCTTCCATCAGATGGCACCACTTCCTGGAAAACTTCTTACGAAACATGGAACAAGGACACGAAGACGCGAACGAACGCTCCTAAAGCGACTGATGCAGTTGTCACGTCGTATTTGCATAGTCGTATACCATTTACACAACAAAGCTTGCCTGCATTGCAATCATTTTAACGTAATGACGTTCTACTGGAAGCTTTTGGGAGAAAAGGCAAGTGGAACGTTCAGTATTTGTGAGACGAACGCAAAAGCAAAACCAAGTTCATGCCAATCTAGCAATGCTGATCACGGAGGCTATAACAACAACGAAACAATGTTTTTCCTAAGCTACGACAGGCGGCAGCACGTCCTTGGCCGTTTCTTTTTACAAAAGGCGCGTAAACTCAAACGTGCAGCTGGTTCGGCAAATACTCCTAGTTTCAAAATACTGTGCCCGCTATTCTCGCTTATTTTGCGCGATATATTAGGGTTGCATTTACTGAAACATAAAAGGAACTAGCGGCAACATCCGGAAGTGGAGAGCGCTTACTCGTTAGCAGTATAATTCAAACCGTTGAGGAAACGAGGCCTTCGACTCCACCATGCGAAACATCTCTAGGAATTAGAACATAACAGGAATCCCATTCTCTTAATCAAAAGAGGCAAGTCATAAAATAACGCTTTAAATAATACCATGAACACAAAGACGTGCACTTGGGCACTGTAGCTCGGAATTTGGTCGCGTGAACAGAAGAACTAAAAAACGCGTTCGGAGGACCGCATATCTTTATATTTTCTCGCTTAGCACATATGTAAAATGTGCCCCACTCTTGGCTAATCCCGACGAGTGGGTCAAAATACTATGGTTTTCATCATCGGCGTGAGCAGCGTGGGTGTATTGTCTGCTTCTCTTTGTTAGAATGGCGTAATCTAGAATTATTTAACCTGCCTTAATGCAATCCAGCCTTCAGTGCGCTGCGCCTTCGTGGTTCTCTCCCGTGATGGGTCATTCACCACACCTTCCCGAGACGACGTCCAAAGCCTGCTCAGCGCCTCTAGGGCAGGGCGGCACCGGTGATCACTTTTATGCCATCGCTAAGCTAACGCAACAATTCCAAGTTATGAATGTGGTGTTCGCATGCATCAGCGGTTCCGCCGTAATTCTACAACACACAGTGGCATGGTTTGCGGCCTACTGTCTTGGACCTGTCATGTCTAGGAATGCAATCTCCGCTTTCCCTGGCGAGGATATCCTCCCAGGCGCTACATCGGCGTCCAGCGCACCAAATGATACCGTCCATGCTTCCTTCGCGGTAGAACCGGCCGTCGTAACTACCATAATGAACGCGCTGTCTATGCACACCATCCCTTGTTCGTTGGGCAGCTGGATCGATAGTCTGGCAGTGACGAGGTGCTGCGAATTACATCAGCCGGCATTCGTGAAAATACAGGCGTTTCGCGGCTTTGAAGACGACGCCATGCTTTTTGGTTCGGCAATATGAAGGATTTAGGTTATCGTCATCCTTGGCAATACCGCATAGGTTGGCCGGTTACAGCAAAAGGACCTTGCTTTGCCGCCGAGGCATGCGACAACTGGGAACACGTCAAGCAGCGCTCCTGTCATGAATGGATTGCAGCTGATAGCTTCTGCAAGCGTCTGCCTGCTCTTAGTCCGACCAGCGCATAGAGTTTCATAATACACAACTTGAGGGAAATCTGGCGCTGCGGTCGTTCAACTATCATGGGGATGAAGGGAAGTACAGGCTACGGATTGGTATTTTGTTGACTGGCGAACTAGTCTACAGATATTTTTTGGCAGCTTTTGGTTTCGCTCCAAGCGCAAATGCTACAACCTGCCAGGGTCAGTGGGACGCAAAGCTGCCAGCCTTTGTTCTGTTGCTCGGAGTGGCGATAGCGCGCTGGGCCAGCGGCTGGGCCACTGTTTGTGTCGCGGTGTGGTGACGAAGCCCTGACGAGAGAGCGGCGGCATCGTAAACATTGAAAGAGCGTGTTTTAACCGCTTTGACCTTGATCAGTTAAGTGTTAGGTTGGCGCTGTAGCGTCACGTGCTTTATGAACCTTCAGAAGAGTGAAAATAAGGCACACCTGATAGAAGACGGAGAGTTGTATTTCTAGTGGTTTGATAATCAAATTTGATTGAGGGCTTCATTACGCATTGCTCATTTATGTGCTCATTGAAATGTGTTTTCAGGACATTTGAGAACACAAACTTACTTGTCGTAGGAAAGGCTTCCTGCTTCATGGCTGTAGTCTGCTGTCGCAAAATGGGTAAGTGCAAAGCCACGCTATAACATCTGCTTGGGCACGCTTCAGAAGCGGTACGTCAGTATAATATATAACGAAGCACACTCGTAGGAGGCCACAATCGTCCTAGCTAGCACTGCAGCAGATGTGCTTATAAGCATGTGAAGACGTTCAGCAATCATGACAGCCAACGCAGCCTTTCGAAAGAGCGAGAGAGTTCGCAAGTTCCTGTCGTCTGCGAGAAAAGTCTCCCGTTCACAGCGAGCAGGAGTCGTAGCAGACGACACTTGTAGCGTTCCTCTCAAAGGCGCAAAACTTTCGCTACTACAAAATTTTCATCTCCACAAATACTTGATGAGTATTTTTATATAAGTACATGCACGGTTTTTACTGTTGTTATAAAAATAAATAAATAATTATTCTTTGATGCTAAATGCTACCGATGATGATAATCTTACTCTTTGGCAAAGACCCACTTACGGGGATCAGCCAAGAGTCGGGCACATTTTACATATGTGCTAAGCGAGAAAATATAAAAATCCGGCCCTGGGAAACGCGTTATTTAGTGCTTCTGTTCACGCGCCCAATTTCAGAGCGCCAGTGCCCAAGTGCGCTTCATTGTGTTCGTGGTCTGAACCGCAGCATTATTTTATCACTTGGCTCTTTTGACTCAGAAAATAGGATTCCTGTCTTGTTTCTAATTCTTAAAGATGTTGCGCTTGGTGGTTTTGAAGGCCTCGTTTCCTCACCGGGTTTAAATTATGCTGTTAACTAGCGAGCGCTCCTCGAGTCTGGATGTTGCCGCTAGTTCTTAGTTAGTAAATGTAAAGCCCAATATATCGCGCAAAATAAGCGAGAATAGGCGTCACAATATTGAAAAACAAAAAGAATTTGCTGAAACAGCTGCATGTTTAAATTTGCGCGCCTTTTGTAAAAAGAAGCCGTCAAGGACGTGCTGTCGCCTAACGTAGTTTAAAAAGAACGTCGTTCTGACGTTATTGTAGCCTCCGTGATTGATATTGCTAGGTTGGCATGAAGTTGGTTTCGCTTTCGAGCTCGTCTCGCGGATACTAATCGTTCTGCGCGCCTTTTGTAAAAACAAGCCGTCAAGGACGTGCTGCCGCCTGACGTAGCTTAAAAAAAACATTGTTCTGACCTTATTATAGCCTCCGTGATTAACACTGCTAGGTAGGCATGAAGTTGGTTTTGCTTTCAAGCTCCTCTCATGAATAGTGGTCGTTTGGTGCGCCTTTTGTAAAAACAAGCCGTCAAGGACGTGCTACCGCCTGACGTAGCTTAAAAAAACGTTGTTCTCACCTTATTATCGCCTCCGTGATTAGCATTGCTAGGTTGGCATGAAGTTGCTTTCGCTTTCGAGCTCGTCTCACGGATAGTGGTCGTTCAATTTGCCTTTTCTCCCCAAAGGCTTTAGTAGAACGTCATTAGGTTGAAATTATTGCAGTGCCAACAAACTTCGTTGCGTAAATGGTATGCGACTATGCAGTTTTCGACCTAGCTCCTGCATCAGCCACTATAGGAGCTTTAATTCGCGTCTTCAAGTCTTTGTTTTTATTTTGTGGTAGCAGAAGCTTCCCAGGACGTGGTGCCATCTGACGGAAGTTAGAAATAGAATAGAGTTCAGACTCGGGGTTTCGCTTTTAGACACGCGCTAGATTTGAATTTTCACTTGTACCCGGTTGGAGGCCTGCAGCGCACCTGCTTCGTGCCGCAGCATCGAAGCAGTGGCCCACAGAACCTCCGTGCGTCGAATTGTGCTGGGCCGACTCAGTGCAGGCATAAGGCAGCCGGTTTGCAGAAGCTATCAGCTGCAATCCATTCGTGACAGGAGTGCTGCTTGACGTGTTCGTTCAGTTGTCGCATGTCTCGGCGGCAAAGCAAGGTCCTTTTGCTGCAACCAGCCAACCTATGTGGGATGGTCAAGGATGACGATAACCTAAGGCCTTGATATTGCGAAACCGAAGTATCGTGTCGTCTTGAAAGCCGTGAAACTTCTGTATTTTCACGAAAGCCGGCTGCGGCAATTCGCAGAGTCTCGTCACTGCCAGGCTGTCGATCCAGCTGCCCGAGGAACAAGGAATCGTGGGCATGGACAGTGCGTTCATTATGGAAGTTACGGCAGTTGGTTCTACCGAGATAGAAGCATGAACGTTATCTTTTGGTGCGCTGGACGTCGGAGTAGCGCCCGGGAGAATACCATCGTCAAGGAAAGCGGGGATGACGTTCCTAGGCAGGAAGGGTCCAAGAAAAAGGGGCCGAAGCTCTGCCTGTGTGTGTTGTCGAAGAACGTCGCAACCGCTGAGGCATGTCAAGGCCCTATAGTCATAAGCTGGAATTGTTGTGTCAGCTTAGCGATGGTATAGAAGGGGTCACCGGTGCACACTTGCCTTAGAGCCGCTGAGCAGGCTTGGACGTCATCTCGAGACGGTGTGGTGCGGGACCAATAACTCAAAAGAAATTGGGGGACGTCTAGGGCTTGCCTGGCCGCCTCCTCCCGGGCGTGCTGGGTCGACCAGGTTTGGTTGTCGAGGGCGGAGCTCCGCAGAGCCTCACGCAACCCCGACGAGAGGGTCGTGGTAGCAATGTGTGTATAGCGTCGTCTTGAAAGCCGCGAAACGCCTGTATTTTCACGAAAGCCGGCTGCTGTAATTCGCAGCGCCTCGTCACTGCCAGGCTGTCGATCCTGCTGCCCGAGGAACAAGGCATGGTGTGCATGGAGAGCGCGTTCTTTATGGCACTCACGGGAGCCATTTCAACCGCGTAGGAAGCATGGATGGCATCTTTTGGTGCCCTGGACGTCGAAGTAGCGCCCGGGAGGATATCCTCTCCGAGGAAAGCGGAGATGCCGTTCCTAGGCAGGACGGGTCCAAGACCGAGGGGCAGAAGCTCTGCATCTGTGTGTTGTTCGACGTACGTCGCAACCGCTAATGCATATCAGTGCACTAGTCATAACCTAGAACTGTTGCGCCAGCTTAGCGATGGCAAAGAAATGGATCTCCGGTGCCGCTCTCCCTAGAGCCGCTGATGAGGCTTGAACGTCGTCTCGGGACGACGTTGTGCGGGACGCATCACTAAAAGAACCACGAGGATGAACTGAAGGCTGGAATGCATTAAGGTAGGTTAATTCATTCTATATTGCGCCAATGTAACAGAGAGAAGCAGACAATACGCCCACGCTGCTGCAGCCGATGATGAAAAGCTCAGTGTTTAGACCCACTCGTGGGAATTAGCAAAGAGTCGCGCAAATTTTACATGTGGATTAAGCGAGAAAATTTAAAAATCTGGCCCTCCGAACGCGTTCTTTAGTTCTGTTTACGCGCCCAAATTGCGAGCGCCAATGTCCAGTGTCCAAGTGCGCTTCTTTGTGTTCATGGCATGAATTACAGCATTCGTTCATGACTCGGCTGTTTTGACTCAGAGAATAAAACTGCTGTCTTGTTTCTAATTCCTAAAGATGAAGCGCTTGGTGGCTTCGAAGGCCTCGTTTCCTCACCGGGTTTAAATTATGCTTTTAACCAGCAAGCGGTCCTCGACTCTGAATGTTGCCGCTAGTTATTTTTATGCTTTAGTTAATGAAAAGCCCAATATATCGTGCAATATAAGCGAGAATAGCCGGCACAATATTGAGAAATTAGGAGAATTTGCTGAACCAGCTGTAATCTCGTTTACGCGCCTCTTGTAGACAAAAGCAGTCAAGCACGTGCGGCCACCTGACGTAGGTCATAGAAAACATTATTTTGGCGTTGGTATAGCCTCCGCGATTTAGCATTGCTTGGTAGTCACTAGGTTGCTTTCGCTTTTGGCCTTTTCTCACAAGTACTGATCGGTCAATTTGCTGTTTCTCCCAAAAGCTTCCAGTAGAACGTCGTTATGTTTAAATGACTGCAATGCTGGCATGCTCCGTTGTGTAAATTGTATGCGACTTTGCAGTTTACGACCTGGCTCCTACATGAGCCACTTCAGGAGCTTTAATTCGCGTCTCCCTGTCTGTTTCTTTCTTTTTTTTTTTTGCAAGGAGAAGTTTCATAGTAGGTAATGCCATCTGACGGAAGTTACAAATAGCGTTCGGACGCGTGTATCGCTTCTTGCCTTGCGGCAGATACGAATTTTCACTTGTACTATAGTTTAAGGTCAGCAACAGTGGGAGGAAACTCCCCGGTTTCGGGGGAAGAGGTAATTAGCGCCATCTCTGTATTGGGCGAACCCGTGGAGGAAGGAAACTGAGGAGAGGCCCTACCCCACGGAGGAAGGAAACTAAGGAGAGGCCCTGACGTCACTCTTTGCGAAGCAAAAGTGAAGCCGGAATTTGGCGTTGCTCATGGCGATGCTCCGCCTTTTGGGCCACCCTCCTCTCTTGTTTACATCTTTCGCGAAACCACGCCGCGCTGCGCGCGGTGTCGCGCGCGGAGCGCGCGCGCTCGCGCAACATCTGGCAGAGCACGGTGCAGGTAACACAGCGCAACAAGACACGGTGACTAACGCAAACCCGCCCACTCAGCGCCTTTGCCACGGCCCGAAGCCTACCAGAGCAACACGTGTGAGCGCTCAAAACCATAACAACGCCGCCATTGTGGCCCAAAAGGCGTGGCCATACAACAAAAAAAAATAAAAAAGCAGCAAGAAAATGAGAACCTACTACGTCATTTCCGCCACACTTTTCTCCTAGCGCGCGGAGGGGGTAGGGCCTCTCCTTAGTTTCCTTCCTCCGTGCCCTACCCCCTCCGCGCGCTAGGAGAAAAGTGTGGAAAGAATGACGTAGTAGGTTCTCCTTTTTTTGCTGTTTTTTATTTCTTCGCTGTAGTGGCCACGCCTTTCGGGCCACTATGGCGGCTTTCTTATTGTTCTGGGCGCTCACACGTGTTGCTCCGTAGGTTTCGTACCGTGGCAAGGCGCCGTGCGGGCAGGTTCGCGTTAGTCTCCGTGTTTTGTTGCGCTGCGTTAACTGGACCGTGCTCTACCGGATGTTGCTGTGGCCAGGTGTAACAGAAGGAACTAAAGTTCGCCAAATGAACGCGCATGCAACACTGTACGCAATGTACCGCGCCACGGCAGTGGCAACGGACGAAGGAATATCCGCGGGAAATTTTGCCCTCTTTGGCGGAATCATGCTAACGTGCTAAGTAAGGATTATTTAGTATTGCTGCGGAGCGCGCGCGTCCGAGCAGCCCGGTTGCGCGCAGCGCGGCGTGGTTTCGCGAGAAATGTAAACAAGAGAGGAGAGCTGGTCCGATAGGCGGAGCAACGCCATGAGCAACGCCAACTTCCGGCTTCACTTTAGCTTCACAAAGAGTGACGTGAGGGCCTCTGCTGAGTTTCCTTCCTCCGTGGGCAAACGAAAATCCGTTTCCCTTGCATGGCCTCGTAGATCGTCGCGCGCGCGCGCGCCGATCCAGGTGGCCGAACCGTTCCCCCCAACTCCTCTTCAATCGCCCTCCATCATTACTCTCTCTCAACTCCCTCACCTTCGGCTGTCTCCGCGCGCACGCCGTGCGGCCGCGCCGGCCCGGCGCCAGCTCAGCCCACTGCATGACGTTTCATGTTTCGTTATCTGCTCTTATCGCGAAGCGTGCGCTGCTGTGCGTTGACCGGCGTGGGTAGTTTCGTCAGTTTCGTGGTCCTCGGTAGCTGTGTGCTTGTGCTCCACGATGTTTCACCCGTTTCACGACTCGTACCACTGGTGCATCGTGCAGTGGTGCACAAAGACCTCAAAAACAAGCCCTGCAAGCTTATTCCGGGTGGCTAAAGACAACAGGTGAGCGCTCAGACCCAAGGAAATCAGAAGGCACATGTACACGAACACAGCCCTGTTCATGGGTGTGCTCTAGGAGGCTCCGGACGTTGTTGCGCCTTGATTATACTACACTTGCCTCTTCCCGCTAGAGAAAGCTGACAAATAGATGTTCCTCCTCATTGTCACCTGGTCTATGACTTCTGTTTTTCTGTGCCAAGTCTTATTCTGGAACTTCAGTAACTTGCCCAGCTTTCCATAGCGCCCTCAGTGCTTTTTCTGTGTGTCACGTTCAACAAACGTACTAACAGCTGAACAATTACTGTTCGTGTTTGTGTACTATCTCAGTAACTGCCGATGGGAGAACCGCGCGAACAACCTTCATGTGTAGGCATGATACGCTTTTTTTTCTTCTGGAAAGCATGAGCATTGCAAGCGTCCTACATGCAGATTTTCGCAGTTCGTGTGTATTATACAAAGGAGTGCCCAGTAGCTATGACTTTGTACCTTAAGTGTCGTAATTTTATTGTAAGCATTGCATTCGGGTCGTAATAAAAGTCGTGATGTTGGCTTATTTTACCTGGTCTTTGATTGAGGAATAAGCCTTTGTGCGAATGTTTTCTATGCGCTGCTGCAAAAGCCGACTACCTTCTGTTCCCCTTGCCACCGTTACTCAAATTGTGGCCAAATGCAAAATAATGTGATAATGTGTATTTCAGTTTTTAGTACAACGTTATTTTTGTTCTGCTATGTCTTTTTCAATTTGTTCAGCAGTAATGAACATGTCACGCATTTCATATACTTTCGTGCAGATTTATAAGTAAGCTCCTTTTTTTGTATGGCTCTCAATCAAACAAGGTTAGCATTTTATTCTATTTTTAGGTATTTTACGTGTCATTGTTTTTGCCATTACCAGTGAGTTTTCCTTTCTTATACTCGTCATGACCATGTCATACATGTGGTCCAATTTTGTGCAATATCTTAGTGCATATATCAGAAGCTCGTCTACGTTTCGGTCTTGAGGGCGTTATATAAAAATCTTGTTTTCTTTTTATGTGTGTGTACATGAAACGGCCTCCGCGTTTTCTAGCGCTTTCGTTTGTTATTTCACCGTCTGTGAACTTTTGTGTTTAGTACTCTTGTATATGTCATGCACCTTTCACTTTTGCTCACTTCTTGAGCGTCTATCACACCACGTCATAAGAAAAATCCGTTTTCGGAAACGAAGTCAATAAAGCGAGACTAAAGATCTGTTGTGTTGGAAGCGGAATATTTTTTTTATGTCCCGGCACATGCTGGTATAATATAAGTATGGGCGAGACTGCGTGCGTGCCAACGCATAGCCCAAGGCGCACCACGCGCCAGCTCGCAAGCAATGCCTATGCGCGGCGTAGCGCGCGCATTCCTGGCGAGCTGGCGCGTGGCGCGCCGTAGCACGCGCGCGATAAAAAAAAAGCGTCACGTACAGGTAAAAACAAGAAAAAGTAAGCGGCGCGCGCGGCGTGGGGAAAAGGGTGAACGTGAGCGGAGGTAGAGCACCGAAGGGGGAACGCGGAGGAAAACCCATCTTGGAAGACGGGCAGAAGGGAACGAGGTGGCCACGATACAGTGTTTTTGGCGAACACGACGGCCGTGGAGCGAGGTTGGATTCCACCCTATTACCAGATTGAACGAGGGACGTCCCGTCCAAAAACCAGGCTCGGCGGGGTTCTTGTCTTCTTGTCCAGAGCGGCCGCTCCTGGTCCAGAGCTCCCTGTGGACTTTGGACCCGCCTGCGCCTGTGACGATGGGCATGGACCTGCTGCTGTTGGACCCAGCCAGTGCTACTCCTATCCGGGAGGTCAAAGCTGATCGGGTGCGTGGCAGGTGCACGGGCCGGCATGATTGCCGATCTGTCAGAGTGGATCGAGCACCGGGCGACGTCGTCCTCGACCCGACAGCAAGGGCGGCGTTGCCACTGGACATCTTTGACGCAGGACTGCAGGCGACATTTGATGACATTTCTGTGGGATACACCGATGCCGCAAGTGTCGTGTGGTGATACCTGCAGGTCTATCATTTGAGACCTTACTTTACGTTGTGGTAGTGGATAAGAGCTTACAGAACTTTAAAAACAAAGACTAGTTACGTTGTACAAGAATTCTTTTTTTTTTGTTTAGCCATGTTGATTTTTTTCTTGCTTTTGAATCTTGTGTATATGTGCCACAAGCTGAATTTGTGCTTTAATTCTGCTTATGGAAGCAATGTATGAGGGAGAGTTATACGCGTGGCAATGCTGAGCACAGAGTGGTCATAGGCCCGGAACATTCAAATTTCTGCAACAAATTGCTCGCTTCTACGCAATATGACTCAAGATGGGCACCTATATTTGTTCAAAAAATAAACCTATCGTTGCATAGTAAGCTGTCTCAAACATTAACGTTCCTGCTCAGATTTAGCTCCAATTGAGCTCCAATTGAGTCAAATGACAACAGTGCCAACTGCGCATGTGACACTTGCATGATCGATTATTTGTTTCTCTTATCCACGCAACAACACGAGCGTAAAAAGCATGACATCAATTCCCGCATTAGAAAGCGCACTAAAAAGCTGGGGAACCACTTACGGTGAAATTTTGAATCGCCTCGGTCTCATATTTGTAGCGGACCAGCTACGGTCAAATATTTTCGACGCGAATTGGTCTCCCTCCGTGTTGGGCGAGTCTCTTCTCGCCATTTCAGGATTGTGCATGTCGAACGCTTTGCAAATTTGCAGGCTTGATAACGCCTGATAACAACAGCTTCAGGTTTAATAGTCTCGATCTACTGTGGTTGCGTGGGCGCTGGCAAAAGCTCCTGCTCCTGCTTGGATTGACAAATGTACTGCCAACGTGCACCTGCAAACAGGTGAGGCGTGCAGACAGGACCCAAGAGAAGAGTGTTGTCCACTTCTCTTATCTTGTGTCCTGTCTGCACGCCTCACCTTTTTGCATAATAAATCCTTACCAACTAGCTCAGCTTTCTGTCGTTCCATGGTACACCTGCCTGAACGCTTAGTAACTTAGCTCCTATTGCGGCATTCGTGGTGCGACAACGAAGCCACGTGTGCGCGCAACTCACGCATATTCGAGCAATGGTTCCTAAACTCGATATCAAAACAAGGTGCGTGGGTGGTACGGTTGAAAATATTTAAGCGATAATCCTATACAATTTATTTATTAGATGCGCTCAAGTCAAGCAACCCCCTCCCGATCATTTTGGAGATGTTTAATTTAACGAAAAAAAAAGAATCATCGAGCGAATTCGTTCTCCGCATATTTGAAGACTGTGCGAACTGACTGCGAGTATTTCACATCCTCTCTTTCACCCGTGCATGAGTTGAACCGGCGTGTTGGCATTTGGACCTGTCGTGCGCAAATTGTAAGGAGAATAAATTTGCAAAGACGTAGAGATGTGTGGAGGACAACATTTGAAATAAGTTAAATGTAGGAGGAAATATAATTATACTCAGGCAACACAGAATAGTACGGAATTCTAGTGTGATAGGTCACAAATGACGCTAGCAAATTGCTTAAATTATTCTGTCTCCAAAGCTCGGGGATTCACGGTTCCGTTGCCTTAGCGACCAATAAACTCAAACACTAGGGCGAAGAGATTTCTCGCCGATCTACTGCGGATTTTTGCCCTGCAGTGCCAACTTGTGAAAAGTTTGAGGACCCATAACGGTGGTCACAAAGAAATGTGTGCAAGAAATGAAAAGGAGGAGTTTGTTTTACACTGACAGCAAATACTGTACAACATGGGTGTTGTAATGTGCATTTGATTGATATTGTACAAGTAGGTATCTGATTAGATTTATTGGGCTGATATTTAGTTACCTTACTTTTTCTATAAGGCGTGAATAAATTTATTGCGGAGTTTGTCATGTAGAAATCGATAATAGCGTTCGCTGGAACCATGGCGATAAGGGGTTTTGCTTTCCGACAAAATAAAAAAGCAACATGTATCTTTTAATTATCAAATTAAAAGTGCGCTAATTGTTTTTGGATTACTGCCATCTCAAAAGTAGACGTCGCGAGATACGAGTTTAGCCTCTCGCACTGCGAACGAGTGATCGTCGTCTTTCTCGGCGCGTCAGTGGCCTTTGGAACGCATCTTTGGTTGTTATTAGCCAGCCTAATTCATTGTAGATTGCACCATTGAAAAGAATAGAAGCCGATAATAGACCGACCCTGCTGCTTCTCATGATAATAATCTTAGTCTTTGGCAAAGACCCACTCACGGGGTCTTCGTGCAGCACCAATCAATTCCAACATTACTGCGATGATCGACGTGGTTTGAAGTGTACTGAGGCCGCAGTATGAAGTCATGGTGAAGTGTGGTGTGATGGAAGCTTTTATTAAATAACGAAAGGGTCGGCGACATTGCGGCGGTTAGATAGTGGAATAAGTGCTACATTACTTTTCTTTGAGGTTATACTCGCTGTACGGTTATAATGAGAAAGAATGAAACGAGTAGAGTTCTTTTGTACTAGTTCAAGTGATGTAATAAGATTAGAGCTACTGGGATCGATTATTGTAGACGCATAATTATGATTAGAGCGTATTAAAGCCTCGTAAAGCTGCTGTTTTAAAGTATATACTTTGGTAGGTAAAAGTTGCGCCATAAGTACCCCAGCATGTTATCAGCATTGTTAATGACGTGCTTCATATTAATGGTCTAATTTAAGTTTCTTGTGATGCGTACACCAATATAATTACATAACATGATGAAATCTAAGAGAATGTTAAGATTGTAAGAGCTAGGATTAGAATTCGGTCTAAATACGCACAATATTTTACATGCGCCAACTACAGAAGCCTCATGCACAGTTTGCATGAAACCAATAACTAGTCTATAACTAGCAGCAGCAGCAGCAAGCAAGCAAGCAAGCAGCACCAAGCAGCATCGTCGGTCGGTCTGTTGTCATGCTCAAACAGGATTCCGGGCTACTAATTGGTATTTCTAGCTGAATTTCTAGCTGTTGTGTTATCCTTACATAAATTAAATTCATCAATGTCGACGGCAGTCGTTATAACGGATTATTTATCTAGATATACGTCGCTCGCAACAATTTGTGGCTTTGAACGTTTACGTTCGCATTTTTTTCTAGTGTCTGACCCCGAAAATTTAATCAGATTACTTTTGGTACCTGGAAATAAGGGATTATATATGAACGAAGCAGCAGATAGTCTCGCGAGAGCGGCCCTCCATGTCCCTGTATTATCATTGCTCCCTACGTCAGTTTTCCAAACTACAGCTAGATTCAGGAGATAGGCAATTGCTCAAAGCTTTTTGATCACAGCTACAACAAATTTTCCAGAATGTCGGCACCTCCTATTCCCTTGGCACAAGAATTCCTTTCCCACCAGAAAAACTGGAGTAATTTTTACCCGATTACGCTGTCGACCGCTATTATTAAACTTTCATCGTCAGAGGGCTGGCAAGGCCCCTCCCATCTGTGCCCAATCCTTGCAGAGGATGAGAGCGGTAGATAATTTTTTTCTTATTTTGCTAGCATTTTTCTTCTTTAAGGAAAAACATGTTAGAACACGCGTTCAGGTAACTGGGTGTAAATTTTCCGTTTTAAATATTCTTTCACTAGGAGCCTCCCCTATGAACCTACCACAGGGATGTTTGCTCAGCCGTAGAGGTATTCATAGTTGTTTCAAGGCGATTGTCTTAACTTCTGCAAACGTGATTTTTATCCATTTCCACGTGATACTTTTCCCAATTTTTGTAATAACAGCATCTTCCTAATACCATCGAAGCCTTGGCGAATACTCCGCAAGGGATGCGCGACATCGTAAAAGGACATCCGATCCTATCATATCCTGTTGTCTTATTCTCTCTGTCACAATTGAGTAATCTACAACGAACCAACCTGCCTTAAGGCGTTCCAGCCTTCAATGCATCCTCGTGGTTCTTCGGCGTGCTGGGACCCTTATGCCAAGGAACGCCGTCCATGCAGTCCGCTATCCTACCACCGTCCTGACTGTCCACCACACCGTCACGAGACGACGTCTAATCCTAAAGTAAGGGTTGTGCCGCTGCTCTCTTCCAAGCCATCGCCAAGCTGAAACAAGAGCTCCAGGGTATGGCTTGCTCCTTCACATGCGTCAGTTGTTGCGCCGTACTTCGGCATCGCACAGAGGCTGAACGTAGGCCCCTCTGTCCTTCTTCGGCACTTTTTTTGGCGAGAAAATCCTCCCAGGCGATACTTCGACGTCCAGCGCACCAAAGGATACCGCCTATGCTTCCTTCGTGGTGGAACCGGCCGCCGTGACTACCCGAATGACCGCACTTCCCCTGCACACCACTCATGGTTCCTGGGTGATCATCCTCAAAAAATAGCACGATAGCTACATAAACATTCGTGGATAAGTGCTCATTTACACAGCGTACTGGTTTCGCATGGTAGTGCCTGTTGCCAGAATAGACACATGCTCGACGCCCGTGTCTCACCTGTACCCTAGCGAGACAGATTTTCGCGCAGCTTTGTGGAATTACCCAAAACTTCCGTTCCGTTAGCCAAAAGCTTATATAATATTTCTGGGAGATTAACTAATGTGTCAGTGTAACAGAAAAAAAAAAAAGCAAAATGGATGCGCAGCCGTTGCCGCAAATGCGATAATTTCGATCAGCGGTCGATTTTGAGCAAGTCGGTAGGGGGATTACGGGTGCCCCGTCGTCACAAAAAAATTACGACAATTGCCTTGGTCGACTTTTAATACCGGTGTCGGTGCTATCAGCACTGCCATTGAATACCGCATAAGAGAAAGGCACAGGGTAGTCCCCCGATGGGAAACTGATATACAAGTTTAAAGCGTTGGGACAGAAAACGCTTCTTTCGCGACATTTCTAACGCCGCGATAGAAAGTGTCCTCATGACAAAGAGTTCCTGTTGCGACGTCAGAATCGCTGACGCGATAGAAAGCGTGTTTTGCGACTTCAGAATTCTTGGTGTCGATACAGAACGTTTCTGTTGAGACTTACGAACTCTTAGTCGTCGCGACAGAATATTTCTTTTGCGATGTCAGAATTTCTGTCGTAACGTCAGAAATGTTTGTCGCAACTACACAAACATCGGGAACTTCTGTCTTACCGTAAACATGTCTGTAGTCGTGACAGGAATTTCTGTAGTTGCAGCGGAAATATCCGTTGACTTTTTCAACCGTGCAGAATGTTATTACGCACGCAGTCTTCCAATTATTTTTTATCCATGCGATCTGTGCGTTTTTGTCTTAATCATAAGCCTCTTAAATCGGGAGCCGCATGTATTTGACTCTAAGCGCGCGAAAATGTTGCAAAATTCACCCTGCCTTAGGTCTGAACGGTTCTGTGAACATTTCATTAAATAGAGGTTAGTTTATGGTCATGTGCGACGCGCCTGTTTTTCGTTTGTCTTTTCAGCGCCACATTAGACTAAACCTTTGCTAGCCTTTCGCTTGCCGTTAGTGCTGAAGCTAGAAAAAGAATATACATTTTGTGGATGGGAATTATACGACATAGCTGCTCTTTCAATTTTGAGAGCTATGTGCGTCATTGCCGTTACGGGATTCATTGATCTACACATGACATTCATATACGCGCGAATTTCAACATCTGTAGCTCGGCGAAGCTAACTTAAAACATAGCAAAGAAATCTGAAACTATCCTGAACATCAAGTCGCCCACGAGATAATTCTTATCTGAACATTACAAATCGAGCATCTAAGCAGAAAGAGTGAAGGTAATATCTCACTGGACGAAGTGCTCGAATCTTCGACGCAGAGCGTGCACAATAAAAAAAAAAGGCTAGGGCCGTAAACTTCACTGGGAGCCCAGCGGGCCGCATTTTAGCGGTAAACGTTGAATTTGAATACGTTAAAAGTTTTACAGAACCTATTTCACGATTAATATTAACGTTACTCCGATTCGCATTGAGTATTTGTAGAGACACGGCCCATTGCAAATTCAGAAACATGTATGCAGCTAGGCATCTCTCTCGCGCGTCTCCTTGCTCACGCTACGTCATCAAGCGACCCCAGCGTGTAGTCCGCGTGCTGCGCGGGTCTGTTCTGGGGGTTCCTTTCGAAGCCTGTTTCCTCAGCCTCGCAGCCCGATGCGCTGCACATTCGACTACTCACTACCTGTGCCAGAAGTTGGCGGGATCACATTTAGACACATAGACAGTGAGTCTGCTTCTGGAAAGTACGGGCAGTACCCTAGGAATGTGAATGGCATTACAGGTTTGGCCGGATGTATGAGAGTGGCATTCTAGATAGAGTGCATGAAACGTCTTGTGCGTGCTGCGGCCGTTGTATGAACACTAAGGTACAGAGATGACCTACAATATGCAGAAATTGTATTTATGCACGCTTTTGAAAGCTTCCATGCATGCCTGAGTTATGGGACAGCTGGCGGGTGTCATAGACCTTAATTTTACTGTCGTGCTTGCTCCATATTTGTAGTGCTCTCCCTTTGTTTTACAGAGGGTGTGTGAGCAATAGGTCGAAGAAATGACCCCTTGCTAACGGCTCACGTGACTGCCCTACGTCACTTGAGCCCACCGCTCTCGTCTATGGTTGAGGCTCCTGCGCTTGGGTCATTATCGTGCACTTGTGCGCCCATAGAGACGGATACGTTCCACCTTGGTCAAAGGGTTGGCATACCCCCTTCAGAATACGTGTCTGGTAAGAGTTAGTAGCCTTATTTGAAGACAGGTGTAAGAAAATGTTGACAGTTACTCTAGCATGCCCTAAAGACGATGAAGGCGAAAGCCTGCGCGCTCAGGAGACATTAATTGCATAACTTGACATTTACTTCCATTACTTCCATGCATGGAAATGGGTTCGAGCGCCTTAATGAACCCTTCCTTAATTACTGTACCCTAATTACCTTCGCCCTAATCAACATCAAATATCGTGGATTCAACTTCCTTGAGAGGTCGTGGATTAGAGTGGCTTAATTAAGTATATCGTAATTAGGTTGGCCTTAATTAACACGTAAGTAGTGGGTCCAACTCTCGACTTTCACGATGTCAATTGGAATCCAACTTGGAGATATAGCCGGTTCACCCTTATCTCCACGTGGGTTTGTCTTCCATCGAAGGTCGAGGGTTGGAGTGCCACCATAGGTCGTGAGTACGAGTGTCCTAGTTAACTCTATCTTAATTCAGTGTACTTTAATTAACACCACAGGTCATGGGTTCCACTTCCACCAAAGGTCGTGGGTTGGGGTTCTCTATTTAACTCAATCTTAATGAACTGTGCCTTCATTCACTTTGTCGTAATTAAGATCAAAGGTCGAGGGTTTGACCCCAAACTTTGCTGTCATTGAATTTTGGTGCGATAACGCCGGACAGTCAAATTTTCCTCCCAATAGCCCTCTAAGGCTTTCGCCTTGATAAGAGCAAGAGTCGATGGCAGGAAATGGATAAAAGAAGAAAGGGAAGAAAAGAGGGGGATGGCCACCAGGTAGAGCACCGAAAAGGGAACGAGGAGGAAAACCCATCTTGAAAGACAGGCAGAAGGGAACGAGGTGGCCACGATACAGTGTTTCTGGCGAAGACGACGGCCCCCCCCCCCCCCCCCCCCCCCCGAAAACCAGGCTCGGCGAGGTTCTCGTCTTCTTTTTCAGAGCTGCCGCTGCTGGTCCCGAGCTCCTTGTGGACTCTGGACCTGCCTGCGCTTGCGACGATTGTCATGGACATGCTGCTGTTGGCCCCAGCTAGTGGCACTCCTATCCGGGAGGTCAAAGCTGTTCGGCTGCGTGGCAGGGGTACCGGCCGGCATGATTGCCGATCTGTCACAGTGGATTGAGCACCATGCGACGTCGCCTTCGACCCGTCACCAAGTGCGACGCTTCCACTGGACATCGTTGACGCAGGACTGCAGACCGTGCTGGTGACGACATTTCTGTGGAATACATGGATACCGTAAGTGTCATGTAGTGATACCTGCAAGTCTATCCTTTAAGACGTTACTTTACGTTCTGGAAGTTGGTAAGAGCGTACAGGGCTTTAAAAGTTATGACTGGTTAGGTTGCTAAATAATTCTTTTTTTTTTGTTTAGCCATTTTGATCTTGTTGCTTTTGAATCTTGTGTATGTGCCGCAAGCTGAATTGGTGCTTTAATTCTGCCTATGCAAGCAATGTATCAGGGAGAGTCATACGCGTTGCACAGAGTGATAATAGGCCCGCAACATTGAAATTTATGCAACAAAGTGCACGCTTATGCGCCACATACCTCCTGATGAGCTCCTATACGTGTTGGAAAAAATCGTGGTATCGTGGTATCGTGGCATCGCACTTATCGTGGCATAGTAAGGTGTCTCAAACGCTAACATTGCTACTCAGATGGAGATAGAAACTGCCGAGCTACGCCTCTCTGAAGGCCGCGTATGAGGGTAGGTTTAGCTCCAACTGAGTCGTATGACGACAGTGCCAGCTGCGTATGTGACACTTGCATGATCAGTTATTTGTTTCTCTTCTCCACGCAACAGCACCAGCATAAAGAGCATGACATCAATTCCCGCATTATAAAGCGCACTATAGAAAGCTATGGAACCACTTACTGTGAAACTTTGAACCGTGCTCGCTCTCATATTTGTAGTGGACCAGCTACGGTCAAATATTTACGGCGCGAGTTGGAATGCCTCCGTGTTGGACGGGCCTCTTCTTGCCATTTCAGGACTGAGCATGTCGAACGCTTTGCGAATTCCCAAATTTGTAGGCTTGATGACGCCTGATAACAACAGCTTGAGGTTTAATAGTCCTGATCTACTGTGGTTGCGTGGGCGCTCGCAAAAGTGGCCGCTCCCGCTTGGATTGACAAATGTACTGCCAAGGTACACCTGTCTGCGCGCTTAGTAACTTAGCTCCTATTGCGGCATTCGTGGAGCGACAACGAGGCCACGTGTGCGCGCAACTCACGCATATTCGAGCAATTGTTCCTGGACTCGATATCAAAACAAGGTGCGTGGGTAGTACGGTTGAAAGTATTTAAGCGATAATCCTATACAACTTATTTATTAGATGTGCTTAAGTCAAGCAACACCCTCCCGATCATTTTGGAGATGTTTAATTTAATGAAAATAAAAATCATCGAGCGAATTCATTCTCCGCGTGTTTGAAGACTGGGCGAACTGACAGCGTATATTTCACATCCTCTCTTTCACCCGTGCATGAGTTGAACCGGCGTGTTGGCATTTGAACCTGTCGTGCGCAAAGTGTAAGGAGAAAAAATTTGCACTGACGTAGAGCTGTGTGGAGGACAACATTAGAAATAAGTAAAATGTAGAAGGAAATATAAATATACTCAGGGAACACAGAATAGTACGGAATTCTAGTGTGATAGGTCACAAATGACGCTAGCAAATTGCTTAAATTATTCTGTCTCCAAAGCTCAGGGATTTATGATTCCGTTGCCTTAACGGCCAATAAACGCAAACACTAGGGCGAAGACCTTTCTCGCCGATGTACTCCGGGTTTTTGCTCCTTCAGTGCCAACTTGTGAAAAGTTCGAGGACGTATAACGGCGGTCACAGAGAAATGTCTCCAAGAAATAAAAAGGAGGAGTTTGTTTTGCACTAACAGCAAATACTGTACACGATAGGTGTTGTAATGTGCATTTGATTGATATTGTACAAGTATGTATCTGATTATATTTATTAGGCTAATATTTAGTTACCTTGCTTTTTCTATAAGGCATCAATAAAGATACTACGGAGGTTGTCATGCAGAACTCGATAATACCGTTCGCTAGAACCGTGGCCATAAGGGGTTTGGTTTCCGACAAAATAAAGAAAAGCAACATGTATCTTTTAACTGTCACTTAAAAATGCGGTAATTCTTTTTGGATTCCAGCGATCTCAGAAGTAGACGTCGCGACATACGGGTGTAGCTTCTCGAAACCGCGAACCAATGATCGTACTCTTTCTCGGCGGGTCAGCGGCCTTTGGCATGCATCTTTGGTCGTTATCAGGCAGCCTAATTCATTGTAGATTGCACCATTGAAACGGAGAGAAGCAGATAACAGACCAACGCTGCTGCTGCCGATGATAATAATCTTAGTCTTTTGGCAAAGAACCACTCACGGGTTCTTCGTGCAGCATGAATCAATTCCAACATTACTGCGATGATCGACGTGGTTTGATGTGTACAGGCCGCAGTATGAAGTCATGGTGAAGTGTGGTGTGATGGAAACTTTTATGAAATACCGAAAGGACCGGCGATTTTGCGGCGGTTAGCTAGTGGAATAAGTGCTACATTACTTTTCGTTGTGGTTATAGTCGGGGTACGGTTAGAATGAGAAAGAATGAAACGAGTAGAGTTTAAGTGATGTAGTAAGATTAAGGCTACCGGGATCGCATATTGTAGATGTATATTCATGATTCGAGCGTATTAAAGTCTTGTAAAGCTGTTGTTTTAAAATAGACGGTGCTTTGGAAAAGTTGCGCCATAAATACCCCAGCATGTGAGTAGCGTTGTTAATGACGTGCTTCATATTAGTGGTCCAATTTAAGTTATCTGTAATGCGTGCACCACTATAACTATATGACATGATGAGATCTAAGAGAACGTTGTTAAGAGTGTAAGTGCTAAGATTAGAATTCGATCTGGATACGTGCCTTATTTTACAGGCGCTAACTACAAAAGCCTGATGCACAGTTCGCACGAAATCAATAACTAGCCTAGTCCTGCACCGTAAGAGATAGCTAGAAGAGGGAAATGCGCACAGCCGGCGTACTCCACACTTCTCAAGCATGACAAATCACGTAAGACAACTTCATAATTATTTTAAAAACAGCAGACGAGAAACCGGAGCAGCGTGTTCCGAAAAGCTTCTTTAATATACTCGCATAATAGGTTTGCGTTAATATTCAGCCAGTCAACAGTGGACGAGCAAGAGAATTCTCAGCGTGGGAACTTACCTTCATCGCGGCCCTCAAAAATATGTTTGCTTGTTGTAACGTTGGCTCCAGGTTGAGCTTTACCCTGCTCACATATGTTACTAATTGACATGTTCATCTTGCTACCTCATTGACCTGTTTGAATACACAAACCGACATGCTTTTTTTAGACATAAAACAGTAAATTGCATTTTTAACACATTACACAATTCGTCGGTTATGCAGTCCGCTACCCTACCACCGTCCTGGCTGCCTACCACACCGTGCCCAGACGATGTCAAAGCGTCCTCGGCGGCTCTAGGACAGAGCAGTACTGGTGATCCCTTCCGAGCCATCGCTAAGCTCACACAACAGATTCAGGTTATGACTAGCGCCTTCGCGTGCGTCAGCGGTTGCGCCGCACTTCGACAACACATGAGGCAGAGCTTCGGCACCTCTGCCTTGGACAAATCCTGCCTAGGAACGCTATCTGCGCTTTCCTTGGCAAGGATATCTTCCCAGGCGCTACTTCGACATCCAGCTGAACAAAGAATACCATCAATGCTTCCTTCGCAGTAGAACTGGCTGCTGTGGATACCATAACGAGTGTATTGTCCCTACACACCGCTCCTGGTTCCTGGGGCAGCTGGATGGACAGCCTGGCAGTGATCAGGCGCTGGGAATAACATAGCCGGATTTCGTGAAAATACAGGCGTTTCGCGCCTTTCAAGACGACGCCTTGCTTTGGTTTTGCGGTATGAAGGCGTTAGGTTATCGTCATCCTTGGCGATACCAGGAGGTTTGGCTGGTTACAGCAAAACGACTTTCCTTTGCCGCCGAGGCATGGGACAACTACGAAGACGTCAAGCAGCGCTCCCGTCATGAATGAATTGCAGCAGATAGCTTATGCACGCCGGCTGCCTTATGCCTGCTGTGAGTCCAACCAGCACATCTCGGCTCACGGAGCTCCGGAGGGCTGCTGCTTCGATGCTGCGGCAAGTTTACGGTGCAGTCCTCCAACCTAGAAGTACAAGTGAAAATTCAAATCCGTTGCGCCCAGAGAAGGGAAGCCAGCATCCGAATGCTTTTTAGAACTTCCGTCAGAGCGTACCACCTCCAGGGGAACTTGTGTTTACAAAAAATAATGAATGACAGGTTGACGTCCACTGAAGCTCCTAAAGTGCCAGTATCAGACGCCAGGTCGTTAACTGCATAAGTGCACGATAGTATCGCAGCCATTTCAACGTTTCGACATTCTACTGGGAGCATTTAGGAAAAAACAAGGCCAAGTGAACGATCAGTACTTGTGAGACGAGCCGGAATGCGAAACCAGCGTCAAGCCGCCATGACAATGCCAAATCACGGATGTTATAACAATGTCAAAACATTGTTTGTTTGAAGGGGCCATCAACCACTTTTTATCGAAGTGGAGAAAGGCATTTGAAGAGAAAATAGTCTCTTTCAGAAACACACTGCCGCAAAAGTTCTTCAGTGCGTTCAGCAGAAGCGGAGGTATTGGCAGTCAAACACGATATCCGCTGTGCTCCCGTTCCTTTTTAGATTACTGCGAAGGCTACGGCGGAGTAAGGCTGGAAGGCCAGAAAGAGCAAGATTTGATAAATGTCAAACTGTAATAAAGCAGACGCGCCTCGTCTTTTCGATAGCAGCTCTAGGACGACGACGACGACCCGTGCTCTGATTTGCAAGAGAGCTCGGGCTGTTCGCTGCTGCTAGGCTGCTGTTTATCTGCTGCTTCTCACCTTTAATAAACATCATTACATTTGGGAGTTCCTGTCACGTCATAGAGCCATGATCGATTGTTCTCGCGCGCAAGTGGCCCTTTCGCCGCTATGTGACTCGCCATCGGTCGGCGCCGACCTCAGTGTTTACAAACTCTACGTTGATGATGAGACAGATCTAGCTCCAGCGACGTTGGTGCTTGTGGCCTTGTCGTGTACGGCCGTGTCAGACTCAACTGTGGCGTTTACGCCATCTGACATGCTTGCTCACCGCAAGCACTTAGTTCTCCTGTTCGCCATCGTCACTGTTAGGTCTGAATCTGCTTTGATTCCTACCTGTATTCCGCACCGGAATCCAGCGACCATACTGCGCGGTGAAACCTTAGGATTTGTGCAAGCTCTCACGTGTATTGAAGACCTTGACATTCACGATTGCGCCATCCGTTTACATGTGGATGCCATAACTTTCGTTTCTTCAACACCGCCTTCAGCAGTTTTCGACAATGCCATCGCCGCAGTGCTTTCGCCGTCTCATCGCGCTCAACTTCTTACTCTACTGAACGAGTTAGTTTCTTCGTTTGATTGCAAATGTCTCTCATACTATCGACACCGGTTCCCATGCCCCCTTGCGACAGCGTGCGTATCGCGTTTCCGCAGAAGAGCGCCAAGTTATCACGGAACAAGTGGATGGCATGCTACAGCGCGGCGTCATTCAGCGTTCTCAAGCCCTTGGTCGTCACCTGTCATTCTAGTGCGAAAAAAGATGGCACCATTCGGGTTTGCATCGATTATCGCTACCTAAACAGGATTACAAGAAATGAAGTCTACCCCCTGCCTTGCATCGACGATGCTTTTGACTTTCTGCAAGGTGCCGAATACTTCTCGTCTTTAGATATCAGCCCTGGCTATTGGCAGGTTCCCATGGCTGCGGCTGACCGGTCAAGACAGCTTTCATCACTCCCGATGGCCTGTACGAGTTTAACGTTATGCCTTTCGTGCTCTGCAATGCTCCCGCTGCCTTAGAGCACATGATTGATGCCATCCTTCGCGGACACAAGTGAAAGACTTGTTTATGTTACCCGGATCACAAAGTTGTTTTCTCACAGGATTTTCCGGCACATCTTGCGCGTCTGCATGACGTCCTGACCTGTCTTATTTCCGCTGGCCTAGAGCTCAGTCTCAAGAAGTGCCGTTTCGCTGCTCGAAAGTTGATTGCATTGGGTCACGGTGTCTCGAAAGACGGCATCCTTCCCGATCCCGACAAGCTTCGCGCAGCCGCCGAGTTTCCGAAGCCCACATCTATCATGGCCTTGCGAAGTTTCATAGGCCTGTGCTCTTATTTTCGAAGCTTCGTGCAGAACTTCGCCTTTATTATAGCACCCTTGACGAAGCTGCTTACCGCAAGCATAGGCATTTCCGCGTGATCATGAGCATGTGATGAATCCTTTGACAACTTACGCGAGTTGCTGACTTTACCACCGATTCTTCGGCATTACGACCTTACTGCTCCGGCGGAGGTTCACACCGACACCAGTGGTGTTGGCCTGGGTGCGGTCGTGGCCAAACGGAAAGCTACGAATCAAGAATATGTCGTGGCTTATGCCAGCGTTACCCTTAAAAAGATGAGATGAATTACACTATTACAGAGGACGATGCTTAGCCATCATTTGGGCAGTGGGCAAGTTTAGTCCTTATGTCCATGGCCGTCCTTTCAGCATCATCACTTATCATCACACACTTTGTTGGTCGCTTCGCCTGCTGGAATATGACATACGTGTCGCATACCGCTCTCGTCGAAACCATTCCGACGCTGACGCGCTATCCCGCTCGCCGATGACACCGGATGTGGCTTCTCCTTCCGTTTCTTCTCCGACATCAGACCCGTCACTACTAGCCGCTATTGACAAGCCCTCCGAGCAACGCAAGGACCCATCGCTTGCCCTGCTGCTCGACTACTTTGCCGCTTCATTGGTCGTTCCTTCAACGCGGACGCTACGCCTTCAAGCAGCTCACTTTGCCGTGCGAGACAACACCCTCTACCACCGCAACTATCTGCCGACGGTCGCAAATGGCTTCTGGCTATCCCTCGTCACATGAGCTGCGGCATGTGCTCGTGCTTCCATTCCGAGCCTCAAAGCGCCCACGTCGGCGTCCTGAAAACTTTCACAAGGCTGCGTCAACGATATTACTGGCGTGGAATGTATCGGTTTGTGCAGCAGTACGTTCGATCATGCAGCGCCTGCCGACAAAGCAAAACTCCCCCATTGCGCCCTACTGGCCCACTACAGCCGCTCTCGTGCCCTGCTCGACCATTCGACCGCGTAGGCATCAACCTCTATGGCCCGCTCCCATACAGTGGATGTGGAAACCACTGGAATATTGCTGGCGTCGATCACCTGACGCGCTACGCCGAGGCCGCGCGCGACGTTGCGATGTTCATTCTTCGCAACTTCGTCCTTCGCTACGGTGCTCCTCGAGAACTAGTCAGCGATAGGGGTCGTGTGTTCTTTTCAGAAGCGATACAATTCCTCCTTCGGGAGTGCAGGATCATTCAACGGAAGTCGACCGCGTATCACTGCTAAACGAACGGTCTCACGGAGCACTTCAACCGAACACTGGGCGACTTGTTGAGGATGTACGTCTCGTCCGACCACACCAATTGGGACCACCGTACTCCCGTTCCTTACTTTCGCTTATAACGCCGCAACACAAGCGACCACCGGTTTTTCACTTCTTTTTCTCTTTTATGGGCGTGAGCCTTCGTGTCCTCTGGATACCATCCTGCCCTACCGACCTCACGCTTCCGACTGCACAACTATTTCAGAAGTCGCCCGATACGCTGAAGAGTGCCGCCAGCTGGCTCGTTCGTTGACCAGCGAGGATCGGGGGCGTCAGAAGACAAGACGCGACAGTTATCAGGTAACGCCCACGTTCCCTGCGGGTTCCCTAGTTTAGCTATAGATACCGTTTCACATGCCTGGCCTTTATTCTAAACTACTTGCACGGTACCACGATCCATACCGGATCACCGACACCTCCTCCCTATGAACTATATCGTTGAGCCCGTCATACCACCGCTGGACTTTCGTTGTTGAGGTCGCGAGACAGTGCATGTCAGCGGCCTGAAACATTGGGCCGTATAACGTAAAACTGCTGTATTATGTTTTAATTCCAACCTCCTGTCGTCGAATTCGTCATGGAACAACGCAAAATTTCTTTTCCTCTTGGCAAAAGCTTATATAATATTTCTGGCAAATTAATTAATGTGTAAGTGTAGCAGTACGTGCAAGTCCACAAGCCTCTGTGCCCCATCTTAAAAAAATAAAACAAAATGGATACGCAGCCATTGCCGCAGATGCGATGATTTCGGTCAGCGGCCGATTTTGAGGAAGCCAATAGGGGGATATCGGATGCCTCGTCGTCACAACAAAATTACGACAATTGGCTTCGTCCACTTTTAATACTGGTGTCTATGCTATCAGCATTACCAGATTCAAAGGACGCAACGTCGAATACCGCATAAGAGAAAAGTACAGTTTACACCCCCGATGGGAAACTGACATACAATTTTAAAGCGTCGCAACGGAAAACGCTTCTGTCGCGACATTTTTAACGCCTCGACAGAACGTGTCTGCCCTCGTGACGGAGAGTTCCTGTTGTGACATTTGAATAGCTGTCGAGATAGAAGGCGTTTGTTGCGAATTCAGAATTACAATTGTCACGACAGAACGTTTCTGTTGCGACTTCCGCATTCTTGGTCGTCCCAATAGAATCTTGCTGTTGCGACGTCAGAATCGTTGTCGCGTTAGAAAGCTGTTGTTGCCAATTGAGAATTCTTGTCGCGACAGCACTTTTCTGTTGCGACTTCCGCATTCTTGAGTCGTTACGATAGAATGTTGCTGCTGTGACGTCAGAATCGTCGCGATAGAAAGCGGTTGTGGCGAATTCAGAATTCCTGTTGTCGTGACAGAACGTTTCTGTGGCGACTTCCGCACTCTTGGTCATCCCTATAGAACGTTTCTGTTGCGACGTCAGAATCGTTGTCGCGATAGAATACTGCTGTTGCGAATTCAGAACTCTTGTTGTCCCGACAGAACATTTAGGATGCGATTTCCGCACTCTTGGTCTTCGCGACAGAATGTTTCTTTGCTTCGTCATAATTTCTGTCGTAACGTCCGAAATGTATGTCGCAACTAAAGAAACATCATGAACTTCTGTCGTACAACAGGAACTTCTGTCGTCGCGACAGAAATTACAGTAGTTGCGACGGAAATTTATGTTGTCTTTTTCAACTGGGCAGAGTATAATTACACACGAGGTCTTCCAATTATTCTTTTTCCCAAGTTTTAAGTATGAGCCTCTTACATCCGGGAACCGCACTTATTTGTCTCTAAGCAAACGTAAATTTTGCAAAACTCTCCCTGCATTAGGCCTGAACTGTTCTGTGCATACTTAATTGAATTGCGGTTAGCTTATGGCCATGTTCAGCGCGAACGTTCTTCGTTTGACTTTTTAGCTCGGCAATAAACTTAACCTTTGCTAGTCTTTCACTTGTCGGGAGTGCTGAATATATGAAAGAATATACATTTCGGGGGAGAAAATTATGCTTCATAGTCGTTCACTGAACTTTGAGAGCTGTGTGCGTCATTGCAGCTACAGGATTTATTGATCTACGCATGGGATCTGAAACTGCGCGAAATTCCACATCTTTACCTCGGCGAATCCAGCTTAAAAAAATTTAAAAATCTGAAGTTATCCTAAACATCCCGTCGCCCACGACCTAATTCTTATCTGAATATTCTAACGCGAGCGTCAAAGTAGAAAGAGCGAAGGTAATATCTCGCTGACAAAGCGCTCGGAATCATCGAAGAAAAGGGGTGCTCAATAACAAAAAGAAAAAAAGAAAACACGAGAGCCGTACGTTTCACTGGGAGCCCAGCGGGCCGCATTTTAGCCGTAAACGTTCAAAACTTTGGATAAGTTAAAACTATTACAGAACACATTTCACGATTAATGTTGACGTTACTCCGGTTCGCATTGAGTATTCGTGGAGACACGGGGTATTGCCAATGCAGACACATGTATGCAGCCGGCTTCCTCTCGGGCGCTTCTTCGTGCCCACGCTACGTCATCTAGCGACGCCTGCGTGTAGTCCGCGTGCGGCGCGGGTCTGTTCTGTGGGTTCCTTTCGAACCCTGTTTCCTCAGCCTCGTAGCCCGATGCGCTGCACATTCGACTACTCACTACCTGTGCCAGAAGTTGGCGGGGGTAAATTTGGAGACACAGACAGAGAGTCTGCTCCTGGAAGGTGCCTGCGCTACCCTAAGGATGTGAATCGCATTAAAGGTTCGGTAGGCTGTATCAGAGAAGAGCCTCGGTAGAGTGCGTGAAATGGCTTGGGCGTGCTGCAGCCGCTGTATGGAAGCTAGGGTACAGAAATGACACAAAATAGGCGGAAATTGTATTTATTCACGCACTAGAAAGCTTGCATGCATGCTTAAGTTATGTTGCAGCTAGTGGGTGTGATACGCTATAATTTTAATGTCGTGCTTGTTGCATACTTGTAGTGCTCCCGGTTGTTTTTCGGAGGGTGTTTGAGCACTACGTTGTAGAAATGAGCCCTTGCTAGCGGCTCACGTGACTGCCCTAGGTCACTTGAGCTCACCGCTCTCGTCGATGGTTGAGGCTACTACGCTTGGCTCATTCTCCGGCGCTTGTGCGCCCATGGAGACGGATACCTTCCAGCTTGGTCAAAGGGATAGCATACCCCCTTCACAATACTTGTGGACCATACGTGTCTGTTAAGATATAGTAGCCTTATTAAAAAAAAAAAAAACGGGTGAGAAACAGTTGAGAGTCACTTCAGCATGCGCTGAAGAAGATTAAGGCGAAAGCAGGCGCGCTCACGATACATTCATTGGATTACTTGAAATCTACTTCCATTACTTCCATGCATGTTCACGTGTTCGAGCGCCCTAATAAACCGTATTTTAACTGCACCTTAATTAACTTCGCCAAATGTCGTGGGTGCAGTTCGCACCAAAGGTCGTGGGTCTGAGTGCTTTAATTAAATTACCTTAATTAACTTCGACTTAATTACCACAAGGGTAGTGGGTCCGACTCTCGACTTTCACGATGTCAATTGGAATGCAACTTGGAGATATGGCCGATTCGCGCATTACTGCACGTGGGTTCGTCTTTCAATAAAGGTGGAGGGTTTGAGAACCGCCAAAGGTCGTGGACCCGCCGTGGTTGCTCAGTGGCTATGATGTTGGGCTGCTGAGCACGAGGTCGCGGGATCGAATCCCGGCCACGGCGGCCGCATTTCGATGGGGGCGAAATGCGAAAACACACGTGTGCTTAGATTTAGGTGCACGTTAAAGAACCCCAGGTGGTCGAAATTTCCGGAGTCCTCCACTACGGCGTGCCTCATAATCAGAAAGTGGTTTTGGCACGTAAAACCCCACAATTTAGTTTTAGGTCGTGGGTATGATTGCCTTGATTAACTCGATCCTAATTCACTGTGCCTTAGTTAACACCACAGATCATGCGTTCCACTCCCACCAAAAGTCGTGGGTACGAGTGCCTCGTTTTCTGTATTATTTAAGCATGTTAACTATTATTTAACAGGTATTTAACTATAAGAATAATTATATATGATTTAATAGGCGGGTCGATGGTCCGATCCAAATTTTGCTTCAAAGAGATCTCTTTGAATTCTGGGGCTATAACGTCGCACAGTCAAATTTTCGTCCCATTAGCCCTCTAAGGCTTTCGGCTTAATAACAGCAAGAGCCGATGGCCGCAAACGGAGAAAAGGTAGGGAAGACAGGAGGGAGATGACCACGATGTAGAGTACGCAAGAGGGAGCGCGAAAGAAAACCCATCTTGGCAGGCGGGCAGAAGCGCACATGCATCAAGGAACGAGGCGTCCGCGATACAGTGTTTCTCGCGAAGGCGGAGGCCGTGGAGCTAGGCTGGATTGCGCGCTAATACCATAGTGAACGAGGGACGCCCCGTCCGAAAAGCAGGCTCGGCGAGGCGCTGGTCTTCTTTTCCAGAGCTGCTTCTGATCCTGAACATCCTGGAGACTTGAGCCCCATCTGTGCTTGCGACTATGGGCGTGGACGTGCTCCTAGTGGCCCCAGCCAGTCCCACTCCTATCTGGGAGACCATAGCTGTTCGGTTGCGTGGCAGGAGCGGACGCCGACAGGATTACCGATCTACCAGAGTGGATCGAGCACCAAACGACGTCGTCGTCGACCCATCAGCAAGTGCGACACTGGACATTGATGACGCAGGACTGCAGACCGTACTGGTGACGAAATTTCTGTCCCGTACACCGATACCGAAAGTGTCATGTAGTGATATCCGCCGGTCTAACCCTTAAGACGTTAGTTTGCATTGTAGTGGATAAGAGCATACAGAACTTTAACAGCTAAGACTGCTTGCGTTACTAACGATTTTTTTTGTTTAGCCATATTGCGTTTGTTATTGTTGAGTCTTTTGTATCTGCCGCAAGTTCGGTTGGTGCTTTCATTCTGTGTATGCATGCAACCTACCAGGCAGAGTCATACGCGTGCTAGTGCCGAGCACAGAGTGGTCATTGTCTTGCAACATTGAAATTTCTGCAAAAAACTGCGTGCTTCTACGCACTATAACTCCCGATGAGCACCTATACGTGTTGAGAAAAGAAATAGTTATCGTGGCATAGTAAGCTGTCTCAAAGGCTAACATTCCTACTCAAATGGAGAAAGAACCGCCCACTGCGCCTCTCTGAAGGGCTCGCGCGAGGCTAAATTTAGCTCCAATCGCGTCATACCACATGCCACCTGCGCACGTTACAAATACATGGTCGAGTATTTGTTTCTCTTCTCCACGCAACAGCACCAGCGTAAAGAGAATGACATCAGTTCAGGCATTAGAGAGCGCGCTGCAAAGCTAGGGAATTACTCACGGTGTAATTTTGAATGCTGCTCGCTCTCATATTCGTCGGACATGGCGCTCTTTGGCAATACTTTGCCCTTGCGCCATTAAATATCAAACATTCATTCATTCATTCATTCATTCTCATATTCGTAGTGGACCAGCTCTAGTCGAAAATTTTCGCCGCGAATTGGCCTCCTTCCTTCTTGAGCCAGTCTTTTCGCACCATTTCTTGATTCTGCATGTCGAACGCTTGTCTTCACAGCCGAGCAAGAGTGCAATTTGTCCAAAAATTTGCATATTTTTAGGCTTCATAACTCCTGATAACAACTGCTTCCGGTTTAGTATTCTCGATCTGCTGTGGCTGAGTGAGCGCTCGAAAAAACGACCACTCCCGCTTGGTATGATAAATGTACTGCCAAGCTATACCTATCTGCACGCTTTGTAATTTCGCTCCTATTGCATCATTCGTGGAGCGACAACGACGCCATCTGTGCACGGAACTCACGCATATTTGAGCAATTCTTCCTGGACTTTCTTAATATCGATATTAAAACAGCGTGCATGGTTAGTGCGGTTGAAGATATTTAAGCGGTAATCTATACTAACTATTTATTACATGCGGGTAAGCCAAGCAACGCCCTCCCAATAATTTCGGAGAAGTATAATCTAAAAAAATCATCGAGCGAATTCATTCACCACATTTTTCAAGACTGTGCGAACTGACTACGTGTATTTCACATCCTCTCCTCCGTGCATGAGTTCAAACGGCGTGTTGACCACCGAGCCTGCCTTTCGCAAAGGGTAAGGAGAATCTCCTTGCAAAGACGTAGAGCTTTGTGGATGACATTTAAAAGAAATGAAAGGTAAAAGAAAAATATTATACTCAGGCAACGCAGAATAGTACGGAATGCTATTGTGATAGGTCACAAATGACGCTAGCAAATTCTTTTAGCCTCCGAAGATCTCGAATCCATGGCTCCGTTGCCTTAGTGGTCGATAAACTGAAACACCAGTGCGAAGACCCTTCTTGCCGATCTATACTGCGGATTTTTACTCTTCAGTGCCACCTTATCAAAAGTTCGTGGACGTATAACGGCGGTCACAAATAAATGTCTGCAAGAAATAAAAAGTTGGATTTTTTTTGGGCTAACAGCAAATACTGTACACGATCGGTGTTGTAATGTGCATTTGATCGATCTTGCACAAGTAGGTATATGATTAGATTTATGAGGATTGTATTTTATTACCTTACATGTTCTATAAGACATATGTAGAAATATTGTGTAGGTTGTCATGCATAGATGGATAACAGCATTCGCTGGAACCGTGGCTATAAGGGGTCCTTGTTTTGCGAAAATATAAAAAAAGCAACATGAATGCTATAAAAATCAAATTAAAAAGGCGGTAATTCTTCTTGCATTACAGCTATCTCAAAAGTAGACGTCGCTAGTACGGGTGTAGCTTGTCGCTCTGGGAACGAGTGATCGCGCTCTCTTACAGGACGTGGGCAGCCATTGGCACACATCTTGGTCGTTATCAAACGTGAAGCTTGGAATTCAAACCTCCTTAAGGTGCATGGTTTATTTGATGGGGAGATTTACGTTTAGCACCACTACCATCGCAGGCAAGCGCCCTCATTCTCAGCCAGTACATTTTTTTTGCTATTCTTCTTTCACTGGTTCTTTTTCTTTTTTTTTGTCTGAAGAAAAGAACTGCGCCAGGTCAGTAGGTTGTAATACACTTTGATAGGTCATTTCTTGACATGATTCAGAAATCTTCATTGGGCCGCTTAATAATGAGGAAACATATTGAAAATTTAGCTCAATAAACAAGATGACGTGACCATTTTCATAATCAAGCCTAGGTTGGTCAGCGCATATCAGTATGCGCCAATTGTTATTCGCGTAAGGGCCTTCTTGAGTGCTTTATTTAGGTGCAACATTTAGTTTCGCCTGGCAGTAGATATGAATGTTTGATCCCAACCGAATGCAATCGCTCGTCCACGTAATGAGGCTGTTGTACAAGCGTATTGAGTTTAAAGGAAAAAGAAATGGTGATCCGCTTGCTTATGGAAAAAAAAAACTATTTAAATTATTTATCGAAAGACGACTTTAATGGCGTCGTGGGCGTATTCTAGAGCGCTCCTTGTAACCCTGTTACATTTAGCATTTTTCAAGATTTTCTAGCTTGTTCACGTTCATGCATGTTTGAGTTCCTCGAGGGTCCTATTTTACGTACCAGATATTTCACAAACGAGTGTGTTTTAACACCGCATCCGACGTCGACGACAACCTCCTGTTACTAAATAATGGCAACTTCAAACAGTATCGGCAATGTATATAATAAGTTTCACTGGTGTCTTTCTTTGGGATACTTTTTTTTCAACCTTGCAGATTAATTTGCAAGGAACTGATAATCGGGAAACAATACAGTGCTCAGTATCCTACAGAGATTCAAGGAGCAATTATCATAACTGGTGCTCTCAGACATTATAATTTTCCCACACATGCATGCACACAATGCTGGCATGCATTCATGGCATGCAGTCATGCATTCTGAGAAGCGCGTCAATCATGATTACTTTGATTGAACAGCCTCTGCGCAAACAACGTAGTTTGAAGGTTTGTACCGAAAGAATGCAAACGACAAGCTGCTTTACATCTATAAATTCAGGAGCCTCTACAAAGAGTGCCATTAAAGTGACTATACCATCTCACAATACTGGTATGAGAATGCAGATACGGTCACTTCTCCTTTATTACGAGTAAGTCGGCCTCATTTCCGGTTGTCCCATGTGCGAAAAATTCCGCACAACGCTCTTCACGAGAAAATTCGGTAAAAAATATCTCCAACGGGATTCAACACGTATTTTAATATATTGCTGTGGTTTATTCGCGAAGTTGAATCATAACACCACAGAAAAACGTTGAACAGTGCTTTCTAAAGCTGCCACCCGGCTGCATGAGAATGTATTATCCCCCCCTGCAGGTGAATCAATGTCAAAACTCCTCTCTGTAAGCTTTCAAGTGATGCGGCATCCAGCCTCTTCGCCCAGCATGGCTCTGTCTTACTATAAGTTTCCCCAAGCTGAAAAGAAAAACACCTGGACGGTAAGCATATTTAGCGCCAGCAAACAAGGACGGAAGGGAGACGACACCACAATGCGCTAACTTGTTAACACTGCGTTAACACCACATGCGTTAACATGCGTTAACACCACAATGCGCTAACTTCAACAACGCTAGCGTTGTTGAAGTTAGCGCATTGTGGTGTCGTCTCCCTTCCGTCCTTGTTTGCTGGCGCTAAATATGCTTTCAGTTTACCAACACGCCCAACAAATGGCAAACCTGGACGGTGTTTCCAGAGTGTTCTGAAAGCAACAAATGCTTGAAATAAGAGGTACAATCAGCATACGGAAAAATGTATTTACATAGAGTTAAAAAGATGCAGGACCGATGCCGCGAGTGCAATTACTTCCTGGGGCAATATGCAGGATAGCGTGGCCATTACAGCTTCCTAGGTCAGTCTTATCTGGGTAAAGCCTAATACTTATCAGCACACCTCATACAAGCCTGTCACAATGAGGCAACAACGCATCACCTGGGTCGCACCCTAACATTGCAATGGTTAAGCTAAAGCAGTACTGACCGTAACGAGCTGTGGTCACGAAACGTAGCGTTTAGACATGCCTGAATAACCGCGCTGCAATTGCACCACCGCTCAAACCAGCTGACATACTGCATCTTGTTCAGGAGCCGTAAACACTGTTCGAACAAAAATTCATGGACCTTTTATGCCATTTGTAATGTCTACCGGCAGACATAGGTGATATATGTTGCTAGTAGTTAATATATGTTGCTGTTGCTAGTGAGCAACAGTCCCTGAACAGCAGCAAGTTTCACAGAATTCATATCATTAGGGCAGAGTGCTTCCACAATACTGAGAAAATACAGGGGCACTGTTTTTATGGTCGCGCTTCTGGACACCGTCTTGCATATGAGTGGAACCGTTCACCGGAAGACAACATCGTACAAGTTCGCTGACCGAAAGTTTGATTAAGACTCTGGTGCACATGGCGAGTATGTATACGACGATGTCGGCCAGAAAAAAATAAAGGAAAAGCGACGAGATATTGCCCTATGATAAATTTGCGTACCACACGACTCACCAAGAGGGACAACGCGTGACACCATTTATTCTCGTTTATGGCCATGACGTTAAAGCAATTTCGGACTTAATGATACCACACGAATGTCATGATGACGAGACGGGTTCTGATGTGCTTACGCTATGCGCAAAGGAAGCCAAGATACCTTGCAAGCTTGCGAATGCGAGACAGGTCTGCAATACCAAAAGCTACGATTTTCGGAAGAGCCCAATCACGTACAAAGTTGGCGAGAAACTCTGCGTAATTCTTCAGTGATATGAATGACGAACGTCTGACATCCTGATTTTACTGCTGCAAATGTGAGCGGCGTCGGCCGTCGTTGTGAACCTGCTTCGTAAGAAAATGTACATTGCCGAATGACTTGAGCATTGGATCTTCTCTGCCCCGCTACGAGAGTTTGGAGCATCTGATGATTATTCAAGGGGCGGGAGGGGGGAGCGGAGTAAGACATTATCGATATCACCCCATGTATGTGCCAAGCAATGAAAACGAGGATCAAACTGTGAGGTAGTAGATCGACCAGAAGGCGTCCACTACCTGGCGGGTGCTAATACAAAAAAAAAAAAGCGTTCCTATTTAAGTTCTACGCCGTCTCTCCCGTCTCTATTCCTATACGTCGCGATGAAATGATATGCTGAGGATTTCAAATTGTCAGCTAATGTCAACACGGATTGGCATGCCGCAAGAGTACGGGTCGTGGCGCTCCTGAAAGCTTCGAACCACCGTTGTTGTTGTGTTGCACACCGCTGTCGTGAAGATTAGAACTATTGTACAAAGTTTTGACCTTATGCTTTCGGCATTGACGCCGCTTTAGGAATTAAAGGATTGGAAGGCGCTCGTCGGCGTTTTTTTTTGCTTTAGTGTTTGCGGCATCTTCAAAGTTCACTTTATAAATTTGCAGCTTTGAGCCGAAAAGCTCACGACGTCACCACTATTTTTCTGTCGTGCGTAAAACAAGCCAAATGTCGAACTTTAACGCAGAGAGTATTTCTTGAGCGTGCGGTTTCATAGCCACAAGTGCGCACTTTGCCAGGGTGAACGGGAATAGTGCTTATGATAGAAATGCAGGGAGCACTTTTGCAGTAAATAAACTAAGGAATTGAACCACTGCTCGTGTAAGTACGTATCTTTTTCTTTATTCATGCCGCTGTGAATGGTGGGTGCCCAGATTTACTTTACCTTAAAGTAACGTCCTAGATTAAACAATTCTGTGAATTCATGTAGATTTTAGAGAGAGAAATACCATTTAATATTCTCAAAGGAACTAAGGCCTCGGTCTGTGGGTCCTGGTAGGTTCAGTGCTCCTGGTCCGGCGGGTTCTAGTTGAATTGCAAACTTGCCAAGTATTCCTTTCACCAATAATATGAGACCAATGGCTTATACCGGAAGTAGTTATTCAGAGTCTGTTGTTGCTCTCGTTACTGCCCGCGACAAAACTTAATGAGAAGGTGCGAGTGTTCGGTTTGTAGAAAATTACACAGGTTTCGTGCCTCTTTTGGTAGTAGAAAAAAAGATGTCCGTTTAGGTAACGCTCCATCAGGCATAAAAAAAAGCCACCTTCACTGGTTCTTAGACTCTACTACGCATGTGGTCGCATTTCAATCTGAGTTTACGGAATATGGTAGAACTGCTAATCAGAGAGTTCTTGTTTTCTATTTAAAAAAACGTATTTGTTTGTGTTTTTTCAGTACCTGTTCTTACAGTACACCTATAAAGCTGCTATGAAATCCAATAGCCAAGAATACGAGGTTGATCTACGTAAATAAGCACCAGTGGCATGTGGGACACGGCTGGAAGATGGCAGTGTAACGTGGATTGAAATAGAGGCCGTTTCTCGCATTCCATTTCTTAGCTGCGCGAGTAAGATAAATCCATGCTACAAGGAAAATTAAAGAACTACAATACGAAGACTCAATTCCCGCAATTCACGTGCCAGAAGAAAAAAAAGCGAGACAGTTTTATAATAATGCACGGCTCCCGTCGACGAGATTGTACACAATCTCACTTTTTTTTGGAATAATTAAAACTCTCTTAAACATCAGCTTTATTCTTACTGTCTGTGAGAAAAACCAAACTTCAATGAAAGATGGCGTTAGACGTCACTGAAAGGTTATTGAAAAGTGCGACACATGAAGAGTGACGCTTGCGCGTTGGCTATTGCCGTGCATGAATGCATGGTAGTTAGCGCTAGCACAATCAGGGCAGTGCACAGGGGGTAGTTAAGTTTAGAAAAAGCCTTATATAACAAGCAAAAACAGAATATTATCACACCTAGAATACAGAAGGTCCTAGTTTCCTAATCAGAAATAAGAAAACGAAAAAAAAGAAGTGTGTCAGTCAAAGTCGGCTCGCAAGAAGACAACGTGTACGAACGTTCGCGTAAAAAAAAGGGCCTATGAAAAAGCTTGACATGAAGAAAAATTATGGAGGGAGCCGGCAAAATATAACTTCAGACAACGAAACGAAGAAAATATCGCAAATAACGCAAATTTAGAATGCAAACGTGCGAAATTGCACCGATTTAATGATTTACTCTCAACACATATGAATACATGCAAATACCGGCCGACTCTCCCGATTTTTCCAGGAGACTTCCAACTTCCGTCCAATTTTTCCGAATGTGCGGGCATGCCCCTAAAAATCCGGAATAACTGCTGCAGCCCCAGAGCGAAATAAATCATAATGCTATCACACGCTAGGTACATAGTCGAAGTAACGTTTCAGTCGAAGCAATTAGTGTGCATAGAGTGTAGGCCTTACTCGCATAGCTTTAGATTGAGACATGCGTGGACGAGTGGGCGTGAGCGAAAATTCTAATGGACGTTGAATAATCGCCGCTTTTCTTAAGCCACTTTTGCCGTTGTATTGCGCGGTTAGAGAGCGAAACGCACTAAAAGTAGATAGGGGCCTCTGTAATGGGTCATAGTAAGTGTTATAATCTCGCACGCCTAGTTTATGGTCCCAGTAGGACAGCTAATGAATGTAATACCATTAATTCACAGCTGTTTAAGACGTTGCTGTGTGCCAGAAGCGAAAAGCAAAATTTTTTACCGTCGTCTCCCCATCCTTTCTATTTCCCAGTCGAATATTTCAGGATTCCGTGGTACTCAGGCTTGCAGGTATTCATGTACCATGTAGAGCCAACCGCAACCTTTCGCGGAACGCGAGATACTAGAAGAAAGATGAATATCTTCGCAGCTTCGCAACGCAGCCTATAGTATCCGCCTTTACAGCATCTACCTAGAATATGTCAACAACATTGTGATGTTCCAGTTTATTAACTACTGTTGGAGGTTGCTCGGAAATTGCACGTTTGCCGAGATCCAGTCGTCCGTAAGCTTTTGTATTTGACTATACGTCGATCTTGTCTTCTTTCTCATAAAATATGCGCGACACGCCATGTAACAGTGGCTGACTTTATTGCGTGGGGCGTTAGCGAAAATACACTCTTCTCTATAGGTCTTACGTAAAGTTTAACGGCAGCAGTATTTTCTTAGTACATCGCGATTTTCAATATTTTACAGCATTCATACCACTGAGTATTGGAACATCTAAGCAATGAATTTCAAGGCAATCCTAATAACTGCGTGGATTTGGTTCCCTGCTTTAGCAATTGAATATGAAACAGACAGCGGTAAGTTTCCCAAGCTGTGTATTATACTTGCTTTTGAATGAAGCATTCTGTTAGTTTGAAACAAGACAAGGAAGCAGTATGTTAAGCGCTAACCAAAATATTATTCACGGTTAAGGGCAATGTATAGTCGTGAGTGAAATTTAAGTCACATAAATTCGTTAGCAGTGAAATGCGCCTTTTCTGTAGCTGCAGAAAGGCAATGTCGTTCACATCGCACTCTATAGCAACCATACCGAAAACAAACATGCCTATGATGCTGATAGTAATGAACCTGTTGTATACACGTGTGAATATGTGGGCGTAAGTAAAAAAGCGCTAATAAATGCCTTCCTTTTCTGATATGGCATAAAGCCCGTGCCCCACCTAATCTCAACTTTATCACTGGAGACTTAACTGCACCCGAGCTTCAGAATACTTACCTTCATTGCCAAGCCCCTCTATAGTCCGAAAAATCAGCAGGAGTGGGTAGACACTGACCACGTATTAGTATTTTAGCCGTCTACAAGACGTTTTCACAAAATAGCAAGATGTCTTGCAATCCCCCTATAATGTTTGCAAGACAGCTTCTAGACGTTCTTATAAAAATTCAAGACTTCTTGATGAAACTTTGTCGGATGTCTTAAGGCATTTTGTAGCAGTTGGGAAGACCGTCTAATGCAGATATGACGTCTTGCAATACATGTCGTAGTCGTTTCAAGAACGGCTGTATTGCAGGACATCTTGTACTTGTTTGGAAAGCGTCTATAAGTAAATTTGAGAGATGTTTTGCAGCCGACTTAACAAGGGTTTTTAAGAAGATTTAACTGATTATCGAAGATCACGATACGACACCTTCAAGTCAGTATTTATGTAACGTAGCCTTATAGTTTGTTGAGTGTTTTGGAATGCTAAACACGAGGTGGCGGGATTGAATCCCAGCGACGGCGACCGCATTTCAATGGGGGCGAAATGTGAAAACACCCGTGCGCTTAGATTTCTGTGCACGTTAAAGAACCCCAGGCCCTCCAAATTACTGGAGTCCCCCACTACGGCGTGCCTCACAACCAGATCGTGCTTTTGGTATTTAAAATCCCATAATCTTTAATTGGTTCAGTGTCAGGTCCTTTGGGGCCCCAAGGTGATATACGCGCAAGCCATTTCGAAGCTCTTTAAAAAGTGGCGGCACGATATCTAGTCAGGAGTGTTTAACATTCATTGCAACCGCCAGCACCTTAAACCTGACTCGAAAAGCACCACTCGTTAATTGGGAGAAGGAGTAGTTGCAAAAATGACAGCAAGATCTGCCAAACATGTCAATTTACAACCCGAACACTATTGTCAGGGGAAGCACCAGCACAAATACGACAGTTTCAATAGTATCTAGACGCTAAAATTCAGTCATACTAGTGCATTGGACATGGTTTGTCTCCTTCCGATATCAACTGCCCCACAAAACATTGCTTAGCATCAGCGATCTGCCTAGAAAGTGTTGGAATCGCACCGCTGGCACGAGTTGTTGGGGTCTCGGTGCTGACGCCCGTTATTGCCAATGGGTCGCAAGCCCCAAGGGTAGCGTTGGCCTGGCGGCCTGGGGCACTGGAAGCATCCGAAGGTCCCGGCAAAGCAAGAGAAGACTGGTAACAGAACAACTTGTTTATTCTAACATAGCAAAAGAGCGGCCGGTCAGGTCGACCGAAGTGGAGAGACGGGAGAGCACGTAACTCAACAGTACAAATCGGAGCCTCTCTCCTGGCGTCCGGGGGCAGCTGCTCTTATACTCTCGGCGTCGCGGTCCAAAAGGGAAGGTCACGGGATGAAGGTCACGGGATGAAGGTCACGGGACGGCGGAGCATGAGCCCACGACGGCGCGCACGGTCGAGCCGAGAGACCTGCTGAACCGAGTGCAGTGACGCATCGCCAACCCGCCCACACGACGGCGCGAACGGTTGAGCCGAGAGACCTCCAGGCTCCTCATTCGGGGAACTCCGCTCCCCGGCTGCCGCGCTTTGACAAGCGAGGGCACACACACACACACGCACACACGAAGACACGTGGCACTGAAACACGCCTGGACACGCTTGGCGGGTAGGCGTTGCGGCGGCGTCGAACGGGCCAAAATGTCCGCCGCTTTGAACAAAGCCCCGGCGTCCGTTGCATCCGCGCCGGCATTACCGCGCGTTGTAGGCGAAACGTAACAAAAGGCATACACCGCACATGTGTGATGGTGTGGGAAGACCCAAGATCATTTTACCTATTTTGCCGACACTGATCATAATTCGCAGATGGAATATCAAGGTCTTCACGCGGATTCTGAAAATCTGTGCCTTACATGCGTGCCCGACACAGATAGCAGACTCGGTAAATGCCAAAGTCATTCAATCACGTGTTGTAATTGAACGTATTCAAAACTGCTTCCATGACGGATATTTTTCTCAATGCAGGTTGAATGGCCCAAAAACTGTAAAGAGAGCGCCTCGCGTGCGCGCACGCGCACGCACGCACGCACGCAGGCACGCAGGCACGCACGCACGCACGCAGGCACGCACGCACGCACGCACGCACGCACGCACGCACGCGCGCACGCACGCGCGCCCGCACACGCACACACACAAGTTCGGCAGGTGTTACAACACAAGACAAAAGGTTGCTGCACATTTGGTAATACATGAAGTTATATAATCGAGGTTAGATTTCTTTGTCAGACACACTGGTAATGCATCAATTTTTCGTACAATTGGGGTTAGACTTCTTGCGATACATAACGAGTCGCAATGGGAAGTACGCGTGTGGCACTAAGCTGGCCTTCTGAACGCCACATGTGAACACTTAACGTAGTACCTAAAGTGCACGCACTAGGCCACACCTTTAGTCATCTAATTGGCTGCGACGTGGTGTGTGCCCTTACGCATGCACTAGGTACACCTTTAGTAAGCCACAACCACGTGGAGCAGCCGCACTTTCCGGATAGCGTACTCGTCGTGCACTCCGGCTGCCCGGGTTCGATACCCAATTGTACAAAATTTTATATTAAAAGGCAGCAATTTACTTTGTTTACAAGAACCTGCCTCAGAAATGTGATGCCGATCCGAGCGTTTTTTTCCGGCGTCGACTTTGTTTCGTTGCAGCGCAGTTCCGCCAAGGTCAACCGCCAAGATAGACACCTAAGGCTTTCGCCTTAAAAAGCACGCCGTATATCAGGTGCGAAGCTCCTATGCTGGCACGGCACTAGTAACACGCATTTCTAGGGCAGTGTGCAGGCTCGGCGTTAGCAGAGTTCAAGGCACCGAAAGAAGCAGCTATACATAACAGCAGACCTGCAATTGACATTACTACGAGGTCGCCTGGAGGGCGCAAAGATCAAATCCCGACTGTATCCTAAATCTGAAGTCGCCAACTAAGGCGCACCTCATAATCATATCGTGCCTCCGCCACGTAAAACCCCAGATTTTCATTAATTTTATTTACGAGTTTGCCTAAGGTTTTCTGTTCAGGCCGCGAGCATTGCATATTTAGGTTCATGACATACTGTACGAACAGCGATGCGAATTAACTTAGGGCAACCACAATTAGCGGGTCAAAGGGTTGGTGTTCAAGAAAACTATGCGCAAAACGGCGTGCTACCGAGTATGTAAACATGAGCAAGGCACACACGATTGAGGCAGTATTTTAGTAGAGCCGATGAGCAATCAGTTGATTGGAAGCGTGAGGGACTGTAGCTCGATCGAATGCGCAGTACACATTCACATCACCGTCACCAAACGCGCGCGCGAGAGAGAGAACAACTTTAGCGAAAATGCCTGCAGAGTCAGTTAGGCTCCCTCCACGCAGGGAGGACAAGCTTTTACCGCGACGCGGCCACTACGTCAATCTCGTGCATTGTGCTCCTCGAGGTCTTGGTTCCTCGCTTCTTCCACGGATCCGAGAGGGCCGCCGCTCCCTTCCTGCCGGTGCTGCCCCAGGAAAACGCGAACGAAAAGAATAAAATAGGTGTGTCATACGCAACAAGTAGAATACGAGATGAAACGAAACACTTAGCCGTAACAGGAAGTACGCAATTTAGCGGAATAACGAAGGAGAATCAGATTAGAGGCGAGAGTATTTCTGAACGGCGCTACCGCGCCACCTAGGTATTCCACAATAATTAACATGCCAAAGAAATTATTTCGTCTGCGCCAGTTTGCCTGATCGCGTTCGTGATCGCCAACAGTGCACGAATGGTGGGCCACTGGAAGAGAAAGCAACACACTTCTATATCGGCCAACGAGTGGTACTGGTTGAGGCCCTAAAGTTGCAGCATGCCCACAGCACGCTGACATATGCCCCCAGCACGCGTGCTGCATGGCACACTGTGATAAGCGTGTCATGATCAATTCATTCTCTTTAGTGTTTCTGTATCCACATATACAGGGACACAAACTACCCAGCGCCTTCCCCGCACCATGGATGACTGAAATATAATTTAAATTTTGTCTGTCAGGGTCATGGAGAAGCGCGTCAGGGTCACGGAGAAAAACACGACAGTGCGAGAGATAGTCACTCACATTGAGGAAAAAAACATTCGTTCATCTGCGAGATTACGTGTCTCAACGTTGAGTTTAATTTTAGCACCATGGCAAGCTCTCAGTATACCGTTCGAGCGCGTCACGGAAACGTGGCATGCCCATGCAAAGGATATTTCGAGGTAACAATTCTGAGAAATAAGGCGCTTCCGTGCGGTACTCACATTTTTTTTTGTCGGGGAAACGCAGACATCGATGAGGCAGGATCGATTTTCCGAGTCAATGAAGCGACGCCGCGTACTCCAAGCATTGAAACCTAATGCATTGAAACCACAAAACGGAGAGCATGTTCTGCGAGTGTTCTAAACTGAAAAAGAAACATAGGTGGTAATCGACTTGACTGAGCAACTGGCGCCGCTTTCCGCCGTGAAAGATTTGAAAGGGTGAAAGATGGGAAGGGAAGTTAGGGAGAGAAAAACTTAAATGCGAACATAGAGTGACTTCACCCGATACCTTCTCTCAAGGTATTCGGTCACGTGTTAAGTCGAGGCATTTTAATGGAAGCAGGTGTTCATTTAATCCCGGCAATGTCTGTCGAAAAAAAAGTTTCAAGAATTGCAAAGTATCAAGTTTGCAACTCTGCGGCGTAGCAATACTAAACAATATCACAATTTCGTAAGCTCTAACAAATAACACATCTAAAGCGGACAATATAGATTCAGTATTCGCGGCTCTGACAGATACCGCTAATTAGCGAATGTGACTTTTGCAAAACTCTTGTAAATGTAATAAGTTCACATAGACAGCAAACTTAGTTCTATAGCAAGTTTGTCGGCTTTAAGTGCTCCAACCTAGGTAGAGACTTGCAGAGCGCCTCTCCTCCTCCCTCGGTTATGCATTAGCTGTTGATGGCTGTACTGAGCTGCTGACCAACCTTGCTCAGTACTCGTAACTGCGGTATTAGTCTTGGTGCAGAGTTAAGAATTTGCAGACTTCGTGCTTCCATTTATTGTGAAAAAATTTCCAAGTAAATATGCAAAGCAATGTCAATCAAAACATTTCAAGTAAGTCGCAAAGAAACTTCGCAGTATTGAAATTTCTGAAAACGCTTACTATAAAACGTGGTGCAGGTCTAAAATCACCGTGCTGTTCTTGTAAATAACTGGGCAAAACGAACACGTCTAGATGAAACTCATGATACGCTGCGCTCCCCCCAAAGTGCGCGGGAAAATTTTTGCACCCATTTTAGCTACAGATTTTAAACGTACATGGGTATTTAACTTTAAAGAGCGATAAAATGAACGATTCTGTCTCACAGCTTGCACGACGGTGAAAAGCATAAATAATTAGGAGTAATCAGCTTGCGATACTATAGTTTTTTACAATTTGATTGAAGAACTGACAGCACACTTGTGATGCAGCTCAATCTGCATATTTAGGTAGAAGTGAGAAACTGCCAAATAACGCGCTGACTTGGAGGTTGAACCGGTGCAGTGAGAAAAACACCGATTGTTACAGCCTACGGAAAGCTGGCAAGGTGGAAACCCGAGTACTGCGTACGATCTACTGCCACAAAATATATAATTGGACTCATGTATCCATGGTTCCGAAACTAACGCTCGCACTAAATTTGTGCAGCTGCTCAGCGTAGCGACACGTTTTCTGTTACCCGCCGCGGTAGCTTAGTGGCTACAGCATCGCGCTGCTGAGTTCGAGATCGCGGGAATGACAGGAGTGAAATGCAACAAACCTTATGTATTTAGATTTGTGTGTACGTGACACCAGGTGGTCAAAATTAATCAGGAGTCCCCACCTACTGTCTGCTTCATGGTTATATCGTGGTTTCCGCAGGTAAACCCTTGGATCTATTTTTAATGTTTTCTGTTTTCTCAAATACCGTCGGTAAATGTCCTAGTTCTTGTATGTATGCTCACTTCAGTCTAGCGCCAATTTCACGTAAATTTTTTTTTTTGCATCGTGAAACACGTATAGAGGTTACGACTGGACATACAGGGCAACGACACATGCGTGGCTAATGGCACCGTTCAGTATGGTATATATATAAAAGTTTAAAGCAGTGGAAAACACTGAAATATCTATTTTGTACCCATATCAAGATAAAAATACACACAGATATCTTCAAGACGTTTCTACAAAACGTTTCCTAGCCGTCTTAGCAAGGTGTAAACTGAAAACAACACAAGACGTCTTCTGGCGTCTATCACAGAACGTTCTCTAGAAGTTCATAAAAAGATGCTTTGTATACGTCTTAATTAGTCGTAGATGTTTTAACTCATTTTAGCTCGTCCATGACGGTTACAAAACGTCTTGTGTTCAGTGCGCTACTGAATTCGTTTGCAAACAGGAGAATAAAACATGACTTCAGTACTAACTACCACGCGTGAACAAGGACATAGACCTGATTTATGATACTGATCATTTATTGCGAGACCTTCTGGTGCAATCCTAATATTTATGCAGAAAAAAAGAAGTATGTGATAATTTTCATGCGCAGCAGTTCTTGCATTTGGGGCATAATAATAATATCCACTCTTAGATTGATAAAGTCCCAGATATCGCTTTTGCTATGGGAATACAGCATTTGCGAAAGGCACTTCGGTGAGCCAATTTTGTTTCGTTCACCCGGACTATCCCTATTTCTTGTATTTCCAGGAAAGTTTCAAGTCTGCACCTCAGCGGAATGTGTGGAAAGAGGTAACGCGTCTTCAGATTTTGTACAATAATTTATTCTGTCCCAACTTATCGTATTGATTGTTAAATTTAGAAACAAATATCTGAGTGCTATACGCAACACAGAGAAAAAAGCGAGTTCTTTGTATATCACTGCTACCGCTGAATGTAACAAATAGATTTTTCTCAGCCTGAAACATGCACCAATAAAGCTCCTTTTTTCTGAAAGTGGAATTATCTCATGATGCATTCCACTCTTTCCATTCATGACCGCTAAAGCGCTCGCAGGAAAGGCATTGAACTCGATAAGTCAATTTCAAACTATTGCATGAGCACTTTATCCATTCAAAACACTGAACTCCTCCGCAGAGCTCGCAGGCGCTTTCCCTTTTTTCTAGCGAGTCTAGTGGAGATGTCAATATTATTTCAATTTTATGTACGTGACACTAGACTAATGTGTTCGGTTTTGCTTAATAATTATTCAATGTTGCACTAAAGCTTCGTTGCGAAGTTACAAAACAACAGTACAGGTGCTTTTTTCTATGCTTTACTTTCCACCATACGCCGCCAATCGCGCTAACGTTAATACAGCAATAAATATTTTAGGTTTTGGAAAGCAATTAAAATCAAATTTTGTTTTGTTTCTCAATTTGACCGTAAAAGTTAAATAAAAGATTTTCTGTCGGCAAGGAATAATGCAAGCGGCTGTATGCAAATAAAAGATTAGCTCTTGTGAATATTTTGCCTGTCAGGAATAGTCTCGAGACGTCACTAGAGACGTCATGGGAGTCACTAGTGATCACGTCATTGGCTGGGTGATAGTGAGCCGGTTATTGCCCTTTATAAGCCACTTCGTTTGATATGCATGCCGGCAGTTTAGGATAGTGCATGTGTGAGAAGCTTGGTGACGTCACGCGAGTCACTAGTGATCAAGTCACTTGAGTCAGTGATAGGGAGCAGGTTTTTGAGCTTTGAAAGCGATTTCCCTTGATTGTTAGTAGGCAGGTTAGGAGAGGTGCGACGGCGGTGAAGTCGAGTAGGTCACTATAGTGACCTAATCATGTCACTCAAGGATAAGCTGTTACATTCTCAGAACCATTTCACTTGGTATGCATGTCGGAAGCATAAGAGTGCATGCAAAATACAAGATTAGTGAGCTATATTGAATCGCTTAGTGATCATGCCAAGTGCCTGAGTAATGGTGAGCAAGTTTTTAGCCTTGCGAACGATGTCGATCGATATGCAAGACGATGGGGAAGGAAATCGCATGTCATGATCGCAACCCAAGTCACGTAATATCCGTCACGATTCTGCCTCAATTTATGCGAATCTCTTGTCACTCGGAAATGCGACTCGAAAAGGAGGAAATGAGCGAGCGGTATAACACACAGAAGTGTTTCCGAAGCAACCATGACACCACCGGTAGCATGGAAACGGTGCTCCTATAGTGCTGACGCCAATAAAGTGATCACATCAATGAATAGACGGCATTCATGACGCCTGTTACGAGCTCTTCTGCCGGAGTTATTTGTTTCTCAATCAATTTCCAACAGGATTAAATTGACTGGCACTGGGATTAAAATGTGTGGCACTTGGATTAAAATGGCTGGCGCAAGGATTAAATGAGTTGGCACACGGATTAACTCGGATGGCGCTGGGATTAAATTATTGGCACTGGAATTGAAAATGCTGGCGCTCAGATTAAATTGGCTGGCACCTGGATTATTTTCAATGGAGTTTGGATTAAACTGAGCGGAAAAACCTGTAATTGTATAAACTGCAAATGCATACCATTAGAGTTCGCAACTAATGTAAAATATTTATGCATCATGTTTGATTCTCATATGACATGGAACACTCATTTTACAGGTATTAGCAAAAAGCTACGTACAGTATCCTGTCTTCTGTATAACGCTAGATACCTGTTCCCGTTTTCTGTCTGGAAAGTCATTGTTCACGCACTTGTGTGCAGCTATCCTAGATACGGAATTACCATATTTTATCACTGTTCATTTACACGGCGCGCAAAATTGAATTCTATTGTGAAATCTGTTCTTCGCAATGTTGCATACAATGAGGCCATTCCCCCTAATAATAATCTATTTTCCTTTTTGCAGTTACCCTCATTTGAAGCATTATTTTTTTCAAACTGTGGTGATAAAACATTTTTGGAACAGTGATTTTCTTTTTCCGTTAATTCCTGCCAGACCACTGAGACACCATAATACGTTCACTACCCCGCGGTGTTATACCCGTTTTGGTCGTTATACCAGAACATAATATGTTCCTAACGTTTTTAATTCTTTACCCACTGAGCTGTACTCTATCTCATCAAAACGGACACTCAAACTGTACCTCCAAACTAATTATTCTTATGTTTAGTTGTCATTAGAGTCCGTCCTATAGTTTCGATTAGTTTCGTTTGGTCTAGATTGGTGTCTATCCTTGTTTGTTTCACTTTATATCTTTCCTAGCGTGCGTTTGCTCGTAGCTCACGTTTTGTTTGTGGTACTTTGCTTTTGTGTTATAGCCTCCTTTTTCGTTGTAGTTTGCTTTTCGTTTTGTAGATTGCTTCAGTTTATAGCTTGTTAACCTTGCTTTATTTTATTTTTTTGAGTACTTGTCGCTGACTGCCGAGTACAGCCCGACAAGCCTTGATGGCTTGGGCTGACCGGTTTTTTGAATGTGTGATATTTTTATGAAATAAAGGATATTCTTCTTCTTCTTCTTCTTCTTCTTATTATTATAACAATATAAAGTTTGTCATAGTGCATAGGGCGGATGAGTGAGAGCACATGCGTCAGAAACGAGGGATCAAAATCGTCAAGTTTATGAGATTAATGTTAACGGCTTCATGAAAGCTTAGCTTCACATGAATTTTAATATGTGCGTTGCACATGCAGGTTGTTGGTTTTTATGTGTCGCATTAATGTGCTCTGACAATTCTCAAATACTGAAATTTTGTAAAGACCTAAGATCGTGGGAATGTGCGCTTTGTCAATCAAGTTTAATCAAGTTTAGCACTGTTCTTACGTTTGCTTGACATATTTATAAACCCTGTGACCGGTAACCTAGGGCAAAAATATATGCGTGCGTACCTCACCCCCTTAACGGAGATGTTGACTTCGCTGGACAGATAAATGAGGGAAAAGAAACTCCAAACTTAACCCACGTTTTATTTGACTGCAGCTTTCGGGACCATCTGGTGTGGTAGATATGTAATAACTGCAAAAAGCAGACAGAAGCTCTAAAATGTATTATTATATATCTATGTTCAAACAATAATCTGTACTATCACTTTCTGTATACTTACGGGTCTTGCAGAATGTTTTCTCAGATTATATACACGACGTTTTGCAGATGCGTTAAATAGCTACATATATGCCTTTATATTGTGCGCAAAACACCGGTATGGTTACGTCCACGTAGCCATACAACGCTTTGAAAATGCGTCCTTTGCGCGCCTCTAAATACTATTGTAGACATGGGGAAGAAGTTGTTTTGGGGACGTCTTGAATTGCGGTTGTTTTACTTTATTTTCGCTGGTCCCAAACGTCTATAAAACGTCTTGTGTTAAGTCGGTCAGCGACGTTTGTCATTAGGTCTAGAATGTTAGGTGAAGGTTTTTTAAGGGTTCACTTGAGTAAATATGTGAATGAATGTTCTTGCCTTACAGCCCAGCTAATAAATGAATCGCTTAACGCCAGCGCTGATCCTTGCCAGGACTTCTATTCATACGTTTGCAGCCGGTGGGAAAGCTCTCACCAATCTGAAATTACTAAGGGCAGCTATGATGTTAATCAGGAGGTTGGTGAAGGGATACCTGAAAAGCTAAGCTGTAAGTGGCTCTTCTTTACTTAAATCGTGTCAGTCATCATTGAGCACTTATATCAAGTGTTCGACCAGGACGCGCTTTAGATTAACTGAGTGATTTATGGCTTCATTTGATATTGGTTCTAGAAATAAAACAACTTCTTGTGTGTTTGTTTCGAACACCGAGTCTTTAGAACACCATGACATCATGCTTCTAGGTCGATCAACGAAAACAAGAGTGCCTTCTTAGTTTGGGAACAGAAAATATAGATGTGAATTCTCGCAATACATATTTTGCATTCTTGTTTTAGTGTAGTTAAACAAATGAGGATATTGGGATTAGAAATTTAGAAATATAGATAGCCCAATTTCTACATTACAATTATATTAACAATGAGGCATTTTGTGGTAAAGAGCCTAATGTTCTACTGCAGGAAGTACGTTCTTGAGTTTTTTTTCTGTCGCTTTTTCATCTCATTGGCAGCACAGTGAAACACACCAGTGCTATGCTTCACTTCTTTACCCTGCTCTGGCTTCCCTAGGGCGCATGAATGCTTTATTTAAATGCGTGCTTACTAAAAATGTGCATTCATGTGGATGTGCTCTTTAGTTTAATGTTTAAACTGATCTTATCGCGGTGTACGCCAAACATTCGTCTATATCAAATAGGTTGAACTTTTCATACAGGTATCGCAGAATATCTTTATTATGTGTATGTAATTATGTAATTATGTATCCTGATATTTCCGCTGGCTATATTCGCACATATGCTACCCCTGGAAGTGCTTGCTGCACAGATAACAAGCGGTTTTACATGATAACACATTAATGAGCAGGGGATGCATACTGAAAACACCAATACACCTTTGTTTACAGATGTTCTTGGAAACAGAAGCCTGGTTGAGTTTAACCAAACTATAGTAGACAAGGTGACAGCAACGTACAATGCGTGTTTAGGTAAGTTGGGTTATTATGTGAAGGCCGAGCTAATGAATGCGCAAATAAGCTATTTTGCATTACGTAATTGAAAGAATAAATTGCCTGAAGACGGCATTGCACAGCCCCACGACACAAGGCTGGCTGCATTGCATCACACTACCCTGAGCTCAATCAGTTTTATTCACGATGTGTTTATTAACAGCTTCACAAGTGTGTAGCAATATTGCAGCTAAATTGCCAAACTTCGTACAAGCGTTGAAAATTAATACTGCAAAACCTATGGAGAGACACATTTAGAATAACTGGGTCATAACAAACTGCCTAATGTGTATATCGAACTCGAAGCAGTCGCTGCGAATGTAACTACTTGCGTGTTGCGTAGCCAACCTTAAGCAATTTTTTGTGTGCAGTCCAGTGGCTACGGCGGCTTCACGAAGACGCTGCGTTTTTTTTCTACCATGTGGCTAACTCATGGGATTGGTAAGCTGGAAGTGATGTATCAAAACAACGACAAGCAGCAGCAAGCCCTAAAATATTTTAGAATGTTGATATTTGGCATGACGGTCTGCGAACATTACCGAAAGTTCACAGAAGCATGTCTGCACATTATTGAGCCATCGAGAACACAATGTTTAAGGACACTTGGAAGCAGCAGAAGGCACTGGCAAAATTAGCGCATTCTATGAAAACAAGCTTTCTATGAAAAAAAATCTCTGCCTGCTTTTTACAACTGGAAAAAACAAATGCGCTTGAAGCGAGCGCACATCGCTCAGAATTCCTTCCTTGCAGGGGGTTATGGTACGTCAACTTACAAGTGTATTGAACTATTGCTGAGCATAAACCATCTTGCGTCATCAACATTTTACTTTATTGAAGCACTGAAACAGGAATATTACCAGCCATAATTCATGTGGCTAAAGTAGGACTTCACAGGTTTAAATACTCTACAAAGGTAATTTCCCCAACACAGCACACGTGTGTGAAGCCCTGGAGCCAACCTGACAGCAATATATCTCATTTGACCTGTAGCACTAACTAAACTTGTGCGGAAACACTGCTGTCTGAAAATTTTGAATTGGTGCTGTTGTCAGCTGCAGTTTAAAGTTTCACTTCAAATCAGTGGTTACCTAAAAATACCGTTTCTCCTGGGCTCTACACTGTAAAACTCTCTTAATTTGTGAGTTTCCTCGCTTGCCCTCAGCACTCAGTAGCAAAAATTCGGTCGACAACTTCCCGCCTCACCAGGCGGGATGACATTTTGGCCTCCAAGCCGTACCAGCGGCTCCCACGGCAACCGAAAGAGCTGGCAAACAATGGACCCCGTTACTCCCAGCGCTTGCCTCATGCAATAGAGATGAATGCTACTGCAGAACAACAAGCGCCCGCTGTGCAACCGGCTGGCAGTGACCACTTCACCCCAAGTGCGACCACGGATGCTAACCTCAAAGCGAACTCTCCCAAGAGGGCATGTAGTGACGATCATGAGCCGTACAGCGTTGCCACAATAGTTGAAACCGCTGACATAGGAGCGAAAGACAGATCTTTCACCACGGTGACGTACAAGAAATCACGCCAAGCGGGAATACTAGTCAATTTCAAGCTTACCACGCGGAAGCGTCGTTTTCGAAAGTGAATCCACACAGGTTGGCCAGTGAGGGAAGCTTCCATCATTTCGTGTAACTAGGGAAGGTCACTTTTCCGTCAATGCGTCTTCTCTCGCTGGCTCTACGAGACTATTTGAGTTAACTCATGTTGCAGGCTTTGCAGTGGAACCATACGTGCCACCATCGTACACGAAAAATCTAGGAAATATAAAACATGTTCCAATGCAATACGCTGAAGACCAACTGCTTGAGCACCTACAAGACATCGGTGTCATTTCCGTTGAGAGGCAGACCAGATGGCTCCGACGAGAATGTGGAATAGTGGAACCACGTGCACTTCGGAGCGTCATCCTAGAATTCTTGCCTGGCAAACCATTGCCAACGCACGTCTTACTTGGATTCACGAGTCATCCAGTCGAAGAATATTTAGAACCTGCAACTCAGTGCTACAATTTCCCGCGATTTGGGCACATTGCTAAGGCCTGCCATCGCCAATTGCGATGCAAAATCTGTGCGGGAGCGCATGATTAAAAAGCCTGAACCTCTAGAAATCAACCCAAGTGCGCCAACTGCAATGGAGACCACACAGCTTCATGCGCTAGATGTCCCAAGCATGAAGCGGCTTCACTACTCAGGCAACAAGGAATATTACTTGGTTGGACACCGAAGCAAGGCTCGCCTCCTCCGAACTTAGATGCTGTCAACCCAGTGAAAGCAGCTCCTCCGTTAGAATCAGCAGAGCGCAAGAAAACATATGCAATGGTAGCTAATGGTTTACAGGAAATGAAAGGCATACCAAGCAGGAAAGACAGCCAAGGAAAAACGTTGCCAAGTGTGGTCGAATGCCAACATGAGTCTCAGCAGACATTCATCCCTTTGAGAACACAAGCACGTGCGCATGTCTCCCGTGAAGCGGAATCATCTCAGCAGCATACTGACACGTGTACATGTTGATCTTTCCCGGGTGACCATGTTTCACCACTTAACAAATGCTATCGCACAGCGCGGGAGGCGCCTGCATGTATCCGAAGTTTCTGGAAAGATATCGACGCTTCTATCCGGCTGTCTGTTGTCGCCGAACCTTGTGTTATCAGATTTCATCGCGTGACGCGAATGGTGTAGAACTTTGTGGAAGGCACGCGGGTCCCAACGATTAGTGTGGAACATTCGACGACTGCTGTATAAAAGCCGACGCGCTTGACCTGCTGATCAGATTTCCGACGATCGCTGACCGTGTTCGCCGCTATCGTTGTGCGATAAGTGTAGCCTGTTTTTGTGGGCACAGGTTCGCCCAATAAAAGTTAGTTTTGTATTTCACCGTATTGCTGCTTTCTTCACCGTCACTACCACGTGACAATATGGTGATGTCTATGCTCTTTGTTGCGTTAAAAGCAATTCTGCGGGCGTTTCCTATGGCAAACAACCTTCCACAGGTGAGCGCTGTTTTTTCGTTAGAACCGCTGGTACTACAAAAGTAGCTTACAACACAGCGTAACGGCTCGCCAGATGGGTAACTCTTTTCGAAACACAACCGTATTTCAATTGAATGCAAATGGCATTTGATCTAAGAGCGCAGACTTCTGCAAGCTTCTTTCGCAATACAGGTTCTGCGTAGTGTGTCTTAACGAAGCCGGTGTAGACCACAATTTCTGTCTTTCGAACTACGTAATATACTCATTTTCACGAACTTCGAACTCTAGCCGAACTTTGTTATGCGCCAGACGCGATCTACCTTCCGGTCTTCTCTTCACCTCGGATTCTGATGTGCTTGAGTTCGTTGCCTGTAAAGTTCAGTTCAAAAAGCTGCTAGGGACCATTGTTTGCGTTTACATGCAACCAGCATGGCGCATTACTGAGTCAGCTTTCATGCATTTCTTTCAAAAGATTCGAGGACCAGTTCTATTCGGCGGGGATTTCAGTTCTCATAACCTTACCTAGGGCAGTAGCCACACTGATTCTAGAGGCAAGTCTTCAGAAAATGCTATAGACGCATGCGGCCCTGTGCTCAATGATGGATTGATTACCTTATTAAGAGGATACAATTACGCTAGTTGTCTTGATCTTACTATAGCCTCCCCTGACCTTACGCGCGGTATTAGATGGTGCAGAGATTATGACACACGGGGTAGTGACCACTACCCAATCCTTATAGCGCATCCCCTTATGCATCCGGCAAGATCTCCCAGAGTAACTAAACTGACTAATAGGCAACTAATTCGAGAATATAATTCTGCGGTATTGAACCACGTAAATGACCTGGACACGTTGATGTCATCGGTACTAAGTAGTTACTCCAGGGCTACGCGATACACAACTGTTCCGGAGGGACAAAACAGTGTCGACGCAGACTATGAACGACTCCGAGCCGTTAGACAGAGAGCAGAGCGTGGATTTTGTCGTTCCGGATGGCTTGCAGATTATCAAGAAAGTAAAGCTGCACACAGAAAATCTAACCCGGACATCGAAAAAGTGGGACAACAAAGGTGGCGTGAGTTCTGTACGTCACTTACCCCCTTCACTCCCTTGCCCCAAAATGTGGAGAATAATAAACGCCCTTGGCCATCCGGTATCAGAATGTAGTCCCTTCAAAAGGGTTGCTACAGCTCTTGGCGTATCTGAACGCGAAATTGCAAACACGTTCTGAGCAACACTAGTAAATTTCGCAAATCCTGCATCAATTCAAGATCAATCTATCTTTTCGGTGCAGCAGCAGATTGAAAATGCTTGCAATTTACATTATACTCAGTTGGATATTCTGTTCTCTCTAAAAGAACTGCAGCACGCTCTCTCGAAGACACGCCAAAGAACAGCGACTAGTCCTGACAATATCTCTTATTGTACATTGAAAAACCTTGGCCCAAAATGCACGTCCACTCTCCTACACGTCTTCAACAAGATATGGGGTGAAGCACATGCTCCCATGGGTTGGAGGATCGCTAACGCAGTCCCATTGCTGAAACCTGGAAAAACACCACGTTCTCTTGACTCCTTCCGTCCTGTTCGTTTAACGAGCTGTGTTTCAAAGGTGATGGAAAAGATGATTGATATTAGCCTGCAATGGAGGATAGAACCAGAAGTTGTTTCCCAAATCAAATGGCTGGCTTCAGAAAACGTAGATGTACAATGGACTGCATCTTTGAATTGGTAGCGTTTGTTGACCAAGAGATTAGCTGTGGGAACATTGCTGTTGCGTTGTTTATTGATATTAAGAAGGCATTTTGGTCAGTCACCTTCACGTTCTGCTTGGACTCTCACTCTCGGAGTGCATGGCCGAGTTCTCAAATAGATCGCTAACTTCTTGAAAGACAGATTATATATATATATATATATATATATATATATATATATATATATATATATATATATATATATATATATATATATATATATATAATCTGTCTTTCAAGAAGTTAGCGATCTATTTGGGAACTCGGCCATGCACCACCATGCCATATATATATATATATATATATATATATATACATACAAATGACGGTGACGGACAAAGCGCCGCATACATCATAAACAAAGGAGTTCCGCTAGGAAGTGTACTAAGTCCACTTCTTTTCAAAGCAGCAATAGCAGGTTTACCAGCAGTACTTCGAGCAGACATCACCATATCTATGTATGCTGATGACATTTGCATATGGACATCGAACAAGTCTCTTGAAGTTTTGAAGCATCGGCTGCAGGAAGCTTTGAACGCAATAGGTGAATATTTAAGAGAACGGGGCGTGAGGATAACTTATGCGAAATCAGCGGCTCTGCCTTTCACAAGAAAAAATGGTTAGAAATTTTGGTATTTCAACAGACGGCCATGAGATCGAGCTGGTTCGGAAACATCGTTTTCTCGGCGTTATTTTAAACCACCAGCTTCGATGGACTCATCATTTGACCGCCCTGGAGGACCAAATTATTTGTGTTATAAATGTTTTCCGCAGAATCTCAGGCTCTAAGTGTGGTGGAGAAACTGCACCCCTGCTTCACGTCTACTCAGCCCTTGTGCGTCAGAGAATTGCTTACTCCGCCACCATACTGCGCAAATTGTCTGCAACGTCCCTCCCTCCGTTACAGCTATTACAGGCTCGTAGTTTACGAGTGTGCCTAGGAGTCCCAGAAGCTACGTCCAGTCACCTCGCTATTGCAGAAGCGCTATTCACGGTGATTCGCAGCCTGGAAACATGCCGACATCTCTTCAGAATTTCTACTCAGCATTCTGCACACCCCCTTCTCTGTCTGATAGAGAACAGTCTGGGTGCACAGATACACGCCTTGTTTCAAGAGCATAAAGCACGACTCCCACGATAACTTTCTTGGCGCTCAGACCTCTGCTACCCACCATGGCTTCTGCAAGCGCCGAAAGTAGAAAAGTCAGTCGAAGGGCTTAAAAATATAAAAATAATAGCGACGTTTCCACATTAGCAGCAAAACAATTAGCGTTACATCACCTATTCTTCAAGTACCAGAAATATGTTCACGTCTACACGGACGGTTCGATAATCAAAGAAAGTTTGACTGTAGCTTATGTTTTACCATCTTTATAGGTAGAGTATGCTTGTCGACAAGGACACACGTCGTCACCAACAATAGCGGTATTATTCGCAATTCTGCAAGCAACTCATTTTTTTCAAAACACATGAGACACTAACAAAGTGGGTAATTTGCGCAGACTCCCTATCGCCTTTAGCATGTCATGAAAATATTGACGACAGCCAACTACACGCACGAATAACATGCGCAGTACTGAACAGTTTAACTCAGACTAATGAAAGGAAACATCAAGTGATATTACAGTGGGTCCCGGGCCATACTGGTATAGCAGGCAACGAACTATCGGACTCATTGGCAAAATCGGCCCATGAAGATGCATAAATTCAACTCATCCCTTTATCACTAATGGACACAAAACATATTGCCACCTGGTGTTTTGAGCCAGCGTTGCGTGCCCAGCAAAAACGGTGATTGAAGACGACGAAGTCAAGGATCTTGCGCCAGCTGGTGAACCGTCCTCCTTGTGTCTGACATTTTCGTGTCTGGCTGCTGATACTGCTGCTTATTCTTGCCTTAGCGCGTGACAAACTGGTGGAGGTGCTGGGTAATCTAATCTATGCACCAAACCCCTCCGGGCAGCAGGAGCTCCAGCCCCGTACCGGTGGTTACGCCTGTACACCGCGCCAGCAGAAGGATCCGTGGACAAGCCCCTGAGTTTGGACTCCTCCCAGAGAAAATGGCAGCTCCGACCACCCCAACCGGTATGGAAGGCACAACGCCGATTCATTGTACGCTATTCAATCCGCGAACGCCGAATCCCTTCCACGGCGCCATACATGAGGACGTTGAAGATTGGCTGGTGCACTATGAACGTGTCGCCGCGTTCAACAAGTGGGATGACGCAGACAAGCTGAAAAATGTTTATTTCAGCCTTAACGATGGCGCACGTGTTTGGTACGAGAACCGTGCAGATGCCTTAACTTCATGGGCAGAATTCAAACGGCGGATTCTTGAGACGTATGCCAGCCCTGATCGCCGAGAGCGAGCTGAGCGTGATCTCCAGTCCCGCATACAAATGCCGAACGAGGGTGTCGCAATGTACGTCGAGGACATGACGCGTCTCTTTCGACGAGCCGACCCCAGCATGTCGGAAGAAAAGAAGGTGCGGTACCTGATGCGCGGAGTAAAAGAGCAGCTGTTCGGCGGTCTCGTGCGCAGTCCTCCCAAGACTGTGTCAGAATTTCTTTCCGAGGCCATCACCATGGAGCAGACTCTTCGCCAGCGGACACCATCATACGAACGTCAAGTGAACACTGCCTCACCTACGGACTTCTTCGGAGCTCTCGGGGGTCACGTCGATTTCATTCGAGAGCTCATTCGTTCCGTGATCCGCGAAGAACTCCAGAAACTGTCGGTACCTTCACAGCCGACGCTCAGCTCCTTGTCCAGCGTTCTCCGTGACGAAGTCCAGCATGCGCTAAAAGAACCACCCTTCAATACAGAAGCTCGACCGCTAAGAAATGACAGCCCACATATGTCATATTCGCAAGCCTTGAGGCAACCTGCCCCACCTCCCTCCCCGCTTCGCGCCGCGCGCCCGGCCATGCTAGAGCCCGTCCAAGCTGCCTCGTATTACCAGGACCACCGACAAGCCCCGAGGAAATCAGACGTGTGGCGGGCACCTGATCGCCGTCCCCTTTGCTTTCACTGTGGCGAAGCTGGGCATGTCTACCGACAGTGCTCCTACCGAGAGCTCGGACTACGCGGATTCTCAGCGAACTCGCCGCGACCTAGGTTCGGCCAGCGTCCTCCTGAAATTGAAGAATACGTTGCCCAGCAGCGCGGATCTCCATCAGCTCGACACCAGTCACGCTCCCCTTCGCCGCGGCGGTTTTCTCCGACTCGCCGTACGTATTCAAGCGTGGTGCAGGGTCGGTCGCCCAGCCCACGACGGGAAAACTAACCACAGCGACCTTTGGGGGCGAGGCCGCTCAGTCTGGACGTGCTCAAGGACCCCTACTGACGCGTACGCGGACCGACGATACATCGACGACGACAGTACCTGCTGATTACAGAAAAAGAATTTCCTTGGACATTCCTGTACTGCTTGACGGTCGTGAATTGACTGCTTTAGTGGACACTGGAGCGGATTATTCTATAATCAGTGAAAAACTGGCCACCCTTCTGAAGAAAGTGACCACGCCTTGGAATCAAACGCCAGTCCGTACAGCTGGCGGGCACATCGTCACACCACTCGGCATGTGCACGGCACGAATACAAATTCGCGGCTCTACGTTTGTTGCCAGTTTGAGCATTCTCCCCCAGTGTTCTCGAGACCTAATCATCGGCATGGACTTTCTCAGGGAGCACGGTGCTATCATCAACATTCGACAACGCCTCGTCACTTTCTCGACAAAAAGCGCCACAGCGACGACCAACACCATCCACCCTCGAGCACCTCTTCGTGTTATCGACGACGCTGTCACGTTACCACCGCGTGCAAGTGTCGTGGTTCAAGTGGCATGTGACAAGCTCATACACGGTGAAGCAGTCGTAGAAAGCAATCGCTCTCTCCTGCTTTCTCATGGTGTTTGCGTAGCAAGAAGCCTTGTCGATCTCCACGATGGCCACTGTGAGGTTCTTGTCACCAACTTCAGCTACGAACACCGGCACCTTTTCCCCGGTACTGTCATCGCCTACGCCGACCCGATCGCCGATGTCACTGAGTGTTTTGTTTCCGAGGCAATCGGCACTGCTGAAGCACCTCTACGCAACGTCGACATTAGTCCAACGCTTCCTGAAGAGAACAGACAACCCCTGCGCGAGCTGTTGCTTGAGTTCCACTCTTGCTTTGCACGGTCGTCCAAGGTACGTCAAACATCGATTACGAAACACCGTATCATCACCTATGACGACGTGCCCCCCATACGGCAACAGCCTTACCGTGTTTCCCCGACCGAACGACATGCTATTCAAACGCAGGTGAAGGAAATGCTTCAAGACGGCGTAATCCAGCCCTCATGCAGTCCCTGGTCATCGCCAGTCGTTCTTGTTAAAAAGAAAGATGGCACGCTTCGATTTTGTGTAGACTACCGGAAGCTAAACAACGTCACAAAGAAAGACGTGTACCCGTTGCCTCGTGTCGACGATTCTCTGGACAGGCTGAGGCACGCGAAGTATTTCTCCTCTATCGATCTGAAAAGTGGCTACTGGCAAATTGAAGTAGATGAGCGTGACCGCGAGAAAACTGCTTTCGTGACTCCGGACGGCCTTTACGAATTTAGAGTACTCCCTTTCGGCCTCTGTTCCGCTCCAGCCACATTCCAGCGAATGATGGATACCGTTCTCGCTGACCTCAAATGGAAAAGCTGCCTCGTCTATCTCGATGATGTCGTTGTCTTTTCGGCAACTTTTGACGAGCACCTTCGACGCCTTCGGAATGTACTCGAACCCATTCGATCGGCTGACCTTACACTCAAGCCAGAGAAATGCCATTTCGGTTACGAGGAACTGAAGTTCCTTGGTCACGTCGTAAGCGCGGCAGGTGTTCGGCCTGATCCTGAGAAGACTGCTGCTGTAGCAGCTTTTCCCGCTCCAACCGATAAGAAAAGTGTGAGACGATTTTTGGGCCTGTGTGCATATTATCGACGCTTCATTGAAAATTTTTCAAAGATTGCAGATCCGCTATTTCGCCTTACGCGTGACGACACGCCATTCCTCTGGACTGATGCACAACAGACCGCCTTTACGGAGCTACAACGTCGCTTGTCTTCTCCTCCCGTGCTCGGTCATTTTGATGAGGATGCCGACACAGAAGTACGCACTGACGCCAGCAATATCGGTCTCGGAGCTATCCTGGTGCAACGACAAGACGGGACTGAACGAGTTATCGCCTACGCGAGCCGCACTCTGTCACGCGCAGAGTCCAATTATTCCACCACAGAGAAGGAGTGCCTCGCGGTTATTTGGGCTACCACAAAGTTTAGGCCGTATCTCTACGGGCGGCCATTTAAAGTTGTGACCGACCATCACGCTTTGTGCTGGTTGACCAACCTCCGAGACCCTTCTGGACGATTGGCACGTTGGAGTCTGCGACTCGAGGAATTTAACATCACCATCGTGTACAAGTCAGGCAGGAAACATGAAGATGCTGACACGTTATCACGGGCACCTGTTAAATCTCAGAATCCTGATGAGGAAGACGACAGTGCCTTTTTGGGAGCACTCAGCGGGCCGGATCTGCTCGCCAAACAGCGATCGGACGCTGAGTTAAGACCCGTCATCGATCACTTAGAAGGCGGCATCGCGTCCATTCCTCGCCCACTTTCGCGACAGTTGTCGTCATTTTGCCTACGAGGGGGCATCTTATACAAAAGAAACACAGGTTCCGGCGACAAACCACATCTGCTAGTAGTACCTCAAGCCCTTCGCGACGACATCCTATTAGCCTGCCACGACGAGCCAACATCTGGTCACTTGGGCTACTCAAGGACTCTGGACAGGGTACGGCAACTGTACTACTGGCCTAGACTGACTGCTTGCGTCAAACGCTACGTGAAAGGATGCCGTGAATGCCAGCGCCGCAAGTCACCACCCTTCAAGCCTGCAGGCCTTCTACAACCCATCGACCCTCCGCGTACGCCGTTTGATCAAGTTGGAATGGACCTTCTTGGACCATTTCCCTTGTCTTCCTCCGGCAATAAGTGGATCATTGTCGCAACTGACTACTTGACGCGTTACGCTGAGACGAAGGCACTACCCCGCGGGACAGCATCTGAAGTTGCCCAGTTTTTTATGCATCACATTGTGCTTCGGCATGGCGCACCGTCATTCATCATCACTGACCGAGGGACGGCATTTACGGCAAAGCTTCTGAATGACATCTTCAAGCTGAGCTACACGAGTCATCGAAAGGCCACTGCATACCACCCTCAGACTAACGGCTTGACAGAAAGACTAAACAAAACACTGGCAGACATGCTCGCTATGTACGTGGATGTGCAGCACAAAACGTGGGACGAAATCCTGCCGTACGTAACGTTTGCGTACAACACTGCCACGCAGGAAACTACACGCTTCCCGCCATTCCGCCTCGTTTATGGTCGAGATGTCCAAACTATGCTACACGCCATGATGCCATATGAAGATACCGACCAGCTCGACCAGTTAGCTCCTGACGTCGCGGAGTACATTCAGCGCGCCGAGGAAGCGCGTCAACTAGCCCGCGTGCACATAAGACAGCAGCAGTGTACCGATGCAATAAGGTACAATCTCCACCATCGACAAGTGACCTATGAGCCTGGTGACCAAGTTTGGGTTTGGACACCCATTAGACGGCGAGGCCTCAGCGAGAAACTCCTCAGCAAGTACTTCGGCCCATACACAGTACTAAGGCGTGTAAGCGACGTGAACTATGAAGTGATTCCAGACGGAGACCTGCCATCGCCCAAGCGCTGTTTACCACGCGCAGAGACTGTACATGTGGTCCGCCTCAAGCCGTATTTTACACGGTGAAGTGTACTAGTGAAACAACCTTCTTCTCTTTTTGTGTTCTTTTTTTGCTGTCGTCGCGTCTTCCTCCAAAGAACTTTCAAGCGTTCTTTTTTTTTTTTTCCCGACCACAGAACACATTTTTCCGTGTGCATTTCCGTATGTGTGCTAGCGCGTCCCCCCCCCCCCCCTTTTTTTTATGTTTTACCTAATTTGTCTAGTTTCCATGTACGTTTTGTGTTTGAGCATCGAGTCGATGCTCCATTGGGAGGGGGAATAATGCCACCTGGTGTTTTGAGCCAGCGTTGCGTGCCCAGCAAAAACGGTGATTGAAGACGACGAAGTCAAGGATCTTGCGCCAGCTGGTGAACCGTCCTCCTTGTGTCTGACATTTTCGTGTCTGGCTGCTGATACTGCTGCTTATTCTTGCCTTAGCGCGTGACAATATATTGAGAGTACTAAAGAAAGACTTGTGTATGGTTTAACATGGTTTAATGAAAACACTAAGGAATCAATCCTTTACGAAGTGGACCCTCAACTCAAATACCAACTGGATGTACAACTTTCTAAATTCACCGAGACACTAATTCATCGACTGCACCTTGGGAAAGCATACACCAAACATTTCCTGTATCGCATCAAACGGGTTCCTTCCCTGGTTTGCTGCTGTGGCCCCGACGATGAGAATTTTCGCCATCTGCTCCTCGAATGTCCCATATACGAGATGCAAAGACGGCAGCTGGCACAAGAGCTACACTCCACTGATCCTCACCGGGCTTTCTCACTCGCAAAATTGCTGGGCCCACGGCCATCGAAAATTGCACAACGAAAAGCATTGAACGCACTCGAACATCTTTATGAAGAAACAGGAATCCTTAACAAATAGTACGTATTGCACTGAATAATCACACGATGTTACTCTAACGTTCTTCTATTATGTCTAATTACTAGTGCTTGTATATTACGTATTGTACATTTTTCTGAGCCTGAATTATTTTAGCAAAGTGTAATTCCTCTTCTGTTTATATTCTCATCGAAGTCTCCATCACGGCCGTTTGTTTGTGTTTGTGACATTGTTTACGAACTCATTGTGGTGCAACCTGCATTTCACTTTTATACTGTTATGTTCATGAGCGTAGAGTACTGTGCTGTGGATTTTTGACGGTATGAAGGGATTTCTTTTCATTTTCCTACATATTTATTATATTATTGCTTGCGCTATGAGAAAAGGAGTAGCCGTCACCATTATAAGTTGACTAGGTCTCTTCCTTTTATTTTAATTTCAATAAAAAAGTAAAAAAAAAATTAGATCACCCGTTTCTTCTTAAAAGCGGATTTCATCCGCAGGATAAATTTGTAGCATTGCCATATTTCGTACTCATTATAATGGAACACAATAAAAAAGCAAGGTCGGAAAATTTTAAAAGGCTCCCCGTGTAGCATCTTGCATATTTAGGCAGAGCTTCCGTCGATGTTATAAAGAAGATCTGCATCAGCTAATATACACTGTTTGAGATTTTGGCTGTGTTGCACTGAACTTAGTTCATCTTTGCGTGAGGTGGGAAAACCCATGCCGAGTGCTTAACTTGCATGCCTTGCGATCAACGCTACCTTTAGGTAATTGTTTCGGACTGTTGGAGACAAAATTATGAAGGTAGCAGGGTTTTGTAGAACATATTACGGTTATTACATTTTGATTTTTGGAACACCGCTCTTTGGCGCCCGTTCCTCTGTTGAGCGTCGGCGTGCCTAGCTTGTAAGCGAGTGAAGAAGCACCGCGAAGTATGAAAGCGAGCGCGAAACTCGGCGGGAGAGGAAAGAAGAATGCTCGAGGAGGAATGTGGGGGAGGAGGCTACTCTAAAGTATGAGGCAGAAAGCGGAGGAGGAGTGGAGGGGAGACAGCCTGCGCATGCGCTGAGTTGCCGGTGACCAGGACATCTGCCGCCGCCGGTGTATCTCATCAGCGCTTCCGAAGGGGGGGGGGGGGGGCGCAGAGTGGCGTGAGATGGGGAGAGCTAGGCCAACATCCGCTACGCTCCTCCGTGACGTCAGCTGCTGAGCTCAGTTCACGGTACGAGTGTCTCTGACGGGAATAACTGCTTCTGCAAGGGCCGAAGCCTGGTGGCGACGAGTAATGCTCGATGTGGCGCTTCGTTGGGTCTTACCGCCGCTGACACTGGTGGCGTCATTTCGCCGTGTCGAAGGGCCGCTCTCGTTGTTGGTGGAAACAAAGCGTGCGAAGAAAACCGCAGTGCCATGCAAGACGGGCTGTGCGGCGACGATGGCTACGATATGGCACCAGAGTAGCGCGCGTCGTCTGCGTGGAAACAAAGCGGTGCATGAGCTGCATGGTGGCTGCTGTGAATCGCGCCCAGGCGTCATCCACGTGCATTCGCTCGCGATCTCCCGATTAGAGAGGAAGTCGCGGCGCACTTCGCTCTCTTTATAATGTGCCGCATGAGACAGATAGTCCGGACCAAGTACGCTACCCACAGCGTTCTCTTCTTAATATAAACCGGGTACCGATACAATCAGAATGTGAAATATTGACACGCTAAATAAAAGCACGTATACAGCAGCGCTCAAATTTAGCATTAGGGAGTATCGTAATCGTCGGTTATTTTTCTCAAGAGTCACTGAATAACTTTATTTGCAGAACTACCAGATAGTCGTGATGCTTTGATTAAAGTGCTGAATGAATCTGGATTTAATGACTGGCCGATGCTCACCGAACATAATATCTTCAACTCGAGTAACTGTACTGAGTTACTTTACAATATGAACATTTCTGAAATTCTCCATGTGCACCATGTTTATTGGGACGGCGATAATACCCCAAGGGTGAGTTATTAAGCAATCATATGAAATTTATATTTGTCACAATGCGTTTGGTACGAGCACAAAGCATATGCTTTGAAATGTTTTCTTAGAGCCCAAACGATTGATGTACGAGAAAGGAACTTTAAAAGCATGTTCATTGCGGCTGGTTGATACATGGTGGCCTGGTAGACACAGCATTATTGTAGTGTTCAGGCTGCGTCTTAGCTGTCACCAACCACCTAGCTGACAATATGTTACGGGGATGTTGCGAGTATAGAAATACTACATTTACAATATATATACAGGCTGAGTCAGACTAGTTAAGATGGCTGACCACCAACAACACACAGCAGCCAGCGTCTCCGATCTTCTTCGTCCTCTCTCTTTTTTCTTCGCTCCGTAACAGGACCACCGGGTGGCGAAGCGCCGTCTCGGCGCATGGTAGGCGGAGAATTCCGCGCGAAGTATGGCTTCAGGTGCGAAACGTGCACGACGCCAACAGGCGTCTGACTTCAGTATGCATCAAAGTGTAGCGGCGAAATTTCGTAATTTACGTCGGTAACTTGGCATAGGACTTCATAAGGCTCTGTGTAGCGAGAGAGAAGCTTCTGGGAGAGGCCAACCCGACGACATAGTGACCAGAGGAGCATTCAAGCACCTGGCGCGAACTTAACATCGCGATGGCAGTAGTCGTAACGCTCTTTTTGTATACGCTGCCAGGCTAATAAACGAGATCGGGCGATTTGACGTGTCATGTGAGCGCGATCGATGACTTCACGAGCGTACTCAGTTGTAACACGTGGCACAGAAGGGAGGATGGCGTCAAACGGCAGTGTGGGGTCGCGACCATAGAAGAGATAAAAGGGCGAATATCCTGCGGTGTCATGTGGGGACGAGTTATGCGCGAACGTCACGTAAGCTAGCATGGCGTCCAGTCGCGGTGATCTTTGGAGACGTACATCGACAGCATGTCTGTGATTGTGCGGTTGAGACGTTCCGTAACATAGTTCGTTTAAGGTGGTAGGTGGTGGACAGCTTGTACTCAGTAGCACAAGAGCGGAGGAGGTCGTCGATAACTCGAGATAAGAACGAGCGGCCGCGGCTTGTAAGTAACTGTCGAGGTGCCCCGTGGTAGAGAATGACGTCGTGGAGGAGAAAATAGGCGACGTCTGTTGCGCAACTAGTTGGCAACGCCTTTGTTTTCGCGTAGCGTGGCGCGTAATCAATAGCGACGGCGATCCACTTATTCCTTCTAGTCGTCGTCGGAAAAGGGCCAAGCAGGTCAAAGCCTACGTGAAAGAACGCTTCAGAGGGAACTTCAATTGCGTGGAGTCGTCCGACAGGTGCGAAGCGAAGTTTATTCCGGCGCTGACACAATTCACATGCTGCGACATAACGACGCACAGAGCGGCAGAGACCCGGCCAGAAGAACCGGCGTCGTACGCGGTCGCATGTACGCAAATTTCCAAGGTGTCCCACCGTCGGTGCATCGTGAGATTTTTCGAGAACGACGGATAGCAGATCACGAGGAAGGACAAGGAGCAACTCAGGGCGATCAGGGTAGATATTGTGGCGCTAGAGGATGCCGTCATGCAGCAAGAACATGCGGCACGTGCCGTCGGAGCAGCCCGATTTCACTCCGGCGATGATGGACTGCAAGGATGCGCCGCGTTGTCAGTCATAGCCAGCACGCAGGCCACCGGAATATGCGCAACAAACAGGATCGGGAGGATTCACGGGGTGACACGAGAGGCAGTTAGCGTCCTTGTGGAGCCAAGCGACCAAGCCCTCCAGCCAGGTCCCGAAGGGAAGACAGCCAGCAGAGTCCGGGGTGGTCTGTGACGACCGAAAATGTGTGGCCCTACAAATATGCCCGGAACTTGGTGACAGCCGAAACTAAAGCGAAGCACTCGCGCTGGGTGATGGAGTAATTTCTCTCGACTGGTGACAGCAGGCGGCTGGCGTAAGCTATCACGCACTAGGTACCATTCTGTTGCTGGGCGAGAACATCGCCGATGCCATGGCCACTTGCGTCTGTGTCGACTTTGGTCGGTGCAGTTGGATCAAAGTGGGCAAGTATGGGAGGGGTGGTCAGAAACTCGATGAGAGCGGCGAACGCGTGAGCCAGCTCCGGGCGCCATTAGAATGGCGTGTTGTTCTTTAGAAGATCTGTCAAAGGCCGAGCAACATCGGCGAAGTTTTTGACGAAACGGCAAAAGTAATAACACAGGGCGACGAAGCAGCGCACATCAGAAGCAGAAAGTGCCACAGGGAAACTGCGTACGGCGCGAACTTTTTCCGGATCTGGTTGGACACCGGATGCGTCAACGAGGTGACCCAACACGGTATACTGACGGCGCCCGAATTGACACTTCGTGGAGTTCAGTTGAAGGCCGGCTTTTCGGAAGACCGCAAGAATTGCAGCGAGTCTGGTAAGGTGGCTGCCGAACGTGGAAGAAAAAACAATAACGTCGTCAAGGTAACAAAGAGAGGTGGCCCATTTGTAGCATCGCAGAAGGGAGTCCATCATACGTTGAGATGTCGCAGGAGCATTGAATAGGCCAAATGGCGTGACTTTGAACTGATATAAGCCATCCGGCTTGATGAAGGCTGTATTCTCGCGGTCCATTTCATCATCTGAAATCTGCCAGTATCCGGGTAGAAGATCAATGGACGAGAAGTATTTAGCTCCGTGCAAGCAATCCAAGGCGCCATCGATTCGTAGCAGTGGGTAGACGTCTTTTCGCGTGATCTTGTTTAAGTGGTGATAATCGACGCAAAAACGTCAGGTACCATCTTTCTTTTTCACAAGGACGACAGGTGAAGCCCAAAGGCTGGCTGATGGCTCGATGACCGCTTTGCGGAGTATTTTGTCCCCATCTGATTGGATTACTCGATGTTCAGCATGCGGTACCCGATAGGGACGCCGACGAATATGATTCATGTCTTCAGTATTTATACGGTGAAGAACAACAGATGTTTTACCTAAAGGCCTGTCGCCGAAATCAAAGACGTCACGGTACGATTCAAGCAGGTGACGTGTGTCCATGACCTGTGCAGAGGTGAGGTCAGGTGCAATCTCTTTCGCGAAGTCATTATTTAAGGAACCAGACAATTGCTGCTAATAAGCCACTCTCGGCATTCAGACTGTCAATGTGAAATTCATAACCACTAGAAACGCTGGCGAAGAACATCCCGGACGGAATGACTTGAGGGCACAGGCTGAAATTCAGAAGCGGTAGAACGACGTCGTTATTAGTAACCGTGACCAACGTATCGTGTGACCAACAGCAACGTTCCGGTGCAAAAGCACGTTGATGATGGAGCGAAGCACATATTCACCGTCAGAAAAATGTGGCTGGGCGGTCACAATGACGTAAGTAACTGCCTCGGGTGACAGACGCACATCGTGAAGCGAGCACACGTGCGGTGGGGCGGTGCTCAGAGCATCGATGAATTGAGGCAGTTCCAACTGAAGAACGCCGGTGGCGCAGTCGATGAGAGCAGAATGAGTGGATAAAAATCTAAGCCAAGGATAACGTCGTGAGGGCAGTTGTCGATCACAGCAAAGAGAACAGAAGTAGGGCGGCCGGCTATAATTATACTCGCAGTACACATTAGGCGCAGGAGAATCAGTGGCGGGATTATCAGAGCGTGCGGCAGAGTGACGAGAAGAGCCACCTGGGGGGCGAGAGTAGGCAGGATAAGTAGACGGGGTCGGGGAACTCCAGCGACTGCGACAGTGCCGAGAAATGTGCCCGATTCGATGGCAGTGAAGACAAATGGGCTTGTCAGCAGTGCGCCATTCAGATGGGTTGCGGAAACGTGGTGGGTAAGAAGATGCGGGACGGGGCGGAATCGAAGAAGCCGGGCGGGTGTCAGGGCGATGGGCCGAGCAGATGGTGTGAAGACCCATGTTTTCGAACTCCTGACGGTCAACTGCCTGGATCAGGGAAACCGTGACTGCAGGTGCGTTGGTGGGGCTGGAGTCGAAGGCAGCCGGATAGGCGGTCTCGATCTCACGCCGGAGGAACCTGGTAACATCGCCAGTGTTGTTGGGACGAGGAGCGTCGGCACAGGAAGATGTCGCTGGGGTGTTGGGCAGACGGGCAAACTACTGGTCAATACGTCGGCTTCTAGCGAGTTCCAGGCGGCGGCACCATTCTATAACTGCATCCACCGTTGCCACGTTGTTGAAAACGAGCAAGTTAAAAGCGTCATCGGCAATGCCTTTGAGGATGTGGGAAACCTTGTCTGACTCAGCCATGTGTGCGTGAACTTTGCGGCACAGAGCCAAGACGTCCTGAATGAAGATTGGTTGTTAACAACACAGCTTCCCGCTTCATGCCTTATTTACAGAAGAAAACGTAGGCCCGGAAGCTGTTGTTTTCGGAACTTTTTTGGTGCCTATGGGTGAAAGCCACGATTAAAGGAAACCTTATTCGAACTGTAACGAAGACGGACGCCCAACCTCCTTTACAGAATGTAAAATCCGCAAAAATGTTGCGCTCAAATCCCCGCAGGGTAGGCCAGCGAAGCTGTGGTGTCACCTGATTCGATCGATCAATGTAACGTAACCTTGAACGATTATGAATCGCAGCACACGAAATGCTTGACAGTAAGGCGATTAAGTGCACCGTACAACAACTTCATATCTTTCAAACACCCGCCGTGTTTGCTCAGTGGCTATGGTGTTGGGCTGCTGAGCACGAGGTTGCGGGATCGAAACCCGGACGCGGCTGCTGCATTTCGGTAGGGGTGAAATTCGAAAAGACACGTGTACATTAGATTTAAGTCCACGTTTAGATTTTAGTCCAGGTTAAAGAACCTCAGGTGGTCGAAATTTCCGGAGTCCTCTACTACGGCGTGTCTCATAATCAGAAAGTGGTTTTGGCACGCTAAACCCCGTAATTTTTTTTTCATTTCTTTGAAACGATATTGATAACGGCTTTGTGAGCGCTGTTGTAAACACTGAGATGCGTGACTTGCTTTGGGCAGAAACCGCTCTTTCCTGCCTAGCGTGAGAACGACGCCATTGTGCATATTGTCACGTGGTAGTGACGTTAAAGAACACAGAGGCATTATTGTGAAAGTCAAACCCAGCTTTTTTATCGAGCCTGTGCCCACAAAGACAGGCTACACTTAAAGCACAATGATAGTAGCGAACACAGTCGGCCATCGTCGAAAATCTGATCAGCGGGTCAAGCGCGTCGGCTTTTATACACCAGCCGTCGAATGTTCCAGAGTAATCGCTGGGACCCACGTGCCTTCCACAAAGTTCTACATTATTCGCGTCGCCCACATATTCGATCAGATTACACAACGTTCGGTCACAGACAGCGGATGGAAGCATCGATAACATTCCAGAAATTTCGGATACATGCAGGCGCGTGCTGCGCTGTGCGATAACGTTTGTTAGCCGGTGAAACGTGTCGCCCGATAAAGACAAACAAGTACACGTGTCAATATTGACGATGCTGTTCCCAAGCCTCTTATCGTGTTCATGCTGCTGTTCAAGTTTACTTACTATGTGTACTAGCACTAAACTAGAATGCTTACGCATTAAAACTAGTTTTACTAAGTTTTTGGTACACAATATTTTTATGTGTATTCTTCTTACTGAATAAATTTTGAGATGGAGATCATGCCCGTTCAATATAAAATGAGAAAAAAAAATGTGCCTAATATCACAGTAGTAATTCACAAGGCTATCAGTATCTTAAACCAAACAACTGACAGTTCGACATTCGGAAACGTAAATCATCAATTGGCACAATTCAGAGAGAATGTTGTGGTACCGAAATGAATATAGGCGAAATAACAGAACATAATGAGCACAGATCAGCAAAAGTGTATTATCAGAAAAAGTATCAGATGCTTCATGCCTATCTTTTTTTAAAACTAGTTTTAGTAAGTTTCTATGTTACATATTGTTTTTATGTATATCTTTCTTCCTGTTAAAATTTTCAGCTTGAGGCCACACCCGTTCTAATAAAAATAAAAGACATGCCTAATGTCACAGCAGTCATAAACAACACTATCAGATTCTTAAACCCAGCACTTGAAAATTCAGTGCTTGAAAACCTAACTGATCAATTGGTGAATCTCTCAAATAAGGTGAGTATGCAAATTTTTACTCATTCAATAGTCATACTAACCAGTATGCTCGCCAAGGGGTCGCTGCTGAGCATGAGGCCACGGCCGTTGTATATTTACGCGGAAAAATGCAAGAACACTCGTGAGTAAATGTTCGTGTCTGTGTTGGTAAACTGCCGTTTGTGTAAACTCATCCTGGGCTTCTATTACACCATATCTCATCAGCTGCAAGTATTTTTAGGACGTCACACACAGACAAAATCATTCAATCAGTCATAGTAAATTGTGATGATTCGGGTGGCAGAACCACAATAAGATGAGTATGGGCATAGTTTCAGTGGGAGACTCGGAATAATTCTGACAACGTGGGATTCCTGAGCTTGCACATAAATCTAAGTACTTTAGTATTTCGAATTTTGACCTCATTAAAATGGGGCCACCTTAGTCAGGATAGAACTCGCGACCTCGAGGTCACGATGGAATTTCCATACCTACTGCGCAACTCGGGTGGGTAAATAAATAAGCAATATTTGTATGAGTTACTTCATGGCCATCCAGCGCTTCTTGCAACCTGCTGAACCAATGTTTACTATCATGCAACTCCGAGCAAATCACTACTTAAACCATGAATATTGTACATACTCTGAACACAATACGCAAATACTGTCTAAAATTTGTAGTGAAATTTCATCTTGCACGATAAAATGATTAAACATAGCCCACGCTAATTCTTATGAAAATAAGGACATCTCTAGAGAAGTACGAGGAAGACCAGTCCTCCTGGCCTGCTGCGAATCTGGGAGTCCATAACGAACACTACAATTTGCCTTTTCTGCTCGATCAGCGGAGTCGCGAGCGTAGTCAGTGGATAGCTGGGCAGTGGTCCGAAGAACTCCCTCGAAAAGCTAGGGTAAATCTTCTTCATGCAGAATATGGAAGACGGAGTAGCTGCCGGTGTCATAGCCCCAGGTATACCAAGGGTGCCAAAAGGTAGCACAGTGTCCCAGCCGCGATGATCAGGCGAAGCGTACATGAGGCGCCATCACTACTTTTGCGATTGAGGCATTCGGTAAGGGCGATGATTTTAGGGTGGCACACAGTCCTAAGCTCCTAAGCACACAGTCGCATAAAAACAGAGTAAGTCAGACTACCTAACCCAAGAAGTACCGACACTGGTTGAGAAGAAGCTGACTAGGATCACAGTGGTATGAAAGACGTCTTGCATCAATAATTCTGTGACGTTCAAAACATAACCAGAAGGATGAAGTCCTGCTCGGGCGTAACGAGTTGAATAGCCCGTATATCAATTCATTGCCAGGGGTAGTGAGATAGAGGGACCGAGAAGCGTGAGGCAAACACGGGAATATACACTTTCTATGCATACCAGTAAACTGGAACTGCGCACTATGATGAACAGCTGGCCTTTCCCGGCGCAGACAAAACTCGAAGGCAGCAACTAACGTAACGACGTTCAGTGTTGCAGAGATCAGGCCAAAAAAAAAATCACCGACAATTACGAGGCTCCCTAATGCGACATTTGAGTGCACCTGGATATGTTCTTTCATTACGCAATATAGTGGCTGGTGCGGAAAATTTATCTCCTGCGGCAGCTTGCAAACAGAGCGAAGTGTGGAGTACGGCCTCACTAAACCGGAGATTGCGAGAGGTGGATGCGATTCACAGCAGCCGCCGCAGACAACCTCCACTCATGCAGCTCTTTGTTTCCATACAGATGACGCGTGCAGCTCTTGCGCCATCTCGTAACCACCGCTGTAAAGGTCCCTCGTGAGCGGCACTACACTTTTCTTCTGACGCTTTCGCCCTACCCTCCTCCGCTTTCCTCTTCATGGGCCCGCTTTACCCTTCTCCTCACGCTCTCTTCACTCTCAGTGCTTTTTTCATCCGCCGCTGCGCTCCACATCCGCAAACTGGAGGGTACGCGTGTGTGACATTTTATGGCAGCAGGAACCCAAGCGTCGGAAAGAGGCGGCGCGACTGCTGTGCATGCAGCGCTAAATCTATTCTGTATGCATGCGGAAATATTAGAATGGCGGCACGAAGGGGTAATTCGGTACGAAACGCTGCACATGTACTCCAACATAGGTGATACATAAACAAAAACTGCGGACAAACCCACTGCACAATACTAATTAGTCTTTCGATACTGTTCCGTCTCAGATCCATCAACGATAGGAGGCACAGAATGGCTCATGCACGAATTCGGTGAGGCAACTTCAGGAAAACGTAGTAAATAACATTCACACTCATTGCTGTGCCAATCAAACCTTTTCTTGCAGTTGAAAGAAAACTAATGTCAGCAAACGCATACGTGGTTTGAGATGTCGTCCAGCTAACGCAAGCAAGCTAGAGGTACGTCGGTACAAGAACAGCTCTACTGCGACGGAGGAATGACGTTGTCATGCTTGTGGTGCATTGTCCAAAGTATCTTGACGAAGCGTTGTCTTCACTCCTGGTAGACTCACTGACAAGTTGTAGTAGTGACTCGACGAAATTGTGAAACATATGGTGACGTCAGCGACGTCGTCAATCCTGGTGACAGGCGGATCTCAGAATCCGTATCCGGGCCGTGTCTGTGCGAAGAGGGCTACCAGCTGACGAAGGCGGGAAGTTAACTCTTAGTCCATGTCGTTTTGTCTGAAATCTTTGAAGCGCTACAGTAGATCGTGATGGCTTTCTCTTCCGTAACACAGGGAGGCGCTCTTAAGATCCTGCTGGTCTTTTCAAGATGTTACTGCATATTATAAGAAAATCAACGAATGCAACAGGTGTGCTAGCGATGCCATCATCAGCCTAATTCAATTTCTACTGCCGGACATAGGCCTCTCCCTATGATCTCCAATTACCCCTATCCTGCACCAACTCATTCCAACCTGCGCCTGCAAATTTCCTAATTTCATCAACCCACCTAGTTTTCTGCCGTCCTCGACTGCACTTCTCTTTTGGCACCCATTTTGTAAGTGTAATCTTCCACCGGTTATTCATCCTACGCATTATATGGCCTGCCCAGCTTCATTGTTCTTTCTGTAGATGCCAATTAGAATATCAGCTATCCCGTGTGCTCTCTGATGCAATGTAAAGTCTTGTGCACAAGCCCTTCATCTTTCCACTAAAGCGTTCGCAGGCTTTCATATTCACCCTGACGGTTCGACCATCGCTTCACTAGGCAAACTGGCTGCATGTGGTCGCCACCGAACTAGACCTTATGCATGCAAAGCAGTCATGTGTTTTGTAGTAGCGGGAGCAAACTCACAGAACAAAGAAAATGTGGTGCCACGGAGGCTCTCTGCACTAGCACAAAATTGAAAGTTTCATGTGGAGTTCCAATGGTTGCCCTGCGATACTATGCCTTGTGCATAATGTCTGCTTCGATATTATATGTAGCCAACTTCTTCCGATACGCAACTGCTGGAAAAAGTTGGCAGGAAAGTATGTCTGTCGTAATTAGCACTGGTTCACGAGATAGAGTAGTCTGGTTTTCCAATAAACAAGGCTGGTTTTCTAAGGCGCCAGGAGATTAGAAATTGTGGCCTGCGCCAATGATACATGTTGTGGCATCTTTATTCTGACATACTGGCGATAACATGTGCTCCAGCGGCGAATGAAACTGTTACCTGCCTGAAATGTCATCGTCACTTTTCAATGCCGTTGGGCAAAGCATCCGAACTCAACTGGATTTCAGTGGTGTTTCCATAATTTGAACATTGCGTGCTTGCTCTGCGAATGGCATTACATTTTTATGTGCTGACAATAGAGTGTGGAGGTTGCCCTTGCTTTAACGAAAGAGTTTCTTGACTTTTGAAACGCCAGGGTTGCTTTCCAGGAGTTCAGTTGTTCGGTTCGCTCAGTGGTAACGTGGCGGGAGGTTTTTGCGCCGATTAAATGAAGCTGCCTGTATCGAGGCTGCTCGCTTGTTTCTCGAGAACTTGATTGTTGCTGGCATATTTCTTCAGGCTGAAGTCCGACTTTCGTGCGAAATTTGGCACAATTATTCAGTAACTTGTTTTGACTACATTTGTGCTGTCGACTCTCTAAAACATTACCGTGAGACTTTTAGAAAGAATGCAATACATTGCATTTTGAAAGGGTTTTATCAGCATGGAATTCATTTTCTCTGGTTGCTGTGAAGGAATTTGACGTTATATTTCGTACTATACTTTGCTAGTTCCAATCTTTTGAGCATGTGGCGTGCATGGAGAGAATATCACGACTTCTGCCATAATAATTAGACTTCTTGTTAAAAGATCTAAAAGTTTGCTTTACGAAAATACATTAACAACGTCGCCGAAGCAATTTTTGTTTACGCCTTGCATTGAACTCTAAATGCTGTGGTCAATGCTAATTTTTCTGTTCTTTACTTATTTGGCTTCATTTTGTGATGAACTCTAATTTTACTCCAAGCAGTAGCGCTAGTTGTTTCATGGCCTGACCGTCCTCATCAGGGGCTAGGAAGCTGTCATGTAAACTACCTGTGGACCTGGGACCATGCGCCAGTGGTGGACCCGCACGCTTACACGCATTACATGAAAAAATTTTCACATTTACAGTTTGCGAAAGACCGATTCACCAAGTGTAAGTTCGTTACGTCTTGAAATGTATTCTGACCCCACACTGTGTGGGAATCAGTGTTTTAACAAGCATTGTAACAGCAGCTGGCGAGGCAGCTAGCTGGGTTTGGAAAGTGTGTTGGCGCTACGTGTGTGTGTAAGGTTAGCACTCTTTATAAAGACAATGAGAAGACGTCGGCACGCTGACGATGATGGCCATAAAAAGGCTAGGGCACACGGCCTCGGCAACACGGCGGGTGATCAGGAAGGCATTGGACAAGAAATCAATGCAAGAGAAATGACATCGCCGGAGACAAGAACGGCAAGTGTCAGAAATCGTAACACCTGAAACGCAACGTTACTGGACGCAGGAGTAAATATTCGCATTACAAAGAAGGTTACCCGTTCCTACAGTGTTAAAAATTATTAGCCAATGTGAATCGGCACTTGGGAGCTGGACCCGTTTTCCTCGGCGCTGTCTGGCTGCTTTGGAGCTTGCGACCGTAAATTTTGACACAAGTTTCGCCTACGCGTGTAGGTTGAAGGGTATCGCAGGTGATGATATAGCGCCCTCAGAGAGTGTTATGCGCATGGCAAAGTGTTTTGCTCATGTGTACTATGAGAGTATGGCATGCATGCACTTATTTCGCGTGCCAGAAGAGACTGTAGTTTATTTAATACACGACGACTATGCTTCATGCATTGCAAAAGCGTCCTCGAGAAGATGGGAGTATTGGTAGCAACAGCCAGTTGCTGTCGCAGTAATTGAGTTCATAGCTATTAACATCGTCAAACTTTACTAAATATCATGTGAAATACAATAAACTTTGATTAGTCAAATGCCTTGTTGTCAAATAGTCCTGTCATTGACTGTCAAATAAGGCCACAAAGTATGCTGTGGTTTACTTCATAGCGGCCTACTTCTTTGGTGTTAGCTTTATCTAAGGATTATTCGTCATTTGCAATGCAATATAATCTCTAAAGCATTGGACAAAGCATCTTTTCTGGTGGATATCAAATGGGTATTGTCTTTTAAAACAGTAACTGAAAGACACCACACCCCACGCGCGTTTATTTTTCACCCATTGAGAGGAATATAAAATGTATCATTTCATGCATTTGTTAGGTCTTTATTGCAATCGGCAGCTAGGCGAGTTGGTTTGCTGCACTTTTCCAATACCCTTCTGCTACATTGCAGCTTTGTTTACACTCTAAGAAAAGTTTACGCCCTTCAGAGTGTATATTTGCCACACAACAATAATCGTCATCTGTCTTGCCCGCATTTCCTTTCTTGAAAACGCTGCGCTCGTTACTTTCCAGTCGGGAATGCTATGTCATGCAGATAACGCACATGCCGTTCGTTACTGGAAAGTACCGGGCTCGCCACGTTAAAGAAAGGAAATGCGGACAAGACAGATGACGATTATCGTTGTGTGGCAAATATACACCCCAAAGGGCGCAACTGTTTTTAGAGTGTACCTTCCTTGATTCCTACAGCCACATACTTGGAGTTGCTGAAGGCTGAGTGCCAAAAGGAAAGTGCTTTCCTTCGTTATTTCAGCAATTTGGCACTGCCAGGACTTTCTTTGACCAAAGTATCGTAACAAATATCACGTGATCTCCTGCGACGGAGTTGTGGGGCGCGCTCAACGCCGTATGCACAATATTGGGCATACGCGCACGAGCTATTGTGCGATAGCTTTGGGGCTTATGAAGGTGTAAATGCTCTGGTGGCGCATTCGGGATGGGCAGTCCTCCACTTGTTGTCATCGTCGTCGTCGTCGTCGTCATCATCATCATCATCATCATCATCATCATCATCATCATCATCATCATCGTCGTCGTCGTCGTCGTCGTCGTCGTCGTCATCAGCCTGTTTTATGTACACTGCAGGACGAAGGCCTCTCCCTGCGATCTCCAATTACCCCTGTCCTGCGCCAACAAATTCCAACTAACCCGCCGTGGTTGCTCAGTGGCTATGGTGTTGGGGCTGCTGAGCACGAGGTCGCGGGATCGAATCCCGGCCACGGCGGCCGCATTTCGATGGGGGCGAAATGCGAAAACACCCGTGTACTTGGATTTAGGTGCACGTTAAAGAACCCCAGGTCGTCGAAATTTCCGGAGTCCTCCACTACGGCGTGCCTCATAATGAGAAAGTGGTTTTGGCACGTAAAACCCCATAATTTAAGAATTCCAACTAGCGCCCGCGAATTTCCTAATTTCATCGCTCCACCTAGTCTTCTGTCGTCCTCGATTGCGTTTCCCTTCTCTTGGTACCCATTCTGTAATCCTAATGGTTCAACGCTTATCTAACCGGCGCATTACATGACCTGCCCAGCTCCATTTTTTTCTTTTATGTCAATTAGAATATCGTCTATACCCGTTTGCACTGTCATCCAAACCGCTCTCTTTCTGTCCCTTAACGTTATGCCGAGCAATCTTCGTTCCATCGCTCCTTGCGCGGTCCTTCACTTGTTCTTAAGCATCTTTCTCAGTCTCCAAGTCTCTGCGCCATATGTCAGCACTGTTAGAATGCACTGATTGTACACCTTCATTTTCAACGATAATGGTAAGGTTCCAGTCAGGAGCTGGCAATGTCTGCGTATGCGATCCAACCCATTTTTATTCTTCTGTGAATTTCCTTCTCATGATCAGGGTTCCCTGTGATTAATTGCCCTAGGTAAACGTACTCCTTCACAGACTTCTAGAGACCGACTGGCGATCCTGGAATCTTGTTCGTTTGCCCGGCTATTTATCATTATCTTTGTCTACTGCATATTAATCTTCCACACCACTTTTACAATCTCTCCGTTAAGGTCCTCAATCATTTGTTGTAACTCGTCTGCATTGTTGCTGAATAGAACAATGTCACCGGCAAACCGAAAGTTGCTGAGATATTCGCCGTCGATCTTTACTCCTAAGCCTTCCCAGCTTAATAGCTTGAATACTTCTTCCAAGCACGCAGCGAATAGCATTGGAGACATTGTGTCTTCCTGTTGGACTCCTTTCTTTATAGGTATCTTCTTTCTTTTCTTGTCTACAATTAAGGTAGCTATAGAACCTCTGTAGATATTTTCCAAGGTATTTAAGTAAGCATTCTGTACTCCTTGATTACGTAATGCCGCTAAAACTGTTGGTAGCTTCACTGAATCAAATGCCTTTTCGTAATCTATGAAAGCCATATAGAGAAGCTTATAATACTCTGCGGATTTCTAGATAACCTGATTAATGCCATGGATGTGATCCATTGTAGAGTATATCTTCCTGAAACCAGCCTGTTCCCTTGGTTGACTAAAGTCCAGTGTTAACCTTATTCTATTGGGTATTATTTTGGTAGATATTTTATACAACACCGGCAGTAAGCTAATGAACCTATGATTTTTTCAATTTTTAACGTCTCCCTTTTTATGGATTAGTATAATGTTGGAATTCTTCCATTTTTCTGGGACTTTTGCAGTCGATACACACTTCGTATAAAGAGCCGCCAGTTTTCCAAGCACTATGTCTCCTTCATCTTTGATTAAATCGACTGTTAATCCATCTTTTCCTGCCGCTCTTCCCCGTTTCATGTCTTGCAAGACCCTTCTGACCTCATCGCTGGTTATAGGAGGAGTTACTGTATCCTGTTCATTACTGTTTCTAATGGAGGTATCCCGATTACTCTGGGTAATGTGCAGGTCAGTGTAGAATTCTTCCGCTTCCTTTACTATATCTTCGAAATTGCTGATGATATTACCCGGCTTATCTTTCAGTGTATATATCTTGGTTTTTCCTATGCCAAGTTTCTTTCTCGCTGATTTCAGGCAGCGTCCTTTTTTTACGATATCTTCAGTCTTTCTCATGTTATAGTTTCGAATATCATTTATTTTCGCCTTGCTGATCAGTTTTGACAGTTCCGCAAATTTTATCTTATCTCTTGAGTTGGACACTCTCATTCCTTGTCGTTTCTTTATTAGGTCCTTTGTTACTTGGGAGAGCTTGCCTACTGGTTGCCACTTCGATTGCTGCCTCTGAAGCCAGCCTAGTTACGGTTTCATTCATTATCTCTATGTCATCTTCATCTCTCGGTTGTCAGGCTGCATATTTGTTTGCAAGTACCAGCCTGAATTTGTATGCTTTTACCCTTACTGCCTCTAGGTTTACCTGTTTCTGCTTGACCAATTTTACTCTTTCTCTCTTCAAATTCAGTTCAATATTAGCCCTTCCTAACCTATGATCACTGCACTTTACCTTACCTATCACTTCTACATCCTGCACTATGCTGAGATCGGAAGAAAGCATGAAATCAATTTCATGTCTTGTTTCACCATTAGGGCTTTTCCAGGTCCACTTTCTCTTGCTACGTTTCCTGATAAATGTGTTCATTATTCCAAGCTTATTCTTTTCTGCGAATTATACCACCATCTTTCCTCTAGAGTTGCTAGAATAGACGCCGTAGTTGCCAACTGCCTGTTCCCCCGCCGGCTTTCCTCCCACGTTTGCATTGAAATCGCCCATTACTACAGTATACTGAGTTTGCACTTTTCTCGTCGCTAATTTAACATCTTCATTAAGCTGATCTACTTCCACATTGTCGTGACTGGATCTTGGAGCGTAGGCTTGTACTACCTTTAGTCTATACCTCTTATTAAGTTTGATTCCTACTTCTGCTACCCTCTCATTAATGCTGTAGAATTCGTGAATGTTGCCCACTATGTCGTTATGGATTAGGAATCCTACGCCGTATTTGCTTCTTATCAGGGAGACCTCTATAGTAGAGAACATGGCCGTTATTTGGGAATGTGCAAGCATCACCAGTTCTTCTAATCTCACTAATCTCACTTGTGGCACCACTCTATTGTCCTGTCTCCCCGTGGTGGCTGTGGAAGAGGAGTACCGTAGTCGCCTTCAAATCAGGTTCTGGCGCCGTTGGATACAACACACGTGTGACGTGTCACCTGTACTTATTGCAAGCCCTTACTTCTGCTTGGAACCTTGTGCTACTGCTTACAGATGTGCTAGATGAATAGCCTCACAAGCAAATATCATCAGCGCAGTAAGTGCACGCGTTCAAGTGAATATGCCGTTTAATAAAGCGAATAACTTTGTAGAATAAGTGGAGTTACAGTTACCCTTCACCGCTGAGGGCTCGCTCGACCTGGCGCCACGCCGAATGCTAGAGTGGCAGGATCGATGCCGCAGTGGACGGCTGCAGCTGAGCGTTTTCTCGTCATTTTCACCTCGACAAGTATCGCCGATCGAATGATATCACCGCGCCGAGCATTTTAAGTCCACACCCGTTCACCACCGGTATTATTTGCATTCTACGGGCCTTGGAAACTTCAACACGGATTGAGCGCCACAGTAAGCGTAAGCGAAGCGGTACGACAAGCATACGTCAGCTCGCAGCACGAATACTTATTGGCCTCATGCGTGACCGATGGTGGCGCTGTGAATCGCGCTGCACTGACGTCAGAGGTGACTTGCCTTTCTTGTGGGCTACGCTCCGTCTCGTATAGCTTCATTTTCATGCCTTTGTCCGCACTTTCACTGCGTGCTCACTTAGCGCGGCGTTCTCCAAGTACGATCTGCATTTCTAGCGGTACCCTTAAGACTACCAGCGTTAGAAGGACAACAGACGTTTTATTTTTAATGTATTTGGTAGCCTAATTTATTGTATTGTATTGTAATGTAATGTATTTGGTAGCTTAATGTATTTGGTATATTAATGTATTTGGTATTTTAATGAATTTGGATGGGGTAGCCTACTGGTTATGGCGTTGCGCTCAGAAGCTCGAGATCACTGATTCGACGGGGGTCCGCGGCTGCCGTAGTTCGATGAGAGCGAAATGCAGAAACGTTCGTGTATACTTAAATCAGTGTGTGGGTTAATGAATACAAGGTGGCCAAAATTAATGCGGATTACTCCAGTACGGCGTGCGTAACAGTCGCACGGTGGTGCCGGCGCGTAAAATGTTGATTTTTTTTTTCATTTCAAAACATTTCATTTTTTAAAATAAAATCACAGCCCTCATGCTGGGACCACATCTCGTGATTGCCATACAACAACGCACTGAGCGAGTAAATGAACCTACGCAGCTTTGTAATGAAGCACGACCGCAAGGCTCATTCACAAACTTTCGAATGGGCTAAGCAGTGTCGTAGCTGAAGAAAAATTTTGAATTTCGCTCATGATTCTGGTCACTTGATATAGCGTACATGTAAATTTTTTTGACAAGAATAATCTTATTATTTTATTGAAGCGGTTTATTATAATCACTAGCTGCATCACGCTCTCTCAATTTTTGCAATCGTCAAGCATGTTTCGCACTATTTTCTTGCAAATAAATCCTATTACAGCTCTCGAATTCAAAATATTATGCATGTTTAGCCTAGCGTGGGGCTTTTTCTCTTCCATGCAGTTGCAGATCATGGGGAACACTATGAAAACATCAGTTTATAAGCATAAACATAAAAAAAATATGTTAGATAACACAGGGAAGCCTGTGATCATTCTATTGCTGGTTTGTACACGTCTCCGTTTTTTATATTTCGTGTTTAGCACTCCGACTACTTATTTGGTGAAAGACTATTAAACACAAACTTCTCAATTTTCTTGTTTTAGTTTTAAATACGTGAGAGCATTTTTTGTGTGGTGTGGCACTCGAAAAAGACAGCCGTCAGCTTCTCTCGCCGCCCTCTTATCCTCTCTGTCTGTGGTGGCGGCGAGAGAGGAGGATCGCGTTTAATTTCCATCCCAGTGCTCGCACCGCGGGAGACAAGACACGTATGACGAATCCCTTTATATATGTAGGCGTGCTGTATTGCCATTACACATGTGCTCTTTAACGGCTCTTTTCTCTGCGGAACTACGCTATGAAGCAAGAAGCAATACTTAACCTTTCTCACTGCAACAAATAAGACTGTTGAAGCGCATAATTGAAAAAAAAACAGAGAGATTGCCTCTCTAGAAGCGTTTGGGTATTGTCTTCCAGTGACAATCATGGGCTATAATTCCCGTTCAAATTTCTTATAGCTTCCAAAAAATAACTTGAATGCATTTGCGTGGTTTAACAAATGCTTTATTTTTTTCACTTCAGCAAAGCACGAAGGTATTCAAGCAAATTATAGACATGATCAGTGTGTACTTGAGCATTGGGGTTAACGTGTCAAGCTGTAGCTGCGATTGAGGAATTATTTATTAGCAATTTATTAGTGGGAGAAGTGGCACCGATGCTTTGGACAAATACGATGACCTCACAACTGCTTATAATAAATCAACCAATTTGAGATGCGCTAAATAAATGTTTGTCCCTTCTGCCCTAACAATTACTTCAGTTTAAGGAGTTAAACGTTCAAATTATGGTGAATGTATTGTACGAAGTACCGTTATGGCTGTTTGTTTTTATTCCATTGAACGCATCCTTACTATACAATGTTTTATCCTTGTAATATTTGCAGCTGTCCAAGAAGGCTGGAGAGGGTGGGATTATAACCTACAATATATCGGACCTGGAAACAGCATATCCCAATGTGAGTCGCGCTTTGTCCTGAATAATCGGCTTAACCTTATAACAAACCTTGAAAGTACCATATCACAACCCACATTGCTGCAATGTTGGATTTATGGTAGATAAGTGTTGCTTTTTCCTTTTCAATTTTCTTAATGAATTACAAAAAAATTATTTCGAATACCTCTGCCTCACTTGATAAATGCTTTAAATGCACCGTCTTTTAGTATTATATCATTTTACACACTGAAACAACCAATGCATCATACAACATATCGTAAACTCAAAAGTTCAGTGTTGAATGCTGATTCTGCACACTTAGTACAGCATAACGCAGATCTGTAGGGGCAAACTTCCGGCCGGTGTGTAATTTATCTTATGAGGCTGATCAGTTGAAAGTGCTGCCTTGAATAAGAAATCTGACCGCTCAAACACGCCATTAAAATATCTGCATTGAGAAATTTCAGTATAAGAAAGTTTGGTTAATCTCATTGAAACTGATTGCAGTATTGAGACACCAACTTTGTTTGCTTCTGTTACACTTATTTTTGTTCTTTCATACTCTTTAGTCATCGCTTTTGGTATGTTTGCGTTGGCTGCTTACAATACTCGGTATTTACTTGAACTGAGATCAAGGCATTGCTTAAACGATACCTCCTTCCCGTACAATACGAAGTTAAAACCAATTAAAATGAATTTTAATAAGTGTGGTATCAACTTCTAGGTATTTTATGAAATATCTCCTTAGTAATGCATTTAAGTAACACTTAGCGCGGCCTCCGCGAAGCCCTCCCGTCGCCTCGCCAATGTATGGCGCCCTGGTGAGTACGAACGCTCAGAAACGCGTCATGCGGCAACCGGCCTCCTCTCTCGCGCTTATTTCTAGTTACGCTACGCTACCAAGTGGCACTGCCGAGAAGTGCGCGCCAGGTTTTCGGAGACCAAGAAGCGTGCCGTGTCGGTGCCTTCGAACGCCTAGCATTGTTCCTGCCCTTGCCGCACACTCAATCGCACCTACCCAGTGACACAAGTTGGCGACAGGGCCATTGAAGGGCGGCATAAACCCAGTGAAATCATGGCGCAGCTCGTAAAAGCGTTGGCGTGAAAGGCGTTCATTAAAGGTGGCACACGCCCAGTACATTTGTTGCGCAAGCTGCTAATGCGTCGGGCTTCTGACCTTAAGCAACGCTTGAGACGGGTCCGCTTCAGCTCAGAATCGGCAAAATTTGAGGGATCCTTTTTCTTCATTGTACAGGCGGCACATTTCTAGTGACACATACCCATTCACGCAAGTTCGCGTTAAAGCCGTTGCTTGCACAGCGGCACACATAGAGTGGCCCATACCGAGTGACTCAAGTTGGCATCAAGGAGTTTCATTTAAGATCCGCACATACCTAGTGGCACATACCTAGTGAACCAAATAGGCGTCAAAGAGTTTCATCGAATGGCGGTGCATACGAAGTCCCGCATCTACGGTGGCATATGTCAGCGTGACACAGTTTCATTGAAGACAGGCACGTATGTGCACCTTGGGACATAGTCAGTGACCAAGCTGTTCTGATGGCTGGTTTCGAACCCTGTTACTTCAGCACAGCAGCCCGATGCGCCCTACAAGACGTTCGCCTGCGCAGCATGAAACAAAAAAGGATCGACAGCCGAGCCTACAATCTTCGACAACGCTATGTGAAATATCAGATGTTTGACATTATTTAGATTTGGACACCTATACGCCGACGTGAACTAGTGAAGAGTTACTGCGATGTTATTCCGGACCGTACAAGATACCATCTATGTATTGATGCAACCTACTGCATAATACGAGACTTCATGACGCAATTACACCAGTTCCGAGGTCTACCTAAATTCGTACCCTTAGTGCAGCTTACGCCTTTCTGAGCACGGTAACGAACTCTGGAACTTTATTGCTTGCTTGCTTGCTTTGTTGTGCTTTTTTACTCATACTTTCTTTCCTTTCCTGTTCTACAAACAGCATTGCAAGGATGCTGTTTAGGAGGGCAACATTGACACCTGTACATTGCTTATCCTTTAGGTGCCTCGTTTTTATTCTAGACAGCTCGATCAAAAGTGGTCGTAGGCGCGTAACAACGTGATTTCGCATCCCTAAAATTCTTCTGGAAATGTCTTTGTTCTTGATGCAGTAGCAGGTCTGCGAGGCCAAAGAAGCGATCAGCTATCAGCCATTAGAATTTCCTGTGGCAAGAACAGTACACGCTGTATCATAAAACAGCAGTATGTGAATGTTTATGGTAAATACCAGCGACTTTAATAAGTTACCAATTATTGTCAAAGCCTGATTATTTGCTTGAAGTCGGTTTCAATCGACCATCTAGACTGGAAGCTCCGAAATGACATGGTAAAGCTGCTTGCCCGAAATATTAGCGGATACACAAAGAAGAGACCGCTGCTTCCGAGGTATGAGCAACGGACGATAATTCTTCGTAGCAATCATAGTATCGCTACTGAAGCTGGGACAAGCGACGACGTCAAAGCAGGGTTGTGGTCAGCGAGAAGCATACATACATAAGCAGCAAATATATCAACTGTGAACGAAAAACAGGGTGTGTGGTCGTCACTATTTCTTTCCCGGAACGCTACTTAGCACGTCTTCTAAGCAAAGTTTATTCTTAGAAAGCACCGCCCAATCTTTTCCTAACCGATACCAGACGGAACAGTACATCTGTTGGCAATAACATTGTACAATTGAGCTATCGCATCGGCTCCGTTAAATTAACTGTAAAATTTGCACTTTGTTTATTGACATTTTTGCACACCGTTTGTGAGCGTCACTGCCTAGGGCCGCAGAAACCACAGATTCAGTATCACCTTTTGTTTCTTAAACCGCGGGTTAGCACATGCTCTAGCAGTGTTTCACCGCGACACGCCGTGGATTGCCCTTCACACAATGCGGTGACAACTGCGAAAACCTGCGATGACAAAGTGCGGTAGCTCCAACAGAGGTAATGCCAGCTGGAGGGCTTTTGGTGAGAGCGAGGAACAACGTGAATATGCTAGTCGCAAATAGGGCGACTAACGCCAACCACACGCTAATTTCATACATCATTCTGCTCGCATTAACCATTTTGGTAACCCTAACGTCGGTAAACTTCTGGCAACGCTTAGTTTGATCCAAAAATCAGGTGTACGTAGTGTTTTTGTCGCGCTTATTAAGTAATTACATTGTGCCTGTGAGTATAATTCGCCAGCATAGGCCAACAAGCGCATTGAAGAGAAACATCTAACCGTGCTCTCTTACCGTCATTTCTAAAATTAGTCCATTTGCCTCTCAACTTTTTCTTTCTTATATTTGTTCTGACATTTGTTCTAGTAACGATCTTGCTTTCTTTGCTTTATCCAACTTTGGCCGAAGGTCCCCGTGGCGTCTGTGACTACGCAACCTCTTGTTTTGTATTTCGTATCTGTCAAAACATGTAACCACTTTGCGAGGCAATAAAATAAGATAAGAAGAACGCCAAATCGAAAACACATGTAACCATACAGGGACAGCCTTGTTTCAAGCTGTATTACATTTATTTGAATTTTTAGTACAATTTACACTCAATAGGAAAGCTTCATCATTATTTGTCTATTGTACAAGAAAATGAGTGTGAAAATCTTTTTTTCACATGGATCTTAATGCAAAGCTCCAGCAGGTCACGTATTTCATTATTTTTAAATGTACGCCTACACATCGTGAAATTAGATGACCTATTTCTGACTCGATAACGTGATGTAATTGGAATATTTCTTGATTGGGTGACCAAGTGAATGCCGTGCGCGGGCTGAGGAATAAAAAAAAAATTTTTTTTCTTCCTAGATTCCCATATCTGACTTACTGAGGAGAGAACTTGGAAAGGTCAACGTCACATTGAATGATACAGATACGCTCAAAGTGTTTCATTATTACTACGGAGATTTAAATACCACTTTAGCTGATGCTAATCCGTAAGCATCAATTTTCATATTGCATGATATTTTGCGTGTCATTCTAGTGGATAGACTCAGTTTTGCGATATACGTGATAAGTCACTGGGATAGGTAACGCGTTATCGTCTCAACGCGCCATAAGCTCTGTGATATCCTGGTATAGTAGCCTAGATACCAATGTTCTAGCATACAGTAAACGCATGCCGTGCTAGAGCGTAGGGTTGTTATGAATGCCGTAAGAATTACAATTTTCCACCGTTCCACATCGCCGACGCATCACACTACGCTGTGGTGCCATTCTAGGCGCAACATTTGCTTGGTTCGGTGCCGTGTTTTCAGGCCTCAAAACAAACAACTGGTCTTAATATTACCAATAAAATATCTCTAATATTTCATCCTCAACGTGAGATGGGACGTGACGTGACCTATATTTAAGTTTACTTCTTGCACCCACGATGAAGCGCACACGCTAAATACGACGTCAGATAGAAGCTGGCCTTCTGGACTGCTCCGAGTCCTGCCATATTGTTATGCGATGAAGCTGGTCAGCGGTACAATACTTGCATATGAGATCAGCCTAACAGCTCGCTTGTCACAGTAAATAATTTATCATGTGCTTTCCGCATGTGGCTATAACTGCAGAAATCGATCGCTTTACTCCTTTCGGTAACGTGCCACTTATCACACACACAAAAAAACCCTCCATTCTGTGAACTACGGAGCATTTCTAATGGCGTCTGGCCTATTGATATAATACCTTCCTCCTAAAATTGAAATGGAGCCAGAAAGGAGACGTCAGCCAGGCTCAAACACATTAATTTTTTTCTGTTCATACAGTGAAATGTTTAGAAAAATTATGTGGGCACTAGGAATGAATAACCAAAAGTTTTGATGGTTAAATATTACAATGGCAGTCACAATGACAATGACCATGCAAACACTTCATTGTCAGTAATATTAACAAGAAATGAAGATAAAGCGTTCCGTTCTCGAACAATGGGAGGAAAAAAGGATATCTTGAACGTATCGGTTCTTGAGCTGAATTCGCGCACTTTATGGTTATGATCAACCCGCTCGGATCTGTAGTGTGGATGAAAAATGTACTTCTCCCTAGGAATAGCAATCTTATCGTAATGTGTATTATGAAATAATTTCAGCCTTAGCTTTCTCCTTGTTGCTTCAAGGGGTTCCCATTCTGATTCCTGTTTTATGCCAGACACACTAATGTATCCACTATAATTCCCAGAAACATAGCAGGCCGCTAAGTTCTGGATTCTTTCCAATTTTAGTCTGTCGGTCTTTGTCGGCCGGTCCCATGCAGTACAAGCATATTCCAGCGCGGACCTAATATACGTTTTAAACAGTACATCCCTAGAGTCTTGCGAAAACATTCTCGTGTTACGGCGCAAAAACCCCAACATTTTGCAAGCTTTCCCAGCAACATAATCAACATGTCGATGCCAACATAGTTTTGAGGCGATGTACACAACTAAATACTTATATTCGAGAACAGTTTCCAATAAGTGGCCGTTTATGTTATAGACGTGATTAGGTACATTTTTTTTCCTCGTGAAACACATGTGCACTGTATTTTGCCAATTTATATTCACGTGCCACTGTTCACACCACCGGTGCAATGTATTTTGGTCTTCCCGCAAAGCAAGTGAATCCTGGAAATTTTTCACTTCTCTTTTCACAGTCATCAGCAAAGAGTCGCATGTGGGAAGTAATATTCTCTAATATGTCATTAATGAACACAAGAAAAAGCAACGGTCCCAAAACTGACCCCTGTGGGACGCCTGACGTGACGGAAGTTACATTTGATTTGGCTCCGTTTATTCTGACATACTGACACCTTAAACTTAAATATTCCCTAATCCATTCAAGAACCTTCTCATTCACATTTAAACAGCGCAACTTGTGGACTAAGAGACCATGATCTATTACGTCAAAAGCCTTTTTAAAATCAATGAATATGCAGTCAATGATGCTACAACGATCCAAAGCTTCGCATACCTCATGAACAAACTCGGTTAGTTGGGTAACAAAGGATGTTCCCTGCCGGAAGCCGTGCTGATTTGGATTTATTAAGGGATTGAGATGATTCATTATGTTCGTTTATAGGGTGCGCTCCAGAGTTTTACAGGCATTGCTTATTAAGGATATAGGACGGTAATTACAGACTAATTCCCGAGGCCCGGTCTTACGAATAGGGACCCCGCAGGCAACCTTTCAATCTGTAGGAAGAGAACTAGTGAGCAAAGTTTACTTGAATGGGAGAGCTAAAAAAGGGGATACAGATTCGGCACACAACTTTAAAAGGCCATTGGACAAACCATCAGGGCCTCGAGCTTTGGACACATCTAGTCGTTAAAGTCATGCAGTAATTCCCCTTGCATCTATTTTTATGGGCGCTATAGGATTAAGCTGAACTGGTTGATAAGGCACGTCACAAGTTGTGCTGGGCCGAAATACCGAACTGAAAAAATTATTAAAGGAGTTTCCCTTTCCAAGACTGCCATATATCATGTGGCCATTGTGCGCTATGGTTAGAATGCCTACATTATCTTTACCATTGCGTTTAACGTATCGCCAAAATTGATTTGGGTTCTTTTGGATCCTTGACGAGAAGGAGTCAAGGAAGACCTTTTTAGCTTTTGCAACAGCCATCTGTAGAGCATTGTTCGCCGCCTACAAGTTTGTTTTCTTCAAGGAGTTTCGATTTTTCACTGAGCATTCATAATCTGAGCATAATCACTGAGCATAATCACTGAGCATTGCAACGAGTGAATCAGGAAGAATAATATCAACTGCCTAGGTGCATGGGAATGATACAAGGCAATGTAATATGCTTCATGCGCCTGAAATGAGTCTATATAGAGATCAAGTACCTACTTTGAGCAACTAGGCTAATGCTGGGCGCCAGTATTTGCGGTTGCCTAGCGAAGGACATGTGTTAACATTATTCTTGAGGAGCACTGTTTTAAGGACGATAAGAGAACCACTGTGCAGTTTCAGCGCGAGATTTGCAACATTGGAATGTGCATGACAACCCGCTTTTACTCAAGACGACATATTCTTCCAACACAAAAGTACGCTAGCTTTCTTGAAACTGCTGCGAAAAATGTTTGTAGTATCGCATGCCGAATCTCTACTGTGCTCACATTCTCCTGCAGTTAGCACTCGGCTGCGGGAATCAGCGTACTCCTTACCCCTCTGCATGAAATATTTCATGCTATAAAATTGTGTCGACTAAATTATTTTCGCGAACGCTTCTTTTCTACGCATACTGGATGTATTATACCTTCTGAAATAGCTGTGTGATTCTACATGAAAACAATTACCAGTGAAATACCTCTGTCGGCATATTATTCAGACGTCCGTGACATTTTTCTTTTACTTTTCTAGGAACACTCTATATAACTACGCAGGGTTCCTTTCATTGTTTCCTTACATTGAATATGTAGAAATGATCATTTCAAATGAACTCCCTCCAAGTACAACGAAGGGCCGTAACTGGAGCAAATGCATAGCTTTGTTGGACGAAACTGCGCCTGACGTTCTTGACTATTTATATATTACCAACTACACCAACACGGAGGTTAAGGGTGAGGTAAGTTGTAGTAATTCGTACATTTTCGCTGTTATCGGCTGCTTGTGAGTGATGGATGATGCGAAAGTAATATCATGGAGCAATAACAATCAGAACCTTATAACGGCCAGTATCTGTAAGTATATAAGTCAGTGCATTGGTTTGTAACAGGCAATACATGGTTAACGTTTCATGTTTGCGCTTGCCTGCAAAAGCAGATATCCTGTATTGTTTGCGCAGGCCGATTCAAATGCTTAGTGGAGTCCATTACACAGTGTATTGGGCTTGAAGCGCTCAAACCATGTGGCACACCAACACAGGTTTGCGGGACGCTACGGCGATATGCTTCCGAAATCAAAAATCTCTTTACCTGAAGATCGATGGTTAGCCACACACACACACACACACACACACACACACACACACACACGCACACGCACACGCACACACACACACACACACACACACACACACACACACACACACACACACACACACACACACACGCACGCACGCACGCACGCACGCACGCACGCACGCACGCACGCACGCACGCACGCACGCACACACACACACACACACACACACACACACACGCACGCACGCACGCACACGCACACACACACACACACACACGCACGCACGCACACACACAGACACACACACACACACACGCACGCACGCACGCACGCACACACACACACACACACGCACGCACGCACGCATGCATGCGCACACACACACACGCACGCACGCACACACGAGAATAAGCATTCATAGCATTTTAAAAGGAGCATGACGCATGTCACGGTAAAATTTTTTTTCATGGCAACACCGGTTCCTTTGAGCTTAGGGCCGCATGGCAGCAGCCGTGCGATCCTTCAGCGATCCAAAACTTCACCACAAGAGGAGAATTGCTTTCTATTTTTTTTTCTCGTGGACGGCATAACCCATTAGCGTGCGAAATTTCTTGAGTGCAAAACGATACATTAAGAGAAATAGAAAAGGAGCCGGCGTTTTACTCTCTCTTAATCCAAGTCTAGTTTACAGAATGGGGCACACTAAATACTAAAAGTTCATTTCTCTCGATCTGTTAGTTGTAACTTCAAGCTGTAGCGTTACGCCTGGCTTAGGCGTAACATTCGCTAAAGACTTAAGTTGGTATGATCACGTGGAACATGTAAGTAAAAAGCTATCTTCTGTTGTAGGTATAATGTGTCGATTGAAATCCTTTCTTCCTGTTAAAATCAAAATTTTGCCTGATAATACTTTAGTATGGTCAGTTCTGCAATATTGTAACCTCGCTTGGGGCACTGCTAGCAAGGTAAACCTTACGAAATACGAAATTGCATTTGTTCCAGAAAAGAGCCGTGCGATACATTGCCAATGTCCCTCATTTATTTTCTACGACAAATCTGTTCTCAAAGTTTTAAATCTTGCCTGTATCTCTTTATACAACTATCGTTTAATTTTGAACTACAGGTCATAGTTGAAGTCTAATAACTCTATTGTGTTTACCATGGCTGATTTAAAAGCTAACCCTAGCATCCGTGATACTAGGCATAAAGAGGAATGGCACGTACGCACACCTCGGACCATTTACTATAACCAATCATTAACACTTACAGTACCCATTCTACTTAATCAACTCGCACAGGAAGACTTTGATCGCTTATGCAACTCCAATAATGGAATAAGACTATTTTGTCAGTGATGCCAAATAGACTAGAATCTCATAATATTTTTATTCACATATTACAGGCATGAGTGCATGTTAGCACACCTGTCCATACGTGTATATAGATCTGTGTACATTGCTTGTGCATATAGTATGTATCTGCATTTGTGTATATATGCATAATTGCGAAATTGTATGTGTATATGGGTATGCATGTATTTTGTGTAATATTATACCAGATTTTTCGTTTGTTGAAAGTGCATTTGTTTCCACATTACTTTGTTGCAAGTGTTGCATTTATCGTGATGTTTCTGCAGTGCTCTGCTGTCAAAAGTATAAGGGGGCGGGACCCTCGTCAACCTGTACCCCAGCTTTTAGTCCTGTCTCCTCTTTTTCAATGTGAAAAGAAATAAAAACACCGTTCATTCATTCATTCATTCATTCATTCATTCATTCATTCATTCGTTCAAGTGAGTCACCTCCCAGTAAGTTGCGCAAGTTGACGGGCTTTCCTCGGCGCTGAAGGATTCATTGTGCCTTTCCGTAAGCACGTCGCCTTCTAGAATACATAATGACGCTGCTAAGGAGACCTTACCACAATGCCCAAACGACAGCCTGCTGTTCCCTTGTGGCCTGCTTCTCTTCTAAAAAGCGGGTTTGACCAATTTGAAGCCAAACCCGCGCCCCCTCTCCCCCACCTCCCATCCTTAACAACCTCGTAACAATTTTCTATGCTTACGCTATCAGTGTTAGTAGGAGATCGATCATGTACGTGGCCACAAGCAGGAACCGGTTCGCTCTGAACGTTTTTTTGTTTAGAACAACATTAAGAACTGAGACACTATGGTGTGCATTAGAAATCGTAGAAACAACATTTTTTTCCTAAGACAAAACGCACAGCTGGGGCACGACACCACAATAAAACAATAATTAAAGTTGTGATGGCTAGAAGCGAGTTATAACTAACTCGGCAGAGCAATAAGTTAACATAAGATAATGGAATTTTACGTGGCCAGAGCTCGGCCTGTTTACGAGGCGCGCCAGAGTGGGGGACTCCCAAATAATTTTGGTCACCTGGTGTTCTTTACCGGGCCCTCTCTGCACGCACCGGCTGCTTTTTGGCCACTTGACGCTTAAACAACTACGCCTACGAGATTATACCAGCACCTTCGACTAATTCCTCCCGTTTTTTTTTTTCTTTTTTTCAAGAGGTTCTCTGTTTTGAGCATGTTCACACATAGTATGACGTGCGAAGTGTCCCATTCTATAAAATTCTAATATTGGCGATCCGCCTATAATGAAAATTCCCCTTCTGAGCGGGCATTATGCAAACATGCCGAACGAATTCACACAAGTTCGTTTGCTCCAGATGGTCCCGCAGCTGTTTACATTCTAACTGTTTCACTCTATGCACCAACACTGCGTTTTGCGAGGCCATGATTCCGCTAGGAACTCACCGTTGTACTTTCTGTTGGGCTCAGTGCATCATACTAACTACCGCGGTAGCCCTGTGTTTATGGCGTTGCGCCATTGGTTTCAAGGTCAGAGGTTCGATTTCGGCCACGTCGCCCTAATTTTAACTGGAGCGAAATAGATAAACGCTCTTGTACAGTCATTGGGCGCAAGGTAATTAACTCGAAAAACCCTATGGGTAATATAAGTGATTTGAAATGTTACCCATGCGGGAAAAAATAGCAAAGAGTTGGTGCAGCTCAGCGTTTTATTGAAGTATCACAATATTTCAAAATTTGACGGCTAACAGCTGAAAGTGAGAAGTTGCCCTACAACAGGAGATATGCGATTGCCGGAGCATATATACTGGATCACTACAAAGTGATTCAAACTATAGCACTGTAGCTCGACGTATTCAAATAGCACACGAAGGAAGACAGGCATAGGCGTTTAGGTGCCTCCCGCTACTGTATACTAAAGTTTCCATTTGATAACCCGTAAACTATGAATAGATAGATCTCAGTCAACCCGCCTAAATTGAAGTCCTGTTGAAGATTGCTTCGAGAGGATCAAGTTCGAGAGGAACAAAGAAAATGCACTCATAATCAGCTTCACCGGAGAGCCTATTCACTTTCATTCTGCAGACTATAATGAAATGCACTGGCAGGCCCTCATAATACGGTGTACCGCGAGCAAGAAATAAGAAAGACTAATTGTTAGGGATGTTTCAATTGTTTACAAACAACTGTCATTTCAGGTGGAAGACATTGCCAGCAAATTGAGAGAGGCGCTCAATGAAACGATTCAAAACATCTCCTGGATTGGGAATAAGACGCGAGAAGTCATATCGAAAGAGGTAGGAGCACCCATGCAATTTCTGTGCAAAAATATTGCGCAAAATATTTATTTTCTTCAAAGTTCTCTTTTGTGGTCATTTTTTGAAATCGTCGAGTGTGGTGGGCCTCCTTTACGTTTGCAGCTGACGCAATTCTTGAGACAAAGCGTGTGATCACACGTGATGCAAGCACGTCTGAAATGAAGGCACACTTGTAAGAAATAGTTTTATGTGCCCATGTTCCTTGCTATAATCAATGGAGAAATGTATAGGATCAGAACGGCGCAACATGGTTGAGGCACATTAGTTTTAAAAATTGCTAAAGTAAATCAGCAGCGTTGAAAATTGGTATCGCTCCTTTCGCAAATATTCAGGCTTCTGAAAGATGAGGTTAGAAATGTATCGTAAAAACTAGGAGAGAGAACACGACAATGTCTCTTTTTCTCAGGGTTTCGTTTCTCCCTCTTACATTACGTTTACTGCACATTTCTGGATATATTCTCTGGCTAACAGCCACTGTGAAGAGGAAATGTGTTATATACCCGACGGATTTCAGTATCTTGTGCGGCTAATTGTACGAAAAATCTCAATATTGTCACGTGGTGGTGACGTTGAAGAACACTGTAGCAATACTGTGAAAGACAAAACTAACTTTTATTGGGCGAACCTGTGCCCACAAAAACAGGCTACACTTATAGCACAACGATAGCGGCGAATGCGGTCGGCGATCGTCGAAAATCTGATCAGCGGGTCAAGCGCGTCGGCTTTTATACAGCAGTCATCGAATGTTCCAGACTAATCGTTGGGACCCGCGTGCTTTCCACAAAGTTCTACACCATTCCCGTCAGGCAATGAAATCAGATAACACAAGGTTCGGCGACAACAAACAGCGGATAGAAGCATCGATAACTTTCCAGAAACTTCGGATACATGCAGGTGCGTCCCGCGCTGTGCGATAACATTTGTTAGGCGGCGAAACGTGGTCGCCCGATAAAGATAAGTACACGTGTCAATATTCACGCTTTTTTTCTGTCTAGAAGTTCCAAAGAATACCTTGAAAAAGCTGAAGCAAACGAGATAAATGCTGCATTTATTTACTCTCTAGTAATCAGAAAACGGGGGGCAAATTAAAGGCAAGACGTAAAATAGAAATAATATCTGATGCGAATTCGCCAGATTCCGAGAACCACTTCCTTACAAAATAAAATGACTTTTCTGACTGCGACAAAATTTTAAAGTTAAGGCACTTGCAAATCACACCAATACAATGTTTACTTTACAAATGTTCAGATTAAATGCCGCTAGATAAGATGTAATTTCCGCATTTATATGCGTAAGAATAAAAGCCTATTGAGTTTCTGACCATTTGGTTACTTCGCTTCCAAATTTAGTTTGAACCGCATCATCGTCGTTATTTAACTGAGCGATGACACTTCTTTAATAAGCATCCTATTGTGAAACATATGCGGCTTACTATATTACGTACCAAGGCTGACAGGAACGGATATTGACTCGGAAGAGGAGCGCCTTATATGCACTCTCACGACCCACCAGCTTTCTTCACCTCACCACAGTGATGAGACCTCGTAGCGCAGTGCCCTGTAGGCGACCTGCTCTAGGTATTCTTTTTATTACGATTAGCATACCAAACCGACTTCTCCCATTTCTTGTGTATCTATTCATACAGCGTCTTAGACCGACCCACTTGCCCTAAATTCTTGCGCTACAAAATACGTGCTCGTGTTGTCAATGCCGTTGTGATCGTTCTGTCGTCGTCATTCCAGCTTTGTCATCCAGCGGTCCTAGTACCGTATGTGTCGCGCCATCATCGCCTTATAGTAGTTGTTATACTATTGTCGTCATGAAATCTACGGCGCGTTGATGCAGATGCTTCTTGCTAGCAGCTGCAGCTTCCTGTTATCAACAATAGCGGAACACGTAAGAATCATAAAGGAAGTCGTGAGCCAACACCTGAAGGCTACTAGGGTATCCTGCGCTCGTTTCCACGTTATCTAAATAGACAAATTCTCCTAGCCCTATCTAAATAAGCATCAGGTCTGCCAGGTTCATCCACACCCTGATAGTCTTCACAATCTTGTCACCGTGTTGCATACGAACCGGCTACACAGTCGCCGCTGTTTCCATTATAACCATCAGCGTCAGTTCTCACACACACAAAAAAAATCGCACTTCCGCCCGAAAGGCAAATCACCGAGTGCGATAGCAAATTAGTAGATAGCTGTACGAAGTAAGGATAGTAGTTCTATCGGCCATGTAAACTTGTAAATATTCGCTTACTGAATTACGAATGATAGAATGTGTAAGCGGGACTCAATGAGGACGTAGAAAGAAACAGACACACAGAGACAGCACTGTCCTTGCGTGTCTGCTTTTTTCTACATCCTCGTTCAGTCGCGCTTCCCATTATATCATGAATTCAAACCAACTAGCCCGTCAACGTGTTTTAACTAAATTAACCAGCAGGGTGTCACGCGCGCACAGGTGAACATGAACACACATCGCTCGATTACAGCGGAAACTATCTGTGAAAATGCTTGAGTTAGGAATCGTGCGAGGCCGGCAGCCGCAAGCCAATTGACCTCCGTGAACATGTCGCTTCAACGCGTAAGAAACGTCGAAACCACAGCGCATACGAAGCTACCGGCACTACGAGCACTCTGCAAACATCGCAGACAGCTTTGAAGATGAGGCCAGCGTGGGTGCGCACTTTAGCCACGTTGCAGACCGCTATTAAGACATGAGTGCCGACAACGCATCCCTACAGCGTCTACTACGGCGTCTGCGATTCGCTTGGCAAACGCCGTAGTAGATGCCGCGGTTGCGTCCAGTGTGTTAAAGTCCCTTCACTGTGTACGGGGCGGGGGTGAGGAGGACGTCGAGGCACCGTAGCAGCCAACGGAGAAGAACGCCCCTCCTCCCTTGCCTGACCCTCCTGCCTCGCGCGCCACAGCAGAGGGCACACATCTGGGCCGCGTTCCTCGCTCGCGCACACTAGATTGAACCGCGTTCGGCGTCTAACCCTCACACGCTTTCCCTCATACGGAGGCACACGGCGACGGCGGCATCAGAAATCCGCCTTGTGTGTCCATATAATTGTTATCGCAATAAAGAAACGCCGGCTGCTCTCCTTGGCCGCGAACTTTCCATCAGCAAATCCGCGAGCAGTCTACTTCGTCCTATTGGGGCCATCGTCAATTTTTTAAAGTCTGTGCTGAACACTGCACGAGACGCTGTGGCTGGCTGGGAAACAAGAAAAGGAATTGGTAGTGGCAACAAATGGTTCTGGAGAACATGGACCCCAACCTACACGAAGAACGCAGGAAGGCGAGAGCCGAATACATCCAAAAGTCCCTAGCTTCCCAGGCAACAACGGTATACGTGGACGCAGCCACATACACCAGAAGGGCGAGACAGACCAACCCCAACGCAGTAGCGGTGGTGATAAACTCGGATATGCGAGAAATCGTCAGCGCATCTCTACGGGACTGCACGGTAGTCGAGGCTGAAGAAGCGGCCGTCGCTCTAGCGGCAGCGGAGGGCTATCGGACTAGGCGGTCCTTAACAATACTAACCGACTCCCAAACAGCATGCCGAAACTACATGTTCGGCAGAATAGGTCACAGAGCGCTCCGCATACTCCGCTCGGAAGATCCCCACACAAAAAACCTAGAAAAAGAACAACCAATTAGACACACGATAATGTGGACGCCGGGTCACACGGACGTGGAAGGCAACCGTGAGGTCGACAGGGTAGCCCGAGGATACACTGCATACCGAGCACCCTCCGCCAATAACCTCGAGGAAACCGAGCCAGTCCCCAGAGAATACTCGGCTATCCTGAATCACTATAAGGGCAGCAGGAAGCGGTACCCCTCGCCGCATAGGTCTCTCACTAGAGAGGACTCCGTAGCTTGGATGCTGCTACAGACGGGTGCATATCCTAACTTAAACACCCTCAGCAAAATACAACCCACACAATACAGTGACAAATGCCCATGGTGCCAGGACACACCCACGCTCTACCATATAACGTGGGCCTGCCAGAAAACAAATGCGGCACCAATAATACCAAACCCGAGTGCGGAGCAATGGGAAGGAATGCTCTCCAGCGACCGTCAGGACGTCCAACTAGGGCTGATCCGACGGGCCCAGCTGGCAGCGGCATCCAGCGGAGCCCTGGACTAGGGGCAGACGGCCATTGCCAAGAAGATGGAAGACACCATCTGACTCCGCGAAATTCATAGAATTTTCTAGAGCTAAATAAACGTTTTTCCTCCTCCTCCTCCTCTGGAGGCATGAAAGTCTTCTTTCCTATGTCTCTGACTCTGCCAGTCGCCGCGAATTCTCGTTGACATTGTACCTGAAGAATGTTGGATGGATTTCAGCCAACCGAATCTCGTCCATCATATTATCACTCGTGAAAAACGGGCCCATGCAACACCTCGTCCGTTCGCTCCAAAGAAATTCCGCATTACAAGGCCTGAGATTGAGCACTTGGTGGAGATTAGCATCGATAGGTCGTCCTCGAGTAGCCTGACCTGGCCACTTCACACGTTCTGCAAGAAGGCTCTCGTGACTGGTGATCATGTGGAGACTACCCAGCATTTTATTTGGCGACGAATCCTCATTCTTAGCGCATCCTCCACAAACAAAGCTTCACCGTTTTTATACAGCAATGCAGAATCTTTTGGAAACTATGTCTCTAAACAGCCTACCACGAGATTCCCTTGCCCCAGAGGACTCCCAGAATACCGTTTTTGAAACGTCGTTCGGATGATTTGTGTTCACCTGGCACCTGGCTTTGCATGCAGTATCTGGATGGCGTCCTCGTGGCTAGCTCATTCGAAACTGAGAGCCTCCGTCGCCTACGCTGCGTTCTGCTTCGTTTCGCTTAAAATGGCCTGATTGTGAAGCCAGCACAGCTGCCGTACTTAGCATATGTACTGTCCGTATTAACATTACCGGGCGGGTTACGTCTTCCGTCTTTGCCGTCATCGACCTTTGCCCTCACATTCTGATTCTAGGTATTGACTTTTTTGCACTGCACTTTGCGCTATCAACTGCTCTTCCGGTGTTCTGCGCTTAGATCTACCCCAATGTAGTACCGACAACGCCACAGACGAGGTGCGGCCAATTCATTCGTGTGCCACCCAATGCCGCAACACACCTCTCAATCGTGCCCTTCCCTGCTCTTCCTGACGGAGACGGGGCTTATCCTGTTCTGGATGGTCTCTTAACCCGCCATGTTACGTTAGCCAAAACAATTGTTACAGTTTGGACTAATCAAGCATGCCTTCCCATTTTGAACTTGAGTTCATCAACGCAACTTCTTCCGCTGCATATTTCCCTGACGACGCTGCATTCCTTGTCGCAATGTACTGTTTCGGCACCGGCTACTGATCCTCATCTTGACTTGACGGCTGTATGCTCGACTTCCAGCTCCACGTACGAGGACTCATTACGCCGAGTGATTTCCTCTGACCCGCGACCTGAATATGCTCACGCTCGCTGCTTCCCCGTAGCTTCGTACCAATATATCTTCGATTTTGGGTTATTCTTTTATTGTAGTTATGATCTCGTCATTCAATCGTGATTATGACACCGTGGTCATGTCATTGTCATCTAGGCGTCGACGTCAGACAGTCGCTGCGATCCATCCCTTGTCATACCGTCACCGTGATGCCTTGCAATCCTCGTCACTTCAGCTTCGTCCGCCAACGTTATCATGCAGACTACGTGACACAGTCGTCGTCGTGCCAATCTCGTCAAAATCTCGTCGTAACCCGATTGCGTTTATTCTGTTTCTATCATCGTGATACCTTCATCGTGATGTTGTCGCAGTCATTCCATCGTCGTCACTCTAACCTTAAAAATCTGACTCTCGCCACGCCATCGTCGTGACCCTATCGTTTTCCCAGTGTAATTTCGTTAGTGACGTAAATCATGCCATTGTTGTCATCCTTCGATCCATCGTCAGCCTTCGATCCATCAAGGTCATTGCTTCTTCGTCGTTCCCTCGTAATTAGCCCGTCGTCATTCAATCCTGACTATGCCACCGTTGTCATGCTATATTCGTCACTGCGTGGTCGCCAAACGTTCACTATCATGCATCCGTTGTCATACCATCATCGTAATGCCGTCGTGCTCATTCTGTCGTCGTTATTTCATCTTCATAGTTTCGTTGTTGTGATACCATTGTGGTTAAGCCACGGTCGTCATGTAATTGTCCTCGTGCCTTCATTGTCACGCTGTCGTCATTATATCATCATCATCTCATTGTGCTTATACTACTTTTGTCGTTCCTTCGACGTCATTCCTTCTTCGTGTTTCATCATCATTACTGTCTTGGCCTCATACAGTCGTGGTTATGCCGCCATGCTCATGCGCTACCTTGGCAGGCGAGTGCTATAGCACACTGGGATGATAGTGGAAGCACGCCGCATATAGACGCAGTAATGAGTCTCAGAATGATCATTGCAGATGCTAAATTATTGCCCCTTCAGAAATAGGGTGTTTCACTACATTGCTCCAATGATAATCACACTACTATTGACAATTGTATTGAGATGAGTTCTGTCCTAATTTTTATTGTGAGGTTTTAGTGCCGCTGAAGCTCCCGATAGTATCGAAAGTAGGATTAACGATCTTAAATTGTGTTTTGTTAAACCTTCGCCAGGAAAAAGGAGTTACATTCTATGCACAATAGCAGCGAGCACAGTTGTCGATTGTTGAACCAGACACGTCGGCTACTTATACAGGACGCAATAATCATTTCAGAGTGATCACTGGTGCTTGCGTGCCTTCCAGAATGTATGAGACTATTCGCGTCGCACATACAATGTGATTATAAGTTTGGTTGATAACACAGGCAATAGATGGAATCTGCGACAACAATCGAGAATGTTCGGGTACACGCAGGCGCGCCTTGCGGAGCGATAACCTTACAGTTGTTAGTAGGTCAATGAGCGTTCACCGGAAACAAAAAATGTCGGCATGTCAATATATTGTTTATACCCCTTGTGACACCTTGGCACATTCATTTCGGGGGATTGGTGAATAAGAAACACATAGCAATATCACATGCTCGATGCGGGGGTTGTCTGTTCAGGCACATTCTTTGTGACACATACGCATAGATCTAAGTTGTTTACTAGGCCTCACAGCAGCTAGTACGCACCTGCTTTGTTTCTTCACCGTGGCTACAACGCGACAATACAAAAGTAGGTTAATCATTGACCACGTGTATCTGTTATCCTGACAACATTCCCACAATAAATCTTACAAGCAGATTCAAGAGCAACACGTTTAAAAAAGTATTGACAGAGTATAAATTCAGGGTTTCAGAGGCACGTTCAGAGGCACGTCGAAAAAAAGCGAACACTCACCAAGAAAAAATATTTTCAGTGAAAACCTAAAATACGCTTTGGCTCTAACATACCAGCCTTCTTCACAAAAAAACGATTTTTTTTTCTTGGTCTGTGTGCCCTGTTTTTGTCATTTCCAGTGTTCTTAGATACTAGGAAGGTCAATGTTAAAAGCATTGTTTACTTTGTAAATTTTATTCAGCGTAGCTGTTGTCTGTAATTTCGTTTGCTGGCTTGAAGGGCCTTCAAAGCTTACCTTGTGGTATATAATGCATGCTGAACTCTTTAATTCCTTATTTTTTTCGTTATGACTGCCAACGCAGACGTGTACGAAGTTACCGTCGAGAGCAATTTTTCAGCTGAATTACTGTATATGCAGCGCTTCGGAGAATTTAACACTGTTTTCACGTTGAGGAAAATTTTCAGCGCCATATTACGGTCAGGTGTAGCACAAAATGATTAGGCACTAAATAAGAAAAAGGCACGATTCATTAAGAGGGACCTTATTGTGCCATAGTCGGAATTTGTATTGTTCATTTAAAAGTGCGAAACTGTAAAAATTAGTCTTAAATGATAATTAGCAGCAATCGTGTTAAGCAATCATCTATAATGTTAAAATGAGTAAACAAGGAGCGCGGTAATGTTATTATGCCTGAAATTGCCTGACAGTTGCGTGTCGTAAGTTGAACGCCCCCTCTGCGCCTTCGCACCCTTCCCCCAGAGCCTTGCGCGCGACGGAAGACTGCTCGCTTCCTCCCCACTTTCCTCCCTTGCATGCGCGAAATCAAGCCGCGGTCGCTCACTCACCCTCGCACGCTTTCACTCGCACACACAGCATATGGCACGGGGCGATGATTTTATAAAAAATTTATACAAAATACAATATACAAAACTTTATACAAAATCTCACACCGACGCGGACGGCAACGCCGAGGGCGATGGTCACCGCAGAAATGCGCCTAGAGTGTCCATATAAATGTTATCGCAATAAAACTCAATAGATCAATGTATTTTAGCTAAGATTAACAATAATAGAGAGACGCCATAGGTGGTGTGTTTACTTAGCTTGAAAGCTGACGCATAACGGTATTCATGTTCACATAGGCAATGAGCGTGTAATTTTTTTGTATACGTCCATCAAATAAAGCGTTTCATTTTGTTTCAGTTGCAAGAAGTGGCATTGACAATAGGATACCCCGACAGGCTACATAACATATCAGTACTCGAAGATCGCTACAGACACGTAAGTGGAAATGATAAAAAAGATTACAGTGACGCCTCACTTTTTCAACGCTGGTGACGCGTAAGCGTATGGATGCTATAGCCCACACGAAGCTATCAGCCGCCGGTGCGCCGAGACACCTTTACTGTCCGCATGGCAGTTCGTATTCAAACATGGCTCACGTGGCCGCGCCATACGCAGCAGCCGCCAGAGTAGAAAGCACCCCCCCCCCCAACCCCCAAAATACATTGGTCTCAAAGGGCAACTGCCTTGTGCTCACATTGCTAGCGTATTTAAGGTGTTTCCCACATGCATCTGGAAGCACAGCATGTGTGAGGAAAGAACGTGCATGCTCGCTAGTTTTCATTAGAAAGCAGACGCGAAATTGGCAAAATTGAATATTTGTCGTAGTTTCTTTATCTATATGATTGCACCGATACTCCCCAACAACCAACACAGTCTTCTTCTTCGCGGCATTACTGCGTCGACTACTCAAAGTGTACATTCATGTGCATGGCTGTTTGCATATGCGCGTAACTTCTTAGGACTGCAGAGCATAGACATCAATTTACATAACAGTTATCATTTTGGGGCATAAAAGCAACTTTGTGTAGGACTACATGGTGAACGCTATAATATAGAAGCCATTTGTACGCATAATATTCCGTTTGACAACATTTAAATATTTGCTTTGCAAAATATTTCCTTTATGTACTAGATTTGTCTATGTTCTTTAGACCATCGTAATGTTTTTCGTGTGTAAGCTATTCAGCAAGACAGCCGCGCCCGCAGCCATTAACTGTCACAATCAAGAGGGTGCGGAAAGGTTCTTAAAGAAAGCTTCCCTTAAATAATTCTTGTCTGAGTGCGGGATCATAGTGTTATCTCCCAGCACAATAGCCCGATATACTAACCACAAGGCAACAGTCAAATAGGTAAATCTCACTTGCCAACAAAGTCAAGCAATTTGAAACAATTCGCGCGTTCGTCCCGTAGCATAACAGTAATCTGCATGGAAAACAGAAAATACGAGCGCATGGCAGTTGAATTTGCTCGTAGACGCACGAACGAAAGGCACAAATGCTGGTAATTGAACCGTACTTACTTGTACTTACTGTCTTACTTGTGCACCGCGCTTTATAGGAGCAAGTTGCATATAAAGCTCATACTATGTAAACTTTTCGAACAATTTTATACAACATATCCAAGGGAAGATACATTTTTTAAGCAAAATTGTATGTAGCTTCACTTTATTTTGGTTGAACAGTTCAAGTATGTCATGAGTATACCTATGGCGCTGACTTGCCCACTACGGTATATATTTCTGGTGTTAACAGTGCAAAACGTAGACGAGACACGAGACGAGAAGCCGACACCACAAGCCCTGTGGTGTCATCTTCTCGTCTCGTGTCTCGTCTACATTTTGCGCTGTTAACACCAGGATGGAAAACCAACAAGCCCAAGCTGCTTTTCTAGGTATATATTTGTTTTCGTGCCAGTAGGATAAGCGACGGCCTTGTAAGTGTTTGGATGTAGCGCAGAGTAGTCTATGCATCGGAAGCATATAATACGTATAAATATCGCAAAACTGAAATGCTTAAAAGATGACTTTGTAGAAAACATTTAAGTGAGCGAAGAATACAGTCTTACGTGCCCTAATTGTTTGACTACATGTTTTCGCTCCAAAGTTATCGACATTATTTTTCTTTACTTCTAGGTACCATACTTTCCTATGAATATTTCATTCATAGACGCCTTTTATAATCTACGAGAAGGCTTATACAGAATGCATTTGAGTAATCTTTGGCATCAAGAAACGGACAACTTTGGGTGAGTAATGAGTTGTCTAAAGTGTAAATTGAGGTGCAGATTACCACGGTTCTACATCGAAGCTGTATATGGCTAGTACACCGGGATTCTCACGCGTCCTTTGATAGGAAACTATTGTCATCAATGGCCCGTATCCCAGTAAGCACTCTTACGCCGTAAGCAAGAATAATTGCAATGGCTCATAGCCCCATAAAGCAAAGGCTACGAACATTCAGTAATGTGAACCGAACACTGCTTACATTCTTTGGAATCACGCATACAGTATACAGAACAGCATGTGAAAGATTATCATCATCACTGCCTCTTACCAGCCGTAAGTAATGGCTCATACCCCCGTAAGCAAATAAAGGATGTAATGGCTCATAGCCCCCTAAGGCAGAGGCTACAAGCACTAAGGGAGTGGCGCGAACAGTGTCTACATTCTTTGGAATCCCACATACAACATAGAGAACTATGCGTAAATAACGAACAAGCTCAAAACAAAAGCAAATGATAAGGCGCTCGTGATACTGCGAAGCACGTGTCACTCCCCGCGTACGTTTCCGGGTGAAGATTATTGTAGCGCAGGCTGTCACGGCGATGGCAGCTTGTCACGTGGGATGTGCCGTGCCTAGCCCCTGGTATAAAAAATAACCAGACTAGCAAGCAACTGATTTGAATGCTATGGCAGCACCGCTATGGGGGTCGCCGTGCTGCCAAAATTACGATTGCTTATATTGCTATCATTACTCAAAGTTAGCATTACTACCATTACTCTAATGCCAAAAGCATTGGCTACCACCCTCATCAGTTGTAGTTGTGGTTTTCAACATCTTGGCTGGACATCGACTTTCTCATTGCCGCGATGGCGAGTTTTTTTAATCCTAAGACAAATTGTAAATGTAAATACAGAACTGGCTTTTATACTTTCCGGCAGCGCGATAAACTAGACCATAAGAGGATAAAAACAGGACGATTACTGTGCTTTTTGTGTATGTTACTTTTCTAATCTTATGCACTGCCACTATGCAGGATAGTCCTAATGACAAAGCACCCCTATTTGTGCGCTAACCAGAACTGACCTAGAGTGTTTCATTTACCATCCGTAATAAACCAGAATATAAGTACGAGATTATGGCGTTGTTTAGCCCAGTGAAGGGGGCAATAAGCACCGTAAGTACCACGACGATTAGAGAAGTGACGAGTTGCTTTCAGCTTTCACGGATTATATACAGAGGCCATAAGAATAAGAAGGGTGAACAAACCTAATGGCATAGTTTTGAAACCGATCAATGTCATCTGTTAGATATTGTAATAGAGATTCTAAATGGGTGCTGTACATCATAATATTCATATGGTGAATGGTACTGAAATAGCTTCATGTGATGCGGAACAGCACGCCAGTGACTTCTCAGAAATTCTAGTATTTTTATTGCGGATGAAATCATAAAGATAACATGTGGACCCCTAAATATATTTGATACGGTCTCACCAGGATAAAAAATGTATGTGCGAATCGCACTTACATTTTATTAATTGCGTTTAAATATTGATGAGAATATTGTCGGTGAAGGACAAGTTTGCAATTATTCTGTTTAGTGTTTTGCTGAATATGTAGCATGCAGCGGCAAGAGTGCAGATGCTAGAAATTCTGCCAACGCTGCCCGAACCGTATCAATTTCTGACGTGTTGTTGCGCGAACTTTAGCGAAAAGCATGTAGCATTCGCCCACCGTGCCAAAGTTGCTGCTAACAGCTAGCGCTTGTGGGAAAGTCTGGTGAGTATATTCTCAGCACAAGTTAGTTTTAATTTGGAAGTGCATGCAACTTTTTACACAAATCCTGATCAGTGCTTCCGAGGCGTAGTAGAATTGCCTGAAATGGTAGGAGGGTTACTTTGTTACATAAAATAATTATCGCTGTCAAAGGCGTTGCGTTATATTTATAGCAGCAGAGGCTCGCTCTAACATTAGTAGTACATGCTTAGTTTTCTGAATGAAGCTGATTCTTCTGTTGTCTTTTTATTGTACGTTCGGTGGTAAATGCTTAGGGTGGGCGAGTATGAGCAAAAATGTGAAATTCCGTCATCCTGAGGCAAGATACTTCTAACACGAATCACTGAGGAGTTTAAACATGCTACTACAAGACCCAACTGCGAATTCAAGACAGTCTGCCACGCTTTGTGCGGTTCGGCTTTCCAGAATACTTTTCTCCAGAAACTCCTCACGCAGTTCACACAAACATTGAAGGTAACAAAAAGCAGATTGAAGAATGATTGCCCTTTCGCCCTCTACCATATAGTGTTGTGGATGTGAGCGTTTTTCTTATTAAGAATTCACTTAGCATAATTTAGGCAGCTTTATTAAGCATTAATTGGAGCACTACCAGTGTCTACCAGTGTTTTCAGACTATCTTGAAGTTCTTGTCAAAATCCTGTGGAATTAAAAACATGACGAGGTTTCATGACCTTTTTAATTTACGGAAAAAGTATGTGTGCAGTCCCAATCACGTGGTATCAGAAAACAAGTTGTTGACCGCATCAGGCACATGTTGGCCACTTCCGCACTGAACTATAATTCAATGCAACAGCTATAAAAAAAAACGGTACTTGTTGGAATTTTAGTGAAGTGTTATTGCACACAATCTGTGTTCTCATGGTCTCTTAATGTTATAGCAGTTAAGGCAGTAGTTCTACTCATATCTCAAAAAAAATTACAGGTAATGTAAGTGAAGACAAACGTGAATTTCGACATAGAGCAACATGGATGTCACCCTCGTATATTTATCAAAAACAAATGTTTTGTGGAAACCCCTAAAATTATGTGGCAAGCTTTTTTTTTATAATGAGCCTGAGACATTAACGAGTTGTTAGTTTTTGCCTTAGCGACGAACGGTGCACACCATTTAGCTTATTACTCGATTGACAATAGGTGGCTGCATCCGACTGTTTATGAGCCAACTGTCTGAGGTAGCATATTGGAAGGTGGAGCAGGTTCGCAAGGTTTAATTCACAATCCTAAATATTTTATTTGTGTAGATGTAGATATTAATCGATTGAAATCTATAATTTTCTACCTCAAGGCATAAAATTTGAATCAGTTTGGCTACACAAACCTATTGACTGTTTTTTTATTTCCGGTTTTCTGGTTTCTTGTTTATAGTGGGGACTACAGTCCAAGAAATGTTCGCCCGTTTTCCCACTACACTGGGAAAACAGTCGGTAAGCATCCACATTTAAAAAAAAAGCACAAATTAAATTGCTTCGAGTAATAGTGTAAACTGCCGTTTGGCATAATAGCTGCAAACATGAATATTTTAACTTAAAAAAGAATAGTTTCAGGAATATCCTGTGTCCACAGCCATGACCGAAGTTAGCCTGCAATTCATCGTGTTGAGCGGCGAGCTTGCATAAGAACAACGCTAAACACTTACCGTCAGCATTTCTCCAGTGACAAGAAGATTAGAAACCTATGGCAAACATATCGCCAACATACTATACTAAAGGTTACGACACCATCTACTCCCAAATGTCCCCAAGTGCCTAAACGCAACACTACGTGCTGACAATCATAATAAAATTGAACTGATAAGTCCAGATTCTTCACACGTTAGGTGAGATTTCCTAATACACTTACATAGCGTTACTAGAAATGACTGCTGTTGCTTTTTAAATCTTTTCGACTTGCCAATGTTTGAAGAAAATTCGAGTATTTTGCCATATTCACACGCACTTGCTCGGTACATTTCTTGTTCTACAGGCTCTTTGCGCAGAAAGAGCAGCAGACAACAGCATAGACATAAAATTTAATGAAACTTTGCAATGAAGTACATCTGAGGAGGCAGCAAAATTCAAATGAGCCAACGTACCTTGAAAGGAACCAAAATACATAGACCCAAAGTACCATCAAATTGAGTGCAGTATGTACCGACAGCAAACATGCTCTAATGTGCCGAGTGCTAAACACTTAACGGATTCACGAACACTACATTGTTACCTTGCGGCATGTAGTCGCAAATATTCGTGTACCTAGCATGCAGAAATACTTTAGAGATTCACGCATACAAAGTAGAATAATCTTAAATAAAATCTATTAGTGCATGAACGTTTCTTTTCAGGGCACAGGCTGTGATCAATGACTGTGAATTAAAGCAAGTGCGCAGATTCATGGCCACCTCTAAAGCAACTAAAATGCGTTCTGATATTTCTATCTTCATCTTCACTTACAAAGCACTGTAATTTCGGTGCCTAAAGACAAACTAAACACTACACTATGCTTCTAAACCAGCGTGGTGCGACTTAAAATAGAATCGTAGCAGTTGTTCCTATTACTCATCTGCTTGTATTTAAATTTTTTTAGACGGTCTTACAACTTCAACAGCCCATTTTAAGTATTTGCTTCTTTCAGTAATTCCCTACGCACTCTTCATGCCGCCATTTTATCAGCAAGGCCTTCCACGGTAAGAATTGGAAAAAGTGCGATGCTCCTGATTGTTTCTTTATTTCTTCGTTCGTGCGTCAAATATACATTAGTAGTATAGGAGTGAGGCAAATCTTTCGAACATAGCCAAACAGGTTCACCAGTAGACTACTGCTGCCATTATTTATTTCCTAAAGGTGTCTGGGCAACGTAAAGATTTCGCGGATAGTAGCCAATTCTTCACCAGTTATTGTTAATCGCACCATGGCAACCAAAGGACAATATACGCTGTCCCTGGATTGCTTGCGTGAACATAATAGCATTCCACAGAAGGAGGTTGATTGGACGTCTTTCTGTCTTAATCTAGTATATGGTACAGATGTAAATACAAAGTTAAAATACGGAAAGAAATTTTTCCCAAGCTTTTAAAACTGAATTTTCTGTACAACCTCTAGCACTACTAAGTACAACCAACTTCAAAGCAGAACACTACAGGTAGCGTTTTGCTTTATTCTTCCAGGAAGTTGACACTTCATAGCTCTTATTTCAGAATGTATTCCGTCGTAAATCACTGACTCCTTTAGAAAGTCCCCCTTGTCCTCTTTCAAACCAGATAATTTGATCTTTACATCAGAAAGGCTTATGTACTGTCTAATCCACTTGATCTTTTCCCACCAATCTCCCTGGCTGAAGCGTATGGTAATACATTGTTAGGTAAACACCGTGGCTTCACCAACGTCAAAGCAAGATCAAACGTCGTGGTGGAGAAGGATCTTGCAATAGGCTAGTTGGTTCATGGTGAAGAAATTGTTTTTTTTTTCGAACTAGACAAGGAAGTAAATGGTGACTTCCCGTTTGCGGGAAGTGATATTTTACGTGGCTCAACATTCGTAACTGTGTTTGACCTTCATACTGACTAAGGATGCTGCAAGAACGGCTGAGTGAGCATACAGATGAAGCGAAGCCTCGTTGTAGCATTCATGTAAACGCTGGTAATGGTTACAACGCCAAAACATTTGCTGTGTTAATCCACCAACGAACGAGCATGTCTGGATACGAGAGTAAGGAGACGACACGTTGTCAACGAATTCATCTAGTTCGGCATTTGGCGTTGCTATTGGCTAAGGATTCTTGCAGCTTCCACAGTGCTGCGAGGAACTAGCGATATAACTAGTTTAGTCGCACCTGCTGTAGCGTGAGTCTTTCTGGCATCTGATGCTTTAGATTGTGCGATCCGTGGTCGGCGTGTATTGCGTTTCTCACCGCCAAGGTTGGCGGTTACAGACTGCGTTTGTCGCAGAAATGCGCGGCGTCTCTTCTGTCCAGATGCGCCAAAATTTAATCGTTTTCCAAGGTAGCAGACATATCGATGCCATATAGTATAATTTGTTTATTTTATAGTGAAGAAGGCTGGGCAATTATGCCTGGCAACGCTAGGCAAAGGCTCACTGGTCCTGGTCGGACTCATCGGCACGTTATGGCGTCATCGTCACGTTAACCACTCCGAATATTGTCACTTGGTGGTGACGTTTAAGAACACTGCAGCAATACTGTGAAAGACAAAACTGACTTTTATTGGGCGAACCAGTGCCCACAAAAACAGGCTACACTTATAGCACAACTATAGCGGCGAACACGGTCGGCGATCGTCGAAAATCTGATCAGCGGGTCAAGCGCGTCGGCTTTTATACAGCAGTCACCGAACGTTCGAGACAAATCGTTGGGACCCGCATGCCTTTTACAAAGTTCTACACCATTCGAGTCACGCGATGAAATCAGATAACACAAGGTTCGGCGACAACAGACAGCGGATAGAAGCATCGATAACTTTCCAGAAATTTCGGATACATGCAGGCGCGTCAAGCGCTGTGCGATAACATTTGTTAAGCGGCGAAACGTGGTCGCCCGATAAATATAAGTACACGTGTCAATATCCTGTCAATAAATCTCTTGATAAATGGCGCAAGCTGCGGGGTACATTGAAAACATCCAACCTCGAACTTCAATCCCACATGTTACGGTCAATCATACGTGAAGACGTAACCAAGCAGGTGCTTCCTTTTCCATCGGTTGTGTGCTACGGTGTGCTCCGCCAAAGGAAACTCACGGCGCGTATGATAACGATAGGGAATACTTGCTTTCGTCGTACGATAAGGTAAGCACGTACAGGACGGTGACACAAAACGGTAACGGTAACCTATTGGACGATGACACAAAAGTGAACGGGATTTTCTTTAATGCGGGTGGCCAGTTTGAGTCTTCTTTCTTAGTAGCGGTTTGTCGCCTTGCTTTTCTCAAACTTTGCACATTGCCTTTGCGGGAAGGAGCACAGAGACCGCTTCACCTGACATCTGCCGGCAACCGTTGGGCCATCGTTGCAGTTGACCACCTCACGTGATACGCCGGAACCGCCGTGGTCGTGGCAGCTATAGAGGGCGACATTGCCACCATTTTCCTTTGCCGTTTTATCATGCGTCACTGTTCATCCCGGATGCTGCTCTGAGATCGCGGACGCATCTTCGTGTCTCAAGTTTTTTAAGCCAACGTCGATCAGTGCCCCGTTGTTCATCAGACAACTGCTGCGTGGCACCTACAAATAAATGGGATAAATGAAGGCTTCAACATACTTTAGGCGAATGGTTGGATGCATGTCGCCTCTGAATACACAAATTTACAGCCTTACTGAGAGCACCACTGTTTTCTTTTTTGGCCTTTCTGTTAATGTATAACCACTACCTGTCGCACACTATCAACAACATTCTTCCGTACTGGTTGGATGCTTCTGATTGTGCGCCTGTTTCTGCCACTGCGAGGCATGATGAGGTTGAACTGAGCACGAGCGCCTGAAGAGCAGACTCGCCGATAACCCCTGTGCCCCCACTTGCCTTCCTGGCAGGCATATGTGGCTCTTAGCATCTTCCAATGTACTTGGTCTATTCTCAAAACTACTACTCAACTATTAAGGCTTCTAAAGCATCGTCGAGCGTACATCTCAACTCAACTACGTCACTAAACCCGTCGCTCCATCTTCGGACCTACGCCGTCGGATATGAGATGGCGTCCATGCGTAGTGCCTCAAGACGTATGGTGATCCGATCATAGTATCGACCTCCGAGGTCGCCTGAACGGATCCATTTTGGTTCCCTGTAATAATTGTAGCGGAAGCAACGAATGCCGTACAATCATGATCACCAGCGCTAGGCACGGTATCGCCACTCGTGCTCGGACTTAGTGTCCTGAACTTACCGTGGCGCTAAACGCTACGAATTCCGGTTCAATAGTACTGCCAACTCTAATGTGCAAAGGGGTATTCACGATATCAGCAACAGAAATAGACAAAATTATAAAATCTTTAAATGAACATTGGCGAAGAAAGCATATTCAAAAGATAAGCATACATACATCTTCGCAAAAAAGGTGACCACGGAAGGTGCACCAACGCACGCAAGCACACACACACGCACACGCACCAAAAGTAGCACATAATTTTAAAGAAGCCTGGAACTTAACAAATTAATTTTGTTCGCTAAAACCAGTGTTAGGCTCACTGCAGTCGATTCTTGTCTAGTTTTTGTACTTCCACAGTGATCCGCGGAATCGCAAACCTATCTCTGTGTTCTTTCACCGTTCCTGTGGCAATGAATAGCAGACGCTTCTACGGTAACCTAGGGTTGGTTCAAAAATCGAGTAGTCTTTTTTTTTAGCGCTTGTCGTGTCCTACAGGGAAACGATGTGGAGAAACGCAAAACACTTATAAATTATATAATATCCTCAAGCCAAGTCACGCGCTAGAGCCATCGCTTAATAAAAGCATTCTTTATGCTTCTAGGGAGAATTCTTCAATATTCACACAAGGCCTATATTTTAGCATCTAGGTAGAATAACTGTGGGCTACTACACCGGAAAGCGCTGACTTGTAGTTTTCAGGTGAAAACCTTTCAGAACCATCAATAGTAGGGCAAATCACCTAGGGAATGCAGACCATGTTGTAACACGATGTGCTTTTAAGACCACACAAAATGGTTCCACACTAATTATATTATTTGAAATATGTATCTGCTGGTGCTACAACACCGCAGGGTCAGACGAGCAATAGCAAATGCATCTGGTCCGCAATTAGCTTAAAGTGTGACCAGATGTGTCTCTCTAACAAAATATTTGAGTAAATATATAAATAGGTAATTGATTAATTAAGCACCATAGTTCATGAGGGTGTCCAAAGGAGCACTGCGACACATCAACTGTGCTAAGACATTTACGGTGTCTTCGCAATAAATTTTGGTGCCAAAACACCGAAGCGCATTACGAACGCCAACAAAATTTCTAAAATATGCCCATACGAACACCGTCCCAGAAACTTGTAGGCCTCTCTGCACAATGCAATGACCCTGAAAAGAAAGATACAATGGCGCCAGTTAGAAATCTCCATTTTCACATCATTCGAATGGGGCGACATTCACCGGTATGAATGACAACCTAAATAGCTAGGATAAAGTTCTTGATCACTTGATCAGTGGGCTCTGGTATACATGAGATACACAGAGAATGCTGGTGTTGAGGCGCTCCTTGTATTCAGCGCCACATTCAGCTTTTTTTTTAAAACTTGTCATGGCCTTAATAGAATGAGAAGGAATATATTCTGGTACAAACATGGGGAAGTAGGAAACTCCGTTGATATAATGAGTGCGCATTTTAAAGTAAAATAGTGGTTGAATCTGCCACCTAGCGGCTGCTGCACAAATAAAATAGCAATTTACATGCTTACTTACCCGATGAAATTACTAGCTTATTCAGTGGAGATTAGGCGCAGTGTGTAAAGACCCCTTAAATTTGCAGTTGTGGTTGAAAAGGCGTCGATGCACTATGAAAGACTAAGATGAGTGGGACAGCGTTGACCAGAGGCCAAGAGGTGGTCCTTACTCCTGTAGGTTTACTTTCATACAATGGTGTGCTTTCCTTATGAATATCGATGCATTCATGGTATTTAATTAACTTTTTGTTGTGACAGTTCTATGGCGAGATAGTCATTCTATATCTAACGGGCTAGACTACGCATTTTGAAGGGTAGCTTTAAGTATTCAGTAACGCTTCAAATTGTTCATGCGCGAAAATGTATTGTTGGATCCTTGTTGACCACAGTGTAGTTGGACATCAAACAAATTTACAAAGTCACATGAAAGCAAAAAATTTGCACATTCAATCAACATGTTGAAATGAAAAATGCAATTCATTCATTTACAATTTCAGTGACATATTTAAATGCTATATAACAAAATGTTCTCCTAACAATTCTTAAAAAATTTAAATCCAACATGCAATTTCCTCCAAAGTTCATGTTTTGACGCTACACCAGTCACAGGCTTGTAAAATACAAACAGGCGCTCTCGCAGTCACAGAATATTGCATGTCAGTGAGAGATGTGACGAGGACAAAAGCAATCTCTGAGGTTGCCCAACCGCCAATGGCCAGAGGAGAAGTGTGAAAAAAGCGTGACACACACACACACACACACACACACACACAAACACACACACACACACACACACACACACACACACGCACACGCACACACACACACGCACGCGCGGCGCACACACACACACACACGCACGCGCGGCGCACACACACACACACACACACACACACACACACACACACACACGCACGCACACACACACACACGCACACACACGCACGCGCGGCGCGCGCACGCACACACACACATGTTATTGCGTACAGGATCACTCCAGAAAGAGACAGAGCAGCACGCAGAAGCACAAACACACATCAGACTTGTATTGGACGTAATTAACACATTGAAACGGCACGCGAGATTTCCCCACAATGTCTTTTAGAGGACATGCAGCTATATATATATATATATATATATATATATATATATATATATATATATATATATATATATATATATATATATATATATATATACACATATATATATATAAAGGATATTTGACATTCGCCGCCAAGGTTTTCGAGTGGTAGCACTGGCTAAAGATTCCAGGGTTAGTCCTTGTAGTGACACATATGCCCCAGAAAGGTGATGGGAAAATAGCGCCGCGGTAGCTCCATTGGTAGAGATCGCACACGTAATGTGAATACATGGGATCGTTCCCCACCTGCGGCAAGTTGCTTGTTCATTTACTTTCATTTCCATTTTTTTTTTACATTCCATTATTTAGAAGTAATTTCCCCTGTATTATCTTTGGTGCCTTTGTCGGCTTCTTCCCACGAAACACGCAAGCAGCTATTTGATGTCTAAGAGATGTCTTAAATGGCTAATTCAAAAGTCTATTAGCTGTCTTGATAAAGACATTTTGTAGCCATGGACGTATAGAAGTACTTCAGTAAGCCCTGCTAACGTTACGCTAAATGTTGGCTGCTGGACAGCTTGAGAAGAACAACTGAAGACTTTGTTTAGACATACTCTCAAATTTTCGCGGCAGCTGTTACAGTAACACGAGGTTTGCCCACAGAGAGAGAGAGAGTGAACTTTAATGAGCACCAGGAGTTCAGTCGGCTGGGCCTAGGCCTCCCAGTTACAATTTATTTTAAATGAGGCACGGTCATCAGAAAAAAAAAGTTTATGTTGTCAGATAGAGTGATGCACAGGTAGTTTTTCCAGATGTGCACCATGGGAATAGTGTAGTACCGCCTCATTGGTCAATTAGTGCTTTTTACTTAAACCAATCAATTGAATGCCGCCGGTCAGAATTATTTTGCAAAGAAAACAATATCTGTATTGTATGCTGATATCATGCCAATGTTCTGCCCATTGATAGCCTGTCCGTTGACCTAAACAAGAACATCTCTGCATGAAACACGTCATTATTGACAAACTTTGCCCTTCTGGGTCTCCACCACATTGAAATAGTTTCTAGCAGGGAAACATTTTGTTAGTGATGCTGCAGTTCAGGTAAAAGTTAAATGGTTTCAGCTACAAGGGGCACAATAGCCTGACATCAGTATACGAAACAGAACGCTGTGCTGCAATGAATTGTTAAGAAATAAAGAATACTGCACATCTGGAAAAAGGCTCTGCGAACCACTCTAACTGGCAATATAAATATATATTTTTCTGACGTCCATGCTTCATTTAAAAGTAAATTGTAACTTACTTTGTGGGTATGCCTTGTAAGGTAACGCCACATGCTTATACAGCATCACGCAGAAATAATGGCCAGTTCTTCGATAAACCATTAATTACCGAACTCATTGCACGTTGCGTGTTAGCAGAACTGAAAGATAAATCATATTATGCTGTTATTTTTTTCATACACTGTACCATGAGTTTTTTCCTGATTAGCAGATGATTGCAAGCGAATATGCAGCAAGACATCTACTTCACACCATGTCACATAGTCATACTTTATTACCTAATAAATTAGAATAGATGCAGAAAGTGTAATTAACAAGAGTGACAAATAGTAGCAAAGGTGAGCATGGATAAATCTTGAAGATGATTGCCGCCGCTGCCAGAGCAGGTCAGCCTTCGTAGGAGAGCACTGGCTGCCCACAAAAGCTTGGTGTCACAGGCTACGCGTGAAGGTTCTTGTAGACATAGGCAAGCAATACCTGCACAGAAGAGGGAAAAAAGGTGACGGAGGAAATGGGAATGTGCAAATTTGAACTTCAATCAGCAATATGTGCTAAGTAAGAAGTTTGGCTCACATTTAAAATAAATTTAAGCACTCCTTTCTCATGACTAAAGACACGACAGTCGCGGAACAAGTAGCGATAGCATTGGCTTTAAGGAATAATAAGTGGACGAAGATTTACAGTGACTCTAAGATGGCTATTAGACACTTTACCAATGGCTTTGTAACCAAAAGGGCTGCCCAGCTGATCGGTGAGTTGGACAGCCAAGAGATCGAAATCCGCTGGTTTCCTGCGCACATGGGGTCTGTCGATCCATCTCGGAAGAATTTAAACGAGATGGCTAACGCAGCTGCACGAGGACTTACTATCCGTGCACTACGCGACCAGGACCTTAATATTATACAGGAGGAGAACAGGGACCAATTACTAACATATAATGAAATCACGAGGCATTATTACATCAACAGAAGGGAATTCCCAGTGCCACACGCTAAGCTCAATAGAGCTCAAGCGGTGACTCTGAGATTGTTGCAAACAGGAACTTATCCAAGTCCAAACTTTATTAACAAGATATATCCTGAAAGAGAGATACCAATCAATTGCGAGAAGTGTAATGGCATCATTACTCTGGATCACATGCTTTGGCAGTGTCCTGTGACTTTCACAGACTGTGACAAGGAGAGAGACTGGTGGCAGCGAGTCCTACACAGTGGAGGTCTTTTCGATCAAGTACAGGCCGTCCAGAAGGCCCATGATACGGCGGTAAGGTTAAACCTTACTGTCCCGACGTGGGAGCCGCCTGCGTCAATCTAAGGGTTGATCTTCAGGACATTAAATATAGTTCATCATACCATATCATACCATACTCCTTTCTCTTAAATTACGGCTATCTTAAGGTATGTATGTATGTGCGAATGTTTAGAATGACTAGTATACTTCATGAAATAAAGTTATTAAATTGCGGAGCAGAGGCAAAGTTAGCCTTGAAATTAATATGTGGTGTATTGTGGCTATAAAGCTACTTATCAACTTGTCAAACAAGTCTGAGAAGCTTCCTGCAAAATATAATCAGTTTAAAACAATAATACACTCAGTGGGTAAGTGATGTACTAATTTAATATAAAAAGTTAAATAGCGTTTTATATTATTAAACTAAAAGCAAGCTTGGCATTTTGCACATCCTAGCTTTTCCCTTTCTTCAAACTTAAACATGACACAGTACAGAGTAAGCGGGTAGCATGCAAATGAGGACTAGTGATAGTGTTCCAAAGCAACACTCCTAGCTGGACCAATCACTTTTGTTGACATATTTTCATGGGACTCTAATTGGCTTAAGGCAATCCCTCAGACAAATGATGCATCATCTTGGATGATGCGTCATACAACATTGAAAGTATTTCATGATGTGATAAAACGATAACATTGCCCACTGTCTTGGAAGTGTTAACATGCTGTTCGCGCGAGAAAGTGCAAAGCGATTCGTATAGGTAGCAAATTCATCAGTGCATCTATAGCCTGAGGTAATTCTCAGCATCTACGTTGACCCGTAATTGAGAAGCCACTGTACACAAAAAGGTGTATTGCAGAAATTGTCCATGCTGAATAATTGCCCACCTAGTGAAAAGTCAAATATGTCAGGCTAATGGGCCAGCGCAAGGAAATTGCTAAATTCTGGTAACACTTCCAATGATATTATTGAAATAAGTGACATAAAACAGCACAGGTAGAGTTATAGTTATGACAAAATTTTAAAAGCACCTCTTTAAACTGCGGGAACACTCAGCATCATGCCTGTTCTACACGCACATCAATTGTAGCAGCAAAGCATACCTTTTACAGCACACATAAACCTTAAATTAGACTGCTTGCTGATGCTGTACAGTAAATTTCTGTAAAACACTAAATCATATAGAAAACATTTAGAATACAGAACTGATCACATATTGGCTTGACTACATCTGTGAATTAGGGAAGCAAGGTGTATAGTACACTGTTGTAGCAAATTTTTACTCATGTATGGAATACTCATATGACACAACAGAGATCATTTGTGAGTTATTAATTAGCAGCGACTACCTACAGGTAAATTTTGTAAGGCTTAGGGAAACTAATTATTAGCAGAACTGTGTATGTACACTGGTACTGAGAAATTGGTTGTAATAGTGGCAGCTTATAAGGGACCAGTGCAAAAGAACGCCCGTTTTTGAGACACCAACTAGATATTTTACCACGAAGCGCTCCCTGGGCTTAACCCATATACAAAGCACTGGGAGGACCAGAGAGTGTACAGTTTATTGGCTTACACTGATCATGATGAGGTCCCGTCATCTAGCTAGCGCCTAGGTATAAGAAGGATGTCCAGCCGTCTGTGGAGTGAAAGGAACAAAATAAGAGAGCATCAAGTCACTTGAAAGACAGATTTGCAATTACAAATGAGGTGACCCATTCACAGTCATTAATTAATAAATGCCAAGCAGTCGCGATTGCGCTCCCAGATGAAGCTCCTACTAGGCTAAAAGGTTTGCTGCTTTAGTTTTGTGGTGTTGTGTCACTGTTTTGTTTAGAACAAAACAAGTGAAATTTGTACATCAGCAGCCGATTGCATGTGAAATTGTATAGATTAAGTAAACATTGCAGTTATAATTTTTTGTTTTGCTACTGCAATGTCACTGACACGCACGCGCGCACGCAACGCTGTAATCCATGCAAGAAGAAAAGGACACAAAAAAGCGTCAGTTCAGTCTCGTTCAGGATTACAGCCAGCGAGTCGTCTTCGAATGCACTCCCTTCCGTTGGCTCATGCTACGTTAACCACAAAGACTAACAAGCAGGGAAATGTTCTGACTGGTGTTGCGGAAGTCGAGGAGCGCGGTAGTGCTAGACTGCTGAACACAAGCAGAGCCCTCGTATAAAAGTAAAGATGACGAAAACCCGCAGGGCAGAAGAGTCCATCCATCAAGAATTGTCGTGGGTAACACCTAAAAAATATTCACATTGTTGACAAAAAACGAAGTGCAACATATTTCATTTGCCGGAAAAAGTGTTATCCAAACGTGCGACATACAAAGACGCACCGAGACACCAAGGCGGCGAACGCAGATCCCGCCATTGTGGTAGTAAGCCGTCGGCGAAAACACGCAATACAGCCGATGTCACGAAGCACTGATGCAAAACACACGGCAAACAGCATCAGCACAGCTAAATGATTCCACCCGCCGTGGTTGCTCAGTGGCTATGGTGTTGGGCTGCTGAGCACGAGGTCGCGGGATCGAATCCCGGCCACGGCGGTCGCATTTCGATGGGGGCAAAATGCGAAAACACCCGTGTACTTAGATTTAGGTGCACGTTAAAGATCCCCAGGTGGTCCAAATTTCCGGAGTCCCCCACTACGGCGTGCCTCATAATCAGAAAGTGGTTTTGGCACGTAAAGCCCCATAATTTAATTTTAATTTTTAAATGATTCCAGTTAATATCCAGTATAAATGTACAGAAACGCTTAGAATGATGCACAACTGGCATAACGAACCCACGACCGAGACATTGCGGGCGGCAGTGGCCGTTATTTCAAACTTTCTGCCTCCCAGTGTTTCCAGCATGGAATGAGATGTCTGACAAATTTGGAGCTTGCCCACTTGACTGCGGCCGAAGTGTTCGCAGCGCAGTGGCTGTGACACCGCTGTGGTCACTGTAACACCGGTGTTTCGCTGCTGCTGCTGTCAGCGCTAGCTGCTCGAGCAGAGAACGGTTTCTAGGCGTCGTGTGCGCGCCCTGTATGGAACAGAATAACACCCCCTTGATTGTTGAAGTTCTGGTGCGAAATTATTTAACATTAAAGCCAACTTATTATGTTGCTTCCAACGAGTTCGATTTGTCTGTGGCGTCTTTTATTCGCTAACGCCGACGGCTCACGGTAACCGCACATTTAACATGTCGTTTGGCATTTCATGCACTTTGAGACAAAAAGATCTAAAGAAGTTTTTTAGTTAGACGTTCAGAATGTGTTTACCAAAATAGACTCTAGTGACACCAGTAGTGGATTTTGCCGCAGATAGAATATATACTAGCATATTCCAAGTGCTGAGGTTATGTTTAGAAGAAATTCTATTATCAGTCTTATCATAGAATAAGACGTCTGTAGCCGTTTGTAGCCGTTTCAAGAAGTTTTTAAGAGGTTTTGTGTTTCGTGGGTTATGACATGATTAATAAAAATCGGGCCCCTCGGTTAATCCCCTTTCTTCTCGTTCATTACATAACGACGGTCTCGAATTCAGCATCATTGTTGCCTTCAGGTAGCACTTGTTGGTTTAGTGACCAGTTGCCTTGACCCCCCCAAAAAAGAACGTACCAGTGGCGTTTGCGGCATAAAGGATGTTCTGCATCCGCCGCCAAGGTTTGTGAGTGGTGGCTCTGGCTAAAGCTTCCAGGGTTAGTTCTTGTAGTTACACAAATACCCCAGAAAGGTGATGAGAAAATAGCGCAGCGGTAGCTCGATTTGTAGAGATCGCACGCGCATTGCGAAGACATGGGATCGTTCGCCAGCTGCGGCATGTTGTTTTTTCATCCATTTTAATTCCATCAATTTATTATTCGCTTTAGTTTATATTTAGGTACAAGTGAGTTCCCCTGTGTTGTCCTTGTTGTCCTTGTTAGGTCGGTATGATATATATATATATATATATATATATATATATATATATATATATTGCCACAGACAAAGCCAGAAGAGACTTCGGTTGACGCTATAGATCTTTTATAAATCGCTGTCCTGCACCTTCGTGGTTGTCTTCTTCTGGTAGCCACCCAACATGCCTAGCATGTGGCACCGAATTGCACCGAGTGGCTGTCAGCTGTGTCGATGTCATGGCATTGCCCCCCTCCCTAGAAGCATCGTCTCGATGCGGAACATTGGAGCACTGGAGATTGCCACGGTGATACTGTTAAGAGAGACGTAGATGGTGAGAGAGGTGTGGCGCTTTGCGTTCAGCGGTAGGGGTATAACTTCAATCCAGAGACGTGAACGACATCGGACAGGCGTGGGCGTCGGGTACGGCGAGTGGTGCCTTCTCCTTCAGGAATCCCTTCGTATGCGACGTCGCCGAGTCGTTGAACGATCCTGCAAGGTCCGAAGTAGTGGCGCAAAAGTTTCTCCGACCGACCACGCTGGCGGATTGGTGTCCACACCCATACTTTGTCACCGGGTTGATAAGTGACGTCGCGGTGATGAAGATTGTATGGGTCGGCGTCGTTGTGTTGTTGGTAGCGGATACGCATTCGTGCGAGCTGGCGTGCCTCTTCGGCGCATCGAGCGAAATCGGCAGCATCAGTGACAGCATTAGAACAGTAGATGGGTAATAGCATTGCGTCCAACTATGTGATAGCTTCCCGGCCGTGCACCAAGCGAAAAGGGGTGAAGCCGGTAGATTCTTGAACGGCAGTATTGTATGCAAACGTAACATATCGGAGAACGTCGTCCCAGTATTGTGGTCGACGTCGACACACACGGAAATCATATCAGCGATCGTTTTGTTTAGCCTTTCTGTGAGCCCATTTGTCTGGGGATGGTAAGCAGTGGCTTTGCAGTAAATTGTACCACTGAGAAGCATATCTTCTGTGAGCTGCGCTGTTAATGCTGTGCCCCGGTCGGTTATAACCACTGTTGGAGCACCGTGGCGGAGTACGATGCCATGTACAAAGAAGGTCGCAATAGCATTAGCAATGGCTCGTAGGAGCGCTCAGGTTTCAATGTAACGTGTAAGGTAGTCTGTGGCAACAGCAATCCAACGGTTACCAGCCCTCGACGTGGGAAATGGTCCAAGGAAATTTATGCCAACCTTATGGCAGTCGCGGCATGTCTTCACGTGTTGCTTTACGTCACGGCGAAGGTTAGGCCAGAAGTACTTTTGGAGTATGCGTGAAAATATCCGTGCGAATCCCAAGTGGCCCGAAGATGGCTCGTTGTGAGAGGCCCGCAGGATGTCGTCACGTAGGGAAGACGGCACTACAAGAAGGCAGGAGGTGGCGGTCGAGGGAAAACCCAATTTGTAGCGAACGCCATCGCGGAGAAAAAACCACGATAACTTGCGGATGAACATACGAGACGGCTCTGGTAGATGGTTCTCAAGGTAGCCGATGAGAGGTCGGAGTTCTGAATCATCGCGCTGTTGCTTGCTGATGTCTGATACTGTAATAACGGACAGAAATGCGTCCTCTTCATCAAAGTCGTATGGCGACGGTTGAAGTGGAGCACATGACAGGCAGTCGGGGTCAGTGTGTTGACTCCCGGACTTGAACACTATCATCATATCGTATTCTTGCAAGCGAAGACTCCAGCGTGCAAGAGGGCCAGATGGATCGTTCAGATTGGCGAGCCAGCCCAATGAATAGTTATCTGTCAAAACTCGAAACGATCGGCCGTACAAATATGGTCAGAACTTAGCGATTGCCCACACAACGGCGAAGCATTCCTTCTCCGTAGTGGAATAGTTTCTTTAAGCTGGAGACAAAGTGGGGCTTGCGTACGCAATGACGCGTTCGGCTCCATCTTGCCGCTGTACGAGGACGGCACCAAGGGGAACGTTGCTGGCATCCGTGTGCAACCCGGTGGCACTGTCTTCGTCAAAGTGTCCTAGAACAGGAGGTGTGTGCAGACGTTTCTGGAGTTCACAGAAGGCTTCTTGTTGGTCCTGCTCCCAGACAAATGGAACATTATCCTTAATCAACCGTTGCAAAGGTTCGGCTATCCGTGAAAAGGTAGCCACGAAGCGTCGATAATATGCGCAAAGCCCTAGAAAACGGCGGAGTTCGTGTTTGTTTGAAGGTGCTCGAAATGAAGCAGCAGCTATGGTTTTGTCGGGGTCTGGTCGAATGCCCTCGTAGCTGACGACATGGCCTAAATATTTGAGTTCGTCATACCCGAAATGGCATTTTTCAGGCTTTAAAGAGAGGCCATCAGTATGAATTGCGTCAAGAACTGCTTGTAAGCGCTGGATGTGCTGCTCAAAAGTTTCTGAAAACACAACGATATCATCTAAATAGACAAGACATGACTGCCACTTGAGACCTGATATAACCGTGTCCATCATGCGCTGAAAAGTAGCAGGTGCAGAGCACAATCCGAAAGGAAGGACCTTGAATTCGTAGAGTCCGTCAGGCGCAATAAATGCGGTTATCTCACGGTCACGCTCATCAACCTCTATTTGCCAGTAGCCGCCGCGAAGGTCCATCGATGAGAAGTATCGAGCAGGTCGAAGGCGGTCCAAAGAGTCGCCGATGCGGGGAAGGGGATAAATGCCCTTTTTCGAAACGTTGTTGAGCTTGCGATAGTCAACGGAAAAACGCAGTGTGCCGTCTTTCTATTTCGCCAGAACCACAGGTGACGCCCATGGACTGGTGGAGGGCTGTATGATATCGTCGGTAAGCATTTGTTGGACCTGATTTTGGATGGCGTCTTGCTCTTTACGAGAAACACGGTAGGCACGTTGGCGCACGGGTTTTTCATTGGGATTTGTAATAATTCTGTGTTTCGCAATAGGCGTTTGGTTGACCTTCGATGTTGAAGCAAAACAGTCCGCAAAAGACTGTAAAAGGCTTCGAATGTTAGCCTGTTGTTCACCTGATAATTTAGAATTCACATCAGTATTTCTGTTTGCTGGTACGTCACAGTTAGAATCTCCATCATTGTGTCCTAATGTTAAACAAGCGGGAAAGTCACTGATTGGCTCCAAATAGGCGATGGCAGTTCGTGGGGCGAAGTGCTGGTATTCACGACTGAAATTGGTCACTAAATCTGACCAGTCCGTGACGACAGCTGCAAGATGCCGCGGGCTACGCAAACCTGTCGAGCCAACAAGATAGACAGATTGCCTTCAGCGATTCCCAGATGGGGAGGATCATCGTCTGTTTCTACGATGATCAACGCAGTACTCCGGGGTGGTAAAGTAGCACAGCCACCCGAAACGCGTAACACCGTGGACTGTGGGTGGTAGTCATCCGAATGAGTTGCGTGCTCGCTGGAAAAAGTGACAAGCAACTCGCGAAGGTTTATGATTGCGCCGTACTCCCGAAGAAAGTCCATGCCGAGTATGACCTGCCTAGAGCATTCTGCCAGTATAATAAATGAACCGACAAATGTGACCTCAGGAATTTGTACCCTCGCAGCGCATTTGCCGATCGGCGTGAGAACATGACCGCCTGCTGCACGGTGCTTAGGCCCTGGCCACGGTGTCGTCACCTACGAAGTGTAGTAACCAGTTGTCCGCTCATGACAGAATAATCGGCACCAGTATCGACAAGAGCGGTTACCGGGTGGTTATGTACAGAAACGAGTGCGTCCGCTGAAACAGGTTCACAGTTTTCGAAGGAAGGTGTCGAAGGTACGCAGTCGTCGTTGTCGTTGTTGACGCCATCGTCGGGGTGTCGCAGCGGAGGATCTTTCGAAGTGCGTTGGACAGCGGCCCCACCCGCGGACGTGGCTGTTCTTAATTTCCCCGACTTGGGCTCGTGAGCCGTTTGCCCACGGAAGCGCAGAACGTAGTGTAGCGGCTAGGTGACGCCGATCGTCGAGAAGGTGGTGATCGTGACTGGCGCCTCTGCGGAGACGGAGATCGGGTCGTTGGCAGGGACTGTTCAACCGGTGGGAACTGCGCGTACGCGACGAAGGTTGACTGGCCAGATATAGCTGGATTTCTCTCGGGCGCTCACCCTCCCGTGGGCGACGAGCGCCGGGGTGATAGCCCTGGAGTCCTATTCTTCGGTAATAGCAGGCACGGTACAAGTGGCCCGCTTAGCCACTGTGGAAGCAGAGTGGCTGATAGTCAGGTGTGCGCCACACGTCTGACTTTCGCGTATTGATTCGGGGGCTCGTGGGCCCGTACATATTTGTACGTGAAGCTTGGCCCTGGAAGTGGCGCAGCGGTTCTTCAGAAGAAGGCGGGTTACGGTGGTTCCCGGATTGCGCAGGTAGCTTCACTGCTTGCGCATAAGTCAGTACGGGGGCGGCTTCAGGTCCGGTTTGCACGAATGGCTGTACTGCCTGGCGGACATCATCGTGGGCGATATCTGTTAGGGATGTTACGGTCGGTTGAAACCGCACTCCCTGTAGTCGATCGAGCTCCTCACACACGAGACTACGCACAAGCTCTCGAAGCGCATCGGTGTTGTAGGACAACGAAAGAGAAGATGCTGATCCCAGGCTGATTTGGCGATCGTAGACCGAGGAGCGTTGCTGAAGGGCTGGCTTCATTGTTGTCGCCTCACTGACGAACTCAGCTACCGTAGCTGGAAGCCTTCGCATCAGTCTAGCAAACAGCTGCTCTGTCACTGCACGCATCAGCAGGCGTACTTCGCTTTTGTCATGCCAGGGTGAGCACGCTTGAAAAGCCGCGACATGTCCTCTACGAACATGGCTACGCTTTCGTTCGGCTTTTGAACCCTATTCTGAAGGGCTTGCTCTGCTAGCTCTTTTCTCGCGGGGCTGCTGTACGTATCGCGTATCTGCCGTTGAAATTCTTGCCAGGTGGTGATGGATTGCTCGTGGTTAGCGAACCATGTTTCGGCAGAGTCCTCTAGGGCGAAGTACACGTTCCTTAACTGTTTCTGTTCGTCCCAATAATTGACGTCAGCCACACCATCGAAGTCGTCGAGCCAGTCTTCCACGTCCTCAAAAGACTCACCATGGAACGGCCGCGGCCAGCGTGGGGTGTGGAGAACCAGCGACGCAGGAGGCTGTCCTGTACAGTATGTCTCCTGTGTCTGCCTTGTGGTTGTGGTGGACATCCTCAGCAGATCTTGCATGCCGTATTCCGGATGCAGTCTTTGAAGCCGTCGGCTTTTGCGTAGGTTGTCCGCTTCCAGTTCCTGGGGGGTCAGAGTACATAGACGCGTACCCCGCACCTCCACCTGTTTGTCACAGACAAAGCCACAAAAGACTTCGGTCGACGTTATGCATCTTTTATAAATCGCTGTCCTGGCACCTTCGTCGGTGTCTTTTTCTGGGACCCACCCAACATGCCTAACATGTGGCACCGAATTGCACCGAGTGGCAGTCAGCTGTGTCGAGGTCGCGGCAATATATATATATATATATATATATATATATATATATATATATATATATATATATATATATATATATATATATATATATATATATATATATGCTCACACCTACTGTGAGCATATATGCGTGTGTATCCGTTCAACTGTGCAATGATGCTGTCGTCTAGCAGAAGATAGTTACACATACCACCGTTTCTTCTATTTCAGCTCATTGAACTATGGGGGCATAGGTGGTACCATTGCTCACGAGCTGGCGGCTCAATTTGTCGCAGGTAAAATCAATGTACTTTCATTCTTGTTACTCTGCTACCAATGCGATACCAGGTGATGAATCTTCTACGATGCCAATGAGAAATATCAGGCCTTTTTTCATCTTATATGGGGTGTTACTTTTTTCATTTTTCAGTTCTACCTATCATTGCCAGTAATTGCTCACTAGTTTCCCTGCGAACGTGCAGTTTTAGGTAAACTTGACCATGGCCCGAGGCTTCGGTGGCAATGTCGCGGCCACCGCAAGCCTTCATCCTGCACGACGCTGGTTGCCAGCATCGTGGCTAATAGGCTTCCATCACAAGGGGACAAAATGTTCTCCAGCTGCTTCAGGCGGTAAATTATTAATCAATTTTGTCAATTAAGCCAAATTTACAGCACCCCCGCAATTACAAATGTTCGTGCGCTAGCCTCCACATTTCCAGCCGTCTTTCTTAAATTTGTTACTTGAATAAATGTTTGATTGGGCTCGTGTCGTATACTGTACGTAATTCTAAGCGTGCTGTTTTTTTAAATAGCTTATTAGTTTGCATAAAAAATTCGAATGATTATATAAAACCTTCTAGCCGCTAATGTTCCTAGACCCGCTAGGCCCTCATATAATTGCCTGATAAACTACAGGAGATCCGGAATATTGCTGCTTCCGTTATATACATAAAGAAAGGGGAACATTCTGAAATATTGAGAGTTCAGCTATCTCAAAATACTGCCTGTTTAGCGTGTGCAATTGAATGTTCAACTTGAATACTTGTATAAATGTGCAAATAAACATATTCGTTATTAACTCATATTAATTTCTATCCTTTGCCGTAGATAACCGGAGAAACTGGACTCAAGACGATAGAAAAGTGTTTAGGAATAGAACTTCATGCTTTGAGAAACAGTACGAACTGGTCAACAGAAAGCTGCTTCAGGTGAGAACCTCACTGTATTCTAGTTGGTTAAACTGACACGACTTGAAGGATGTGCATTATTAATTCGAAATACTTTAGTTACAAGGACTATTTACAATGCATCTTATGTTAAACAAATATATTTTTAGGAGACTCGCGATTGTACTCGCCAAATATTAGGGGCCTTTGGTTATGAATTGACATAATTTCTTATATTATCTATAAAAAGTTATTTGAAGCATTTATATTTGCCTTGAAGTCTTTGAATGCTGAAATTTACATATAATAGTTATTTTCAATAGAAGTATTACAGTATGTACAATCGCGGTTATTTATGGCCTTCACCTTAAAGTTCAAAGAGGGCTTGCTCACATAGGAGTGCTTTTAAATCAATTTATTTGGTTCTACGCTGGAGAACTATGTACGATGATGTGTAGTGGCATCAGTTGTGGGGGCTTAGCGCTTTAGAACTATAGAAATGAAGACTTTTCAGCACCGTGACCAGTAAATCGGTTGTACTTAATTTGACGGATAAGTTTTGCACTCATAGAGTGTAAAGATTAACTATGAGATAATGCAATAAGCGAAAACTTCATTTCACACATTCATGGTATGGTGCCGCGTTGGTACCTAGGACGCAGTACTTTGGAACCGTTGGTACGCCGCTGCACACTTTCGATGACTAAGCCGTGCTGTGCGAAACGTCACCGCGAAGGGTGAAGCTATGCGTCTGCTCCAGACTTTTAGTTTTGGTGTCGAGCGCTCTTAGAGCCTTAATTGGTCACGCCGCATTTCCGTGTGCAATAAAATTTTTGAAGATACAAAAATTCGTATTGCTTCTACCGAGACCTCGTTTTCCTTTCCTGATTACAATTACCCTCATGATTTAATATTTCAGATGTTACAATTAGCTTTTCTTTATTAGCGATGAGTTAATTCGTACCACCCGTCGCCTGATTGTCGCCACCGATGATGACATGACTCAGAAGGAACCGTGCCTTTATTTCAGCGCGGCATTTTTAAATATTACTTAGTGTTTATGAAAACACCTTGAATATACTATTATTTACGGTCAGTGCGTATTACCTGTAATAGTGGTCGCCACTTGAAAAGCACTACTTGTTGCCCGTTCGTTCTCGACATCTCTTGAGACAGCTTGTAGTTTTACGAATAAGGCAATTTACCTCTTTATAACAGTTTATTTTCGAAGTTGCATTACAATAAGGCACACTTTAATGTTCTCCCGTTGTATCATGTCATGAGCATTCACAACTTAAAACATATTTGTTCTAGGCACTCGATGAAAATTACAAGGAAAATACGGGTGCTGGAGGAACCGTAAGTATTTTCGATTTGTGCCTCTGACTTTATTATCTGCAGACTGATAGCAAAGTATGTAACAAAGCTGCCAAAATTGTTATGAATTATCGGAACTGCAGGCGTAGGCGCCTGCAGTTGCGTAGGCAGAGCGATATCAAGTATTCTTTAACGTAATGGCAGCGAGAATGGTGTGCCATGAAACCAATGCTTTTTTCCAACAAATATGAAAGGAATATGAAACTTATTGATCTGCCAGTTAGTGTATGTATGTATGCTATTTCCAAAGAACCGCTGGCAATACTTTACCTGGTAAAAAGTCTGGGGCAAAGCGAGGCATCAACTAAAGTCTACTGATAACTTGGCTCAGTAAATACTAATAACGTCATGAGTAAATCTGAAAAGAAATCCTTGGGCTGATTGTAACAATAATTGGTGTCCAAATCCACGTCTAAGGGGCAGCTCTCACCAGATTTGCTTACGCAAATCTTGAGGCCAGTGCTCTGCTGGTTGTCCCGAAGTCCAAATTAATATTATTCATGATGACCGGGTTAGGGTACGTTCGTGTCTGCAGAAGCCCTAATGTGACCGCCTGTGGCCTATTTAATTTATAATGCGGCAGGGGGAATGCCCTGCGCCCTAAGTAATAGTGCTTGATGATCTCGTTGTAGGTTAACAGTTGGTCCCTGAACTCCAGCCCCTTCAGGGAATACACTGCACACTAATCCTCGTGCCTCCCCGTGCGCCACCTCGTTGAGGTTCAGAGGAAGCTTTAGCTCGGGCCGAACTCCGACGCGGCTTATTCAAATACATGGAAAAACGCAAAAAACGTTTTTCTGAGATAACCCCTTGACCGATTTTAAGGAAATTTGTTGCATTTGAAAGAGAAAGTTAAATTCTAGCGACTGTTGGAAGCGGAATTTCGATTTAGGCTTTTAATTTTTTTTAAACGATTTTCAAATATTTGACCGTTTGAAAAAAAATAGAAGAACGAAGTTTACAAATTCATAGCTCTGCTTCAAAAACTTATATCGCGGTTCTGTAAATGGCATCCATTAGATCATTCAAAGCGGACAAATTCGATAAGACATTTTACATCTTGCATGGATTTTTTACGTTGGTTACAAGGGTTTTGCAAAAGCTGTATTTACATATTACTAATTTTCTTTATATTCATGTGTAACATATTACTTTGGTCCGCTTTATATGTACTATTAGATGCCATTCACGTAATTGTATTGTCATTTTTTGTTCTTGAGTTACAGAGTTGTAAACTTGATAGTTTCGTTTTTTGAAAATTTTAGATTTTTGCCAACATTTAATAAAAAATTGGCGCCCGAACTCAAAAATTAGAAACCAACAGTGACTAGGTTTTATGTTTTTCGTTTAAATGCAACAAACCTCGTCAAATTTGGTGTAGTGGTTTCCGAGAAAACGAATTATACTTTTACATGTAGTTAGATAGGAGCACCCGAGCTAAAGCTTCCTCTTAAGCGGGGCTCCCTTCACTGTCCCCATGTGCGCCGGGAACCAAGTAGCTGTATGCAAAGTGATATCCCTACCCTTCAGCAGTCCGTTAGCCAGTTCGGCAAAAGTCCTCTCGAGAAGGCTTTAATTGCAGATCGGTATTCACTAAACACCAAAACTCTTCTAGAATCAATTAGTGCTAGAGCAATAGCCACCTGCTCGGTGACCCCAGGATCATTTATATAAATGGAAGCGGCATTTATAACGCTTCCTTCACAATCTATCACCACCACCACCACCACCACCACCAAATAAGCATATTTCCCATTAATCCATGCTGCGTCAACAAATGCAGAGTGCCCCTCCTGGTTCTTTGACTCTCACAACAAAGCCCTAGCTCTCGCGACCCGCCTCCCTACGTTGTGCACGGGGTGCGCATTAAGCGGAAACGGACGAACCATAATATTAGCCCTAAGGAACACGTTCCACTCGTGTAGGGGCGCCCTATCGTGGGACACAGCCACCGATTCTTCAATTGACTCTAATATATACCTACTCGCCAGTGTACCTAGCAACCGCTCCCTCTGTGCTGTATGCTGAGCCTCGGCAATTTCATCTAATGCATTATGCAAACACCGTCGTAACAACTGCGCGATTCTCACACCCGTGCTCTTGGGACAAAGGAACGACCACACAGTAGTACAAACAATCACAAGGGCATTTATTGCACCTTTCATAGATAATGCCTGCTAGCCGAGTTGCTATCCCCAAAATATGCCGATGGGCACGCAACAAAGCTAGGAAGTCCGACTCACCGCGACCGGATAGCGAGCGAATATGTTCGCCCCATGCTGGATCCCAACGCCTGGTCGTTCGCGCGTACGGTCACGCGAACGGTGGCGCGTTCGAACGAGGCCTCACGAGACGGTCTCGCAGAAGCATGGATCGGGTCACGCGCGGCACGTCGGCGCTGTTTGCCGTCCCCAAACTAAAGAAGAAGCGCCTTCTCCTTTTAGCGCCCAAGTAACCCCGCCTGTAGGCGGCGTTAGCAGCGCAACACTCGCGCCATCTGTCGTACTGAGCTTCAACGACACCGACCGCCGCGGGCCCCAGGCCACGCGGCGAAGCCGCATTGTAAGAGACGGGAGCTAGCCGGGAAAACAAGATATCAGGGGACGTGTGGGAGTCACGCATCCCCACACAACATATCGTTTGACGTAGTCCCAAGCAGACCAAGCGCAGCCTTGACGGCGTTTCTGATTAAAGCTTCCAATTTATTTTTCTCCCCCCTTATTTCAGCGCACGTTTTGAGCACTGAAACAAGACTCATGTCTGTGCACGCGACATTTCTTTCTGCCGAATTTCTGGATCAGGTGTTCTCAGTGAAATTGTAAATACGGAGACCTCGGTGCCCTTCACAAGTTGCTGCTGGACGTAGGCGCTTCTTCTTGACAGCCCAGTATATCTGTGAATGCATTGCAAGTATAGAGTGCGCTAATAAATGAACAAGCAAAAAGTCGCAGTTTAGCCTGCAAGGCAAAGCATCGATTGCGATAGCAAATCAGTAGACAACGCGATAGCGTTAGAACTTTCAGCGTAAAATAACCCCGCGCGCTTCAACATTAGAAATAAATCACATATTTTTTTACTCATTTATTTCTGGAAAAGCTTCGTTAAATCGCGTTTAGAGCAAGGTAGTTTCGTTAATTCGGGTTGATGACAACATTGAAGCTTATGGGTACTTGCCGAGAAGGGAAATTTCTTCGTTAGACCTGAAAATTTGTAAAAGCCGCTTACATTAGACCGTGTTTGAACTGTTGAGCGTGCGAGGTTGAACCGCGATCGTCAGTTCCCCTTGCGCCTAGTCGGGAGAAGCTCAGTTGCAGCCGGAGCACAGCGCCGCCACCCCCAACTCCCTCCCTCTCTCGCTGCCTCCCAAACCTTCACTGCCTTCCGCGCAACGGAAGACGGCGCGTTTGCTTTCCGCTTTCTTCGTTCGCGCGCACCAGTTGTAACCGCGACTGTCGGCTTCCCTCCAGTTCTTTCGCTCGCACATACAGCTTACGCTGCGCGGCGATGGTGTTATTGCCCTTGGACTTTCTACGGGAAATCACGGAGACGCGACGGCGACGGCAAAAATGCGCCTGGAGTGTCCATATATTTGATATCGCAATAAAATAAAGTTAAGCATTTCAGTTCATGAGCATAAAGTGAAATTGTGAATACAGAGACCTCGGTGCCCTTCACAAGTCACACCGCACTGTGCCGGTTCATTTTCGAACACTCAATATTTCTTGACCTTCCCCCTAGACATCGCCAGCTATGTTATGAGAAAGACTACATCATGCTGTTCCCACGCGCTTCAAGAAGCGTCACTGCACGTAAAGTTTTTTTTTTATCTAGGCTGCTACTTGACATTGTCTAGCGTTAAACAAAATTTTGCAACATCTACCAGCATGTTTGTGTCAAGTGACTAAATGTGCGCAGTATTGGCATTTGGTAATCCAGCTCCTAGTAGTCGTGTATTTATTTTTCTTTGATGCTAATAGGTGTAAACTCATTTTTAGCGTCACTGTAAAGACTCTAGTTTATAGAATAGCTTTCCTACTTTAAAATCCCCTCCTGCGTATGGTTAATACGATCGGCATGCTGAATTAGGAAACTATGGCGAAACTTTGGTACAGAAACAGTTAGAAACAGTAAAGTGAAAAATACAGAAAGACTATAAGCTAATATATGACGACATTGAGCTCAAACATATATAGTATAACGCCATAAATGAATTTAACAGATATAACGGTGATCCCACGGTGACGCATTTAATTACCAGAATTTTGGCACTGCAAACTACGATAGACTAGAAATGCAACGCAGACAGCCCCACCGCTCTGTGCTTCTGCTGTCGTCCCTCATCTCTTGCGGCACCGCAGTTGTGGTAATCGATCATGCCCCAACTAGCCCAGCAACGTGTTTCCTTGACGCATTTACCCTACCACACCTGTATAGTCCTATACGCTGCAGGCTGAATATACAAACTCCTTTGCAGAACTCAAGACCAAAGCGCGTACGCTGGAGAAGAACCTCAAGCAAAGACCTTGCTGACAACATTGCCCTCCAGGTGGCTTTTAAAGTGAGTTTTAGCAATGCCTCACGGCAATATTCATGCGATACATATTGGACTCGTGAAATGTCTATGTAAAGCTCTGAAAGCAATAATTGACATTCGGACGCTAATTAACGGCAATATTAAACAATTGCATGTGCTCATTTTATTCACAAGTGCTTTCGATGAAGGATATTGTTCCATGCATAAAACGGTTTTTCTGCAGGATACAATTTTTCTGGAAACCTGCTTGATGTAGCTTTAATAATGGGGTTGGAACTCCGGATTAAACAGGCTGCGCCTCCCCAGATATATTTTTGAAGAAAATGACAAAGACGTATTTAAGTTGAAAAAAATTGCGTGCAAGATGCACACCAGCTCTCCACGGCGGTGTCATTTCTGCCACTGAAGACCTTCGGATCACGTTGTCGTGAAAGCCATGTACATATGACGGACTGGGCCGAAGGTGCCGGTGGGTCCGTGTTGTAGGTCATGATGGGCGTAAGCGTTCGCGGGCGAAGCTCCAGGGTGCAAGAAGCGAGTGAACGCCAACAGCCACCACCGATTCAGAAGAGGTTTATTGGCGGTGCGTTCCTTCACGGACGCGACGAGCAGAAACGGCGACGCAGCCTGACTCTATAACTTACAGCTTAAGAAAATAAAAAAATATGGTTCTCAGGCGATAGGTTATGGTGAAATATTCAAAGAAATTGGTAAAAAACAACATACTTTTGACATAGAGACACCGTCTCGAAAAACACCAGTGACCAGCATCACGAGCATAGTGAGCCAAGCGCTTGCGATGCTGCTGGACGCAGGCGCTTCTTCTTGACAGCCCAGTATATCTGTGAATGCATTGCAAGTATAGACTGTGCTAAAAAATGAACAAGCAACAAGTCGCAGTTTAGCCTGCAGGGCAAAGCATCGATTGCGATAACAAATCATTAGACTCCGCGATAGCGTTAGAACATCTCGGCGAAATAAAACCCCGCCCGCTTCAAAATTAGAAATAAATCACATTTTTTTACTCGTTTATTTCTGGAAAAGCTTCGTTAAATCGGGTTTAGAGCAAGGTAGTTTCGTTAATTCGGGTTGATGACAACATTGAAGCTTATGGGTACTTGCCGAGAAGGGAAATTTCTTAGTTAGACCTGGAACTTAGTAAAAGCGGCTTTCATTAGATCGTATTTTAACTGTTGAGCGCGCGAGGTTCAGCCGCGATCGTCAGTTTCCCTTGCGCTTGGTCGCGAGAAGCTCAGTTGCCGCAGGAGCATAGTGCCGCATCCCCCAACTCCCTCCCTCCCTCCCTCCCTCCCTCCCTCCCTCCCTCCCTTCCTCTCTCCCAAACCCACACTGCCTTTCGCGCAACGGAAGACGGTGCGTTTGCTTTCCGCTTTCTTCGTTCGCGCGCACCAGTTATAACCGCGACCGTCGGCTTCCCTCCAGTTCTTTCGCTCGCACATACAGCTTACGCTGCGCGGCGACGGTGTTATTGCCCTTGGACTTTCTACGGGAAATCACGGAGACGCGACGGCGACGGCAAAAATGCGCCTGGAGTGTCCATATATTTGATATCACAATAAAATAAAGTTAAGTATATTTGAGTTCATGAGCATTGAGCTGCTTAATTTATTAACCCTCCAAAATGGCTGTAATACGTTTAGGCTGCGTGTTTTGTAATTTCTGACACTATGGTGCCTTACTGATAGTATGTCGGTTCAGATTGTGCAAGGAACAAAAAAAGCTAACTCTGCTTCCTTATATCGCGCTTGGCTTTAGATAAAGGTCACGTACGGCGCAGCATGAGCACATGGACAGGCTCACAATGAAAGCATTGTTCGTTGGAGCGTCAGTTCTCTATACCCAAGCTATATAAAAACAATTCGTCCGCATGAAAAATCCTTATTACACAGCCATATTGCGCTAAGCTATACATTGCGCTTTTTAACCGCTAAGCAAGGAAAGTCATGCACCTTGTGCATTTCAGATGAGAGGCTCACAGAGTCAAGATAGGAATGCGCGTGCACTCGCAGTTTGACGATATTTAAATGCGACATATTTTGGGCGTAATGAGATAAAAATTCAGATGTATATTTTCAAAAATTGCAACTCATAATTTACGAACCGATACCCAAATAAGTTTTTAGCAAAAAGAAAAACAAAGTCACGTGGCTCCGAGTGTATGAAATAAGAACAGCTACGTAATTATGTGTAAACAGAACTTTTCATGATTACTCGATTGCGGTTATGGAGCAACGCGCAAAGTTGTATTATTTCCTAGGTACTTTTTGATTTCATTGGAAAAAACGAGCTGACCAAAACCGTGTAAAAGTTCATGGCACCTGTTTTTGAAATGATAGCGTTAATCAACAGTAAGCCTTTTACCCCCATTCGCCTCGCCGTGAAGTCTTCCTTCCAAGGGTCAATATGGTAGACTTTGTAAAAGAGTAGAAGCAAGCTGAAACAAAGCACGGAAACACAAGTGAGCACGTCTGTACAGAGAAGCTAACACTTAATTGGGGCAAAGTGAACTACGGAAATGGCCATACATTTGTGCGGTACTTTTCAATTCATCCTCACACCCTTTCTGTATTTTTTTATTTTTGCCGGAAACTACCACTGAAGATAAACGTGGTTTAATCTTTCAGCTGGGTAAAATGAAGTAAAATTGAAGCATATTACTCCTACATTACTTAGAGGTGAACCTACGGGCACGCTTTTGGTGAGCGGCCTAATTACATCGTTTTCTCTTTCATTTGCAGGCATATAAAAAAGTACTTGCAGAAGAATGTGAAGGGATAGACACTCGTCTAAAAGGTCTAGAGAACGTTACCGGATTGAAGCTGTTCTTTATTTCGGAAGCTAGGGTAAGTTGCCTGCGTTTGGATAAACCATAATATTCTATATGAGCTAAAATTTCTGTATTACTTTTAGAATGCCTGCTATTGCCTTTGCTTTATTTCTACAGACTCAGTGCAGAATAGCAGATAACGCTACGCTCATCCAAGAGATTTGGTGGGAAAACTTTAGCCCTGCTCCAAACAGGTAAGAAAAAATACAGGGTCATGGAATGCGTATGCGTGGTTTCATCGTTTTATTCTCGTTTAGTTTCCGTATTTTTCACAGAATTTGCAATAAAAGGAAAATGAGAGCGCTATGATATCTTTTCTCGAGATCTTTTTGGTTATTGTGAATGTATATAGCAGTATTAACTGATCAGTTAAAATTATACTGCCGTACACTACCTAATATTTTCAACATTTCCTTTCGCTAGAACACTATATCAAGAAGCGTAAGCATAGTGTCAGAAGTAATCCATGAACACTTTGGGCACCACGGGGGCCACACTGAACATAAAAAGCATTCAACAATCCATTCTATTTATTTTATGCTGACTGCAAATAGCTTTTTTTACCATTATATATAAAGAAGCAATGTTGCAAAGAATCTAGTGGACCCAGGTGTAAGGTGACTTCCTATTGAAAAATTCATTTTGGCCCATTTTCTGTTCCTTAGCAGTTTTATTTCACAATCACCAGATTCAAGATATGCCAGATTCTGTGAACGGTTCTGTATTAAAGGTGTTTAAAGAGCTGCAGAAGTACTTGAACTTGCTTTAAATTAGCAGCACTCACCTACTATGGAGGTATTGCAAAGACGCAAAACTAAAAAAAAAAAAAATAGAAGAGATGCAGTGAGCAAATAAAGCAGCCATAATTCTGGAAATAAGATAGAAATGAATTATTATTCAAAGTATCAAATATCTTAACATTGAAGTGGAACCTATTTCTCGTAACAAAATATGAAACAGTGATGGTTTTTGTATAAAATGTGTGTTTTCATCTTACAGTGAATGTCGCCCTATACCTTGAAAGAACGGAAGACAACTAGAATTCTTGAAAACTGCATGTCGGGAACCCAGTGGGCACAACCGCAAACAAAATAGAAGAGTGCCGAATGAGAGCACCATTTCGAAAAATCTATTAGAAAATTTATGCACCTCCCCATGTAGTCAAGACACTGCAGCTAAATTTAAACTACCTTGCGCATGCTTCACAGGCATTTGAACAATCTGCTAATTTTGACAATGCGCTAGTTTGCTCCATATTGTGGATCAGCCCAGGTCGCGGCGCACCATATTGTAATTTTACGTAATCTCTCTGCGATAGACACAGACACCCTCACAAGGGTCTCCTTCCCCCTCATCTGGCGTCACCTTCACGTGGCGAGGTGAGGATGAAGTAAGGGAGGGCGGATGTTGCGAGATAAAGGTTGAGGGAGGGTGCGGTGACGATGTGAACTTCATTGAGGCGAAGGTGATTCACGGCATTGAAGTACAGAAACGTCACTCAGATCGTATGCGTGGTAGGTTTAAAGTCTAAAGTTATCAACTACGCAGGCTGGCAGTCTCTACTGCAGATCTACGTCGAAACCTACTTTAAGCTGAGTAAAGTCATAAATGGCTGTTGGTGTTAGCTGTAGCTAAGTCTATTACAATGTGTACCCACTGAAAGCAGCAACGAGAGCTGGAGGAGTGACGGCGACATTTTGGTGTCACTTCGGTTTCATAATTTTTTTTTCAGTGATCACCACGGGTCCGCGCACGCACTCGTTTATCTAAAGTAAACACCCGAATTTTACACTTTCTCCCTTTAGATAAATTGCTAAAATTTGTGTTTCAGCATTTTCAGGGGATGATAGCATTTATTGACAAATGTACTAAAGAAACATCATTATGAATAAAAAAAATGTGTCGGTAATATAGCCTGAGCTTGTTTAAACTACAACCGAAACTTGCTTTTTTCATTCTTAAGATCGTGCTTGGCAAGGACTGTCGAGCTACTTTATTTACAGTAAACATTCAGCTTAAGTATCTTAGCTCAACCTCCAAAACGTCAAGCGGTTGCACTGATTATCAAGAATAAGCAGAGCAGAATAGTTGATTATAGACTAACACGTAGTTGCCTAGTATATATTCATGAATCCTTACAAATTCCCTGTTTTCGAATCCCCGTAACCAGTCTGAAACATTCAGAATGAAAAATACCGCTCGTGACTTATTAGAAACACGACAGCACTGAACACATAGATTCATGATCCAACTAGCTCGCCGTTCATAGGCATGCATTGTAAAAAATAATGGTCAGCTTGATGCTGTTAATAAATGCACTAATTGCTGGAAAACTGTTCGCTTCGGCTTTTCAGTGCGTTATAGTAGGCTCATTTAACAACCACCGAAGTGTAATAAGTACTACTAAACTTTTTTAGTCTGCCCACTGCCGATATGCAACCGCTGTGGCATAAATAGAAGTGGCCTAGTGCTTGACAAAACCAGCATTAGTTTCTGTGGCACCACTGCTGGTATGTACTCGGGAAAATTCAACATTGGTAACATTTTCGCAACGTTTGTGGCAAGAACGAAACATGATGATATTGGTATGCAGCCCTTGCGTATTAACGCGACAACCATGCAACGAGAAAGACGAGGTTGAGAAGAAGCGCTGCGCGAGCTGCGAAACGGCTGGAGTGTTTGGCATCTCTGTATATATTGTCACGTGGTAGTGACGGTGAAGAAAGAAGCAGTACGGTGGAATACAAAACTAGCTTTTATTGGGCGAACCTGTGCCCACAAAACAGGCTACACTTATAGCACAACGAAAGCGGCGAACACAGTCGGCGATCGTCGAAAATCTGATCTGCGGGTCAAGCGGGTCGGCTTTTATAGAGCAGTCGTTGAATGTTCCAGACTAATCGTTCGGACCCGCGTGCCTTCCACAAAGTTCTACACCATTCGTGTCAGGTGATGAAATCAGATAACATAAGTCTCGGCGACAACAGACAGCGGATAGAAGCATCAATAACTTTCCAGAAACTTCGGATACATGCAGGCGCGTCCCATGCTGTGCGATTACATTTGTTAGGCGGCGAAACGTGGTTGCCCGATAAAGATAAGTACACGTGTCAATACCCCCCTCTTAAAAAAGCATCGTCCCGATGCTACAAATATAAGAGAGCGAAACACAAAAGGACAGTTCTTAAACATAAGTAACAAAAAAGAAATAAAGTCCAAAGGTCAGTTACGCGAAGCCACAAAGTTCGTTAACGCTGGTAGTAAGGCTTGAGTCGCACAACGTGGACTATTTCAGGTCGCGAGCGGCGCCGCTGTGATAGCGAAATACCGTCTGGCACGACCTCATAGTCCAGTGCGCCAATACGTCGGATGATCTTGTACGGTCCGAAATAGCGACGCAAAAGCTTCTCGCTCAGTCCTCGTCGGCGTATAGGGGTCCAAACCCAAACACGGTCACCGGGCTGGTACTCCACGAAGCGTCGTCGGAGTTTGTAGTGTCGGCTGTCGGTCCTCTGCTGGTTCTTGATTCGCAGGCGGGCGAGCTGTCGGGCTTCTTCGGCGCACTGGAGGTAGGTACGGACGTCAAGGTTCTCCTCGTCCGTGACGTGAGGCAGCATGGCGTCGAGCGTCGTCGTCGGGTTCCTGCCGTAGACCAGCTTGAACGGCGTGATCTGTGTTGTTTCTTGTACCGCCGTGTTATAAGCAAATGTTACGTACGGCAGGACGGCATCCCAGGTCTTGTGTTCGACGTCGACGTACATCGCTAGCATGTCGGCGAGGGTCTTATTCAGCCGCTCCGTAAGACCATTCGTCTGCGGGTGGTAAGCCGTTGTCCTCCTGTGCCTTGTCTGACTGTATTTCAGAATGGCTTGGGTGAGCTCCGCTGTAAAGGCTGTTCCTCGGTCGGTGATGAGGACTTCTGGGGCGCCATGTCGCAGCAGAATGTTTTCGACAAAGAATTTCGCCACTTCGGCTGCGCTACCTTTCGGCAGTGCTTTTGTTTCAGCGAAGCGGGTGAGGTAGTCCGTCGCCACGACTATCCACTTATTGCCGGTTATTGACGTCGGAAAGGGTCCCAACAAGTCCATCCCGATCTGCTGGAATGGTCAGCAAGGAGGCTCCATTGGCTGTAGTAATCCGGCTGGCCTTGTCGGCGGTGTCTTGCGTCGCTGACAGTCTCGGCATGTTCTGACATAACGGGTGACGTCGGCGGTCAGGCGCGGCCAATAATACTTTTCTTGTATCCTCGATAGTGTCCGGGAAAATCCGAGGTGTCCAGCGGTCGGATCGTCATGTAGGGCGTGCAATACTTCTGGACGAAGTCCTGACGGGACAACAAGAAGGTAATTGGCGCGGACTGGTGAGAAGTTCTTCTTCACGAGTAGACTGTCTTGAAGCGTGAAGGAAGATAATCCGCGCTTAAATGCCCTGGGAACAACGTCGGTGTGCCCTTCCAAATAATCGACGAGGCCTTTAAGTTCCGGGTCCGCTCGTTGTTGTTCGGCGAAGTCTTCCGCGCTTATTATTCCAAGGAAGGCGTCGTCATCCTCGTCATCTTGCGGCGGCGGGTCAATGGGGGCGCGTGATAGGCAATCGGCGTCTGAGTGTTTTCGTACGGACTTGTATGTTACAGTGATGTCGTATTCTTGTAGTCTCAGGCTCCACCGTGCCAGCCGTCCTGAGGGATTCGTTAAATTCGCTAGCCAACACAAGGCGTGATGCTCGCTGACGACTTTGAATGGCCTGCCATATAGGTAAGGGCGAAATTTCGCTGTAGCCCAAACGATGGCGAGGCATTCCTTTTCGGTTGTAGAATAATTGCCTTCCGCTTTTGACAACGACCGGCTAGCGTAAGCTATCACGTGTTCATGTCCATCTTTTCTCTGGACCGGGACGGCGCCGAGGCCTAGGCTACTGGCGTCAGTGTGGATTTCGGTATCGGCGTGCTCGTCGAAGTGCGCAAGTACGGGCGGCGACTGCATGCGTCGTTTGAGTTCTTGAAATGCGTCGGCCTGCGGCGTTTCCCACTTGAACTCGACGTCACATTTAGTTAGCTGCGTCAGCGGCTCAGCGATGCGTGAAAAGTTCTTGACAAATCGCCTGTAGTAGGCACACATGCCAAGAAATCTACGCACTGCCTTCTTGTCGATGGGCTGTGGGAACTTTGCTATGGCAGCTGTCTTCTGCGGGTCGGGGCGGACTCCAGATTTGCTGATGACGTGGCCTAAAAATAGAAGCTCCTCGTAAGCGAAGCGGCACTTTTCCGGCTTCAGAGTAAGTCCTGATGACCTGATGGCCTCTAGTACTGTTGCCAGCCGCCTAAGGTGAACGTCGAAATTTCCGGCGAAGACGACGACGACGTCATCCAAGTATACGAGACAGGTCTGCCACTTCAATCCTGCTAAAACCGTGTCCATCACGCGCTGGAACATTGCAGGCGCCGAGCACAGTCCGAATGGCATAACCTTGAACTCGTAGAGGCCGTCTGGGGTGATGAAGGCGGTCTTTTCGCGATCTCTTTCGTCGACTTCTATTTGCCAATAGCCAGACTTGAGGTCCATGGACGAGAAGTATTTAGCGTTGCAGAGCCGATCCAATGCGTTGTCTATCCGTGGGAGGGGGTATACGTCCTTCTTCGTGATCTTGTTCAGACGACGATAATCGACGCAGAAACGTAGGGTTCCGTCCTTTTTCTTTACCAGAACAACAGGGGATGCCCACGGGCTTTTCGACGGCTGGATGATGTCGTCGCGCAACATTTCGTCGACTTGTTCTCTTATAGCTTCACGTTCTCGCGCCGAAACTCGGTAAGGGCTCTGACGGAGTGGTCGAGCGCATTCCTCGGTGATTATGCGATGCTTGGCGACTGGTGTTTGTCGAATCCTCGATGACGTCGAAAAGCAGCCTTTGTATCGTCGGAGCAGACTTCCGAGCTGCTGTTGCTTAATCATAGGAAGATTTGGATTAATGTCGTAGTCTGGTTCGGGAACCATGGTCGTCGGGGTAGATGCGGCGGAATCCGAGAGTACAAACGCATTACTTGTTTCCAGAATTTCCTCGATGTACGCGATCGTCGAGCCCTTGTTGATGTGCTTGAACTCCTGGCTGAAGTTTGTCAGCAACACTTCAGTTTTCCCTCCATGCAGTCCAGCGATCCCTCTTGCGACGCAAATTTCACGGTCTAGCAGTAGACGTTGGTCGCCTTCGATGACGCCTTCTACGTCAGCGGGTGTTTCGGTGCTGACCGAAATAACAATGCTGCAGCGAGGCGGGATGCTCACTTGATCTTCGAGCACACTCAAGGCGTGATGACTACGAGGGCTCTCCGGCGGCATTGCTTTATCTTCCGACAGCGTTACTGACTTCGACTTCAGGTTGATGATTGCGCCGTGTTGGTCCAGGAAGTCCATACCGAGAATGACGTCTCGTGAACACTGTTGGAGGATAACGAAGGTGGCAGGGTAAGTCCGGTCATGAATGGTTATTCTTGCCGTGCAGATCCCAGTCGGCGTGATGAGGTGTCCTCCAGCGGTGCGAATCTGAGGGCCTTCCCATGCGGTCTTAACTTTCTTCAACTGGGCGGCGATGTGTCCACTCATTACGGAGTAATCGGCCCCTGTGTCGACTAAGGCAGTGACTGCGTGGCCGTCGAGAAGCACGTCGAGGTCGGTTGTTCTTTGTCTGGCATTGCAGTTAGGTCTTGGCGTTGGATCACGGCTGCGTCGTGTTGAACTGAAGTTGGAACGTCGCGTCGTCAAGTCGTCTTTCGTCGGTGTAGTTTTGGCTTCCAGACTTTGTCGGGACGGCGGCGTGTCGTTATGTCGTCGAAATGGTCTCTTCGTCGTCTTCGTCGGCGGCGGAGGATCTTCGTCAGTTCGACGAACAGCAACCGCACCTCCATCGGTTGCTGCTTTTAGTTTTCCGGGTATGGGCTCGCAGAGCGGCCCCGGGCTGGGCCAGTGTATGGACGGCGCTGTGGCGACAGGTAGCGGCCTGGTGACGGCGAACGGGACGGTCGTCGAGAGTTCCACTGAGTGCCGGCTAGGTAATCGGCAATGTCACGTGGGCGCTCCCCAAGCTGTGGACGCGGCGCGTTGACGGCGAACCCTCTCAGTCCCATGTCGCGGTATGGGCATCGGCGGTACACGTGGTCGGCTTCTCCGCAGTGATAGCAGAGCGGGCGGTGGTCGGGGGCTCGCCAAATGTCCGTCTTCCTCGCATAGGTGCGCTGGGCGACGGGTGGGCGCGCTGGCGGCGGCGGCGGCGGACGACGGAATTGCGGTGTTGCAGGACCTTGGCGCGGTCGCGCAGGGGGGCCTTGACGGCGGGCGACGACGGCGGCGTAGGTCATTGCTTCCGGCTGCGGTGGTTCTGGTTGCACCTCAGGAACTCCAAGGGATCGGTGCACTTCTTCTTTCACGATGTCGGCGATAGAGGCCACTTGAGGCTGCGACGAAGGCCAAGACCTTGCGCAGTTCTTCGCGCACAATGGCCCTGATGGTCTCGCGCAGATCGTCCGTGGCCAGTGATTGAATTCCTGCGTAGTGGGTAGAGCTTGTGCGGCGGTTGAATTGCCGGTTCCGGATTTCGAGTGTCTTCTCAATGCCGGTGGCCTCGCGAAGGAACTCTGCTACGGTCGTCGGTGGGCTTCGTACCATTGCGCCGAAAAGTTCTTCCTTCACACCACGCATGAGTAGGCGTACTTTCTTTTCCTCGGCCATATCCGGGTCGGCGTGGCGGAACAGACGGCTCATTTCTTCCGTAAAGATGGCAACGTTCTCATTTGGTAGCTGCACTTGGGCGTCCAGCATAGCTTCGGCCCTTTCCTTGCGCACGACGCTTGTAAAGGTGCGCTGGAAGCCGGTACGGAACAGGTCCCATGTTGTCATTGTCGACTCCCTGTTCTCGAACCACGTTCTGGCGGCGTCTTCTAGGGCGAAGTATACATGCCGCAACTTGTCGTCGGAGTCCCATTTGTTGAAAGTCGCGATTCGCTCGTACGTCTCCAGCCAGGATTCCGGGTCTTCAGTTGCTGCTCCATGGAAGGTTGGTGGGTCCCGAGGTTGCTGTAGGATAACGGGGGACACTGGGGCAGCCATTTGGTTTGTCTTGACCACGGCGATCTTCTTTGTCGTTTCAGGCAGAAGTCCGTGCTCTGGGGGCAGTCTTTGCAGTCTGCGGCTAGCACGCTGGTCTTGGGCGATGTCGGTTTTGTCCTCGGGCTTCGGGCTTGGATCGCGGCTTTGCGGGGGCGTTCGGTACATGAACGCACAAGCACCTCCACCAGATGTCACGTGGTAGTGACGGTGAAGAAAGAAGCAGTACGGTGGAATACAAAACTAGCTTTTATTGGGCGAACCTGTGCCCACAAAACAGGCTACACTTATAGCACAACGAAAGCGGCGAACACAGTCGGCGATCGTCGAAAATCTGATCTGCGGGTCAAGCGGGTCGGCTTTTATAGAGCAGTCGTCGAATGTTCCAGACTAATCGTTCGGACCCGCGAGCCTTCCACAAAGTTCTACACCATTCGCGTCAGGTGATGAAATCAGATAACATAAGTCTCGGCGACAACAGACAGCGGATAGAAGCATCGATAACTTTCCAGAAACTTCGGATACATGCAGGCGCGTCCCATGCTGTGCGATTACATTTGTTAGGCGGCGAAACGTGGTTGCCCGATAAAGATAAGCACACGTGTCAATATAATATGCAAATATATTGTTACTTTGCGTAGGCGTAATTTTCGTATTGGTTTGGGGCGACATCAAGTACAGCGATTCTCCTTTTTCTTTTCGCATTTCTTCTGAGTAATACAACAGGACGCTGGAGTGCCACATAACGTAAGGAGTGACAGGCTGTAAGCGAAATAATATATTCGGACAAGGGCGACATGTCAGGTTCACCGGCAATAGCAACTGTACATGGTTATTCACTTGCTGCTTTCTGGACTACATTTTCTTTCTTTGACGATTAAACAGCGAGTTTAACGTGACCAGCACCGGTAATTCTTATAAAAATTGAGGTGATAATAAAGAGAATAAAGACAAGCTGTCCTCGCGGTGCAAAACAACTTAGCAGAACCAGGCCTAACTTACTGATTACGCTGAAGGAACTACTCAGCAATAAGCATGCCCGAACAGGCTCTCCTCTGAGTCTATACATCTCGTGTGTCGCCTTTCATTGCCTGGAAACGATGAACAACGAAAATTAGAGCCTTTTACAGTAAGCCGCCCACCGCGGCAAAAGTAGGACAGAAAGAAGGTTCCCGTCTAAACCGCAAGCACGAAAACGGCAAACTATATACAGGGTGTTTCAGCGATCACTTAAAAAACCTTAAAGCTTGCCTGTGGCAGATAGCACAATTCCAGTTCATGAGCTGGTCTAGTCGAAGAGGACGATATTACTTGCACGGAAAATTCAAAGGCCGAATGGGATACCTTACAGAAATTCACTAATTAAGTTTTTAACTAATTACCTTACGGCCCATATTGCAATTTGCAAATCCTTGCCGTGAAGAACGCAAGATGGTTTCACACAGAAAGAATTCTCAGGATGACACCAGTTTCGAGATATTAATTCTCGAATCTTGTAGAGAAATGCATTGGCGTTACAGCTACTTTTGTGCTTAAGTGCATGAAATCACGTTTAGTTGCGAAATTCAGTGACGAATGCATAGGAGTTCCAGTTAGCTTTTTCTTCAATGCATCAAACGATGTTTTGGTAAGCAAATAACTGGCTTTCTTAAGAAAACATTGTTTCAGGTAATGAAGCACAAAAGTAAATTGAACGCCAATACACTTCTCCATAAAGTTCCGCAATTTCTTGCAGCTCAAAGCACAGTGTGCGAGTCCGAATAATAGGGCTTTAGCCTGGAGAGGTGTACAAGTTTTGCAGGTGGACCAACCTGTTCACAAATCTCGTAGGTCAGGTCCATCAGGTCAAAAACGGTGGCCGGAGGAGAATCAGACATCTATTGAGGCCACGGGCGATGCTGCATGCAGTTTCGACGTGGACAATGATGTCATGAGCGTATAGGACCAGGTCGAGGGTGTATCACTAGGAAGCAGAGTCGAAATAGAGGAGAAAGTAGGGGAAATACGCCAGGCACAAGGGGGAATAGCCCGCAGGGTCGTGCCATCTCGATGACAATGGAGAATGCAGAGCCCGAATCATGATTATTTTAGGCTTGTAGCGCAGCTCAGAACGAGCAAAAAAGGAAGGTGGAAGGTTATGAGCGGCGCTACAAGCCTAAAAAAGTCATGACGTACCAGCTCGCCCAAACTGCCACGATCTTGACCGAATCACGGCATTTTTCCTTGATGTACATTGCGAGGATGTTGGTACGCATGCGCTTGAGGCACTCGGTGATTCCGTTTGTTTGCGGATGCAAGCCTTCGTGAACTGATGATGAGGCGTGCATGACTGGAAGAGACCACCAACAACTTTGGCGGGAGAACTGAGGCAGCGATATGTCAGGAGAAGACCGGAAGGAGCGTGGAATTTCACGAAGTCGGCGACGTCTGTGCAGCAGCTCGTAGGGAGCACCCTCGTGATAATGAAGTGAGTCACATCATCAGTGGCGATGGCAATCTATCGGTTGCCCAAATTTGACGTCGAGAAATGTCTCGGGAGGTCCAGCGCCACGCGAAAAATGGCTCAGTGCAAATGTCGGTGGGCATAAGTAGGCCGGCTGGAATCGAGGAACGTTTCTTGCCGCGTTGGTCGCGCTAACGTGTTGCAATGTACCGTCAAAAAGAATAGTGAAGGCCAGGCCAGAAAAATGCGTACTCTGGCGTGGTCATAAGTGCGCACGACGCCCTAGTGGGCAGCGGGGAGAGGAGAGGAGGCGTCAAGAAGCTGCGTGAACATGGTGCGGCCAATGCGTAGGTGTTCGTAAACGCTGAAAAAAAAAAAGCTAGGCACTTTGGAGTTGCAAGTTGCGTCCATACAAGAAATAGCCTTTTAAAGCGAAAAGAGGAGGTGTAGGATACATTGAGCGGTGAGACGGTAGATGATAAACCGTAGGGAAGGATCACGACTCTGTTGAATGGCTACGTAGAGAAATTGGGTAAGGGAGAGCACGCAGGCATCGGTGTCATCGTCAATGCGATCAGGCGGGCAAGTCGTATGACGTGACAGACAGACGGCGTCCTTGTGTAATTGCCTTGATTTGTATGGCACAGAAAATGAGTATATTCTTAATCCCAACACCATGCGTACGAGTCGTCCAGTGGGGTCCTTGAGCGAGGACAGCCAACAGAAACATGACGGTCTCTAACGATGAAGAAGTGTGGGCCAAAAAGATAGAGATGAAATTTCGCGGCGGGTAAAACGAGAACACGACATTCACTCTCCTCTGTAGAAAATTCCACTCCGCTTCCAAGAAGGGCCGGCTGGCGTAAGCAATACCACAGATGATGCCGGACTGCTGTGGGGCAAGAATAGCACCGATGCCGTGGCCATTCGCATCTGTGCAAACTTCGGTGCCGGCAGCAGGGTCAAAATGTGTCAAAATATATCGGCTCATGAACTTTGCTAGAAGGAGGTAAATAGCGGCGGTTTTTCCTGGTCTACATGAACAGCAACGTTCTTCTTGGCAAAATTGGCAAGGGGCCACGTGATTGCCGCGACGCTCCTAATGGAGCGTCAAAATGGGCAAGAATTCAAGGAAGGTTCGGACATTGTTTTAAGAACGGGGAAGCGGGAATTACGTGACAGCGTGGACTTTGTATGAATTAAGCTGTATTTGGGAAGCGTCGACGGAATGGCGGCTCCCTTTGATGCGGCAGTGCCTGAAACGACATTCAGCATTGCTCAGCTACAGGCCCGCTTAAAAAAAATAACAGCGGAAATTCAATAAAGACGGTTTCCGACGGCGTGCTAGAAAACAATGACATCATAAAGGTAACACAATCATATGAACCATCTAAGACCTTGGAGTGTAGAGTTCGTCACGCTAGCGAAAATGGAAGTGGAATTTCAGAGTTAACTATAAATTGGTAGAGACATCCGGAGTAACGAATGTTGTTTTCTTTGCTTCTTTTCGTCAGCCAAAATCCAGAACAGCGGTTGATGGAAGAGAAGTCCCTGTCGCCGCGCTAAAGCACATTGCACCGTCGGTGCGTGGAATTGGGTACACGTGCCTCTTTGTAGCCTTATTGAGATGGCGATAATTGACGCATAACTTCCAGGTGTTGTCCTTTCTTTTTGGTCGTTACGACTGTGAGGCCTAAACAATGGAAAGAATGCTTTACAATGCATTTCGCAAGCATTTTCTTAATCTCATTTTGTTTTACTTTGCACGCTGCACGGACACATGGTAATGTAGCCCGTGAACACTCGCAGCAAAGCCGGCGTTTATGTGACGAAGATTGCGGTGGTCTCATCGAACGCGCGACCACCAAAATAAAATATACATTGGTAAGAAGCTAGCGCGGAGCAGAAGGCATGAGCTCAAGTAAGCTGGAGATCTTAGGCTATCATTTTCCATAGCGGATCTGCACGAGATAAAGTCAAAGACAAGGCTTGAGCAGTTCTGGGGCGATGAAGATTAACCGGTAGCTTCGCGTCTGTAGTCCTGCAAGATCAGCGTAACCAGCGAAATATATAGTGTAAATACTTGCGTGCATGACCCGACGTTGAGATCGAGAAGGCACATGTGAGTGTTTTGAAGTGTAACCATGGTGTTGGGCACCATGGCGGGGTGAGTTAAAAGAACAACGAAATCCGGATATGCGGCGTAATTTCCCTAAGGAAGAGCAGGGAAGGGCCCCATGATGATGTAAGCTCACTTCAGGAGGAAGTCACTGAGCATGTGCTGAAAGCCGAAAGAAGTTGCCGCACTGAAGGCAGGGCTGGTAGGGGGCACCGGAAGGAGCTCGTTGGGACTGTTACAAGCGCAGAATATTTAATTAACAGTCAAAAAGTGCAGGGTGCAGTATCATAACGATAATTTCGAGAAAACGATCAGGGCAATTGTCGATTACAGCGAAGAGGATAGACGGGGTAGCGCGGGCAATAAACATCTGGAGTACAGCGGTTGTTGTGCTGTTGGCAACAGGAATGGGAGGTGATTGCACAAGCGTGACCGTCTTTCTCAGATTGCGGCGGAGGTCAGAGCTCATGACGGATGTCTGGGCGCTTGTGTCTATTAGAGCTATAACTGGTAATCCATCAACAGGAACACTGATTTGGTTTCGAGTAATGAGGGTCAACACAGGCTTTGTATCTGCAGATACGAAACCTGTGTTACAAAACCCATGGGTTTCCAGAGGTCGCGACCTGCGAACGACAGAGATGGCGAGCATCGAGAGTGCGGTGAGCGGGACTGTCCAGCTTGACGCGAGGGCAAGCGATTGTCATGAGCGTATAGGACCAGGTCGAGGGTGTATCACTAGGAAGCAGAGTCGAAATAGAGGAGCAAGTAGGGGAAATACGCCAGACACAAGGGGGAATAGCCCGCAGGGTTGTGCCATCTCGATGACAATGGAGAATGCAGAGTCCAAATCATGATTTTTTTGGGCTTGTAGCGCAGCTCAGAACGAGCAAAAAAGGAAGGTGGAAGGTTATGAGCGGCGCTACAATCCTAAAAAAGTCATGACGTACCAGCTCGCCCAAACTGCCACGATTTTGACCGAATCACGGCATTTTTCTTTGATGTACATTGCGAGGATGTTGGTACGCATGCGCTTGAGGCACTCGGTGATTCCGTTTGCTTGCGGATGACAAGCCTTCGTGAACTGATGATGAGGCGTGCATGACTGGAAGAGACCACCAACAACTTTGGCGGGAGAACTGAGGCAGCGAAATGTGGAACTTGCCACATGCAAGTGGCAAGTTCAGCGCAGGATGGTTTGGAGCGAGCTTACAACAGTCGCCGCTGATGCTCCTGAGCGGTAGTCAGGATAAATGTTTGGTTGAGGAGACAAATACCAGCGACTTCAGCAGCATCGAGATATGTGGCAGGCGTGAAAGCATGCGAAGAAAGTGGGCCGGTCGTATGGCGCTGTCTGTTAAGCCGGATTTATGTAACAAGGTGGCGAGCGCTCACCCAGTGTCGCGAAAGCGATGAAATTCGAGAATGAACTTGTGTTTTCTGAGGGGCGAATATCTGCATTGAATATTTCCTGTCGTACAGTGGACTGAATAAGCGATACTGTAGTTGGGTTGTTGTCGAGCTGCCGCGAATCACGGATGGCTGGAACCATGGGCTCTAATTAAGGACAGAATACATGTGTCATGTTTGGGGCACTGGACGGCCGATAAAGCTTTGGAACATCGTCACAGGAGGAACTATCATGTCATTTTTTGCATGTGAACGAAGTCGTGAGCGATGCGTCGGCTTTTAGCGTGTTCTAATTGCCGACATGTGCTCCTACGGAATGGACTGAATCATTGCACAATTCTTAAAGATAGGCAAATAAATGCTTCATCGGCAATGCCCTTGTCGAAATGGCCGACTTTATTCACAGCCTCTGTCAGCTTTTCGTGCAAAGAGGCAGCATCTCGTGAATATATGAGACGTAAGACTCTGTGTACGTCTGGGCCCGCATCGGAAGCTCTCTTTTCGTTGCGAGCTTACGTCTGTCATGTTTTTCAAATGCGTCACGCAGATTTCCTTTTCAAACCTCCCAGCTGATCGAGTCGACTTCGTACGTATCATACTACATGCGAGCCGTGCCGTGGATGTAGAAGATTACGTTAAAAAGCATAAACGTAGTCTACCATATGGTATGGTTGCTCACGCACATGTTAAGTAAACCAATTTTTAACCGTGATGCCACCTGTGTCGATGAAGTAGCTGGGACACGGGGGTGCGAAAGGACAACTGGTGGTAAAGCCTGAGTTGACGAGTAGCGTCATTGTCTTTTGTGGCCGTCCTGGTGAAACCGACGTGGCGCCCTCTACGGAGATTCAATGCCTCGTCGTGCCGAGCCTACTCCATAGCTCGACCAAATATTTCTATATAATTGAGCCATTCTGGCGTATTTATGAAGACTATCGCAGAAGCTAAGACGCACACAGTTCATAGCTAGCGGTTTTCGCCTTCTGTTCAGCGCCCAGGCAGAAACAGCAAAAATACAATAATATAGAGCTTTCTACTTTTCAGTTTCTCAGGCGAACTCAAATCTTTTATATATATATTAAATTTAGCGTGCGACATTACCTTAAATGAACTTCTGTGTTCGTACTGTGCTTTGTTTAGGCTCTTGTGCGTACTAGAGACCTGTCGAAAAGGTTGTACTGAAATTGGCAGGCACTGAAATAAACAGTAATAAAAAATAGTGGAATGTAAACCGAATAGATAAAATAAAATGTTGTTCCACATTTCGGGCCCAAGTGACAATAAAATGAAAGCAGATAAGATGCACCCCATCTTGAAATTGTTTCTGCGCAAACGTTGAAGTTAGTAACTTTCAGCCATGTCGAATTCGAACCTAACGTTCTTCCTATTGGTGATCCGAGGTAATTTGGCGAAGAGCTACCTGGTCTACTCATGTCTTCCCAATTTGTGTCTTTGAGCAGCTGCTCTTCAGAGTCTCTCATGTCTCAAATGAGTGCTGAGAAAAGAGGAGGTTTTGCGTGTGCGCATCATCGGTATTGCCGGGGATGCCTAAGGTTTCTTCTCGTTTATTCGCGTTAACACTCCACGGAGGTTTGGTTAAGAAGCAGACAACAAAATAAATATGGAAAGGAATCCAGTCCTAAACAGTATTTTTTAAACGAATATACTTTGTAATAAATAAAGTAGAAGTAATAAACTTAGGTAAATGTAGGTCTAATCACCGTTAAATTAACATATATTCCAATCTAAACGCAGAAAGTCAGAATGAATTCATATAGAAGCAAGAGTGTGTAACATGTGACCGCAGGGAATCATCATTTCGTCAGTACGCCAATGATATGATTTGTCCTAACTGTTTTGTTGCACCTTCTGCAGCAACTAAAAGTAACTTTGCAAAGTATTCAGATAACATATCTAATATTTTCGTTTTCATTAAAGACAATCGCTATTTATGCAAGTATTCTCGGGCACCGCACGTCATGTTCTTTGTTCACAGGCATTATTCCCGAATCATTTTCCCATTTAAAGTCGACCGTTGCTTCAAATGCGCAATAAGCTCATAGATTCTGTGTGCATATCTCTCTATAAATTAGTTTCATATTTAGTATCTGAAGAAGGCCTCCCGCGACGTCTTCTTAATGTATTTATCTAAATTGCTAAAAAAAGAGCCTTTCATATTGCTTACCCTTAAAATGACTAAGGAGGAACGTGATGGTCATTTTTTAGAGGGGAAGTGTGCATGGCGTAAAACATATTGGCAGTGCCTAAGAAATCAAACTGGTATTTTTTTGTGTTTGCTATTCTGGTACGACCAAAAACTATTAGCTGTTTAAAGAAGGTCCGCCTGCTGTGTCGTGTTTTTCACACGCTTCTATATACATTAATAATTATCAGCTTTTACCTTTTCGAGAATACTTTAGGCAGAAGTGAGCGTAAAGTAGATTAGGAATTGATTGAAATGAATTTAAATATGCTGCAATTGATATAAAAGAGATTTTTCTCTATGTGAAACTATTGAGAACATTGTTCTAGTCTAGTTTCTCTGAGACCTTAGTCCCGGTAAACATCACGATTCCTCACAAAATTTAGTTCCAGAAATGCTGCAGACAAACTAAACCATATTCGAAATTAAAAATAATAACCAAATAACACTTTTCTCTAGTCTATAGAGCTGATTCGCAAACACGGTTTTCGTTAAGCAATTTACCTATTTATTGTGGATAGACACTGCGATTCACTTTTTTTTACTAAAGAATTGTGAATATGACCGTTTCATTAAATAAAAATGAGGATATCCACCATAACAAGCAGCCCTACAGTTAGTGAGTTTAGAAATGTCCACCGTCTGCAAAAGAAGCCTACTTAAGGGGAACCAATATCTCGAGGGCTCGTACCTAATACACTATACCATGAAATTAGTTGTTCGCCTCGGCAGTCAGTGTATCATATACGATCACGTATGTTTACCTACACTAAAGAATATATTTTTACGTGCTTTAGTAACAAATTTCTAAATTTGTTCAGCCTGCTTTTCAAGACAATGGATTATATCGAAAAATATTTCTAATAAAACATCAAGCTTACCATTCTCCAGCTCAGCAATTCAATGTGTTGAAACGGCATCTATTAAGACAGTTCTAGCGGACGGCCATTATACATCATACAGAACACTGAAATATGCCCCTAGGTTTACCGAACCACTTCTTTTTAGCCATGTAACATTTTCACGTAAGCTATTAAATCAAAATTTCCCGCACGAGTTGCGCTAACATATGTTCAAAGAACTACAATATCCTTTCTGATGCCTTGTTATAGGTTTGTAACCGTTTTTCTTAATGCTTTTGAAGCTTACTATATTTAGTGATTCTTTTAAAACATCATTATGTCCTAAATCAAAGTATTCTTTTGTGTAGGCGATAAGTTTCAGGTTTCACCATTATATGCAACGCGTTTCGTCAAAACCTGTTGGGAGGTCGTTCATCGAAAGTATGTATATGCACCTTCCGTACAATTCCATGTGAATATCCAAGTTGGCCCAAATCTAAATCTTCATATACATAAGCTTCATTCGCAAGAGCCAGCAAATTGTAATTTCATCTTACAAAATGGGTAGAGCAAATCATATGTTTCCCGTTGTTGCTGAGTTCACTGTGTAACGACGGAACAATTTACAGCACGGGCGAAAGTGAAATCGCCGCTGCTCTTGTTGGTTATAAATAATGGTGACGAAGGGCTTTATTCTGTAAGCCACAACATCAAAATGCCGTTCATTTCGTTCATTGAAATAAGAATATTCGCACCAAGCATGTAGTTTAAATTGGATAAATGGCGGCAAGATAACACTTTCTGTGTTGCTATGTGTTTGAGCTGTCACACTGCAGAGAGCGAGAGCAGCGCCTTCATTGTCCTCTTTTTTTCTTCACTGTCGCGTGAATTCTGGCTAGGCAGTGGTTACATGTGTATCACGTGTTCGCTGACAGTTGCGTCAGTGGTCATCTCCGTGGTGAGAACCCAGTTTGAGTTGACGGCATAACTTAGCTATCAACTGTAAAGACCTGTGAATTTGTAGCAACCGAAGAACTTGCACGAATAGGTAGGTTTTACTGCGCGTTTGAGTATTTTGACTACATATATTGATCAGTCTGTTGAAAGGAATTTTCTACCGAAGTTTTAGTTTTTCCTGCAGTTGTTTTCACTTACGCAGATGTCGCCCCCGCTGTTGCCGAGGCGTGTCGTTGAAGCACAGCTGGTTGTAGCGAGGATATCGGTGCTGCTTAAGCTGTGCAGTTTCTTTTTGAACAAAAGTAACCGCTGTAAATTTTTACACAAAATATAACAAGACTCACGACGGTGGCTGACTGGGCCCTTCAAATTGAAGTTTACTTCACCTGCAGCTATCCGCCTAAAATTATGCGATATACTGATACTCCTCATGATACCGTTTTTCAATAATATCTTCCATTTAGTTGGCAGTAAGTGACATTAAAAGACGTCATAGTTGTTGAGCTGCGGCCCAAAACACCCGGAAGACACGTATTCGGCGCCTACAGTGACTTAATATCGTTAATTCTTGACGTCAACAGTATTGGATTGCCTCCTCTCATTAGCACAAAAAATAAATGAGGATTTGATTTTTACGCTCTGAACAGCTGCACTAGTTCAACTGCGTCATATTTTTGGCATATTGCGACGGTGAATTTCTGGCGCATGCTATAGGTGCAAAATGTTTGAATTCTACCAAAATGTACTGCGATGTAATAGGCTGAACTCCTCGGAACAGATTGGCGCAGATGACACGATGATTATTTTCCCAGTTGTCCCGAAACTTTCTGATAGCTTTAGAAACCACGTGAGATAAACAATTTAAAACACGCCCAATGTGACTGTGTGGTCACATAAAAATTGGTAGATATATGCTAAGATAATGCAAAGAATCACTCACAGAACAAAATGTCTGTTGACAGGCTAGTATGAGTAATAGGTCTTCCGTTCGCTACAAGAAAACCTCATTTGTTCACTCGTGAGTCGAAAATGAAGAAAGCGCTTCTTCATAGCCTGCGCGGGCTGGTGATGCAAATATAACTAAATTGGGCCGCTTTCAGAAATTGCTTTGAATGTTCATGAAAGCTTCCAAGTAACGTACACACGAATAAATGCTTACCCAGGCATCGGAAAAGCTGTAATTTATTCAGTTTTAGTACAGCAATTTTACCTTGAAATGAAGGCTGAACACTTACAATTTATCTCCTATAAATGTGCCGATTCGCGTTGCTATAACTAAGTCAGCGAACTAAAGAAAAGTTGCAGCATAGCTAGTCTCTCCTGACGGTGTCACTTAAGCGACATAGAAGTAAACTGAAAGTCACAGTTCCACATCATTATATCAGAAAATCTCTACTCCAAGAAATTCAGTATGGCACGTACGACATGTACAGCAGTGTGATTAACGTTCCAATAAGTTGTTTTGCAGAGGCAGTGATATACTGTGTAAAAATGACGATCCCTTGTCTTTACTGACAAAATCCTAAAACGTCTCTGTTAATTATATCTTAGGGTCAACGAGGCCATGAAAAATTTTGAAGAATTTGCTAAGGCCTTCAACTGTTCAACCGGCACCCCTATGCATCCACTTAAAAATCAAACCTGCTCTTTATGGTGAAGAACAACCCGGCGACTTCAGCATGAAACAACTTTTTGAAAAGTAATGCAAATAAATACTATCGATGTGCAAAGCTTATGGCTTAATGAGTTTTTTGCGTCTTCTTCGCACCTAGGCACCAATGCACTAGAATTCTAGTCATGCACATTACGTGGAAAAATCCCTACTTGAATAGATTAATGGGGTAGTTACGCTCACGCATCCTTAGAGAATGATCTACGCGTGAGGGCAGTTAGATAAGCTTTTTGATATACTTGTGCTTATCAACACCAGTTTTGTTGTTTACTATATAGTAAAACAATGACAGCTTAAGGAATTGACCTCTTTCAGAGAGCCCAGCGATTTGACTACATCTCATGAGCTTCTTCGGAAATCATACATGCACGTCCCAAATCGAGCTACGCGCTTCTGAACCCGCTCCAACATATCAATATACTTGATCGCAGAAGGATCGCACTGGCGGCAGGTGAACTCCAAGATTGGGCGTACATTCCTCAATTACAGATTTTCTTGTAATCTTAAAGGTGCTCGTCTGAAGTTACGCCGAATGAGGTTCAGTACCCGGATTGCCCTTGCTGTCGTGTATTCAACCTTAACTCTGCAGGACAAAGTGTTTGTTGAAAGAGCGCCGAAATATTTATAGTTTCTATTTTGCTAAGTTCTCCGGTAAAAATGTGTACTTAGCGCTAGCATATGCACAAACATTTAACATTTTAGTTACCAGTTCCTATGACGTCAATACGTGCTCACCACTACATTCGCACCAACCCACAGCAAATTCAATTTCACAAAATACAGTACTTATCCAGTGAACAAAACTCTTCGATGATCACGCCACTAAAGCACAGGACGTAGCAAAGTAAGGTGCTTGTTCAGAACAAAGCACTAACAAAGAGCGGATGTAGATAAGCAATCGCCACTGCCGGCTTTTGCTTTCTTACGTCTCTTGTTCGCTGGCGCTTTGTGTTAAAGACGGATCTAGAGTATACTTGCAAAGTTTTCACATCTTTTGGACTAAGGTACGCTGTATCACCAAATTTAAGCTAGCGGCGGACGAAGCAACACTATAAGCGCTGTGATTCTCGACAAAGGCTATGTGCTGTAATATCGACGTAAGCAAATAAGACGTTGCCTCCTCAAAATGTTACTGGTCACTGATAACTAGGCGAGTAATATCAGATATATAAGTAGCACAACATACCTATCATAAGTACATAAGTACCCTTGAAAGAGAACATGAGAATAGCGAATGCGGTTGAATGAGGTGACAACGCATGCGTAATATGGAAGGCTTGCCTCGGCTCCCATTTGCGCATGTTAATATTTCTCGAACTTTCACTTTTCTTGACATTATTATTTGTACACTTCCATAAAATAAAACCACAGCAACAAAAGGTATAGCAAATACCAAACTTCACGAGAAAAACTAAATATTTGGTCCACAAATCTCAATACTACAAAGGTCACAGACAGTTATGAAACAATATATCGCCCATGCGGGAATTTGACCTCTTTTATGTACTGTACTAGAATGCATATATTGTCTTACATACACGTACATTGTATACACACCATGTAATTTCAGCGGACAACACCTTAGATGAAATTTTACCTCGGCAGCTCTCGAAATTGTATAGATTTTAGGAGATAGAAATGCCCATTTTTTTAACAGTTGGTGATCGGCCACGGCCCCAACAACTTCTTGGAACTTTTCAGTTTCCTGTAAAGCTTTGTCGTTTCGAACACCAAATGGTATATTGGATAAAGGCATTTGCGCAAATTGAACATGTTTAACGTCCTCATCCATGTTTGACTTTGATTCGTGAGTCCTTGAATAGTGGTCAAAGTAATAAAGAAACTATTTTTGAAGGAAGTGCACCACTTGTGCACTGTTTGTGCACAACTTCATCAAAAATAGTACATATTAATGAAATTTGAGAAACAGTTTCTAATTGTTGGTATTTTTGGTGATTTCAGCAACGCCTTCTACTGCTTAAATTACAATATTTTTTTGCAAAATTAGAGCACTGTGGCATACGTCGGGACGCCATCAATCTGATTAAATCATATCTGGGTTCGCGCTCTCGATACGCGATCAGAAATAATTGCTCTTTACAGATTCTGATAATTTCGAATGGCGTCCCTCAGGGCAGCATTTTGGGGCAACTCCAGTTCAATCTATATAGAAATGATATCCCATACATCAATACCTATGCAAATTACATTATATATGCAGACGACATCAGCCTATTCTTCTCTTCCAATGATGCACAACCCTTAGCTGATTCCGCAAACCGCGCGGTTTCATCACTTCCCACATGGTCATTTGCTAATTCCCTAAGAACAAACAAATAATAAACGAAAGTTATACTCTTTTCCCTAAAAGAATCAAGTATTTTAGGCGGCCCGTATCGGGCGAAGAATATAGTGCGACCTGAAGGAACTGAATAGCGTTTTTCATAGGATACCATACCTATGTCATATCTGCTTCTCTACATGATTAAGGTAGAAAAGTTGCTTCAATCTAGACAATGTTGACGCCAATCGACGCCTAAAGTTGCACGGATTACGCCGATACCATGTTTTCAACGGTGGTTGGACATTTTCCTCATCGTTCGAGGATTTTCTGTGCGACCTCTCACCGGCAGAGGCTTGGCGGGCGAGCTCAGCGCGGCTCCGCACGCTCAAGCCACGATGGTTACGTCCACGCAAATTACCGTTGAGTGGGAGGATATCTCTCCCGACGAAGTCAGTGAAAGCGCTGGGTGTACCACGGCATTATACAAGTGCAAACCCATCAGCCAGGACCCGCTCGGACAGGGCCGCCGAGTCACCGACACGCCACGTGGCGGGAATAAAAGCGAGGCTCCGGCGAGTGTTAAGACACGGCTAACCACTGCTTCGATATTGCATCGACTACCGAAAGAGCATGTTCGAGTCATAATTCGTCCCCGTGGAGGACTGGACATCAAGAAGATAGGCCACCTCAGAGTTGCCCAGGTACTCGCTACCGCCGCTAAACTTACGCAGGCGGATACGGCAAGGGATATATGTCCGAACATGGTGCAAAACATATCGGTGGCAAGCACACCATCAAAGCGCATTGCCATGGCCTGCGACGTTGTGAAAGTGATACTTATTGAACGAGCAAGTTAGATGTTCGTGCATGTATCGCAGCCCCTGAAAACTCATGCAAGGGAGTTATTCGCGGCATTGATCCAACCATCGATCGAGAGGACCTAAAACGCCTCATCATTCAACGCAAGAAGCCAAGCGCCCTCGAGGTGAGAAGAATTAAGAACGCAAGCACGGTAGTCATCCTGTTTGATGGACTCAAAGTCCCGGATTACGTAAAGTACGGTCGAAGTTTGGTCAAATTCTCACTCTATCGCAGACAAAGGGACGTTTGCTATGCGTATGGAAGGCTTGGTCACAGCGCTGACGTTTGCCCAACCCCTGAAAATGCAATCTGCTGCGGCTTTGGTGCGAGCAACCCGAACGATAAGCACGAATGTGCACCGCAGTGCTCCCTCTGCGGAGGCCCTCATCCCACGGCTGACAGAACCTGCAAGCAAAGGTTTCAAATTCCGTTTGTAATTAGACAACGGAGAAGAGAACGGCGCAACCGCGAACAACCGAACCAACCAACTAACTGGGTGGCCAACTCCTCTCAAGCCGGCCCTCAGCAGCTCGCACAAATCCAGGAGCCGTTCACTAGACCCCGGCGGCGCGAATGGCGGCTACTAGGACCGTGTTTCTTATAAGGGTCGCTCGATGGAACTCTCACCTTCCAGGGGCCGCAAAGCCCCCAGGACCCGCTCCTGCTCCAGGGGCCACTCTTGTTCCAGGGGACCAGGAGTTCTGATCTAGGAGCCTGCTGACCGTTGTACCAGACGGGCCGACTGGGCCAAGGACTCAACGAAAAAGGTAACGGGTGTCAGTCACCAGAGCACAATATAATAGCACAATTGAAAAGGGAAAACGCTTCGTTAAAATACGCAATGGAGCAGCTCACAGCAGAAATTGCAGAACTCAAAAAGGCCAGCAAGCCAGAGACAGTTCAACCCATTCAGGCCCCTGCGCTAGGAACGCCCAGGGAGATCCCAGTAGCGGAACCGACCACCAATGGTCTACCCAAAAAGAGGGAGTTGACAGTTCATGCCTCAGACAAGAGCGCGAGTGTTTGTAAAATGAAAAAAAAAAAACTATAGATAAAATTGATGAATCCCTCGAAAAAGTTCAAATTGTAATTGACAAACTCGCGGAGGCGGTCAGAGCAGTAGGGGTCGGAGAGATAATCTGGAGCGCCATGTTTCGGCAACGGCTCCAATTACGTCGTTGGACAAACTGAATAATACCGACACTGAAAGGTCGACAGCGGCTGCACTCCGCAGCATGTTATAATACAAGCTAACTACTAGGTCTCAGCATGGCTTCAAATCACAGGGTGATTAATGTCTGGCAGTGGAACTGCAGGGGATTCCATCGTAAAAGGAATGTCCTCCAACCGTTCATTTGCCTCCACCCGGAAAAGCCACATGTGATCGTATTACAAGAAACGCTCACGGATACGGTCACCCTACCGGGCTATAAATTGCATACCCAATATGGTGATGGGAAGAGGGGCATCAGCACATTAGCCACCGACAAATGTGAGTTCATAGCCCAAGATCTCAATCTGGAATCTAATAAGGTTGAACACTCGCTCGGTCGCTCGATCCCCAGCGGACAGTTCAAGACAATTATATTTATACTTAACATATACAGCACACCCAACGACCTCAGGCAAAGATTCGCGGCAATTATCGACAGGGCTACTAGCAAGGCCAAGACATTCCCACTCCTGGTGGCCGGAGACTTCAATGCTCCGCATCAAGCATGGGAGTACCAACAAGCTAACCGCAAGGGCGTTGACCTATGGTCAACTACAGTCAAAAATAACCTCTCGCTTATAACAGATCCGGCTTTTCCGACCAGGATCGGCAACTCCTGCTCTAGGGATACCACACCTGACCTCTTTTTGATACGGAATGTAGAGTTGGCCTCTTGGTCCAACCTCCAAGTGGACCTTGGCAGGGATCACAATATCCTGGCCACCTCTGTCAACGTGAGGAGCGGGGACCTCAAAGAGTTCACTACTACAGATTGGGATTACTTTCGCAAGATTAGGGAAGAGCGAGCACAAACGCATGACTCAGCATTTAGCCCAGAGCAGTGGGCTGAGCAGTTAAAAGAGGATATCAATGCGGCAACAAAGAAAGTTCAGACTGAACTGGAGGTGGGCAGGATTGATAGCCGCCTCGCTCATCTTCTAGAAGTTAAAACGTCACTGTTGAACAGATGGAAAGTACAGAATCGCAACCGAAGGCTCCGAAAAAAAAGATCGCGGAGCTCAACGAAACTATAGAAGATCACTGCCAAACCTTGAGCAGAGAATAGTGCGATGAGTTCTGCAATTCCATGGATGGCAGGGTGAGAGTTGGAGCTAAATGAAACCTACTCAAGCATCTGCTCGATGATACCAATACCAAGTCAGACCGAAGACAAGTGATAGCGAAGGTTATACACGAGGCATCACAATCAGAGACAGAATCAGAGAGCAACGCTAATTCATTGTACTGCCGCAGATGTTTTGGCCTTGTGGAGCTACTGTGGATTACTTGCTTAACTGTACGAATTCATAGATCAAGAATTGTGAAATATGCAGTTGTGACCTGCGACGACACATGAATCCGTTTAGATAACAAGCGACACATGCTTACTTGTTATTAAATTTAAAGAACGCGTTCGACGCAGTGTAATATTTTGCTCTGATGCCAAAGTTGAGAAATTAGGGCACTAAGGAAACTCTTGGCAAATCAGTTAGAGGCTTTTTGGTACCGGTAACACCCAATGTACTTCCATATGGATCCTGTACAGTGGTTGTTTCATCAAGTGTTATAACGGGCTCATATTACGCCCGTCTTTGTGACTTGTTTGAAAAGTGATGTTGCAGATGCTATGAACTCCAGCACAAGATTATGTCAAGATATCTTTTGCTTGGCATGTGGATTTGTGATATAGAACAGGGTTCCGCCGCTTCAGGAATATCATACTCCCCCTGTACAGCAGTGCAAAACGCAAGAGTGTAAACATTGAAAACTGTGTTCGTGTTTCTTAGGCTTCATACAACGGTTATTAAATTAACCACTCGATAACTTCAAAAAGGCAACGTATTTGGACGCGAGGCGACGTACTATAATTTTACAGCGGGAAACGGTAAAAACTACGTCAGAGTTAGGCATTAGACGCCCTCAAGGTGCAATAACACGCCGACCAAAAATGAAAAGTTTGCAGAATAGCTTGAGACTGCCCTGTTTCGGAATGAATGTTTCCGAATGAACACAGCCCGTGGATGACGACGACAACGACGACGACGAATAATAATAATAATATGCAACGCGCTTAAGGTACCTGTCGGACAAAGACTACGACATCCTTCAGGCTATGAGGTGGAGTTGGTGTCATCGATAAAGAACACTCAACGCAATGTGGGTGAAAAACTAATGAAAACTGCGTAAATAGAACTCAACTCAGGGAAATCAATTAGGTCGGTTTTCGGTATTGCGTTGTTGCGAACTCATAAGCAGCAACATTATACTCAGAAGTATGACGCACCAGCACTAAACTCAGCAACATACTACAGTGTCATACTCAGTGCTAAACATGGCTCTCACATTTACACGTCTTCAGAATTGCTTAGGCGCCCCCACAGTTTGGCATGTACCCTTAATGGTAAATCTGTAGTTTTACAGATGGCTGGTACCTTGTGATAGGAAAGCAATGTGCGCCAAGTGAAGATAAACGCGAGAACAGACGCTAGAGATTTACCTACCTATATTAGCAGCCATATGAATAAATCCGCAAAAGAAAACTAGGGCATCTAAAATTCATTCGGCATTACTTTCGTCCTGCGCCACACACACAGAGTTACTCGACGATGATCTTGGCGTTACACTTCATATTTGTCTGGCGTATCCACATAGATGCGGAGGCTTTCAAGTCGGTTCTCTCTGGTGAATATTATAGTGATCAAAAATTACGCATGGGCTGCCTAAACGTGCGTGACTCTTGTCAGTATAAAAAAAAGTTATTGTGACCAGAAGCAACCTACCCCATGCATTCGCACAAGAACGTGGGCCTTTGAGCAACACTAACATCTTTCATTCAGCAAGACAATTCTTAAGCGACCTGACTTCCGTCATTTTGTCTCCTTAGAGATATCACTCCCTTTTGTCGCTTATACAGGGCGTTTCACGTAACTTGAACAAAGGAGTTGAAAGAAAGTGGTTAACCGTAACTGAATGAAACGAACGACATGTGGTTTGTCGTCATGCGGCGCTGTTTAGGGTACCTCATTATATTGTGCTTAATCAGTTAATTAACTAAGATCAATTATGCAATATTTGAAATATTCACTTTAGGGCCATGTGCGTTTCATTACGTTATGGAAGGCATTCGAAAACAACCGTTCCAATTTTTTCTGGCAACGTACGTGCTGCGTGGCAATTTTTTACTGCGTTTAAAAAAATCCCGCGAAATGTGAAATAAAATCGCGCGAAGTAGTGCTCAAGCGCTACCTTATTCCGGCAATCACAACCGCGCTTCGAGCGAAAGAACCGTGCTCGCGGACCATGGCGAAGTGAGCGACCGTGCCTCCAGGCATCCGCTTCACAGTGCGTCAGCATCTTTGACGGTGGCATACGAAAAGGAAGCACCGTCGTCCGTGATAAGGGATAGGCTCGACGCACGGTTGAGCGCACAGCAATACGATAGCGCATGAGCGCAGTTACGAAATGTGTATGAATCGAAGAGAAGCCGCCATTAAAGTTTTACATAAAATTTGTGATATTAAGATAGGCCTATTCTTCGGCCTTGAGGTGCAGGTGGTGTTCTGACGCAATCGACAGCTTGGGCGTGCGCTTTCTAGCAACAATAACTTTTCGCCAATGCCGCGCTCTTAAAACTTCTGCGGTATGGTTTGTCCGCGACGACAGAACATCGTAGACGGCGCTATCGGTTCACTTGAAGTGCGATGCTGCAGCACCCGAAAGCCACGGACTCCGATTCCTCGACACGTTTGGGCACGTCTATTTCGCGCCCGGAGGGGTGGCCGCCGTGACGTAGCAGCAGCCGCGGTGGGCAACTGTTGCCAATTGTCACTGTGCAGCCGTAGTACAGCCTGCGTGCTTCTGCTACACACGCCAATCTTCTGATAAGGCTCCTTTTCCGGTCTCGCAGAGCTATAATTTTTTTTGGGCTGTCCTGCAGCCAAGCCTGTTGGGCGAAGTCTTAGACAACCATCCCCTTTTAGCGAAAATAAACCCGTCGGGTAAACTCCTCAACGAAATCAGAATTTTTGGACGCCATATTACTCAAGCGTACTGTTTCGTGAACGCTGACAGGGTCTGCAAGTTTCTTTTGTCTGCCATGAATGGAGCCATGTATGCGGTAGGTGTACACAGTAAATTAATTGGATTCTTGTTCCTGCGCATGTGCTTGTCACGTCTGTCGATGTGTAGGTCTCGTGTAATGCAATGTTGCCACACGCGTGTGTGGTTCCTGGATTCTGCTTACGGTGCGGCTGTCCGCAGCTGCGGACAGTATGTTTCTACTGCCACCTTCCCGCTGGTATATTGTCATGTGCAGCTTTGACTGAAGTACCTACGCAAGTTGGGTGAGTACAACAACATGCTATCCTTCATCGCGAATGTAATAAACGAGTTATCTAACGCATATGAGAAGCGAAAGCGATGTTCTTCATACGCAATACAAGGGCTCACTAGCTATGCTGTTGCGCTGTTGCGCACGAGGTCGCGGGTTCAGTTACCCATAGTGGCGACTGCATTTGTGTAGAGGCGGAATGCACGAAATGTTCATGTACCTATATTTATAGGTTAAAGAATCAAAGTTTGTTAAAGAAACACAGTTTGTGAAATTTCATCCGGAGCCATGCACCACTGCTAGACTTAGCTATATTTTGGGTGTGTTTAGCAACAAATATTTCTATTCATCGACCAATGCTATGTTTTACTATATAGATGAACTTCCGGCATCATACATAGTGGTAAGAGATCTAAATGCATGTTACATTTGGTGGAGAGACTCTCGTTGCGATGCGAGAGGTCGCCTAATGCAAAACTTTCCCTTTTCCTCAGGAGCATTCATACTTCATAAAAAAGAGCCAACGTACTACAGTGTAGCGCATAACACATACTCCTCCATAGATTCAATCCCTTCAGCCACAGCGGACACGTTTCTGGATGCGACTTATTTCCGCCATTCTGTGCAGTGGTTGCAACGAATAGACAGTGAACATTAAGCTTTGCGTGAATTGAACATTCTGCTTTCTTAAGGTACACCAATTCTACTTCCGAGGGAACTGTATCGCTTCAGACGACCGAAGCACTACCACCAGTACCTTGTTTGAAGAAGAAGAAGAAGAAACTTTATTAAAGAATAGTCCGGCAGTTTTTGCTGTGGCGGCCTCAGGTGGCGGCTCGAAGTCCTTGGACTCGGGCGGCATCTTCGGCTTGCCGGACTGCCCAGAGCTGGTCTGCCAGCTCTGAACCTTTGAGAGCCACCTCCCAGCGGCGGCGACGCCTACGGAGAAGGTCCCCGGCGGCTCCCGCATTCTGGGCGGCGTCGGGAAAAAGCGAGCTCGAGCCTTCCCGTACTGTGGCAACGGCCGCGATTATGGACGCGTCGGGAACGGAGCTGGTTTGATTACGGTTGTTGCCGGCACATTCCCAGAGCGTGTGTCGCAGCGTTGCTCTCTGTCCGCAAGTTTTACACGCGTCTGTTGGATATAAACGTGGATAGCAGTGGTGTAAGATAGCGGTTAGGTGTGTGTCTGGAGCAAGCGTAAAGTTGCGGCCTCGTTCCTTTCCAATCTATCGTGCGGTGGCGGGAATGTGCGTCTTTCGAGTCTGTAGAGTTGGGTGACGTCTCTGAACGTGGTTAGGCGAACGTCCCACACCCAGTGTGTTTCCTGTTGCTGCATTTTACTTGTAGTGTCTCGATCCGGCAGATCCGATGCCCCGCTCTCGAGGGCGGAGGCGGCGGCCACATAGTCAGCGGCGGCTCGGCGTGTGAGACCTCGAGCCGTGCCGTGGGCCGCCTCATTGCCCGCGAGCGGAACATCGGTGTGTGCCGGTGTCCAGAGGGGGAAGACCATAGAATTTTGGGGTTGCGAGGGCGATGACGAGTCGCCGTCGTCAGAAATTTGGAGTATGCGGGCCGCTTCCCGCGAGACACCACCGCGCGCGAAGCCGCGGATTGCCGCCTGTGGGTTGCTGATCACGCTCGCAGCGTTCGGCATCGGGACGAGTGCTAGGGCTATCGCGGCTTCTTCGGCTGCCTCCGTGTGTCCCTTGGTCACCGTGGCGCTCGCGAAACATTTGCCCCTGCGGTCTACAACCGCGATCGCGTGTGCGCTTCCCGCTCTTCCATATCGCGCAGCGTCTACGTTCACCGCCTCGTTCCTGTTACCAAACTTCTTCTGAAGGTCGCTTGCTCGTTTGTTGCGTCTCCCGGCGTGGTGCGTCGGGAGACGCACCACGCCTTGTTTGACGGGACCACCTTGTTGGCCGGGACGTTTGAAGATGGGTGTTTCGGTAGCAATCGCGAAAGATTATTTCTTTCCTTGTTGTAATGCTTGCACCCAATCATTCACCTGGGCATGCATTTCGAGCAGGTGAGTGAGTGAGTGAAATAACTTTAATAGGTCCAAAGAAGAATAAGGGGACACCCCGCGCCACCCGGCTAGTCCCACGTAGGGACCGCCAAGCCGAGCTTGACGGCCCGATCGCGGGCACTCTGGACGGCCAGGGTTTGGTCGTTCAGTTCGATTCTCGCTGAAGGAGGAGCCGATGGCTTCGCACTCCCACAACACATGGTCCAATGTTGCCGTTAGTCCACAGGCAGGGCAGATACCTTTCAGAGTATATTGCATGAAGAACCGCAAGGTTAGGATACGCGCGTGCTTGTAAAAGTCGAAGGGTCACCGCCCGCGCCCTGCATAAGGCGGGGTGATGGTGTACTGAGCGTACAATAAATGAATATGTAATTACTATGTAATTATCGTGGGTCACTACGAAATGCGCACATTCATTCTTCCACCTTGACTTGCTTTCTATAGGGAGTCTTCAGCACTTTGGCATAAAATTATGTAAATTACACAGATTTATTGACAGACGATCGTAATTCGTGACTGAAGGTATTAAGCATAGTGTCGAGTAGACTAATATCGTACCGTAAGTTGTCCCTTCTCAAGCGTCCCTTTGGCCGCGACCACTTCCAAATTATGTTAAGAATAATAAAACAAATCTTCTCTTTTTATGCTGGGAAGGTATTGATTCGTTTAATATGGACGATGCTGTAGCGTATATAACGGGCTTTATAATTGAAGCCGCCACATAATGCACCCGTGAAAATGACAGACTGGAAAATAAACGTCGTATCTCGCGGTCGAATGAAGAATGTAAAAAAAAAAACACGGAAAAACCAAACAATGTTTGCATACACCTTCGCGACTGTCCAACCGTCGAAAACTAGGCTAACTTTAAACAAATAATGTCGCAGAGAGGGTTCGGAGGAGTACATCTCCGGTATAAATTTTTACACGGAAGTGACGCAAGTCTCGAGAGTGGTAACTATATTATTAGACCGGCAGACACATCCCCTACCCATTGTAAGTAGCCAAGGTGATATCCTGAAAGATATCCAAGCTCGTTACGCCACGGGGTGGGGGGAGGCGAAAAAAAGGAAACTGAACGAAATTTTTCTAATTCCTGGGTATGAATGAATCCGGCAAGCAAAAGCTATCAGCTGCAATCCATTAATGACAAGAGCGCTGGTTCACGTCTTGGTAGCTGTCGCATGCCTCTGGCGGAAAGCAAAGTCTTTTTGTTGTAACCAGCCACCCTTTGCGGTGTGGCCAATGATGACCATCACCTGAGGCCTTGATATCGCCAACCAAAGCATAACGCCATCTTTAATACCGCGAAATGCCTGTATATCAGGAAAGCTGGCTGCTGCTCATCTAAACTACAATCGAAACTTGCTTGTTTTGTTCTTAAGGTCGTGCTTGGCAAGGACTGTCGAGCGACTTTATTTACAGTAAACATTCAAGATAAGTGTCTTAGCTCAACTTCCAGAATATCAAGCTGTTGCAATGATTGTCAAGCGTAAGCACAGCGCAATAGTTTAATATAGACTAACACGTAGTTGCCTAGTATACATTAATGAATCCTGACAGTTTCTCTGTTTTCGAATCCCCGTAACCAGCCTGAAACATTCAGCATAAAAAACAGTGCTAGTGACCTACCAGAAATATGACAGCACTGAGCCCATACATTCATGTTCCATCTAGTTCGCCATCCACAGGCATGTATAGTAAAAATATAATGGTCAGCATGATAATAGTAAACGTACTCATTGCTAGAAAAATGTTCGCTTTGGTTTTTCAGGGCATTGTTGTAGGCTCATTTAACTACCACCGAAGTGTGCTAAGTACTACTAATGTTTTTTTTAGTCTGCCCACTGCCGATATGCACTCAGGAAAATTCAACATTGGTAACATTTTCGCAGCGTTTGTGGAAAGAACGAAACCTCTGAATATTGGTATGCAGCGCTTGCGCATGAACGCGACAGCCTTGCAACGAGAAAGACGAAGTTGCCAAGAAGCGCTGCATGAGCTGCGAATCGGCTCGACTGCTTGGCACTTCTGTATACATTGTGTAAATGCATTGTTACATTGCGTACGCGTAATTCTCGTGTGCAGTTTGCGGCAACATTATATACAGCGACTCTCCTTTTTCTTTTCGCATTTCTTCTAAGTAATGCACTGCGACACTGGAGTGCCACATAGCGTAAGGAGTGACAGGCTGCAAGCGAAATCTTATATTCGGACAAGGACGACATGTCGCGTTCATCGGCGTTTGCAACGTTGTTCATCGTTAACGTAGTTCATCGGCGTCTACATGCGTAGTAATTTGCTGCTTTCTTGACTACATGTTCTGTCTTCACAATTGAACAGCGGGTTTAACGTGACTACTACCGGAAATTGTAGATAAAAATTGAGGGAATAATGAAGAGACTAAAGACAAGGTGTCCTTGTGGCGCAACATTTTTTTGCAGGACGAGCCCTAGCTTACTGATTACGCTGAAGGAACTACTCTGCCATGAGCATGACTGTGCAGGCTCTCCGCTGACTCTATGTATGCCGTATACCGCCTTTCATTAGCCGAAAACAGCGAACAGCGCAAATTGAAGCCTTTTACAGTAAGCCGCCCACAGCCGCAAATGTAGGAGAGACAGGAGGTTCCCGTCCGAACCGCAAGCACGGGAAGGGCAAACTATAAACACGGTGTTTCAGTGAACACTTTAAAAAATCTTAAGAGGTTGTCTGTGGCAGATAGCACAATCTTAGTTGATGAGCTGGTCTACTTGAAGACGCCGACATTACTTTCACAAAAAATTAAAATTCATAATAGAATAATACATAGAAATTCATTAATTACCTTTTTAACGAATTACCTTAGGGCCCATACAGCAAGTTACTAATTCTAATGGTGGAGTTCGCAAGGCCGATCCACTTGGAACAATTTCCAAGATGGTTTGGAGCGGGCTAACAGCAGTCGTCGCTGATGCTCCGAGGTGTAGTCAGGAGAAATGTTTGGTTCAGGAGACAAATACCAGGGACTTCGGCAGCGTCGAGAGGTGTGGCCGGTGCGGAACCTCGTGAAGTAAGTGGGCAGGTCGCCTGGCGCTCTCCGTTCAGCCGGGTTAATGTAACAGGGGGGCGAGCACTGACCAAGTGCCACGAAAGCGATGAAATTCGACAATGAACTAGTGTTTTCAGAGGTGGGTGTATCTAAATTGAATATCTCCTGTCGTACGGCGGACTGAATAAGCGATGCTGTAGTCTGGTTGTTGTCGAGCTGCCAAGAATCACGGATGAGTGGAGCCATGGGCTCTAATTAAAGACGGAATACAGGTGTCATGTTCTGCGCACATGACGGCCGACGAAACTTTGGAGCATTGTCACAGGAGGAACTGTCAGATTTGTTTTGACGTGATTTGACGTGATTGAAGTCATGAGCGATTCGTCGGCGTTTAGCTAATTGTCGACATGCGCTCCTACAGAAAAGACTGAATCGTTGCACAATTGTTACGAAAAGGCAAGTAAATGCTTCATCGGCAATGCCCTTGTCGAAATGGCCGACTATATTCACTGTCGCAGTCAGCTTTTTGTGCAAAAAGCCAGCACTTCGTAAATATATTAGACATAAGACTCTGTGTTCGTCTGGGCCAGCACCGGAAGCTGTCATTTCTTTGCGAGCTTACGCCTGCTAAGTTTTTCGAATGCGTAGCGCAGATTTCCTTTTCAAACCTTCCAGCTTCGATTTGTGCGTATCATACTACATGCGAGTCATGCCGTGGAGGTAGAACATTGCGTTGAAAAGCATAAACGTTGTCTACCACCTATTATGCTTGCTCACGCACATGCTAGGTGAACCAATCTTTAACATCGACGCCATCTGTGCGGATGAAATCACTGGGACACCAGGGTGCGAAAGAAAAGCTGGTGTTGAAGCCTGAGCTGACGAGTAGCGTCATTGTCCTTCGTGGCCATTCTGGTGAAACCGACGTGGCCCCACTACGGAGATCCAGCGCCGCGTCGCACCGAGCCTACTCCTAAGGTCCACCAAATATTTCTGTGTATTCGAGCCATCTTGGCGTATTTATGAAGACTATCGCAGAAGGCAAGGCGCACACAGTTCATAGGTTCGCCTTATGTTCGTCGCCCCGGCAGAAACAACTAAAATATAATATTATAGAGCATTCTATGTTTCAGTTTCGGAAGCGAACTCATACCCTGTATATATATTCACTGTAGCGTGCGACATTCCCTTAAATGCCGTTCGGTGTTCATACTATGTTTTGGATATGCCCTTGTGTATACTATAGACCTGTCGAAAAGGCTGCACGCAAATTGGCAGGCACTGAAATAAACAGCAATATACAAATTTGCAATGTAGACAGAATAGGTAAAATAAAATATTGTTCCAAATTCGGGCCCAAGCAAAATTAAGACGAAAGTAGACAGGATGCACCCCATCTTGGAATTGTTTCTCCGAAAAATTACAAGTTAGTAACTTTCAGTCATGTCAAATTCGAACTTAACATGTTTCGTACTAGTGATCCCAGTTAATTTGTCGAAGGACTACGTGTTCTAGTCATGTCTTTTTTGTGTCTTTGAGCAGTCACTCTTCAGTCTCTCATGTCTCAAATGATTGCTGAGGAAAGAGGAGGTTTTGCTTGTTCAGATCGTCGGTCTTGCCGGGGATGTCTAAGTTTTCATTGTCGTTTATTAGAGTTAACACTCCACGAAGGTTTGGTTAAGAAGCAGACAACAAAATATATATGGAGAGCAATCCAGTCCTAAAACGCTTTTAAAACGACTATATTTTGTAATAAATTAATAAAAATAATAAACTTCGGAAAATCTAGGCCTAATCACTGTAAAGGTAACATATATCCCGATCTAAACGCAGAAAGCCAGAATGAATCCATATAGAAGCAAGAGAGTGTAACATGTGACCGCACAGAATCATCGTTTCATCAATACGCCAATGATATGATTTGTCCTAACTGTTTTGTTGCACCTTCTGAAGCTACTAAAAGTAACTTTGGAAAGTGTTCAGATAACATACGTAATATTTTCGTTTTCTTTAAAAACAATCGCTATGTGTGCAAATGTCATGTAAAACCCCATAAATTAATTTTTAATTTAACTCCTACGGGGACGGTAGAGTATCCGTCTCCAGTGCAAGAGGACCGTGATTCAAATACCGGTGCCGCGCAATTCTCCACCGGAAAATACAAAAAAAAAACCGTGTGTTGAGAAAATTGCACAAACAGGCCTGGAGTGCGGCCTGATCCCGGTGACCAGAACCGGTAACGCACTCTCTCACCAGAGCAGGATTGGCCACCCTGGTGCAGTACTTGGCCACAACCTCCTATATGAATACAACAATCGAACCCCGGCCCTCAGTCCCCAGCAGCCGCGAAGCAACTGACCACGGCGGCGGTCAGATCTGTGACGCTGCAGAGGGTGCTAAGAATACCTGGCTCCGGACAGGCCGCCATTGGAATCTGAACCTGGCAACGTTTAACGTTAGAACGCTATCTAGTGAGGCGAGTCTAGCAGTGTTATTGGAGGAATTAGAGGGTAGTAAATGGGATATAATAGGGCTCAGTCAGGTTAGGAGGACAAAAGAAGCATATACAGTGCTAAAAAGCGGGCAGGTACTGTGTTACCGGGGCTTACCGGAGAGACGAGAACTAGGAGTCGGATTCCTGATTAATAAGGAAATAGCTGGTAACATACAGGAATTCTATAGCATTAACGAGAGGGTGGCATGTCTTGTTGTGAAACTTAATAAGAGGTACAAAATGAAGGTTGTACAGGTCTACGCTCCTACATCTAGTCATGATGACCAGGAAGTCGAAAGCTTTTATGAAGACGTAGAATCGGCGATGGGTAAAGTCAAAACAAAATACACTATACTGATGGGCGACTTCAATGCCAGGGTAGGCAAGAAGCAGGCTGGAGACAAGTCAGTGGGGGAATATGGCATAGGCTCTAGGAATAGCAGAGGAGAATTATTAGTAGAGTTTGCAGAACAGAATAATATGCGGATAATGAATACCTTTTTCCGCAAGCGGGTTAGTCGAAAGTGGACGTGGAGGAGCCCGAATGGTGAGACTAGAAATGAAATCGACTTCATACTCTGCGCGAACCCTGGCATCATTCAAGATGTAGACGTGCTCGGCAAGGTACGCTGCAGTGACCACAGGATGGTAAGAACTCGAATTAGCCTAGACTTGAGGAGGGAACGAAAGAAACTGGTACACAAAAAGCCACTCAATGAGTTAGCGGTAAGAGGGAAACTAGAGGAATTCCGGATCAAACTACAGAACAGGTATTCGGCTTTAACTCAGGAAGAGGACCTTAGTGTTGAAGCAATGAACGACAATCTCATGGGCATCATTAAGGAGTGCGCAATAGAAGTCGGTGGTAACGCCGTTAGACAGGAAACCAGTAAGCTATCTCAGGAGACGATAGATCTGATCAAGAAACGCCAATGTATGAAAGCCTCTAATCCTACAGCTAGAATAGAACTGGCAGAACTTTCTAAGTTAATCAACAAGCGTAAGACAGCGGACATCAGGAACTATGATATGGATAGAATTGAACAGGCTCTCAGGAACGGAGGAAGCCTAAAAACAGTGAAGAAGAAACTAGGAATAGGCAAGAATCAGATGTGTGCGTTAAGAGACAAAGCCGGCAATATCGTTACTAATATGGATGAGATAGTTCAAGTGGCTGAGGAGTTCTATAGAGATTTATACAGTACCAGTGGCACCCACGACGATAGTGGAAGAGAGAATAGCCTAGAGGAATTCGAAATACCACAGGTAACGCCAGAAGAAGTAAAGAAAGCCTTAGGAGCTATGCAAAGGGGGAAGGCAGCTGGGGAGGATCAGGTAACAGCAGATTTGTTGAAGGATGGTGGTCAGATTGTTCTAGAGAAACTGGCCACCCTGTATACGCAATGCCTCATAACCTCGAGCGTACCGGAATCTTGGAAGAACGCTATTATAATCCTAATCCATAAGAAAGGGGACGCCGAAGACTTGAAAAATTATAGACCGATCAGCTTACTGTCCGTTGCCTACAAAGTATTTACTAAGGTAATCGCAAATAGAATCAGGAACACCTTAGACTTCTGTCAACCAAAGGACCAGGCAGGATTCCGTAAAGGCTACTCAACAATAGACCATATTCACACTATCAATCAAGTGATAGAGAAATGTGCAGAATATAACCAACCCTTATATATAGCTTTCATTGATTACGAGAAAGCGTTTGATTCAGTCGAAACCTCAGCAGTCATGGAGGCATTACGGAATCAGGGTGTAGATGAGCCATATGTAAAAATACTGGAAGATATCTATAGCGGCTCCACAGCCACCGTAGTCCTCCACAAAGAAAGCAACAAAATCCCTATAAAGAAAGGCGTCAGACAGGGAGATACGATATCTCCAATGCTATTCACAGCATGTTTACAGGAGGTATTCAGAGGCCTGGATGGGAAGAATTGGGGATAAAAGTTGATGGAGAATACCTTAGCAACTTGCGATTCGCTGATGATATTGCCTTGCTTAGTAACTCAGGAGACCAATTGCAATGCATGCTCACTGACCTGGAGAGGCAAAGCAGAAAGGTGGGTCTGAAAATTATTCTGCAGAAAACTAAAGTATTGTTTAACAGTCTCGGAAGAGAACAGCAGTTTACGATAGGTAGCGAAGCACTGGAAGTGGTAAGGGAATACATCTACTTAGGGCAGGTAGTGACCACGGATCCGGATCATGAGACTGAAATAACCAGAAGAATAAGAATGGGTTGGGATGCGTTTGGCAGGAATTTTCAAATCATGAACAGCAGGTTGCCACTATCCCTCAAAAGGAAAGTGTACAACAGCTGTGTGTTACCAGTACTCACATATGGGGCAGAAACCTGGAGGCTTACGAAAAGGGTTCTGCTGAAATTGAGGACGACGCAACGAGCTATGGAAAGAAGAATGATGGGTGTAACGTTAAGGGATAAGAAAAGAGCAGATTGGGTGAGGCAACAAACGCGGGTAAACGACATCTTAGTTGAAATCAAGAAAAAGAAATGGGCATGGGCCGGACATGTAAGGAGGAGGGAAGATAACCGATGGTCACTAAGAGTTACGGACTGGATTCCAAGGGAAGGGAAGCGTAGCAGGGGGCGGCAGAAAGTTAGGTGGGCGGATGACATTAAGACGTTTGCAGGGATAACATGGCCACAATTAGTACATGACCGGGGTAGTTGGAGAAGTATGGGAGAGGCCTTTGCCCTGCAGTGGGCGTAACTAGGCTGATGATGATGATGATGATGATGATGATGTGTGCAAGTATTCTCGTGCACCGCACGTCATCCCCTTTGTTCACAGGGATTATCTCCGATTCATTTTCCCATTGAAAATTGGCCATAGCTTAAAACGTGCAAAAAGTTCTTAGCTTCTGTATGCATATCTCGCTATTGTTTGGTTTCATATTTAGTATCTGAAGAAGGCTTTCCAAGAAATCTTAATTTATTTATCTTAAACATTAAAGAAGAGCCTTTCGTAATTCTTACCCTTAGAATGTCTGAGACAAGAGGGAAATTGAGCGTTATTTTTCAGAGGGGAGTGCGAGCTGCGTAAAGGATATTGACAGTGGCGAAGGAATCAAACTGTTATTTTTTTTGTTGCTGTTCTGGTGCGAACAAAAACTGTTTGCTGTTTAAAGGAGGTCCGCCTGCTGTGTCGTGATTGAAACGAATTCAGGAGTGCTGCATGCCATATAAAGAAAGTTTTTTCCATGTCGAACTATTGAGAACATTGTTGTCGTCTCGCTTGTTTGACACCTTATTATGAGCAAAACATCTCAATTCCTCACGAAATTTTGTTCCAGAAATGCTGCAGACACACCAAATCATATTCTAAATTATAAATAATTACCAAATAGCACTTTTCTCTTCTCTATAGAGCTCATTGGCAAACAGGTTTTTCGTTAAAGAATTTACCTATCCAATGTGGATGGCCACAGTGATCTACTTTCTTTTTACTGAACAATTGTGAATATGACCCTTTCATTGAATAAAAATGAGGATTTCCACCACAACAAGCGGCACTACAATTACTGGCTGTGGAAATGTCCATCGCCTGCAAAAGAAGCCTACTTAAGGGGAACCGATATATCGAGGGCTGGTACGTAATACACGTATACCATGGAGTCAGTTTGTTCGGGTCGGCAGTCATTGTATCAAATACGATCAGGTTGGTTTTCCTACACTGAAGAATATATTTCTACCAGCTTTAGGAACAAACTTGTTATTTTGTTCATCCTGACTTTCAAGAAGGATTGATTATTGCGGAAAAATAATGCCAATAAAACATCAAGCTTACATCTCTCCAGCTCAGCAATAAAAAAAAATATATTTTCTGAAACGGCATCTATTAAGACGGTTCTAACGGACAACAGTAATATATTACACACGACCCTGAAATATTTTAGTAAACCCCTTCTTTTTAGTCATGTAACTTTTGACGTAAGCTATTACATCAAAATTTTCCGCACGATATGCGCTTACATATGTTCAAAGAACTACGATATCCTTTCTGATGCCGAGTTATAGGTTGTAACTCTCGTTCATTAATGCTTTTCGAGCTTACCATATTCTGTCATTTCTTTTAACACAGTATTATGTCGTAAATCAAAGTCTTGTTTTCTGCAGGCGATAAGTTTCAGGTTTCACGATTATATGCTAAGCGTTTCATCAAAACCAGGTCAGAGATTGTTTATCGAAAGCATGTATGATATGCATCTCCCGTACAATTCAATGCGAATATCCAATTTGGCCGAGATTTATGTTTTCATACGCATACCGAGCAAATTGCATTTGATCTCACAAAATGCGTACAGCAAGATTATATGTCTCCCGTTGTTTCTGAGTTAACTGTTTAACCACTAAACAATTAACAACGCGGGCGAAAGTGAATTCCCCGCTACTCTTGTTAACTTGAAATATCAAGATAATGGTGACTAAGCGCTTTATTCTGTAAGCCGCAACATTAAATACCGCGAATTTCGTTCATTGAAATAAAAGGATTCGCACCAAGCATGTACTTTAAATTGTTTCGTCAACGGCGGCTAGTCAACGCTTTCTGTGTTGCGATGTGTTTGAGCTGTCAGCCACACACTGCATGGCGAGCGAGAGCATCGCCCTTGTTGTCCTCTGTTTTTCTTCGCGGTCCCGTGAATGTTGACTAGGTAGTGTTTAGATGTGCGTTATGGGTTCGCAGACATTTGCGTCGGCGATCATTTCCGTGGTGTGAACCCAGTTTGTGTTGAGGGCATAACTTTAGCTACCAACTGAAAAGACCTGCCACTTTGTAGCAATCTCAGAAGTTCCACGAGTAGGTAGGCTTTGCTGCGCGTTTGTGTATTCTGACTACATGTGTTAATCAGCATTTTGAAGGGAATGTTCGACTGAAGTCTTCGTTTTTCCTGCAGTTGTTTTCGGGCTCTCTCTTTCACTACGTCACCGCCCAGGCAGTTGGCAGCACTGTGTATACGCGTTTCCACTTACCCGGATGTCGCCACCGCTGTTTGCGAGCCGTCTCTTTGAAGCACAGCACGTTCTAGTGGTGCTATCGCTGCTGCTTAAGCTGTGTAGTTTCTTTATGAACAAATGGTAACCTCTGTAAATTTTTACACACAATATAACAAGACTCACGATGGCGGCTCTCTGTGCACATCAAATTGAAGATTACTTCATCTGCAGCTATCCGCTTAAAATTATGCGATACATTGATACCCCTGATAACCGTTTTTCACTAGTATCTTCCGTTTAGTTGACAGTCAGTGGCATCAAAAGACATCATAGTTGTTGAGCCACTACCCAAAACACCCAGATGCCACTTATTCGGCGTCTACACTCCCGTATTATTGTTAATTCTTGATGTTAACTGTATTGAAGCGCCTCCTCTCATTAATAATAATAAAAAAAAACACGCGGATGTGATTTTTACGCTCTGAATAGCTGCATTAGTGCAACTGCAGTCATATTTTTGGCATATTGGAAAGGTGACTTTCTGGCGCATGCTATAGGTGCAAAATGTTTGAATTCTACTAAAATGTACTGCGATTTAATAGGCAGAACTCGGAGCAGATTGGCGCAGATGACACAATGATTACTTTCCCAGTTGTCCCATTAACTTTATGATAGCTTTAGAGACCAAGTAGCAGAGTAGAGCGCAATAGCTCCGGTCGACCTCTCTGTCTTTCCTATCAATAAATTCCATTCTAAGTCTAACTAGAGACCAAGTGACACCAACAATTCAAAACATGCCCAGTGTGACTACGTGGTCACATCAACAAAATTGGCAGGTATGTGCTAGGATAATGTAAACAATCATTCTCAGAACAAAATGTGTGTTAACAGGCTAGTCTGAGTAATTGGTCTTCATTTCGCTACAAGAAAGTCTCATATTGTTCACTGGTGAGTCGAAAATGAGGAAAATGCTGCTTCATAGCCTGCGTGGGCTGGTAATGTAAAAATAACTAAATTAGACCGTTTTCAGAGATTGCTTTGACTGTTCATGAAACCTTCCAAGTAACGTACAAACGAAGAAATGCTTAACCTGGCATCAAAAAAAGTTGTGATTTTTTCGTTTATAGTACAGCGATATTGTTTTAAAACGGAGTCTTGACACGTACGATTTATCTGCTGTAAATGTGCTGATTGGAGTTACTATAACTCAGTCAGCAAACTAAAGAAAAGTTGCAGCAGAGCGAGTTTTTCCTGGCATTATCGCTTAAGTGACATACAAATGAATATATAATTACAGTTCCACATCATTATATCAACAAAGCTCTATTCTGAGAAATCTGATACGGTACCTATGACATGTACAGCAGCGTGATTACCATTTCATTTAGTTGTTTCCTAGGGACAGTTATATCGTGTGTAAAAATGACGATTCCTTGTGTTTACTGACAAAATCATAAAACGTCTCTGTTATTTATTTTTTAGGGTCAACATGGCCATGAAAAATTTTGAAGAATTTGCTAGGGCCTTCAACTGTTCACATGGCTCCCCTTTGTATCCGCCCAGAAATGAAACCTGCTCTTTATGGTGAAGAAGAACCAGACGACTACAGCATGAAACTGTTTTTAAAAGTTGAATAAATAAATACTATCAATGTACAAAGCTTATGGCTTAATGACTTCTGGCGCCTTCTTGGCACCTTGGCACCAATTCGCTAGAATTTCAGTCATGCACAGTACGTGAAAAAATGCATACTGGAATAGATGAATGCGGTAGTTACCCTCAAGCATCCTTATAGAATGGTATATGCGTGAGGACGAGTCGGTGAGCTATTTGAAAAATTTGTGCTTATGAACACCAGTTTTGTTGTTTAGTATACAGTAAAACTATCACAGCTTTACGAATTCACTTCTTTCAGAAAACAAGGGCCAGCCGAGCAATTTGACTACATCTGATGAACTTCGGAAATCATAGACGCACGTCACAAACCGAGCTACGCGATTCTGAACCTGCTCAAACATATCAAAATACTTGATTGCAGAATGATTGCATTGGTGGCAGTTGAACTCCAAGCTTTGGCGCACATTTCTCATATGCAGATTTTATTGTAATTTTAAAGGTGCTCCCTGAAGTTACGCCGATGAAGGTTCAGTACTCGGCTTGCCCTTCCTGCCCTGTATCCACCTTAGCTTTGAAGGACAAACTATTCGTTGGAAGAGCGTCGAGATATTTATAGTTTCTATTTTGCTCAATACTCTGGTAAAAATGTGTAATGATCGCTAGCATATGCACAAACATTTAACATTTCATTTACCAGTCACTATGACGTCACTAACTGCTAATCCACAGCAAATCAAATTGCACAATATGCAGTGCTTATCCAGTCAACAAAACTTTTTGATGATCACGTCACAAAAGCACAAGAATATTTGAGAGTCCTAGTAGCAAAGTAAGGTTCTTGCTCAGAAGAAAGCGCTAACAAAGAGGGGATGTAGATAAGCAATCTCCAGTGCCAGTTTTTCTTTCTTACGTCTTTTGTTCACTGGTGCTTTGTTTTAAAGACGGATCTAGAGTACAGTTGCAGAGTTTTCACATCTTTTGAGCTCAGGTTCGCTGTATCACCGAAGGTAAGGAAGTGGTTGGCGAAGCAACTCTACAGTCGCTGTGATTCTGGACAAAGGTTATGTACTGTAATATGGACGTAAGCAAATAAGACTATCCTCCTCAAAATGTTACTATCTACTGATTACTGGGCAACAAGCATCAGATATATGATAAGTAGCACAAAACACCTATCGTATGTACATAAGTACCCGCGGAGGAGAACATGAGAATAGCGCACGCTGAAAAATGAGGTGACAACGCACGCGTAATATTCAGGGCCTGCCATCGGCTCCCATTGCGGCAAGATCTTTTTTCGCGAACTTTCATTTTCTTTATGTTATTATTGGTACACTTTAATTAAAACAAAACCATAGCAACAATATGTATAGGAAATGCCCAACGTGACAAGAAAAACCAAATACTTATTACACAAATTGTACAAAAAAAAGCTGAATACTACAAAGGGCACAGACAGTTTTGAAACAATATATCGTTCAAGCGGGAAATTGACCCATATTTAAGTCTGTACTAAAATGCATATATGTCTTACATACACGTACATTGTGTACACACCGTATAATTACAACGGACATTGTGCTTTTTGAAGGACAGAATGTGCCCCCGTGCGTCCGAAACAGGGCAGCGCTACACCCTTGCTCCCTGTACAGGAAACAAGTGGATTTGTGTCACCAGCGCAACAGACTTGGACACAGAGGAGATGTATGTGCCAACCCCGACAAGATTTGTGTGGGATATGGAACACGAAATCCCGATAAAGACCATAGGTGCCAACCTAAATGTCAATTATGCGTAGAAGACCATCCGACCGCAGACAAGGCGTACAAACCCAAATTATACAAGCCCTTCATCGTTAAATAGAGACGATGGCACAAACTGCAACGAGAACGACAAGGAGAACATGAAGACGCTACCTCAAGAGAAGACAGGGCAGTCTCGTGGAACGCCTGGCCTTCCAAATGCCAGGGAACGACGCTCCAGGTCGAGAACAAGGCCTCTATTCACCAACAGATCCTTATGCCACTCCAGATCCAGGACACCGGGGACACGACCCGGATCCAGATCCAAATGCAGAACTAGGTCATCCTCTTCAGCAAACAAGACAACCACGGTGAGCAGGGCAGACGGGGTCAATGGCGTGCGCCCAGGGGCTGGCGTGCTGGCTGTCAATAATAACGAGATAAATCAACTAATACAAGAGAACGCGCAGTTCAGGATTTTGCCAGCACGTATGAGCGATGAAAAAAAATTATCAAGGAAGAAAAAAACCAAATAAATCAGCTAACTCCCGCTCTACATGCGAGTCCGAAAAAGCCATCTAAATTCCCGGACAATAAGATGGACGAAGGGGATGACCCCCCCTCCACACAAATACAAGGCCCAAGCCAAATGATAAACACGATAACAGAGTGGTAGATAAAGCATTAGCTGATATTCAAAAGGCTCCAGTAGAGATACAAAAATCAAGTGCAAAACGAGACGAAATGGTGAACCAAATAGCCAAGGTCATTATGCAGCAATTATGAGTACATTAAACATCCTAGAGGCAAACCTGTCACCAGGTAATAGACTCTCCTCAGTTGGATCAGAAGCACCGGAATCCTCACCCACTTCACAACCACATAATTATCAGATCAGCTTCACTCCCAGCTTCCGTCTCCCTTCTATGGTCGCACCCGAAATGAGGCGCGCTAAAAAAGGGTTCAGGATATGGCAATGCAATTGTAGAAGTTACGAAAACAAAAAGTTCCTTTGGGGTAGTATTTGAAAGACAAGGAAATACCGGACTCATAATTCTGTAGGAAACACACGGGAATGCAGAGCTAGCAGGATACAGATCTTTCGGCTATGCCGAAGGGGAGACCAGGGAATTAACCACGCTGGTAAAAAGAAACATAACGTGCGTGCAAAACAACACAGGCATAACGAACATTGACAACATTATATTGAAACTCATCCCGCAAAAGAAGAGAGGACGTTTATTCTCAACATTTATAGCAACCCCGCGCTAGAGAAACATAAATTCAAGAACCTATTGCAGAAAACACTCAAGCTTGCTGGAGAAAATCCGGTAGTTATAGGAAGAATCTTTAATGCCCCACACACCACGTGGGGATATTTATATACCAGACCAAAAGGAAGGGGCTTATGGAACGATTCGCAAGAATTAGGCCTCACAATCGTCACATACCCCGCCACTCCAACCAGAGTAAGCACGGCGCTGAACAGGGACACAACCCCAGCCCTAACCTTTACCAAGAATAATGAAAAGGCGACGTGGCACAACACACTGGAAGATTTGGGGAAAGACCAACGCATACTGGATTTACGTGTCAGACAAGGACCGAATAGATCCAAGGAACGACAGATCAAATTAGTAGACTGGGAGCTATTTCGTAGAACGCGAGAGACGACACAGCAACGATCCATCGCAGACATAGAACAATGGACTAAGGAGCTCAGCGATGACGTCAAAGCTTCCACAAAAATACCACCACCTGAATCTTACTTGGAGAAATGCGAGAACGGACTTCTCCACATGTGGGAAGCTAAGCGGGGCCAGAAGCATATAGAAGCGCTCCCAAACAAAAATTGAACAAGGCGCTAAGCAGTTGACCAAACAACTGGATGGGCTATTAAGCACCGTCCAATAGCCCATCCATGGATGGGCTATTAAGCACCGGCCAAACCTGGCACATGCTCAGGTTCCTGCTTGACCATGAGAATACAAGAAAAACCACATCCAATCCATTAATAAGTGAATACACGCATATGAGGGCACAGAATAGGAATTTGTGAATGAATTAGAGCATAAATAGTTAACACAGGCACCCCCTTGCAGCTATCCTTGCTACAACGGGAGTAAAAACGCAAAATTAGACGACGAACTCACGGAAGCAGAAATCAGCCAAATAAGCCACAGGCCCGGACGGTATAACAAACAAAACTCTCAGGAACCTCGATGATGAGTCGATTGCCGAACTAACAGAATACATAAACGAGTGTCGGGTAAAGGGAGCAGTACCAACTCAATGGAAGAAAGCGACGACAACGCTCATTCCACAACCTCATAAGAAGCTTGATATCGACAACCTGAGACCAATCTCCCTAACATCCTGCGTCAGAAAAAAATATTGAACACGAAATTTTAAACAGATTTGATAACTCCTTAGAGGATAATAACATATACCCAGATACAATGATAGGATGTTGCAAAAAGCTTTCGGCAGGAGATGCGATGCTTCAAATTAAGCATCAGATAATCGATTATAAAACGCATTCTGCAAGGGCTATCTTGGGCCTTGATCTTAAAAAGGCTTTTGATAATGACAACCACGCAACCATATTGGAAAACATCGAACGAATAGGACTAGGGCAACGCACGTATAACAACATCAAGAGCATCCTATCATATAGGAAAGCAGTCATCTCCGTCGGAGGGCTGACGTCTACAGAGATCGACATAAGGAGGCGGGGCGGCACACCGCAAGGCGCTGTAACCTCCCCGATGCTGTTTAATCTCGTCTTGGTGGGACTCCCCGAAAAATTAAATTACATAGAGTCCCTGAATCACACAATCTACGCGGACGATATTAATATCTGGACCTGTGGTGGCAGCGTCGGATCAACAGAACAACGACTCTAGACTGTAATTACAGCAGTAGAGGAATACCTCATAGGAACAGGCCTCACATGCTCTGCAGAGAAATCTTAACTTCTTTTGTACCGTCCCGCACTTCGGGGCAGGCCTGCCAAGGGATACGACAGAAACGAGGCTGATGAGGAAAGCAAGCTACACACCAAGAACGGGCGAAATATCCTAAATAGTCAACCAACTCAAGGTGCTGGGTCTAGTAATCAAGAAAAAAGCACATATGGGAAAACCATAAAGAAGTTAGACACAAAGGTAACAAACACCATGAGATTAATCAAACGAATTACTAACAAGCATCAGGGTATGAAAGAAGAAAGTATCATACGGCTGATACGATCATTCGTAATCAGTCACATCACATACATAGCAGCCTTCCACAGTTGGTTTGCAACTGAAAAGACTAAAACTAACAACCTGATAAAAAGGCATAGAGACTAGTACTTGGGATTCCCATCAGTACGAGCACATATCTCTTGCTAAAGTTAGTACTCCAGAACACACTGGACGAACTCAAAGAAGCACAACAAACATCTCAGGCAGAACGACTAACCAAATCCAAAACGGGACGGCATGTGGTAAGCAAAGTAGGAATGAATTACGAGAATCTATACGGGGAAGAGAGGACGATAACGAGAGAAATTCGTGACAAACTCCTAGTGCCAAATATACCCAAGAACATGCATCCCGGTAGCAACGAGGCCAGACGCAAGAGCAGAGCAGAGAAAATGATCGAATCTTTGGGTCAGACGACAGAGCAACATTCGTAAACGGGGCTGAATACCCATCCAGGAATAGCTACGTAGCAGTAATCGTAGATCGCACCCATAAACCCCTAATAAACGTATCAATTATTACCATACATTCCGAGACAGCAGAGGAGGTAGCCATTGCACCAGTATTGGTCTCCACGAATGCTCAGTACATCATTAGCGTCTCTCAAGCCACCATTAGAAATTATGCAAAAGGTAGAATCAATCCTGAGGCATGGCACATCATCAGAGTCACTGAAGCATAATTCACCTACACAGAGAAGACCGGCAGGCAATTGCTCTGTTTCCCAGCGCATACGACGCCAGGCATTCCCGCAATCAACCTCAACGAGTTAGCACAGAGCGAAGCTAGAGGTCTTCCTCGCCGAGCTGAGCAAAGAGTGGCTTCCATTGGTCAGGAGAACGTGGATGAGGAGGTCTGGAGAGAAAAAGATAGATTAACAAGATTTAGCGATATTACCAAATTTTATCAACATCAGAGGCGAGTATTACCACCGCATTAGACTAAAATGAACAGAGCTGAGTCCGTTACTTGGAGGTGGTTACAAACTTATACGAGTCCCACGCAACTGAAAACTTTCTACCCCGATATATGCGAGAGCGATATGGGCAAGCTATGCAAGTCTGTTAGAGCCACCCTTCAACACATGCTGTGGGGATAGGAAATATATAAAGACGAAATGGCAGTCTCTCCAGAAAATCTACGGGCGCGGTGGTCGGCCGCGCTGCTCACATCAGAGCTCCAAGACCAACTTTGGGCCGTCCAGCGTGCCACGGAGGCAGCACGGGAGCAGCAGCTCCCAGCGGCCATCTAGGTGGCCCCGGGCTCGGGCCTCCCAATCGCCGGATTCGAAATAAAATTATCACAACACAGTAGCTCTCTAAGGCTTTCGCTTTAATAAGAGCATGAACCGATGGCAGGAAATGGATAAAAGAAGACAAGGAAGGAAAGAGGGCGATGACCACCAGATGGAGCACGGAAGAGGGAGCACAGAGGAAAGCCCATTTCGTCAGCAAGTTCGACGCTGCCGCTGGACATCAATGACGCAGGGCTGCAGACCATGCTGGTGACGAAATTTGCGTCAGATATATCTAATGATTTATTTATTTATTTCATCACCTTCAATGCCCGAAGGCGTTACAGAAGGGAGTGGGGAAAAAATACATAATTGTTGTGATTGTTGGCGACTAGTATATACAGTAATAATTGTAGACAGTGGATTTAAATGTGGAAACACTTGAAAAGGCGATGGCGGAGGGGGGCAGGTGGTTCCATTCCCTTGATATCTTTGGTAAGAATGAATCGAAAAATAAGTTAGCACGTCAAAGAGGGATTTCAACTTTATCACGGTGATTAGTAGGACGAGACAAATTTTGAATGGCTCATTAAGAAGTTCATTTCACAGATGTGGATGATGTAAAATATTATGAAATAAGAATAAACGAAACACTTTTCTGCGCAGAGAAATGTTAGAAAGTTTCAAAATGTGTTTCATCGATGGTACAATTGAAAAGCGGCAATAATTCGAGGAATAAAACCCGAAGTACGATTTTGTACTGATTCTAAACGATTCTTAAGAAATTCTTTACTGTGATCCCACAAAGCGCATGCTTATTCAAGCTTACACCTTGGAAGTGTTTTTGATAATGTGAATTTAAGATACGATGTAGCCCTTGAAATGTTGCGGCTTAAGAAACCTAACGTGCGATCAGCATTATTAACAACAGAGTTAACATGGGTTCGCAAGAGTTAACATCAATATCGTGTCATGTAGGGATACCCGCAGGTCTATCCTTCAAGAGGTTACTTTACTTTGTGGTAGTGGATAGGAGCGTACAGAACTTTAAAAGCTAAGACTGGTTACGTTGCTAAAGAATTCTTTTTTTTGGTTTAGCCATTCTGATTTCGTTGTTTTTGAATCTTGTGTATGTGCCGCAAGCTGAATTTGTTCTTTAATTCTGCCTATGCAAGCAATGTATGAGGGAGAGTCATACGCCTGGCAGTGCGAAGCACAGAGTGGTCATAGGCCCACAGCATTTGAAATCTCTACAACAAATTGCAGGCTTCTATGCCCTACAACTCCTCAGGGGCACCTGTACGTGTTGGAAAAAAAATATACCAATCGTGGCATAGTAAGCTGTCTTAAACACTGCCATTCCTCCTGAGATGGACAAAAGAAGTGCCTGGCTACGCCTCTCTGAAGGCCGCGCGTGAGGCTAAATTTAGCTCCAATTGAGTCATATGACAACAGTGCCAACTGCGCATGTGACACTTCCATGATCGATTATTTGTTTCTCTTCTCCACCGAACAGCACCAGCATAAAAAGCATGACATCACTTCACGCATAAGAAAGCGCACTAGAAAGCAAGGTACCACTTGCGGTGAACTTCTGAATCGTGCTCGCTCCTATATTTGTAGTGGACCAGCTATGGTCAAATATTTTCGGCGTGAATTGGCCTCCCTCCGTGTCGGCCGAGTCTCTTCGCGCCGTTTCGAGGTTGCGCTAGTCGAACGCTTTGCAAATATGCAAATTTGTAGGCTTCATAACGCCTGATAACAACAGCTTCATGTTTAATAGTCTACATCTACTGTGGTTACGCGGGCGCTCGCAAAAGCGGCCAATCCAGCTTGGACTGACCAATGTACCAAGCAACGCCTGTCTGAACGCATAGTGATTCAGCTCCTATTGCATGAGTCGTGGAACGACAACGAAGCCATGTGCGCGCGCAACTCACGCATATCCGAGCAATTGTTCCTGGACTCTAAACAACGATATGAAAAGAAGGCGCGTGGGTTGTACAGTTCAAACTATTTAAGCGATAATCCTATACTATTTATTTATTAGATGTGCTTAAGGCAAGCAACCCCGTTCTAATGATATTGAAGATGTTTAATCTAAAAAAAAAAACCATCGAGCGAGTTTATTCACCACATGTTTGAAGACTGTGCGAACTGACCACGTGTATTTCACATCCTGTCTTTCACCTGTGCATGAGTTCAACCGGTGTGTTGGCCTTTGGGCCTGCTGTGCGCAAAGTCTAAGGAGAATACGTTTGCAAAGACGTAGAGCTGTGTGGAGGACAACATTTGAACTAAGTAATAGATAGAAGAAAAAAAATATACTCAGGTAACACAGAATAGTACGGAGTTCTAGTGTGATAGGTCACATATGACGCTAGCAATTTGGCTAAGTTATTCTGTGTCCGAAGCTCAGGGTTTCATGGTTCCGTTGCCTTAGCGGTCAGTAAAGTCAAGCACTAGTGCGAACACTTTTCTCGCCGATCTACTGCAGATTTTTGTATTTAAGTGCCAACTTGTCAAAAGTTTGCGGACGTATAACGGCGGTCACAAATAAATGTCTGCAAGAAATAAGAAAGTACGGGTTTGTTTCACGCTAATAGAAATACTGTACAGAATGGGCGTTGTAATGTGCACTTAATCGATATTGTACAAGGAGGTATCAGATTAGCTGTTTTGGGTAGTATTTAAAAACCTTATTTTTTCTATATGGCGTCAATAAAAATATTGCGGATGTTATCACGTATAAATCGATAATAGTGTTCACTGGAACAATGGCTATAAGGGGCTTTGTTTTCCCTCCAAATAAACAAAAAGCAACATGTATCTTTTAATTATTAAATTTAAAATGCGGTAATTCTTTTTAGATTACAACTATCTCAGAAGTAGACGTCCCGAGATACGGGTGTAGCTTCTCGCACTGGGAAAGAGTGATGGTGCTCTTTCTCGGCGCGTCAGCAGTCTTCAGTACGCGTCTGTGGTCATTATCAGGCAGCCTAATTCATTATACATTCGACATTGTAACGTAGAGAAGCAGGCAATAGACCGACGCTGGTGCTGCCGATGATAATAATGTTAGTTTTACACGAAGACCCCGTGAGTGGGTCTTCGTGTAGCATGAATCAATTCCGACCTTACTGTGTTCATCGACGTGGTTTGAAATGTACTGAGGCCGCAGTATGAAGTCATGGTGAAGTGTGGTTTGATGGAAACGTTTATGAAATAGAGAAAGGGGGGGGGGGAACTTTGCGGCGGTTAATAAGTGCTATATTAGTTTTCATTTAGGTTAGACTTGCGGTACCGTTATAATGAGAAAGAATGTAACGAGTGAAGTCGTTTTTACTAGTTCAAGTGAAATAATAAGATTAACGCTAATGGGATCCAATATTGCAAATGGATATTCATGATTAGAGCATAATAAAGGCTTGTAAAGCTGCTGTTTTAAAGTAGACGGTGCTTTGCGAAAGCTGCGCCATAAGCACCCGTGCATGTGATTAGCATAGGTAATGAAGTACTTCATATTATTGTCCAATTTAGGTCATTGGTAATGGGTACACGAATATAATTATGTGACATCATAAAATCTAAGAGAACGTTGTTAAGATGGCAAGTGCTGGATTAGTATTCGATCCGGATATGTGCATTATTTTACATTCGCTGACGGCAAAAGCCTCATGCACAGTTTGCATGAAATCAATAACTAGCCTAGCCCTGCACCATAAGAGACAGCTAGAAAAGGTAAATACATAGAGCCGGCGTACTCCACACTTCACAAGCACGACAAATCACGAAAAACAACTGTTTCATTCTCTTAAAAACAGCAGATGACAAACCTGAGCAGTGTATTCCCAAAATGTTTTTTATACACTCACATAAGTTCGGCTTAACATTCAGCTAGTAAACACTGGACAAGCAAGAGAAGCCTCAGCGTGAGAACTTGTCTTCGTCGTGGCCCTCACAAATATGTTTGCTTGTTGAAATGTTAGCTCCAGGTTGGGCCTTCCCTTGCTCAGATATGTTACTCATTGAAATGTTCATCTGATTGCACCCTCCTTGACCTGTTCGAACACACAAACCCAGATGTTTTTTTTCGACATGAAAGAGTAAATTGTATTTTGAACGCATTACACACTTCATCGGTTATGCAGTCCGCTACCCTACCACTGTCCGGACTGCCTACTGCCTACACACCATCCCCAGACCACGTCAAAGCGTCGTTTGTGGCTCTAGGACAGGCTGTATCGGTGGTCCCTTTAAAGCCATCGCTAAGCTGACACAACAGCTTCAGCTTATGACTAGTGTGTTCGCATGCGTCAGCGGTTGCGCGGTACTTCGACAGCACACGGAGGCGCAGCCTTGGCCCCTCTGTCATGGACCCGTCCTGCCTAGGAACGCAATCTTCGCTTTCCTTGGCGAGGATACCTTCCCAGGCGCTACTTGACGTCCAGCGCACCTAAGGATGCCATCGATGCTGCCTTCACGGTAGAACCGGCTGCCGTGGCTACCATAATGACTGCACTGTCCATCCACACCATTCATGGATTCTCGAAAGATCGTCATCCTTGGCGATACCACAATTATGACTGGTTGCAGGAAAAAAACTTTACTTTCCCGCCGAGGCATGGGACAACTACGAAGATGTCAAGCAGCGCTCTTGTAATGAATACACTGCAGCTGATAGCTCATGCATGCCGGCTGCCTTATGCCTACTGTGAGTCCGACCAGCACAATTCGGCGCAAGGAGCTCCTGAGGGCGGCTGCTTCGATGCTGCAGTAGGTGGGCGGTGCAGTCCTCCAACCGAGAAGTACAAGTGAAAATTTAGATCCGGCGTGTTCGGACAAGGGAAGCCAGCGTGCGAACGCTTTTTGGAACTTCCGTCAGGTGGCACCACCTCCTGGGGAACTTCTGTTTACAAAAAATAAAGAACGACAGGTTGACGTCCACTAAAACTTCTGAAGTGGCAGTATGAGGCACTAGGTCAATAACTGCATGAGTGCACGCTATCATCCCAACCATTTAAACTTTATGACGCTCCACTGCGAGCTTGTGGGAAAAAACAAGACCAAGCGAATGATCCGTACTTGTGAGACGAGCCGGAAAGCGAAACCATCGTCAAGCCGCCATAACAATGCCAAATCACGGAGGCTATAAGAACGTGAAACTTTGCTTGTTTAAAGGGGCCCTCAGCCACGTTTAATAGAAGTGTAGAAAGACATTTGAAGAGAAAATAGGCTACTTCAAGGATACATTGGCGCAAAGCGTTTTTCAATGCGTTCAGCAGAAGCGGAGGTATTGACACTCAAGCACGTCATCCGCTGTGCTTCCGTTCCTTTTTCAATTACTTGCACTGCGAAGGCAATGGCGGAGTGAGGCTGGAAGGCGAGGAAGAGCTAGGTGGGAAAAATCTCAAACTGTAATAAAGCAGATGTGTCTCGTGTTTCCGATAGGAGCTCGGGGACGGCGACGACTACCCGTGCTGTGACTTGCAAGAGAGCTGCTGCTAGGCTGCTGTTTATCTGCTGCATCACTCCTTTAATTAAATATCATGCCAAACGAATTAAGGTGAGGCACGACTTGAAAGAAATGCAGACAAACCACCCTCGTATCACCATCGGTTCAAGTGTGCTACCCGAGACAATCTAGACAGGCTAAAGAAACGGCTGAGTTCGTAGGTCCCAAGCCCTCTGCGATGCTCTATGTGCGAGCGATTAGGCCATAGTTCACAGAACTGCCGAGGCCGCCAAAGTTGTGCAAAATGCAGTGCTCACGAACCCTCATCTGAAAACTTTGAAAACTCTCTCGGCTGTGCTAACTGGGATGGAGAGCATGCCGCATGCTCGCAGTGGTGCCTGCCACGAAAAAAAAAAAGAAAGAGAAATTATGACACTCAAAGTAAATGAAAACATTTCATACAGGGAAGCACGCACGCGGTTATTGTAACTGGCAAAGAAGTGCTTTGCCGATATGACGTGCCAATGGGCATATACTCAGCGGCTTCCGGCGGCTGTACGGCTCAGACGCAGCGATTCGCCAACGAAGCTCTCCGCCTCCTTTACGGTTGCAGCTAGCGCTGTTCCGCTGCCCGAAAAAGGAGGCTATTGACTTATGAGCTCGTGGCCTAAAAGGTCACATCCGACGCGTCGAGGCCTTAAAGTCAAACACAGCGCTTCACGAGAGGCGATGGACACAACAACCAACCAGACGGCGTCACCAGCGCCTAAGGAGCAGCGCGAATCTCTCGGCCGCTCTAAAAAAGATAAACCCCGCCATACAAGGCCCGTAAAGGACTGTGTAAGCTAAGTTTTTTTTAATTGCACATGGCACAACAATGTTTTTTTAACATGGCCACTCAAACAGTACATAGGAAGGTTAGAGGCCTCTTTCGCACTGTGGATGACGTTAAAGAGCTCCTTCGCAAATTTAGTCCCAAGGTACTGTGTTGAAGAAACACACCTCAAACATACACAACGAAATTTTGTTCCACGGTATGCTTTTTTTTATAGCCACATCACCGGCTGACGTTGTCATGTCATCTTCTTGCTCGAACGTCTTGCTTAAAGAGTTCCCAAGCAGCAAATAACAGCAACTCAGTAGAAAGAAAAGTTGTTAGGGCCATGCGCACGCGATTAATAAATTCCTGGTCATTTAGAAGCTCAGAGTTAATCTTCCAGAGTGCCCACTGTGGTCGAAAGTAAGTTACAGATTTCTCGCCAATTTCGCGATAACCATAGAATGATCAGAGGCAGAAACTGGGATGGGAATGCAGGACAGTCCTCAGAGGTTCTAATGGTTCTTGCAGCCAATTCCAACAGCTACCTTTCGGTCTTTACAATTTTGAGCGTGCATATATATTTTTGTGTTCAGTGCAAAAACGTTGCAGAATCAATAATGGATAAGAGCTCATTTAGACAGCGCACCGGTTTCTCACGGTAGCGCTTGTGCCAGAATAGACACAGGTGCTACGAGTCTGCCTTCCCTGTACGCAAGCGAGACATATTTTCACGCAGGCTTTTGGAACAACCCAAAACTTCTTTTCCTCTTGGCAAAAGCTTACATAATATTTCTGAGAATTTAACTAATGTGTCAGTGTAACAGTACGTGCAAGTCGACAAGCCTTTGTATCACATCTTACAAAATTAAACAATATGGATAAGCAGCCGTTGCCGCAGATGCGATGATGTCGATCAGCGGCCGATATTGAGGAAGCCAGTTGGGGGATGGCGGATGCCTCGTCGTCACAACAACATTATGACAATTAGCCTTATCGACTTTTCATACTGGTGTCGGTGCTATCAGCATTTCCAGATTGAAAGGACGGACCGTTGAATGCAGCGTAAGAGAGAAGTGCAGTGTACAGCCCCGATGTGGGACTGACATACAATATTAAAGCATCGCAAAGGAAAACGCTTCTGTGGCGATATTTCTAACGCCTCGAGAGAAAGTGTCTCTCCTCAGGACAGAACGTTTCTGTTGCGACTTTCGCACTCTTGGTCGTCGCAACAGAACGTTTCTGTTGTGACGTCATAATTTCTGTCGTAACGTAAGAAATATCTGTTGCAACTACAGAGACGTCAGGAACTTCTGTCGTACAACATGAATTTCTGTAGTCGTGACAGAAATTTCTGCAGATGCGACGGCAATTTCTGTTGTCTTTTTCAACTGGGCAAAATATAATTACATACGCAGTTTTTCAATTATTGTTTTCCCAAGTGCTCTTCGCATTTTTGTTTTAAGCATGAGCCTCTTACATCTGGGAGCAGCAAGTATCTGTCTCTAAGCGAACGCGAATCTTGAAAAATTGTCTCTGCGTTAGGTCTGAAGTGTGCTGTGCATATTTAATTGAATTGACGTTAGTTTATAGTCATGTGTCGCGCGAGCGTTCTTTATTTACCTTTTCAGCGCGACATGAAACTTAAGCTTTGCTAACCTTTCGCTTGCCGGGAGTGCTGATTATAAAAAAGAATATACATATCGCGGGAGGAAATTATGCGACATATTCGTTTGCTGAACTTTCAGAGATGTGTGAGTCATTGGGGTTACAGAATTGATTGATTTACGCATGACATGCAAATATGCGTGACATTCGACATCTGTAGCTCGGCGAAGCCAACTTAAAACATAACGAAGAAATCTGAAGTCATCCTAAACGCCACGTAGCCCACGAGCTCACTCTTATATGAAGATTCCAAAGCGAGCGTCTAAGCAGAAAGAGGGAAGTTAATGTTTCGTTTACGAAATGCTCCGAATCTTCGAAGCAAGGTGTGCGCAATAAAGAAAAAAAGAAGATGAGGTCCGTAAAGTTCACTGGGAGCCTCGCGGGCTTTGATTACGTTAAAACATTTACAGAACCCATTTTACGATTAACGTTGATATCACTCGGACCTGCATTGAGTATTCGTAGAGACACGGTATATTGCCAATGCAGAAACATGTATGCCGCTGGACTCCTCTCTCGCGCTTCTCCCTGCCCAGGCTACGTCATCAAGCGATGGCAGAGTGTATTCCGCGCGCTGCCCGGGTCTGTTCTGTGGGTTCCTTTCGAACCCTAATTCCTCAGCACCGCACTCCGGTGGGCTGCACAGTCGACCACTCACTACCAGTGCCTGAAGTTGGCGGCAGAAAATTTAGAGACACAGACAGTCAGTATGCTTCTGGAAAGTGCGTGCAGTACCCGAAGAATGTGAATCGCAATAAAGGTTGGGTAGGCTGTATCAGAGAGGCAGCCTCGATAGAGTGCGTTAAACGGCTTGGGTGTGCTGCAGCTGCTCCTTGGCTTCTAGGGTAGCGAAATGACCTAAAGTATGCACAAATTGTATTTATTCACGTTTGAGAAAGCTTACATGCATGGCTAAGTTATGTTACAGCTAGAGGGTGTCATACGCTATAATTCTGCCGTCGTGCTTGCTGCTTGCTTGTAGTGCTCCCGTTTGTTTTGCTGAGGGTGTTTGAGCACTACGTTGTAGAAATGACGCCTTGCTAGTGTCTCACGTGACTGCCGTGACTGCCGTGACTGCCGTGACTGCCGTGACTGCTGTGACCGACGTCACTTGAGCCCACCGCTCTCGTCTATGGTTGAGGCTCCTTTGCTTGGCCATTCTCCTGCGCTTGTGCGCCCATAGAGATGGATACGTTCCACCTTCGTCAAAAGGGTGGTATACACCCTTCCCACTAATTGTGGAACATACGTGTCTGTTATCAGTTAGTAGCCTTATTTGAAGAAAGGTGTAAGAAAAAGTTGACAGTCACTTTAGCATGCGCAAAATAAGATGAAAGCGGAAAGCCTGCGCGCTCACGAGATATTCATTACAATACTTGATATTTTCACTTTGACGCGTCATTGCTTCATTTTCTTTGCTCCCACCGTGGTCATGCTCGAGCGCCTTAATGCACCCCACCTTAATTAACTGCACCTTTATTAACTTAGCCCTAATTAACACCAATTGTTGTGGTTTCAGCTTGTACCAAAGATCGTGGGTTTGAGTGCTTTAATTAGCTTTTCCTAACTAACTATGCCTTAATTGCCGCAAGGGTAGTGTTTCCGACTCTCGATTTTCACGATTTCAATTGGAATCCCACTTGGAGATATGGCCACTTCGCCTATATCTCCACGCTGGTTCGTCTTCCACCAAAGGTAGGGGGTATGAGTCCCTTAATTAACTCTATCTTATTACACTGTGCCTTAGTTAAAACCACAGGTAATGGGTTACACTCGCACGAAAAGTCGTGGATTCGAGTGTCTTATTTGCCTCAATCTTAATGAACTGCTCCTTCATACCCTTTGGCGTAATTAACACCGAAGGTCATGGGTTCGATTCCCACCAAAAGTCGATGGTTCGACCGAAATGTTACTGCCTTTGAATTTTGGGGCCATAGCGCGGGACGGTCAAGTTTTCGCCCCATCGGCCCTCTAAGGTTTTCGCCTTAATGACAGGAAGTGCCGAGGGCCGGAAACAGAGAAAACACAGAGAAGACAGGAGGGAGGATGACCATCACGTAGAGCCCAGATTGGGGCGCGCGAAGGAAAATCCATCTTAGCAGTAGGGCGCATGCATCAAGGAACAAGGTAGCCGCGATATATTGTTTCTAACGAAGACGAAGGCCGTGGAGCGAGGCTGAATTCGGCTCTAGTACCACAGTGAGCGAGGGACGTCGTGTCCGAAAACCAGGCTCGGCGAGGTGCTGGTCTTCTTTTTCAGAGCTGTTGCTGGTCACGAGCATCCTGGAGACTTCGGCCCCACCTGCGCTTGTGAGCATGAGCTTGGACGCGCTCATGCCGGCGCCAGCCAGTCCCACCCCTATGCGGGAGGCCGTAGCTGTTCGGTTGCGTGGCAGGAGCAGCGGCCGGCATGATTGCCGATCTGTCAGAGGGGATCGAGCCCCAAGTGACGTCGTTTTCGACCCGTCAGCAAGTGCGACGCTGCCACCGGACATCAGTGACGCTGGACTTCATACCGTACTGGCGAAGAAATTTCTGTCAGCTACATCAATACCGCAAGTGCGATGTAGTGATATCCTCAGGTCTAACTTGAATGACGGTACTTTACATTGTAGTAGTGGATAAGAGCATACAGAATAGCTCAAACTGGTTACGTTGACAATGAATTCTTTTTATTAGTCATTTTTATTTTGTTGTTTTTGAGCCTTTTGTATGTACCGCAAGTTCAGTTTGTGCTTTCATTCTGCCTATGCAAACATCGTATCAGCCGTACGCATGGCAGTGCCGCGCACCGAGCGGTCATGGTCCCGCAACATTGAAATTTCTGTGACAAAGTGCACGTTTCAGCGCCATATAACTCCTGATGAGCACCTGTATGTGTTGGAAACAAATATACGTATCGTGACGTAGGAAGCTGTCTCAAACACTAACATTCCTCCTGAGATAAACCAAAGAACTGCCGAGTTACGCCTCTCTGAAGCCAGAGCGCGAGGCTAAATTTAGCTCCAATTGCGTCATATGACAACAGTGCCACCTACGCACGTGACACAGACATGATCGAGTATTTGTTTCTCTTCTCCAAGCAACAGTGCCAGAGCAAAAAGGATGCCATCAGGCTTTAGAAAGCTTACTAGAAGGGTAGGAAATGACCTACAGTGTAATTATCAATCGTGCTCGCTCTCATATTCGTAGTGGGCCAGCATAGTAAACAATTTTCGGTGTGAATTGGCCTCCCTCCGTTTTGGACGAGTCTCTTCGCCACATTTCTGCATTATGCATGTCGATCGCTTGTCTCCATGCCGAGCAAGAGCGGAATTTCTAAAAAAAATTTCAAATTTGGGGCTTCATAAATGCTGATAACAACTGCTTCGGATTTATTATTCTATATCTACTGTGGCTGAATGAGTGCTCGCAAAAGCGGCGACTCCAGCTTAGATTGGCAAAGGTACAGCCAAGCTATACCTATCAGAACGCTGAGTGAGGGGCTAAATTTAGCTCATACTACGTCATTCGTTGAGCGACAACGGTGCCATCTGTGCGCGCAACTGACGCTTATTCGAGCAATTGTTCCTGGACTCTAAACAACGACGTGAAAACAAGGCGCGTGGGTAGTACGGTTGGAAATATTTAACTGACAATCCTATACCATTTATTTATTGGATTCGGTTAAACGAAGCAACCACCTCCCAATGATTTTGGAGGTGTTTAATCTGAAAAAAAAAAAATTATGGAGCGAATTCATTCACCACATGTTTGAAGACTGCGAACTCACTACGTCTATTTCGCATCGTCTCGTTCTCCCGTGCATGAGTTCAGTAACGTGTTGACCATCGAGCCCGCAGTTCGCAAAGGGTGAGGAGAATACCTTTGTAATGACCTAAAGCTTAGTGGAGGATAACATTTAAAATAAAGGTAAGGTAAACGAACGAGAACTATATTCAGACAACGCCAAATAGTATGGAATGCTGTTGTGATAGGTCACAAGTGACGCTGACGAATTCCTCAAGCGATTTCGTCTCCGAAGGTCAGGACTTATGGCTCCGTTGGCTTAGAGGTAAATAAATTCAAACACTACAACGAAGACTTTCTTCGCGAATCTACTGCGGATTTTTGTCTTTAAGTGCCAACTTGTGAAACGTTTGAGGACCTGTGACGGTGGTCAGAAGTAAATGCCTGCAAGAAATAAAAAGGAGGAGTTTGTTTTGCGCTAACTGCAAATAGTCTACACGATGGGCGTTTTAATGTGCATTTTATCGTTATTCTAGAAGTAGGTATATGATTAAATTTATTAGGCTAACATTTAATCACATTACTTTTTCGATAAGGAGCAAATAAAGATATTGTGGAGGTTGCCATGTACAGACCCATAACAGCGCTCGCTGGAACCAAGCGGTTTTGTTTTTCGTACAAAATAAAGAAAGCAACATATATCTTTTAAATACCAAATTAGAAATGCGGTAATTCTTGGATTACAGCGATCTGAAAACTAAAGCTCGCGAAATAAGGGTGAAGCTTCTCGCACTGGGAATGAGTTATCGTGCTCCCTCTCGGTACGCCAGCAGCCTTTGACACGCATCTGTGGTCGTTATCAAACGTTATGTTTTGTGTTGAAACCTCGTCAAGGTGCATGGTGTATTTGATGAGGAGGTTTGCCTTAAACACCACTGCGATTGCAGGCCAGCGCACTCGTTTTCAGCCAGTACATTAGTTATTAATATTTCACTGGCTCTCTCTCTTTCTTGTCCGAAGAAAAGAACTGCGGTCATTTGTAGAAATGATTTAGAAAGCGTTATTGGGCCTCTTATTGATGAGGAAAGGAGCTGAAAAGTTTTGCACAATAAAGGAAATGAGGTAACCATTTTTATAATCAAGACTAGCATAGTGAACGTATGCGGCAGTTGTTATTCGCGTAAAGGCCTCCTCGATTGCCTTATTTTGATACATTTATTTTCCCCTGCCAGTAGATATGTTTTATTCGAATCAAATGCAGGCACTCGCCCACGTAATGGGTCGAACGTACAAGTGTATTGAGTTTAATTGAGAAATGGTCATAGGTTTGCTTATAGAAAAACAGTCTATTTAATTTATTTCTCGAAAGATGACCTAAATGGCGTCGGGGGCCTATTATAGAGCGCTCCTTTACACCCTGTTACATTGGCATTTTTCAAAATTTTAAGACTTATTCACGTTCATGCATGTTTGAGTTCCTCGAGGGTCCAAATTTACATACCAGATATTTGACAAACGAGTATGTTTTAACACCGCATTCGGCATCCACGACTATCTACAATTACTAAAGAATGGCAGTTTCAAACAGTGTTGGCAAAGTATATAATTGCGAAGTTTCACTGGCATCTTTCTTTGGGATACTTTTCTTAAACCTTGCAGATCAATTTGCAAAGAACTGATAATTCTGAAGCTACGCTGTGATCATTATCCTGCAGAACTCCAAGGAGCAATTATCATAACTGTTGCTCTCATACATTATAATTTTCCCGCACATTAATGTTGGCATGCCTAACATAGAAAAGACTTACTCTCAGATTGCTTATAACAGGCACTTTCAAGTAATAACGTTTAGGTGGACCTGAGTAAAAATGAAAATCCAGACGACTCGGTACAAAATTGGATGATAACAAAGAAACGTTAGTAGAATTTAAAGACCACGCAATGACTGATAAAGAAATTGATCGGCATAACGTTAACAACCAAAAAATTTGCGGTACTTAGGAATGCGTGTACCTACGACTCTATTCGATAATAAGAATAACAAATGTGGGCAGAGAACTGATAACCTGTGGTCTACCTTACAGATTCGTGTAAGGGCGGCACTTCTTTTTTCACAAGTCGGGGTGCCCAAATTCGAGGGTGCCGCCCCCACTCAAGTCTCTACGGTATTAGTGTTACAGAATGGATACAAAGAAAAAAACTTATGTAGTCCAACGTGGCTGAAAATGAGGTGTTTGATTAGGTGAATAGGCTGTGTATGCATGCAAATTAAAAATACGAAGGCACGAAATAAAGTCAGTTCACACAAATTCGCTGTAAGTAGAATTCACATATATAAGTTTCGTCTTCCCGTAAGAATAATTAAAATGATGTTGTACTTACTCCTTGTCAATATGATATAATAAAATACACTATATTCGCGGTATTTGTAAAATCTCAGTAGGCGGCACCCATCTCATTTGTGCAATCATCATAATGTGGGAAATTGCGCACTGTACGCGTGTACTTTATGAGAGTGACACCATTCTAACATTGGAAGGAAGATAGCAGTCGCGATACGCGTAATCTTAGCCGAAGAACTGGTTATGTATGTAGACCTGTATTGCGTTGTGCGGCCTCAGAGAATACCGAGTGCTTAAAATGCAGTAAACCCTGCCCTCTAATTCCCTGTCCCAACATCTTGATAGACACAACAAGACGACAGATCGCGTTATGTTTAAAGTTTAGGAACGTCTTCTTCAGGTAGATTTAAAGAAAAGTAAAATTAAAGAACCTAGAACAATCTTGTGTCGAAGGAAAAAGTGGGACTTTTATGTCCCGCTATCCTCATATAAGTTTGCTTATTTAAGGAGGGCATTACGTGTCCCAAGTGCCCCCGTCCTATCTCCTCAACTTGTCTTGTAAAGTAATGAGCGGAGGCCCGTGCACACTACAGAAAACTTTGAAGCAGCGTGTGGTTGTTTTGTACGTTTTCTGCCTATTTTATTACCAGCACTTTCTCAGCATTGTTTTCAGTGCTAGCCACTGTTAAAAGAAGTTATCAAACAAATGGGGGCATTTTTGAAAAGTTTCCAAACAAAGTAGCGTGATAGAGACGAGGTTTATAAATAGATAGGCTAACGTTCTTGGGATCTGGTATAGAAAATGGACATGTGTATCCTCAGCAATGTTTTGAAACGCCCACAGTTCTAAAGAAAAGAAGAGTTCAAGTATTTGCAAATGAGGAATACGACATGAATACCCAGAAATTGTTCTATGGACATGACAAAACTCGAAATACATAAGAATACATAAAAAAAAGAACAAGTAAGTAATCACTGCTACCGTTCCGCCTTGTGGATAAACAATGTATATAAAAAGAGAGAAACCAAGTCATAAAATAAGGTTCAATGGTATAGTTTTTATATTTGATCACTACATCCTATTGAAGTTCTGCTAAATTTGTGACCGATATGTCCCATTCTGCATGTATTGGAGAAAAGAAAAGTACGTTTGATAACTAGTAATCTTACCGTAGAAACATACAATATATAAGTTATATCATGGCATCTGTTTTGCAATTCTTTCGTGTACCATTACTTTACACGAAGTGACAAGAAGCATGTGAAATGTTTTTTTGGAAATGAACACGAGGACAACAAAGCAAGCGAATATATTTGCCAACTTGCCAAAGTTCAGGCTACGTCAATGGCGCAGCGCCCGCAATTTAATTGACCGCGTGCTTCGCTAGTAGTCCTTGATTCGAATATTTGTTTCATGCATATCCCTTACTTTTTAGTAGGCGCAAATATTTGCTTACACAGTCGTGCATTCTGAGAAAGAGTCAATCATGGTTAATTTGATTGAAGAGCCTTTGCGCAAACAACGTCGTTTGAGGGCTTGTACCGAGACAGTGCAAACGAGAAGTTGCTTTAGATCCACAAATTTAGGAGCCTCTACTGAGAGTGCCAATAAAGTGACGAGACCATCTCACAATACCGGTATCAGAATGCAAATACGGTCACTTCTTCTCCTTTATTACGAATAAATCGGCATCGTTTCTGGTTGTGCCATATACGAAAAATTCCGCACAATGCTCCTCACGAGGAAATTCCATAAAACCCATCTTCAACAGGATTCAACACGTAGTTTAAGATATTGCTGTGGTTTAGTGGTGACGGTGAGGCAAAATATGATGTAAAACCATGAAATAGTGCCTTCTAAAGCTGTCACACTGTAGCATGAGAATGTCTTATCCCACATTGCAGGTGAAAAAATGACAAAGATCCTCTGCGGAACCTTTCAAGTGATGCGGCATCCAGCCTCTTCACCTAGCATGGCTGCTCTGCCTTACTGTAAATTTCCCCAATCTGAAAAGGAAAACACCTTAAGGGACCACAATTCGAAAGTGTTCTGAAAACAACAAATACTTCAAATGAGAGGTTACATCAACGTAAGGAAAATATTAATTTGCATAGAGTTAAGAAGATGCAGGACAGATGCCGCGAGTGCAATTAATTCCTCGGGCAATACGCAGAATATCGTGGCCGTTACAGCTTCTTAGGACAGTCCTATGTGGGTAAAGCCTAATACTTATCAGCATACCTCCTACAACTCTGTCACAATGAGGCAACCACTGATGACTTGCGCTACCCCCTCACATCGAAAGAATTAAGCTACGGCAGTATGACCGTAACGAGCCGTGGTCATGAAACGCAGCGTTTAGACACGCCTGGATAACCGCGCCGCAATTGCACCCCCCCCAAACCAGCTGACATACTGCATCTTTTTCAGGAAAAAATTCATGGATCTTTTATGCCATTTGTAATGCGTACTCGCAGATATAGGTGATGTAATCTTCCCTCGGATTGTCCTTATTGATAAGACAAAGCAGGTACGCTCTAATGAGCAACAGTCACTGAACAGCACCAAGATTCACCGAAGCCATATCATTAGGGCAGGGTGCTCCCATGATATTGAGAAAATACAGGCGCACTGTGCTTATGGTCACGCTTCTGGACACCGTCTTGCAAATGAGTGGAACCGCTCACCGGAAGACAACAGCGCACACCCACAAACAAGTTCGCTGACCGAAAGTCTGATTAAGGCTCTGGCGCACATGGCGAGTATGTGTACGACGATGTCGGCCCCACAAGAAAAGAAAAAAAGAAAAAGCGACGAGATATTGCCCTATGATAAATTTTCGTACCTCATGACTCACCAGGAGACAACGTGCGGTACCATTTATTCTCGTTTACGGCCACGACGTTAGAGCAATTTAGGACTCAATGCTGCCACACGAATGTCATGATTACGAGACGGGCTCTGAGGTGCTTATGCTATGCGCACAGGAAGCCAAGACATCTTGCAAGCTTGGAAATGCGCGGCAGGTCTGAAATTCCAGATACTAGAACTTTCGAAACAGCCCAATCAGGTACAAACTTGACGACAAATTGTGCGTAATTGATCAGTGATATGAATTACGACGGTGTTACATCCTGATTTTCCTGCTGCAAATGCCAGTGGCGTCTACCAACGTTGTGAACCTGCTTCGTAAGAAAGTGTTCCCTGTCGAATGACTTGACCTTCTCTGCACCGCTACGAGAGTTTAGTGCTTCTTATGATTATTAGAGTGGCGGGAGGGGGGAGTGGAGTAAGGCAATATCGATATTGTCCCATGTTTGTGCCAAGCAGCGAAAACAAGAATGACAGCGCAAGGAAGTAGATCGACGAGCAGGCGTCGACTACGTGGCGGGTGCTGTTAAAAAAAAAAAGCGTTTTTATTCCTGTCCTACACCGTCTCTCCCGTCTCTGTTTCAATACGTCACGATAAAATTATATGCTGAGGATTGCAAATTGTCAGGTAATGTCAAACATGGATTGGCATGTCGCAAGAAGTATTATATTTTCACTTATAAAGTACGGGTCATGGGGCTCCTGAAATCTTCAAACATCGCTATTCTTGTGTTGCACACCACTGTCGGGAAGATTCCAACTTTTGTTTTCGACAAAGCTTTCTCTTTATTCTTTCGGCATTGAGGCCGCCTTCGGAATTGGAAGATTGGAAGCTGCTCGTCGGCGTTCTTTTGTTCTGGTGTTTGCGGCATCTTCAAAGTTCAGCTTGTACCTTGAAAATCTGCAGTTTTTTTTTCCGAGAAGCTCACGACGTCACAACCATTTTTCTGACGTGCGTAAAACAATTGAAATGTCGAGCTTTAACAAAGAGAGTAATTCTAGAGCCGGCGGTTGCTTAGCGACAAGTACGCACTGTGCCGGGGTGAGAGGGACTGGTGCTTAATATAAAAATGCAAGGACCACTTTCGAAATAAGTAAACTAAGGAATTGAAGTGCTGCTCGTGCAAGTAAGTATCTTTTTCTTTATTCATGCCGGTGTGAATCGTGGGCGCCCATATGTGCTTTATCTTAAAGTAACGTCCTAGAATATAGAATGCTGTGAATTCGTGTACTTTTGATAGGGACAATTCACATTTATTATTCTCAAAGGAACTAAGGCCTCAGTCCGGCTGTCCTGGTAGGTTCAGGCCTCCTGTTCCAGTCGTTTCTTGTTGAATTGCAATTCCTTGAGCTCCGTTGAGCACCTACTTGCCTAGTATTCTTTTCAGGAATAATATGAGACCAATGTCTTATACGGGAAGTAGTTATACCCAGTCTGCTGTTGCTCACGTTACTGCCCACGACAAAACCTTAGAAGAGAGTGCAAGGTTCTGTTTCTAGAAAATTAAACTGATTTTGTGAATATTATGGTAGTATAAAAAAAATGTCCGTTTGGATAACGTTACATCCGTAATAAAAAATACTCCACTTTCACTGGATGTGAGACTCTTTCTACTAAGCACGTGGTCTCATTTCAACCTGAGTTCGCAGAGTATGGTAGAAATGAAAATCAAATGGTTCATCTTTGTCTGTTTAAAAACATATTTTTTTGTGTTTTACGGCACCTGATCTTACAGTACACGTATAGAACTCGTATGAAATCAAATAGCCAAGAATACGAAGTTGATCTGCGCAAATAAACGCCAGTGGCATGTGGGACACGGCAGGGAGATTACAGCGTAACATGGATTGAAATTGATGCTGTTTCTCTTATTCTATTTCGCAACGGCGCGAGTAAGATAAATGCATGAAACAAGGAAAAATTAAAGAACTAAAAGACGACGTCTCAATTCCCACAATTCACGTGCCAGAAGAAAAAAAAGTGAGACAGATTTATGATACACGGCTCCCATCCACGAGATTGTGCACAATCCCACTTTTTTTGAAGTAACACAAACTCTCTTATAACATCAGCTTGATTCTTACTCTCTCTGAGAATAACCAAACTTCAATGAAAGACGGCGTTAGACCTCACTGAAAGTTTATCGAAAAGCGCTAGGCATGAAGTGTGATGCTTGCGCGTTGGCCATTGCCGTGCATGAATGGATGGAAGTTTGTGCTATTACAATCACGGCAATGGACGGGTGGGCAATTACGTTTGGAAATTGCCTTATAACCAGCAAAAACAGAAGATGAGCACACCTATAATACAGAAGGAGCGGATATGGCTGTGTGAGAAAAAAAAGATGTCTTGAAACCCACCGGAGGCAGTGGTGCTATTATTGAAAACCCCGCTACTAAAAATGCACCGCCAGCATGGCAATCCGCAAACGATATGAAAAAAGGCGTGTTTTTAGGCTGAAGGTCACTTTGTCGACGCATATGGCGGCATTGCTTTCGGTATATAGAGAAGCACGGCATTTGGAAAAATAGGTCGGTTGCGTCAGTCCGCACTGCTCCGCAATATAAGTGTCCTTGACTAATATTTTTAACAGCAGCTCTTAGCACACCCGAGTAGCATATATCCCATACACAAATGCGTCTAGGAATTGTTGCATACATTCTGAAGAGAAAGTTTTCTTTGGCGACTTTATGCGGGCTTGGCGAAGCTGAGAACTTCAGTTGCATGAGAGCAAGTTCTTAATGAAAGAGGTTTTTCGTTACCTTGCGAAATCGCAACAAATAAAAAAGTATGAAAGTATAAATGTGATCGATACATGACTCGGGAATAAGTCCCATAATAGGTTAAATATAATGTACAGGCATAATTCTTCCAATACATTGGTACATTAACCAAATTGCATCAAACTCTGAGCTTTCTCCAGCATCACGGCACACCTGGTTTCCTAATAACAAATAAAAACAAAAACAAAAGAATCGTGTAAGTCAAAGTCGACTCGCCTGAAGGCAACATCAGCGAACGTTCGCGTAAAAGAAAGTGCTAATGAAAGACCTTGACATCAATAAAACGAATGAAGGGTGCCGGCAAAATATAATGTCAGATAATGAAACAAAGAAGATATTGCAAATAATGTAAATTTATTATGCAAACGTGCAAAATTGCAAGGATTAAATGCTTTCAACTCAGCACTTGTAAATACATGCAAATACCTGCGAACTCTCCCAATTCTTCCCCGATATTCCAACTTCCGGCCAATTTTTTCGAATGTGCGGGCATGGCCATAAATCCCCGGAATAACTGCAGCAACCTCAGAGCGAAAGAAATCGTAATGCTACCACACGCTATAGGTGCATGAGTTGAAGCCATTAGTGTGTATGCAGTGTAGGCCTTACTCGTATAGCTTTAGATTGAGACATGCATGGAGGAGTGCGAGTGAGTGAAAATTTTAATGAGCATTGCATAATGGCCTATTTTCTTACGTAACTTTTGCCGCTGTACTGCCCAGTTAGGCAGCCAAACAAATTAGAAGTAGAAAGGGGCCACTGCAACAAGCCATAGTTCGTGTTATATTCGCGCAGGCCTAGTTTATATTCACAATAGGGCTGCCAATAAGTGTACTAACATTCACTCAGACCTGTTACTGACGTTGCAGAAAAGAATAGCGGTTTGTGTTTTGCCGTCGTCTTACCCTACTTTAAGTTTGCCCGTCGAAACTTTCAGAATATCGTAGTACTCAGGTAGGCAGGTATTCATATCCTATGTAGAGGGAACCAGAAAACCTTGCGGTACACGAAAGTTCAGAAATAAGCTTAATAATTGGGCAACCTCGCAACGCAGCCTAGTATTCGCGTCTACAGCTTCTACCAGTATGTGTGAACAACGTTTTGTTCGGTTTTACTGACTACTGTTGCTGGCTTCTCGGAAATTGGACATTTGCCGAGATGCCGTGGTACGTGAACATTTGTGTTTGCCTGTACGTTGATCTAACCTTCTTTCTTGTCGACTATGCTTGACACAGTATGTAAGAGTGGCTAACTTTATTGCCGGTGGCGTTAGCGATAATACGCTCTTCACTGTAGGTCGACAGCAGCGGTATTCTTATTTAATACGTCCCGATATTCATTATTTTACAGCATTCAAAGCACCGTGCATTTAAACATCTATGCAATGAATTTCAAGGTAATCCTAATAACCGCATGGATTTGGTTTCCTGCTTTAGCAACTGCATATGGAACAGACAGGGGTAAGTTTCCGAAGCTGAACAATAGACTTCCTTTTGAATAAAACATTCCGTTAGTTTAAAACAAGACAATGAAGCAGTATGTTAAGCGCTAATCGAAATATTATTCACGGTTAGGGGCGATATATTGTCGTGAGTGGAATTTTAGCCCCATAAATTCATTAGCAGTGAAATGCACCTTTTCTGTAGCTGCAAGAAAATAACGCCGTCTATGTCTCACTTTATAAGCAATCATACCGAAAACAAACAAGCGCTATGATGATGATGGTAATGAACTTCTTGTATACACTTGGAAATATGTGTAGTCAACAGCAAAAGTTTATGGGACGCGGTTTCCCCTTCAAATGTGAATCCTTGCACGGTTAAGACATGAGACTTCATATTTAATGATTCACTGTGTAGGTGGTGAAGGCTACTACATGTTGAAGCATTTAATTCGAGGCTGTGTAACCACGGTTTTCGAGAATTCAGCTTCTTGGCAGATCCTGCGTCCCGTAACCTATTGCGGTTGACTGTACGTGTAAGTAAGACCGCGCTAATAAATGCCTTCTTTTTCTGATATGGAGTAAAGCCCGTGCCCCACCTAATCTCAACTTTATCATTGATGACTTAGCTGCGCCGGAGATTCAGCATACTTACCTTCATTGCAAAGCCCCTCTATATTGCGAAGAATCAGCAGCTAGCGTTGACAGAGAACACACATTAGCCTTTTAGCCGTCTACAAGACGTCTGCACAAAATAGCAAGATGTCTTGCAATCACCCAATCAAGACAGCTTCTAGATGGTCTAATAAAAAATTTAAGACTTCATCGTGAAGGTTTGTCCTATGACTTAGGACATTTTGTAGCAGTCGTGAAGACTCTCTAATGCGGATATGACGTCTTGAAATACTTCTCGTAGTCATTTCAAGACCGGCTGTTTCGCAAGGCCTCTTGTGGTTGTTTTGAAAACGGCTGTACGTAATTTTGCGAGACGTTTTGCAGCCGACTTAAAAACGTTTTTACAAGGATACTTAACTGATTCTCGAAGGGCAAGGTACGACACCTTCTAGTCAGTATTTACGTAACGTAGCCTTATAATTTATTGAGTGCGTTGGGCTGCGAAGGACGAGGTCACAGAATTGAATCCTGGCCACGGCGGCCGCAATTCAATGGGGGCGAAATGTTAAAACACCTGTTTGATTAGATTTCGGTGCACGTTAAAGAACCACCAGGGGTACAAATTTCCGGAGTCCTGACTACAACAGCGTGCCTCAGATTCAGAGCGCGGTTTTGGTACGTTATTTCACAATCCAATAATTTTTAATTTGTTCGGTGACAGGCCCTGTAGGGCCCCAAGGTGACATACGTACAAGCCATTTCAAAGCTCTTTAAAAGTGGTGGCACAATATCTTGTCAGGTCTGGTTAAGATTTATTGCAACCACCAGTACCTTAAAGCTGACTCGATAAGCACCACTCGTTAATTGGGCGAGGGAGTACCTGCAAAAATGACAGCAAGATCGGCTAAACATGTCAACTTACAACCGGAACAATATTTTGAGGGGAAGCACCGGCACAAAGACGATATTTTAATTAGTATCTAGACGCTAAATTTCCGTCATACTATTGCATTGAACGTGGCCTGTTTCCTTCCGATGTCAACTGCCCCACGAAACGTTGCCTAGCTTCAGTGATCTGGCTAGAAACGGCATACACTGCACATACACTGCATACACTGCATGCATGGTCATACACTACATGGTCTGGTAATACCCCAGATCATTTTACTTACCTCCTCAACACTGATTGAGATTTGCAGATGGAATATTAAGGACTCCAGCACACATATCATGGAAGCTTTTATTTCATGCATGCTCGGAACACACACACACACACATGAATTTAGAAAGAAACACAAAACATCCTCGCATTACAACATTTATTATAAAAGAATTGAGTGTCTCCTGTTACCTGCTAAATAGGCAAATGGGCGGGAATGTTTGTAATCATCGCAATATTGAAAAAAGCTTGGTTGTGCGGACAGCACCAATCCCTAAGGTCCATTTTTTACAACCAACAGCATTTCTTAAAAGGCCACAAAACTGATAACACGAGTTAAAGCCACATTTAATTACAAAGCATGATTAATTACACAAATGAGGCAATAAAGTAGCGAAAGGTTCCAAAGAATTTTTATCAAATTAAATCGATAACAAACCACTACATAAGCAAAATGTTTCTAATACACCTTCTAGAGTTTTGCTTTGTGACTGTTTCTTATCACAGATTGGTCACTGCACGGGTCAGGGAGGGAGTTGGCTCGGACAGTTCCACAGTCTGATGCATCTACAGAAAATTCAGCTTGTTTCTGATTATGGTTGACCTCCGATTTGGCACCTGTATTTAGAATGTATGACAAAAGATTCACAAATATGTTAGAGTGAAACTATGTTATAACGAAAGGGGATATAACAAATTATCCTATATAACAAAATCACATTCCTCCTGAAATCCCCGCAGATATGCATGTTTTTAAAACCTCGTTTCAACGAAGTAAAACTACCCTGCGTACTTTTATCCTGGTGACCAGATTTCTAACCTATACAGATTAAGTCCTAGTGAGCATAACCCGAAATTTGCAGCCATTCCATAGAATATCGATGAGGCATGCCACATCGCAGGCCACGCGCCCTCGAGCTCGCACCACCCTTGCCTATGTCTCTAGAGCGAGCGAGGCCTTTGCACATGTTCTAAAAACCTGCATAATATGTTTACTGATGAAATGCAGACACTTGTAAGCTATCTCTATCACACACAAGAAAATAAAAGCTCGGCAGGTGTTACACACTTGTACACAAGGCGAAAAGTTGCTGTACACTTGGTAATACGTGAAGTTATTCAATACAGGTTACACTTCTTTGTAAGAAACATTGTTGATGCATCATTTATTTACAATCAGGGCTAGGCTTCTTGATATACATAACGAGTCGTAATAGGAAGTAAATGCATGGAACTAAGCCGACCACCTGGACTCCACACATGAACAAATAACGTAGTACCTAAAGTGCAGTATGTTAGTGCGTGCAATAGGCTACACCTTTAGTCACCGAAAAGGCTACGACGTGACGTGTGCCCTACGAATGCGCTAGATACACCTTTATTAAGCCCGAACCGTGGAGCAGCCATACCTTCCGGAAAGCGCACTCGTCTCGCACGCCGGCGCCCCGGGTTCGATACCCAATTGTACTAAATTTTCTTGTCAAAGCCCCTAATTTACTTTGCTTACAAGAACCTCCCTCAGAAAGGTGATGTCAATTCGTGCGTTTTTCTTTTCCGGCGTTCGCTATTTTTCGTCACGGCGCAGTTCCGCCAAGGTCAACCGCGAACATAGACACCTATGGCTTTCACCTTAAAAAGCACGCTGTACATCAGGCGCGAAACTAGTATGCCGGTACGGCACTAGTAACCCGAATCTCTAGCATAGGGTGCAGGCTTGACTGATTGTGTTTGTGATCGCCAACAGTGCGTGAAGGGTGGGCCGCTGGAAGAGCAAGCAACGCATTTCTATATCGCCCAATGAGCGGTGCTGGTTGAAGCCCTAAAGTGTTGGCATGCGTACAGCACCCGCTGTGATAAGCCTGTCATGAGTAATTCACTCTTCTTAATGTTCCTGTATGCACCTGTGGAGGGACACTAACTGTCCCCAATGCATTCTATGGACCATGAGACTGCACTATAATTTAATGTTTGTCTGTATAGCACTATCTCGCACGCGCATCAGGGTCACGGAGAAAACCACGACAGTGCGAGAAATAATCTCTCACAATGAGGAAAAAACATTCGTTCATCTGTGAAATTACATGTCTCAACGTTTAATATTGACGCCATGGCAAGCTCGCAGTATAGCGTCATGCGAACGTGGCATGCCCATGCAAAGGAGATTTCGGGGTGACAATGCTGAGTAATAACATGCTTTCATGCGGTACTCACTTTTTTTTTTGTCGGCGAAACGCGGGCATTGACGAGGCAGGATCCACTTTCCGAGTCAAAGAAGCGAGGCCGCATACTCTAAGGGTAAACAAGGGTCGTTGGTTAACGCTTTGAAACAACAAAACGGAGAGCGTGTTCTACAAGTGTTCTAAATTTAAAGAAAAAAAAAAACGCGCTATTCGACTCGACCGAGCAACCGTCGCCGCTTTCTGCCGTGAAAAGTTTGAAAGGATGAAAGATGCGAATGGAACGTAGGAAGAGAAAAACACAAAGGGGAAGCGAGGGTGCGTTCACACAATACCCCTCTCTCAAGGCATTCGGTCACGTGATAGTTGAAGGGGTTGAAATCCAGCCAGGGCCGTCGGGCATGTTCTAAGATAGAAAATTACAATGTCGTCCTCCTTCCATGTCTGGCTCTCGTGGTGCCATTAGCACGTAGAAAAGATTATCAGAAAATATTTTAGAGTAGCGCGCCCACTCAGGAATGCACTACGCTTGCTGCGTTAGCTCTGCAGCTCCCGTACCAATACATCGAAATGGTGAAATCGTTTCTTCTCGCCAATCGCTGCACCGATTTCGATGGTGTTGGTCGCATTTAAAATAAAACATAAAGTAAGTAAGTGCTGGAAGCAGTTGTTCATTTAATCGCGTCGCTGTCTTCCGAAAAAAAGTATCGAAAATTGCAAAGTATCAAGTTTACAACTCTGCGGCGTGGCAATAATAAACAATATCACAATTTCGTAAACTCTAACTAATAACACATCTAAAGCGGATAAAATAGATTGAATATTCGCGGCTCTGAAAGATACCGCTCATTAGCGAATGTGACTTTTGCAAAACCCTTGTAAATGTAGTAAGTTCACGTTGACAGGAAACTTATTTTTATACCAAGTTTGTCAGTGTTAAGTGCTCCAACCTCGGTAGACACTTGCAGAGCGCCTCCCCCCCCCCCCCCCCCCCCGCCTCCCCCGGCCATGCGTCAGCCGTAAATGGCGGTGCTGAGCTGCTGACCAACCGTGCTCAGTATTCGTAACTGCAGTATCGGTCTTGGTGCAGAGTTAATAATTTGTAAACTTCGTGCTTCTAGTTATTGTAAAAAAATTTCCAAGTAAACGTGCAAAGCAAGGTCAATGACAACATTTCAATCACGACACAAAGAAACTTTGCAGTATTAAATTTCTGAAAACGGCTTCCTATATTATGTGGTGCAGTTCTAAAATCCCCGTGCTGTTATTTCAAATAACTGGGCAAAACGAACACGTCTAGATAAAACGCATGAAACGCTCCGCTCGCTCGAAAGTGCGCTTGAATATTTATAGCAGCCATTTTTGGTGCAGCTTTTGAACGTACCTGGAAATTTAACTTCAAAGAGCGATAGAATGAACGATTCAATATCACAGCTTGTACGACAGTGAAAAGCGTAAATAGTGAGGAGTAATCAGCTTGCGATACTATAGTTTTTTACAAGTTGATTGGACAGCTGTCAACGCAATTGTGATGCAGCTCAATGTGAAGGTTTAGGTAAACGCAAGAAATTGCCAAACAACGCACTGGCATGGAGGTTGAACCGGCACAGTGAGAAAAACGCCGATTTTGACAATCTGCGGAAAGCCGGCCAGGTAGAAACCCCACTTACTGCGCATGATCTACTGCCACAAAACTATACCATTGAACTAATGTATCTATGTGCCCGAAACTAACCCTCCCACTAAATTTGCGCAGCTGTCAGCATAGCCATACGTTTTCTGTTACCCGCCGCGATAGCTTAGTGGCTACAGCATCGCGCTGCTGAGCTCGAGATCGTGGGTATGAGAGGAGCGAAATGCAATAACGCTCGTGTATTTATGTTGGTGTCTACATGGCACAAGGTTGTCAAAATAATCAAGAGTCTCCACCTACTGTCTGATTCATAGATATATCGTGGTGTTGGCACGTAAGACCCCTGGATCTATTTTTAATGTTTTCTGTTTTCTCAAATACCCTGGTTAAAGGTCTTTGTTGTTGTATGTATGCTCACTTCAGTCTAGCGTCATTTTTACGTTTATTTTTTTGCATCATGAAAAACATATAGACGTCATGACCGGACATACAGCGCAACGACACATGTGTGGCTAATGGCACTGTACAGTATGGTAAAACGAGACACCTAAGATATTTAACGTACGTGTTATATAAGTGCAGGCTGCGTGGCCAGTTGGGGCGCTAGATATATAAACGTTGAGAGCAGAGGAAAAGACCGAAATGTCTATTTGGTACCCATATCTGGATGAAAATCTGCACAGATATCTTGTAGCCGTTTTTACGAAACGTTTTCTCGCCGTCTGAGCAAGACGTAAACTGGAAACAACTCATAACGACGTCTTCTAGGCGTCTTTCGCAGAACTTTGTACAGGTGTTCATAAAAAGATGCTTTGTAGCCGTCTTGAATAGTCGTAGATGTTTTAGTTCATTTTAGCTGGTCCATGACGGTCACAAAAGGTCTTTTGTTCAGCTGGCTTCTGAATGCGTTTGCAAGCAGGAGAGTAAAATATGACTTTAGTATAAGCTTCCACACGCGAGCAAAGAAATAGACCTGATTTATCATGCTGAATATTTATCGCGAGAGCTTCTAGCGCAATACGAATACTTGTAGAGAAAAAAATTGACGTACGTGATAATTTTCATGTGCAGCACTTTTTGCATTTCGGGCATAATAATAATATAGACTCTGAGATTTATAAAAAAATGTCCCAGATATCGCTTTAGCTATGGGAATACAGCATTTGTGAAAGGCACTGCAGTGAGCCAATTCTGTCTCGTTCACCTGGGCTATTCTTATTTCTTGTATTTCCAGAAAAGTTTCCAGTCTGCGACTCAACAGAATGTTTAGAAAGAGGTAACGTACCTTCGGTTTTTCTATAATAATCTATTCTGTTCCAACTTACCGTAGCGACTGTTAAATTTGGAAACAAAGAAATGTCTGAATGCTATATGCAACACAGAAAAAGAAGCGAGTTGTTTGTAGTTTGCTGCTAGTGCTGCTGAATGCCACAAATAGATTTTTCTCACCATGAAACATGCACGAATAACGATCCTTTGTTCTGAATGTTGCGATTCTCTTATGGTGCATTCCACTCTCCCCATTTATGACCGCTAAAGCGCTCGGGAGGAACGCATTGAATTCGACAAGTCAATTTCAAGCTATTCCTGCATGAGCGCTTTACCTTTTCAACACACCGAACTCCTCCTCAGAGCCCGCGGGCGCTTTCCCTTTCTTCTAGCTAATCTAGTACGGATGTCAATATCATTCCAATTTTATGTACGCGACACTAGACTAATGTGCTTGGTTTTGCTTAATAATTATTAATTGTTGCACCAAAGCATTGTTGCAAAGAACAAAACATCAGTAAAGGTGCCTTTTTCCATGCTTTACTTTCCACCATACGCCGCAAATCGCGCGAACGTTAATACAGCAATAAATATTTTAGGTTTTTCAGAGCAAATATAACCAATTTTTGTTTTGTTTCTCAATTTGACAGTAATCGTTAAATAAAACATTTTCTGTCGACAAGGAATAATGCAAGCGGCTGTATGCACATAAAAAGAATAACTTCTGTGAATTTTTTGCCTGTCAGGATTAGTCTCGTGAAAAATATTTGTGGACCGATTCACCGGGTATACCACCACCAAACACACTAGATTCTTTCGATCACTGCCAGTGTAGGTTGGCCGGCCTTTTGTCGTGTCACCAAGTTCATTAGAAGATTAGGATACAGGGGTGCCTCTGAGGGTCTCCTCTCTCCGAGCACTAGCTAGGTGTTTTCATGAAGGATGTATAAGCCTTACGACGCTTGCATACCCGCAAGAGAGGAAAGAACGGGCGTTAAATTTGAAAAGCTTGATCCTCCAGCCTTGATAATCTGGATTAACTGAGGTGACCAGACAAATGGGCATGAGGATGACCACAGAAATGTTGATTGTCCTTGTGGCCAAACCTTGCAGAATTGAGTGTTCGGTTCTCGCCCCTCCCTTAATGCATGGAACGATCTACCAAGGCACGGTATTCAAGTTCAAGTTATTGGAAGATTAGCAGCACACAAGAAAATGATAGAGAGGGATAGTTTGATGGAAATGCATATTGACCTGCGGTGGTAAAAACGTTTCTTTTTAGAAGTAATATAGGGGAGTTGTCAAACAAGACGTTGGCACAACACCATCTACTTCGCAGAACTAGCGCTATACGAAGATAGAAACTGTTGAGTACGATTTGTATATTCCCTGCTTTCGGACCCGCATTTAAATAGAGAATTTACTATTCGAGGTTGTTGAATATATAAGGCACAACACTTATCGGAGTTTTAAAGGAGCGATAACGATGGAAGTGGAGACGTTTAAAGATAATTTTTTTCTGCAAGAATCCTAGGAATATCGCAGAAGGGCATCTGTTCTTTAGTGACTGCACGTGCCAGGCAGCCTCTGCTCAGTAATTTTCAGGCAATGATTACAGTGCGTCGTATTATGGGAACTCATATATGCTTTCTTAATGGTAGCATTGCGCCAGTCTCCCATAAAACATTTAGAATAATAGGCGCAAGTTTAGTATCAAGCCTATCTCTTTCAACAACTAGAACAATAAACATGTATCATGGGTTATGCGGTTCACTCGTTTCATTACTGTCCTTTTTAATTATCAGTTTTGGTTTTTAATGTTGCAAGGCACTCAGTTGTCTTGACATTTGGTTGCATATATAAATGCATAAAAGTCCTTTCTTTTAGCCAACTGGACCGAAGACAATCAATATCTCCCATGTTTTCTTGGTAACGTGAAAATGTAAGATATTTGTCGGTTCTTTCCTCACATTAGCGTGTGCCGTACGATTCTAAAATTTCAATATGAAAAATCGTATGACATATATTCTCGTCAGAATATTTTCTTTCATATTACTCCAGAACATCACCTGCCTATTTTTTAGCAACACAAGCAGTAAAAATACTGCATTAACTCTGTCACCGCGATGAGATATGTAAATGTTCGCCAACATATCACCTGAACGGGGGGAGATGGAAGTTTGTGTGTTTCTGTGGTAAACTAAATAACTGATTTAACAGATGAATATGACCAACAATGTCAGCATCCACATTATCTACCTACAAAGTCAACTGCAGGAGAAATGTCATTCCGAGCAAACTCCCAATGACATTTCTTTTCTTTTAACCCATTTCATCCTACCGCTGCCCATTCCAATCAGGTAATTGTGCAGTGTTCGCTTTGCTTTCATTTCGTTTAGTGCTTACTTGGTTGCTATATAAATATGGGCTTTCTGGTGAAGGACACGTTTCCCATTGTAGACACAACGAGGGACATGGCAAGAAGCGTTCCATGTGTTCATCATGATGATGATGCTTTCCATACATTGGCACATACCCAAGATGAGGGCGGTACAGTGGCCCATGCCCACAATAGGCGATTGGCCATGTAGTTGCCGGTACATATTTTGACAACGTCAGCTATCCCTTTCAGACGATCACCGCGTGTTAAGGATCCTAATTTCTATGCTAGGTCACATACCCACCACGAAACATCAGCCAAGACGCATGTCCACGTGTTGATTATCATACTCAATTCCTTACTATGGCACACACCTACAAAAAGGACCAGGCGAACAGCGTGTCCATGCGTTCATTATGATGATAAGATTCTTATAATGGCACAGACACACAAGAACGGATCGGACTAAAATCGGATGGTACATATAGTGCCGAGTCATATCTCTTTGAGCGGATCACCGAGTGTTGATGATGATTACGATTTCTAAGGTATGAGAAACGCATGGATGGGGCAAGAAGCGTATCTACATGTTGATAATGAGGATATCCATCCTACGGGCGTTACCCAGTAAGGGCCATGCACCAAGAAGTGGTCAGCAAACTTAATATAATCAAGAAGATATGAACACATGTATAGCCATATAAATTTTCTCATAGTGCGTAGCGTGGATTAGCGAGAGCACGGGCTAGTGCAAGTTTTCTATGCGCCAAATACGAGCAATCAAAATCGACAAGTTTGTAAGGTTTGTGTAAATGGCTTCATAAAAGCTTAGTTTCACATAAGTTCTCACATGCGCGTTGTACATGCAGATTTTCGGTTTTTAAGCGTCGCATTAACGTGTTCTGACACTACTCATATACTTAAATTTTGTAAAGAATTAAAATCATAGGAATGTGCACTTTGTCAATAAAGTTTAATCAAGTTTAGGGCTGCTTTTACGTTTGCTTGACATGTATAGACCCTGTGACCGGTAACTCAGGGCAAAGATATATACGTGCGTACCTCACCTCCTTAATGAAGATGTTAACTTCAGTCGACAGATAAATGAGGGAATAAAATTCGAAACTTGTTTTGGGGACGTTTTGAATGGCTGTAGTTATAGTTCATTTTTCGCTGGTCCCAAACATCAATGAAAGACTTGTGTTAAGTGGGTGAGCGACGTTTGTCATTACGTCTACAATATTATGTCGAGATTTTAAGCGTTCACTTGAGTAAATATGTGAATGAATTTTCTTGCTTTACAGCTCTGCTAATAAATGAATCGCTTAACGCCAGCGCTGATCCTTGCCAGGACTTCTATTCATACGTTTGCAGCCGGTGGGAAAGCTCTCACCAATCTGAAATTACTAAGGGCAGCTATGATGTTAATGAGGAGATTGGTAAAGGGATACCGGAGAAGCTAAGCTGTAAGTGGCTCTTCTTTCTTGAAATCATGTGAGTCATCGTTGAACACTTATATGAAGTGTTCAATGCGGATGCGATTTAGATTAACTCAGTGATTTATGGCTTCACTTAATACTGGTTCTAAAAATAAAACAATTTCTTGTGTGTGTGTTTCGAACAAATTACTCCTGAGAATACCATGATGTCATGGTTCCAGGTCGATCAACGAAAAGAACAGTGTCTTCTTAATTTGCGAGCGTAAAATATAGATGTGAATTCTCGCAATACATCTTGTGCATTCTTGTTTTAGTGTAGTCAGATGAATGTGTACATTAGAATAAAAAAATAGATATGAAAAGCACAATTGCTACCCTACAACTGTAATAACGATTAGGCATCTTGCGGTAAACAAGCTAATGTCCTGGTGCAGGAAGTACGTTCTTGAGTTTTCTTTCTGTCACTTTTTTATGTCATTGGTAACACAGTGAATCTCAGACGAGTGTATTGCTTCACCTGTTTATCCTGCTCTGTCTTCCCAATGGCGTAGGTATGCTTTATTTAAACGCTTTAGTTAAATGTTTGTTTTATTAAAAATATGCACTGATTTGTATGTCCTCTTGAGTTTCATGTTTAAACTGCCCTTGTCGCGGTATGAGAAATATTGATCCGTATCAATTAGGTTGAAGTTTTCATACAGGTTTCGCAGCCAATTTTTAATTATGTGTCTGATGCTTCCGTTGGCCACATTCGCCCATCTATTACCCCTGGAAGTCTTTGATGCAGTGATTACAAGTTGTTTTACATGATGCCACATTGATGAGCAGGGGATGTATACTGAAAACACCAATGCGCCTTTGTTTACAGATGTTCTTGGAAACAGAACCTTGGTTGAGGTTGACCAAACTATAGTAGACAAGGTGAAAGCAACGTATAATGCGTGTTTAGGTAAGTTGCGTTATTATGCGAGGGCTGAGCTCATGCATTCATAAATATGTTCTTTTGCATAATGCAAATGATATAATAAATTGCCCGAAGACGTCAGTGCACCGCCCATGACACAAGGCTGGCTGCATTGCATCGCACTACATTGAGCTCAATGAGGTTTATTGGCGATGTTTTTATTACCATCTTCACAAGTGTGCGGCAATATTTCAGCTAAATTGCCGAATTCAGTACAAGCGTTCAAATTCAATACTGCAAATCTTATGGACAGACAGATATTTCAAATAAATGGGCCGTAACAAACTGCATAATGTATATATCGAACTTGAAGCTGTATCTGCGAATGGAACCATTTGTGTGTTGCGTAGCCAACTTTAAGGTGTTTTGTGTGAAGTCAAGCGGCTACGACGGGTTCATAAGGGCGCCACGTTTTATTTTGACACTGTAGCTTGCTATTCAGATTGGTGAGCTTCAAGTTATTTATCGAGATAACAACAAGCAGCAACAAATTTTATTAATATTATTGAAGGTTGATATTTGGCTTGACGGTGTCCCAACATTAAGGAAAGTTCACTGAAGCATGTCTGCACATTATCGAGCCATCGAGAACACAATGTTTAAGGACGCTAGGTAGCAGCAGAAAGCGCTGGCAAAATTATCGCCTTCTATGAAAACAAGTTTTCTATGAAAAAAAGAAATCTCTGGCTCCTTTTTTTGACTGAAGAAAACAAAGGCACATGAAACGAACGCACATCGCTGAGAATTTTCTCCGTGCAGGGGGGTTATGGTACTTCAAATTACTAATGTAGTGAACCATTACTACGCATAAACCATCTTGTTTCATGCGCATTTTACTCTATTGATGTATTAAAACAGGAATATTACGACAATTTGTTTTATTGCTGAAGACATCAACAGAGTTAAACTGCAACGACGAATGGGAGCACTTGGCTAAATTTACAATCTCCTTTAGAAAAAGAAATAACATAAATAGCAAAGAAAGGAGTGGGGTTTTGCTTTAACCGCGAGATGGCCGGCTTCAACCATAGAGTTGCTCACTATAACACCTAGAGGGAAATGTGGCGCCAACGCCTAAGGTAGTTTCTTAAGGGACGCCGTGCCGTCATGGGAATGACGGTATATGTGTCTGCAAGGCTTCTGTTGGCTGGTGTTGTAAGAGGCTTAGTCTAAAACGTGGGTGTGGCTATAGAAATAACGGGTTCTTAAAGTAAAATCTTCATGAAATGTTTCCATTCATGCATATTATATCTTTACTCACCTACAATGCGTGACCAAGCGAAGAAAAGCAAGAATAGACGACAAACTGTTTCAAAGCGGGCGCGAATTTTGTCGTCTGTCCTCCAACTTTAGCGGCCCGCTGATACTTTTTATACGTATCATATAATTGTACATGCAATAACAACTTTCCATAGTTAAACAAAACATGTTTTTGTGTAATAATAAAGCTAAACCAGCTTTTTACGTGCTGTTTTAGTAGAAATTTGATCATTGTGACATACCGAATGGTGCTTGCCTGGCTGTGTGGGGGAGGAGGCTACTCACAAATTATGAGACAAAAAGCGGTGGAGGAGTGGAGGGGAGACGGCCTGCACATGCGCTGATTTGCCGGTGGCGAGGGTATCTGCAGCCGCATGGTCCACCATCTCATCTGCGCTTCCGATCGGGGGGGGGGGTGTTGGCAGAGCGGCGCGAGGTGGGCAGGGCTACGCTCGTCCGTGACGTCATCTGCTGACGTCAGTCCACGGTACCAGCGTCTGTGACGGCAATAACTGCTTCTTCAAGGGCTGATGCCTAGCGGTTACGAGTATTGCTAGATGTGAGGCTCCGTTGGGTCTTATCGCCGCTGACACTGGTGGCGTCATTTCGCCGCAACGAACGGCCGCTCTCGTTGCTGGTGGAACCAAAGCATGGGAAGAAAACCTCAGTGCGGTGCAAGACGGGCTGTGCGGCGACGATGGCTACGATATGGCGCCAAAGTAGCGCGCGTCATCTGCATGGAAACAAAGCGCTGCATGAGCTGCATGGTGGCTGCAGTGAATCGCGCCCAGGCGTCACCCACGCGCATGCGCTCGCGATCTCCCGATAAGCGAGGAAGTCACGGCGCACTTCGCTCTTTTTGCAATGTGCCACGCAATACAGATTGTCCGGGCCAACTACGCTACCCACAGCCTTCTCTTCCTATTGTAAACCGTCTACCCATATAATCATAATGTGAAATATTGACATGCTAAATAAAAGCACGTATAGAGCAGCGGTCAAATTTCACATTAAGGAGTATCGTAGTTGTGAGTGAATTTTTTTCTGAAGAGTCACTGAATCATTTTATTTACAGAACTACCAGATAGTCCTGGCGCTTTGATTAAAGTTCTGAATGAATCTGGATATAATTCCTGGCCAATTCTCACCGAATATAACATCTTCAACTCGAGTAACTGTACGGATTTGCTTCGCCATATGAACATTTCTGAAATTCTCCATGTACACCATGTTCATTCGGACTACGACAATCTGCCACGGGTGAGTTATGCAGCAATCATATGAAATTTATATATGTCCCAATTCGATAAGCACGAGTACAAAGCATATACTTTGAAATATTTTCTTAAGACTCGAAACGCTCGATGTACGAGAAAGAAACATTAAAAGCATGTTCATTATGGCTGGTTGATACATGGGGGACTCGTGAACACAGCGTTCTTGTAGTGTTCAAGCTGTGCCTTAGGTGTCACCAACCAGCTAACCGACAATATGAAAACGCTTAGCTTTGAAGGGAAGTCGCATTACACGCAAGACAACCAAGACAAGGTTGGCAACTGCCAATCTTCACTGAGTCAAGTTAAGACATAAGAATACACCTTGCAGTATTTTCTTTGTGTAGGTTGGTATAATAAAAAAAAATTCGCAGTTCCGCCAGAAAGTCGAAGCACCGATTGCGATAGCAAATTAGTAGATAGCTCTATGAAGTAAGGATAGTAGGTTTATCGGCTGTATGAACTTGTAAAAATTTGCTTACTAATTAAATTAACAATTATAGAATGAGTAAGCGCGACTCAACGAGGACGTAGAAAGAAAACACAAATACACAGGGCCGTTATTGTGTGTCTGTTTTTTTGACGTCCTTGTTCAGCCGCACTTACACATTATATCATGACTTCAAGCCAACTAGCCCGTCAATGTGTTTTAGCTAAATTAACCAGCATGGCATCACGCGCGCGCAGGTAAACATGAGGACATCTCGCTGGATGACAACGGAAACTGTCTGTGAAAACGCCGGAGTTAGGAATCGCGGCAGCAGCCGCGATCCAATTGACCTCCGTGCATCTGTCGCTTCAACGGGAACGAAACGTCGAAAGCAAAGTGCATACAATGGTACCGGCACTACGCGCACTCTGCAAATATCGCAGCCCGCTTTGAAGATGAGGCCCGCGCGGGCGCGCACTTGGACCACATGAGATATCGCTTTCAAGACGCACGAGCGCCGGCAACGCGTCCCTATGGCATCCGCCAAAGGCCTCTACTACGGTGTACGCGATTCGCTTGGCCAACGCCGTAGGAGACGCCGCGGTTGACTCCACTCTTTACGGAGCGGTGGGCGAGGAGGACACCGAGGCACCCTAGCAGCCGCCGAATGAAGAACGCCCCTCCTCTCTCGCCTGATTCCCCTGCCTCGCGCGCCACAGGAGAGGCCACTCATCTGGGCGGCGTTCCTCGATCGCACTCTCGAGATTTAACCACGTTACCCGGCTCATACCCACACGTTTTCACTCATACGTAACCACATGGCGACGGCGACGCAGAAGTGCACCTGGAGTGCCCATATAATTGCTATCGCAATCATAACTTCAGTGTTCCGGTATCATGCATGTGCATATGCCCAGAGATGATCTTGTAGAATCACAGATATACAGAATGTAGAGTATACATATATAATCTTGAATGCGGAGGTATACAGAAATGCATAAATTACACAGAACTAGACACTAAAGGAAGTCATCCAAAGAGAAGACTCAAATTTAGCCATGCTCTTCGTGCTGCTGAACTTGTGGTAGCCTGTATGTAGGTTGCTGCACGCAATGTTCGGACAGAATCGGCGGCAGCTGAGCCGCTGGGGGCGTGCCAGACAGGGCTGGTACATAATTACAACCCATGTCAAAATCGGCAGGCGCCTATATGACACTAGGCTGAAGGTACTAATGGTCTGTGCGAGGTTCCGGAAGCGTGCATAACCTGGCTGTATTCAACGGCCTTCCATCGTGTTGGAAAAATGGCGAAGGGCCCCGCTGCTTAACGACTTTTTAAGCATGAAATGGTTTTGCGTTTCGTTGTTGGCAACTTAAAGAGACCTCGAGCCAAAAGCCAGAGCCGCTATCCGGGCACTCAAGACGAGAACGGAGCGAGACCCAAAGGAGAACATTCGGCATCGTTGCGAGAACGAAACGAGATCATCCGGGCAGCCAGTCATAACTTAAGAAAATGCGGTTTCTTGTTCCGAACCCTTTGTAAAGGGCCGCATTACATGCTGTAGTTACTGCTCAAACACGTTACAAAAATACTACTTCCGATTTCTCGCTGATGTTTCCTCGCAATATCACTCAAGCTGTAACTTCTAATACGGTGAAGTTAAATTTTTTATTTCCAGTAGCGACTCTGAAAAGGCAGATATAGGGCACGATAGACTTGACTGTCACCTTTTGTTGCTGAGACAGGGTTGCCTGTGCCCTGTTCAATGCCAGCGGCCCATGAGTTCCGTGGCGCGGGTTCTGCGCCGCCTCGAGAGATGGCGCCACGCTACGTGACAAAGGCGGCAGCGTCCCGCGCGCCGCGGATGGTTGTTTGGCCGAGACAAGACTTCAATGAGGTTCAGTTCAAACCAGGTTCATTTGGCTCAGTAAGCTTTCAGGAACGCGTTGCCTCTTGGCCGCCTACTCTATTTATTTATTTATTTATTTATTTAGGCAATACCCACAGAACTATTATGTAGCGTCTAATATAACTTCACCGCTGATGTATTGGACTAAAGCCTGAAGAAAAAGACAGATTAGCAGCCCACATAACCGCTAATTGTCGTCAATCAAAGCGAGCAGCATACAGTGCATCGCTTACTTCGATTCCCACAGTTAGTGCGACCCGCATATTCTTTTGTCATTGGCACATACGCAGTGGCTCACGCCAGTGAACCGAATTGGCATCAAATAGGTTTATTGAAGAGCGGCGCGTGGCTAGTGTTTCAGCTTTGTTGAAATCTTACCTATTTGTTGCATGAATGTTGCCATCGGCGCAACCACCAACGTCATTTGTACGCTGGCGGATGTGGACATACAGTGCCGAAAGTCACCTGTTTAGCTGCGGCTGTAAGGGCAAGATGAAAAGGCTTAACTCGAGTTGTCTTCTCGTGCTGCCAGTGCTGCAGGTCCCGTGATTTGTTGTTTTAGTGAAGCCGGCGGGACGGCTGCTGCTCCTGATACTGTTGTCGCCAACGCATTCGCCTCTACCGCCATTTACGCTGCTGTTTCTGCTTCTTACTACTGCTGCCTAATATTACTGCTTTCTACTACTGCTTACTACTACTACAACTAATACTACTATCGTAGTCATTAACACCTTGCAGATTAGTCCAGATACTCGATAACAGTAATCTAAGTATTATTGGAAACGTCAGGGAGGTTAGTCGGCCACTACTAAAAAAACAAAAACGAAGCATGTAAGAAGTAAGTCAAGCCAATGATGAAACAAGGGTCGCAGTGATTTACTGCTTCTATGGGCTTTGCAAGCTTTAAACATCTTATAAAAAGACGGAAATACAAAAGCGCATATAAATTCAAAAATATTGAGTAGGAACGAGGACACGAACAAGAAAGCTCTCTATATCGTTCCCTTGTCCCTTCAAACTTCTTACTTCAAGAACAGCTAACTCGCCAAAATAAAGTTATTGTCCATAGAAAAATACTTCTTTTTCTTAAGCGGATCACCGTTCAGTAAGACAGGCCCAATTGTAAAACTGTAGGGGAACCAAAGGGACAGAAGGTTTCATGGAGACTGGTGAAAGAATGACAGTGGGCCAGGAAATAGATGGTGCCAGAGAAGCGAACAATCAGCCGAGTGAAGTGGAAGATAGTTGATCGTTGTACCAAAGGAGGGAGGGAAAGGGAGTATTGCCACGGCACAGCGTTACAGTGGGTGCGACGTATCCGTTGGGAAGGACAGACAAATTTAGTTGAATTGTGTAACGGAGAGGAAAAATTAAAAAGAACATAGGCATTAGCTTGTCTGCTAGCTCAAGGCAGGCGAGGCTATAAGTTAGGAGAGCGGACAAGCAGCCTTTTTAATAGTGGGTGATGACGGGTGAATTCGCGCGGATTTCTGGCTGGGAAAGTATGTAGCTTAGTCTTATTACTTGTGTAACAAGATGAAAAAAGGCATGAAGTCATTATGCTTACACTGGGTCCACTGAGCCGTGCGTAGACGAGACAGTGAGTGGCAGCCAGTTTCTTTAGTTTTAAGTAAAATGAATGTATGCGCGCCTTCCATCTTCATTGCACATGCTGAAGACATGTCCCCTGGCCTTGTCTGTCAGTAATTCTTTCGCAAATCTTACAACTATTATGTTGTAAAACAGCATGATTGTCTATTTGGTCACCCGGTGGGCTTGCTGGATGCCAGATTACAAGAACCTGACGCTCATGAGTTTAAAGAAGCAGCCTGGCAGCAGCGCTTCTCCCTTCCGAATCCAGTTTGTTCTTAGCTCTGAGGAAAAAATTCATTAGATTTCCTTACAGCTCTTTGGAAAATGTGTTGTCCAATTGTTGAACGCAATGTTTGTAGTGGTAATTTTTTATTTGTGTTAAGCGAATAGAGTGCAAAGATAGTAGTTTAATTTTATTGCTAAGCTCCTTTTAAAATGCTCAAGTAATGAAGTCACTGGACTCAAGCTGAAATGATCTGGTTGTTAACAGCACAGCTTCCCGCTTGAAGCCTTATTTACAGAGGATGACGTAGGCCAGAAATTGTTTTCTGAATTGTTTTGGGGCCTATAGGAAAGGGCCACGATTACGGAGAACCTTATTCGAATTGTAATGAAGGCAGAGGAGCAACATCCTTTACAGAATGTAAAATCCCAAAAATCTTGGGCTCCAATCCACGCAGTGAAAGTGGTTGGCCAGCTAAGCTGTGATGTCACCTGATCCGATAGACCAATGTGAAGTAGGCTTGAACCATTAAGAGTCGAAGTACACAAAATGTTTGACACTAAGGCAACTAAGTGCACCGTGCGAAAATTTTATTTCTTTGAAAAGATATTGATAACTACTTTGTGAGCACTGTTGTAAAGACTGAGGTGTGTGGCTTGCTTTGGGTAGAAACCGCTGTGTCCTGCCTAGCGTGAGCTCGACGCCGTTGTGCATATTGACGTTGCTGTTCCTAAGCCCCTTATTGTGTTCGCACTGCTCTTCAGGGGTTCTTACTATGCCTACTAGAACTAATCTTGAATGCTGACGCATTACCACTAGTTTTACTAAGTTTTTTGTTCAGAATATTTTATGTGCTTCCTTCTCACTGATTAAATTTTCAGATGAACACCATGCCCGTTCAAAACAAAAAATAAAAAAACGTTCCCAATATTATAGTAGTAATTAACGAGTCTATCAATGTTTTAAAGCAAAGAAATGACAGTTCCATATTGGAAACCTACATAATCAATTCGCGCTATTCAGAGAGAATGTTGAGGTAACGAAATGGATATAGGCGAAATAACAGAGCATAATGAGCACAGATAAGCAAAATTGCATTATCAGAAAAAGTATCAGTTGCTTTATGCCTATTTTTAAAAACTAGTTTTAGGAACTTTCTATTTTACATAGTGTCATTCTGTATATCCTACTTACTGTTAAATTTTTCAGCTTGAGGCCACGCCCATTCTGAAAAAAGTACGGCAGGTGCCCAATATCGCAGCAGTCATAAACAAGACTATCAGATTCTTAAACCCAGGAATTAACAGTTCAATCCTTGAAAACCTAACTAATCAATTGACGCAATTCTCAGGGAAGGTGAGTATGCAAATTTTTACAAATTCAATAGTCAGACTAACCACTATGCTCACCAAGTGGTCGCTGCTGAACATCAGGCCACGGCCGTTGTAGTATTAAGCGGAAAAGTGCAAGAACACTCGTGACTAAATATCCGTATCTATGTTGGTAAACTGCCGTCTGTGAAAACTCATCCGGGGCTTCTATTACGTTATATCTCATGAGCAGTGAGAATTTTTAGTAGGTTACACACAGACAAAATCACTGAATCTGTCAAAATAAATTGCGGAGTTTTGGGTGGCAGAACCAATGATGAGTATGGGCATGGTTATTGTGGGATACTTCGGAGTAATTTTGACGACGTGGGATTCCTGAGCCTGCACCTGGATCTAAGTACTTGAGTATCTTGCATTTCGACCCTACTAAAATGCGGCCACCTTAGATAGGATCGAACTCGCGACCTCGAGGCCAAGATCGCATTTCCATACCCACTGGGCGACTAGGGTGGGTAACTCAATCAGCAATATTGTTCCGAGTCGAAGATGCGGCGAACCGATCACGCCCACAGCACGGATCACACTCGAGAGCCAGCCCCACAAGCGATGATGAAGAAGAACCCCATATGAACCCCACATGATGATGATCATGTACAGATGAGAAAGAATAGCTTATAAATGGCCACACTAATGTCCCCTCGCGCGAGAGCGGCCATCCTGGCCGCAATTCAAAGGGGCGGCGAACGCCTCGTGAAAGGCTTCATACGGAAAACGTGGACAACCTCAGCGGCGCGGCAGCGGCGGTCATTTGGAAGAATAACTGGCACCACGCGATAGTTAACCGGAGAAGTCTGCTCCAAGACTTTGTAGGGGCCGATGAACCGAAGTTGAAACTTGTCACACAAGCCAGGAGTACGAACTGGTGCCCGGAGTAGCACTTCGTCGCCAGGGCGAAAGCACACGACGCGATGAGAGGCGTCGTAATGCTGCTTGCGGTCCTGTTGCCGTGCTTCGGTGTGGGCGAGCTGGCGACAACGCAGAATGCGGGACACATATTCTTCACAGGAGGATGGACAGTGATTGACAGTTGGCGCGAAGAAAGAGACGTCAAGACAGGAACTGGGCGAACGACCATAGACAACGTAGAATGGCGAGTAACCGGTCGTGCGTTGAACGGCGGTATTATACGCAAAAGTCACGAATGGCAAAATTGCGTCCCAGTTTTTGTGAGCCGTTTCGATGTACATGGCTAGCATGTCTGACAGCGTGCGATGAAATCGCTCTGTGACGCCGTTAGTTTGCGGATGGAAACTGGAGGTAGTCTTGTGGGTAGTTCCGGAGGCTCTGAGTACTTCGTCTACTAGTTGCGAGAGGAATGCTTTTCCATGGTCGCTCAGGAAGACGCGAGGAGCACCATGGCGCATTATTAAGGATTGAAGTATGAATGCAGCAACTTCAGAGGCTGAGGCAGAACTCACACAAGTTGTTTCGGCGTAGCGTGTCAAGTGATCAACGGTTGTCAGAATCCATCGCTTACCGGTGAGAGTCACAGGAAGAGGACCATACAGGTCAATGCCAACGATTTCAAATGGTTGCGACGGACAAGGCACCGGTTGCAGTTGTCCGCTTGGAGCTGATGTAGGGAGCTTTCGACGCTGACATAGGGCGCAGGAAGCGACATACCTCGCTACACTGGCGGACAATCCAGGCCAGTAGAAGCGACCTTTGATGCGGTCATAGGTAAACCAAGGTGACCAGCAGTCATGTCGTCGTGAGAAGCCTGCAGAACATGAGCACGTAGAGAGCGTGGCAGGACAGGAACCCAGCGTTGACCGTCAGGGTGATGGACACTATGGTACAGGACGCGGTTGTCAAGCTTAAATTGCGTCAGTTGTCGACGAAGGTGGGCGTTAGGCGGGCGGGAAGCTCCTTGAAGGTGGTGTATGATGCGCCGACAGTAAGAGTCCGCAAATTGATGAGATTAGAAGAATCTGTTGTGTTTAGGCATTTCGTCTACAGTGGCCAACAAGAAAGCATGCGAAGAGGGGTCGTGCGAAAGCTTGTCACGGATGGTAGTTGGAGGTCCATTGCATGGTGTCGTAGGAAGCGGACAGCGAGAAAACGCGTCTGCATCCTAGTGTTTTTTCCGCACTTGTAGGTAATAGTAAAGTCGTATTCTTGTAGACGAAGGATCCACCGACCAAGCCGTCCAGACAAATTCTTCAGCGTCGAAAGCCAGCATAATGCATGATGGTCTGTAACGATGGTGAAAGGGGGGCGTGAAGATAAGGTCGAAACTTCTATACAGACCAAACGATAGCTAGGCATTCCTGCTGCGTGATGGTGTAATTCCTTTCGACGTTTGTCAGAACGCGACTTGCGTATGCGGCGACCCTCTCCCATAAAGTGTCGTCTCGCTGTAGGAGAATGCCACCAATGCCGTGACCACTAGCATCCGTATTCAGGAGGGAAGGAGCGGCTTCATCAAAATGGCGTAGTACTGGTTCAGATGTGAGAGCGCGCTTCAGATGGGCGAACGTAGATTCACATTCGGGAGACCACACAAAGGGAACATTAGAACCCAGTAATTTGTGCAGAGGTGACGCTACTGAGGCGAAGCCTCGTATGAATCGGCGAAAATAGGAGGCGAGGCCTAGGAAACTGCGCAAATCTTTGGTCTTTTCGGTACGAGGGAAGTGCTGAACTGCCGAAACCTTGTCAGGATCAGGACGAATGCCATCTTTGCTCACAATGTGGCCTAGTACCTTGATTGTCTTGCTCGCAAAATGGCATTTCTTGGTGTTTAGCTGAAGTCCAGCGTTGGCAAGGCATGTGAGAACTTCATCCAGACGTTGCAGGTGCTGAGAGAAGGTTGACGAGAAAACAACAATATCGTCCAGATAGCACAGGCAAGTCTTCCACTTCAGGCCACGAAGAACGGTGTCAATCATGCGCTCGAACGTTGTGGGTTCATTGCAGAGGCCGAATGGCATGACATTAAACTCGTAGAGCCCATCTGGTGTTGAAAAGGCTGTTTTTTCTTTATCGTCCTCGTGCATAGGTATCTGCCAGTAGCCGGAACGCAGATCGATGCTGGAGAAGTACTCGGCACCCTGCAGCGAATCCCAGGCATCGTCTATTCGCGGCATAGGGTATACATCCTTGCGTGTGATCTTGTTAAGTGCTCGGTAGTCGACACAAAATCGAACAGAGCCGTCTTTTTTCCGAACCAAAACAACGGAGGAAGACCAAGGGCTAGCGGAAGTGCGTAATATACTTTGTTGGAGCATGTCAGTGACGTTCTCGTCAATGACTTTCCTCTCGGCTAGCGATACGCGATATGGTCTACGGCGCACGATAGATGTACCATCTGTCTCTATCCGATGCGTCGTAATCGAAGTCTTTCCCAACGAAGCTGAATGCGCGTCAAACGAAGCTTCATGTTTTTGGAGTAAAGCCAGCAATTGTAGTGACTGCGAAGGTGTCAGGTCGGAACTGATGGCAGCTGCAAGAGCTGAAGAAGATGCGGCCCGTCCGGTACAAGGAACTTCAGAGGAAGCTCGTTTAAAGGAAACAACAGATATAGACCCCAATTCGGTGGCGGAAGCCAATGTAGTGCTTTTAGGGATGAGATTTTTTTCGGATGTCGGGTTTGTATCGTAGAGAAGTGCAGAGCCATGATCAAACCTAACCAGCCCTGATGCAAAGGCAATCCCTCTTCCGAGACAGCGTGCAAATGGTAATACGAGCACGTCGCCACAGTCAATCACATCAGACGTGATAGTCACAATGCTTTGATGGCGAGGAGGTAGCGTGGTATCTTCTGCAGCAAGAAAGTGAAGTGGTGCGTCATCTGCGTGAAGTGAATAGGTCGTGTCGGTCATGTGGAGAACGCGTTGCCCACAGCAGATGGAGGCGGAGGCCGTAGAAAGAAAATCCCATCCCAATATGAGCTGCTTGGCACACGAACTTAGCACTGCAAATTGTACATAAAGCAGAAGTCCATCGATGGAAATACGAGCTGAGCACATGGCGATAGGTCGAATGGCAGCCCCTTGAGCAGCGAGTAGCGTAGGTCCATCATAGGGGGTCGTAACTTTCCGAAGTCGCGAACACAATTCCCAGTGAATGACTGAAACACTAGCACCAGTGTCTATTAAAGCTTCTACTTGTACACCTTCTATTACAACCAAGATCACATTGCACGGACGCGATGGAGGAATTTCTGTCCTGTCGGTCGATGCAGCTTTTCCTCCAAAAGCTGCATAATTTAGTTTTCCGGACGACGCTCGGCGAATTGAGAAGCAGGTCTCAGTGGGGACGTAGAGCGGCGAAGGGGTGACGGTGAGCGGCGTCTCGCAGGACGGTACGTCTGAGCCGTCTCGGATGCTACAGTAGGCGATGGAGAGCGTCCGCGCGGTGGACCATAAGGACGGCGTTGGTCATAGAAGCTCCCTAGACGTTGGAAAGTAGCTCCGGGCGAAAAGTAATCCCGTTCGTATAAGTCATCCGCGGCGCTCGTCTTGCTGGCGCTTGCGGCAAAAACGTGCTATGTGGCCACGATAGCCGCAGTAGTATCGCCACTGCGGATAGCTGGTTTGGGTAGGTGCGCTGGTAGTCATGGACGCGATGGGGGCCGGTGTTGGTTTTGGAGGCATCGGTGGAACGATGACTGGAGTAGCTGCGGCTACTTGTGCGTACGTGGATGGGGGCCTCAGGGGTTAGAGGGTCCGTGTACGCTGCACCAGCCATGGACGCCAATTCCTCCTTGATAACGTCTCGCAGATTGGTATCGGAGGCATGAGACGGCATAGACCCTGCGGCTAAGCCAAGATACTGGAGCTCTTCTCGAATTATTGCGCGTATCATTGCTCGTAAAGTAGGGTCGTCGGCAGTAGTGTTCGCAGTGGTGTCTGGCTGCAACCGTACTGATTCGAGTTCGTCAAGGCGCTGGCAAGACGCGACGATATCAGCGATGGTAGCGGGGTTCTGGATGGCTGAAGCATTGAAAGCAATAGCTCGGATGCCTTTGAGGATGTGGCGAACCCTGTCTGATTCGGTCATAGCCGTGTTCACGCGTTGACAAAGAGCAAGCGCATCCTCGATGTACGACGTATAAGATTCACCGGTTCGTTGCTTGCGAGTGTCGAGCATCTTTTTTGCGAGGGCGGAACGAACAGCTGGTGTGCCGAAGATTTGGCGGAGCTGCTGCTTGAAAGCGCCCCAGTTCGTGAAATCAACCTCATGGTTGAAAAACCAAGCCTTTGCTACTCCAGTCAGATAAAAGGCGACGTGACGTAGCTTGGACGCATCGTCCCAACGATTAGCCGAACTCGCTCGGTCGTAGTCGTCCAACCAATCCTCGACGTCTTCCCCGCGAAGTCTAGCAAACAGATGGGGATCACGCTGGTGTCCACTGACAACCCAATACGGGGAGGCTGGGGTAGCCGAGGCCGAGATGGTGGAAGTATAAGTGCCTGTTGGCTCGTCCTGCGACATGCTGGCGGACAGCTGGCACAATCGGCGACCTGATCGAAGCTCTAGGAGGTTGAGCGGGGAGTCAGAGGACGGAGGACCGAAAAGCACACTCCACCACTTGTGACGTAGCAGTTGTCACGTTTATTCCGAGTCGAAAATACGGCGAACCGATCACGCCCACACTCGATCACGGACCACACTCGAGAGCCAGCCACACAAGCGATGATTAAGAAGAACCCCATATGAACCCCACATGATGATGATCATATACAGATGACAAAGAATAGCTTATAAATGGCCACAATATTTCTATTAGTTGCTTCATAGGCATCCACTGTTTCTTGCAACCTGCTGAACTAATGTTCCATATTATGCAAATCTCCCAGCCATGCCTATTTTAGACGATTAATATTGTACATACCCTCAACACAATTCAGAAATACTTTCTAATATTTGTAGTGAAATTTGATCTTGCACCATAAAATGATTAAGCGACGCTCACGCTATTTATAATAAAAATAACGAAATCTCTAGAGAAGTATGACGAAGACACATCATAAGGAAGTGCGGGCCATGGTGGTGGTTCGGGTAGAATTCCTCCTGGCGTGCTGCGACTATGGGAGGCCATAACGAACACTATAATTTGCCTTTTCTGCAGTCGCGAGCGTAGTCAGTGAATAGTTGGGCAGTGGTCAGAAGAACTCTGTCGAAAAGCTAGGGTAAATCTCCTTTATGCGGAATGCGGAAGACAGGGTTGCTAGCGGTGTCATGGTACCAGGTATACGAAAGGTGAGAAAAAGTAGCACAGTGTCCCATTCGCGATGATCAGGCGAAGTGTGCGTGAGGTGGTATCAATACTTTTCGATTCAGGTATTTGGTAAGGGCGATCGTTTTGGGGTGGCAAACAGTCGTAAGTTCCTGTGTGGTGGCATAAGAACAGAGTAAGTCTTACATGACTTAACACCCATACCGACGCCGGTCGAGAAGAAGCAGATGATGATCACAGTGGGGTGGAAGACGTCTTGCATCAGGATTTCAGCGACGTTCAAAGCAGAACTGGAAAGATGAGGTCTTGCTCTGGCGTAACGAGTTGAAAAACCCGCATAATAATTCATTGCTAGCATTAGTGAGATGCAATAGGCCGGGAAGCTCGAGAAGCTCGATGCCAACACGGATATATTACTTTCTGGGCATAGCAGTAAGCTGGAAGCATCCACTCTGAAGAACAGCAGGCCTTATCCGACGTAGACAAAGCTCGAAGGCAGCAACTAACGACGTTCAGCGTTACAGAGATCGGGCCAGAAAAAAAAAATCGACAGCGATTACGATACTCCCTAATGCAGAAATATGAGCGCACGTGGATACGTTCTTGCGTTTCGCAATATAGTGGCTGGCGCGGAAAATATGTCTCGTGCGGCACGTTGCAAACAGAAGGAAGTGTGGCGTACAGCATCACTAACCCGGAGATCGCGAGAGGAAGCTCGTGGATGACGGGTGGACGCGATTCACAGCAGCCGCCACAGACAACTTGCCCTCATGCAGCTCTTTGTTTCCATACAGAAGACACGCGTAGCTGTGGCGTCATCTCGTGACTACCGCTCTAAAAGCCCCGCGTTCGCGTCACTACGCTTTTCTCCTGTCATTTTCTCGTTACCCTCCTCCGCTTTCCGCTTCATGGTCGCATTGCACCCTTCTCCTGATGTTCTATTCGCTCACGGCACTTTTTTCGTGAGCCGCTGCGTTCCACGTTCGCTCGGTTACGCCGACGTTTGCCGCAGGAATGCGATCCTAGGAGCTGCGCTGTAAAAATCGTCCACGGACCTGGAGACACCATGGCAGACAGCTGTGGCTACATCATGCAGTTGCTCGATTATAGTCCCTAGAAATCATAGACATTAGAATAATTATTTCCCGCCCCCTGAGTTCAACGTTCCAGTAATATTAGGGCGGCACTCAAACTGATAAATGTACATATTGTGAAAGTCTTATGAAGAACACATTTAACATTATTCGCTCATGGACTTCGCCAGCTAACTACTATTATGGAAGCCGCTCCAGTCATTCTAAATTTCACCAGTAACATTTTTCGTAGTAGTTGCGGGTTCAAGAGCAAGACGGATTTATGCAGCGGCCGCTCCTTGCCTGCGTCTCCAATGCCAGCTCAAGATGAAGATGCTTCGGGCGCGTCGCCACCCTCGCCCACCATGAATTTGGCAGAACTGCGCTACCCAGGAACCTTCTCCGCCACCGACAACATCGACACTGAAGATTGGCTTCAAATATACGAGCGTGTGAGCTAAAGCAATCACTGGGAGCATGCCATCGTGCTAGCTAAACTGATGTTTTGCCTCGCGGTAGCGGTGCCCTTTCATTTGTGGCGCACCAGGAAGAATTCGACAGCTGGAATGAATGTAACTAAAACACCAAGAATTTGCTTCAGAAGTCCGTTGGGGATCATTGCGCCACCAAAAAAAGACCTCGCTTAGCATGCGCAGGCGCGCACTGACTGCTGCATTATGTACCTCCAGGGCGTGCTCACGAAGGTGATGACGTCACGCATGTCATTATTGAATAGCAGAATGTGCCTTTGACCTCCAGTACTGAGCAGTATCGAAGATACATGTATCTTGTATCTGTATCGTGATACGTCTTGGAAGACGTGTATTAGTATCTGCGCTTCTGATATATAAAATAGTGTATTGTGTATCTTAACATGCAAGATAGTGCTATCGCAACATTACCGTATGAAACTATGAACGTAGGCTGAACTCCGCTTCTCAAGTTGGTACAGCGGCCACTAAGCCACCTAGATAAAGCTAAGTAAAGGCAGCGACATCCTGTTATCTTTCCGTCAGAGCCCTCCAGCGAGAGCAGGCGATGATGTCCGCCAGTCCTTATTCGTGGAACCGAGTCCCATTCTGACGCTCGCACCGTCTCGACAACAGCGTGTGGTGTTTTTTCGCGCAAATTCAGATGCAGCTATAATGCCGGTATCGAAGTTCCTCTTGCGTGGTGCTTTGTTACAATGTCTGAAGAATGCAAGAATGGAGTTCTCTTGCGTCTAGTGGCTTTCACACATGAGCGATTTGACGGATCTCGTGGATGTAAGTTTGACTTCTGCGACCCAAGGCGTGGATGGCGCTGCTTTAGTCGTAGGCATAAGGCAACTATTTTGTGTACGTGATTGTTCTTCGCAAGTGCCAAAAGCAATCTTTAGGACTACGTTGCATGCGCATACGGTAAAATGTTTACGGAGAAGTTGCGGGGCTCGTTCAACAACGTGTGCATAACATTCGGCTCGTTCAGTCGCGTGAGCTATCGCGCGATAGCCTTGGGGCTTACGAAGCTGTAGATGCTCAAGTCAATCACTAGCGTTGAACAGTCCTCCAATTCTTCCACCAGTCTCTCTCCCTCTCAGCCAGTGGCGGCTGTGGAAGAGGTATACCTCAGCCGCTTTCCAATCAGGCGCCGGCGTCGCTGGAGAAAACACACGTATGATGAATCGCCTGCACAACTGGAGCCCTGTGCTACTGTGGGGAGCCTTGTGCTGCTGCTTCAGAGGTGCTGGATGAATATCCTCACCAGCAAAGATCCTCACTGCAGGAAGTACACGCGTTCAAATGTATATGCTGTTTAGTAAAGTGAAAAGCTTCGTAGAAAAAGTGGAGTTACATTTACCTTTACCGCTGAGTGCTCGCTCGACCTGGCACCACGTCGAATGCCAGAGTGGCAGGATCGATCCTGCAGTGGACGGCCGCAGTTGAGCGTTTTCTCGCCGTTTTCACCTCCACATGTATCACCGATCGACTAATGCCACCAAGCCGAACATTTTAGGTCCATACCCGTTCGTCCCCGGTATTACCTGCATTCCGCGAGCCTTGGAAACTTCAATGTGGATTGAGCGCCCCAATAAGCCTAAGCGAAGCGGTACGACAAACATACGCCAGCTCGCAGCCTGAATACTCTTATTGGCCTAGTGCGCGACCGATGGCGGCGCTGCGAATGGGGCTGCGCTGACGTCAGTGCTGACTCGCCTATGTTGTGAGCTCTAGTACAGCTTAATTTTCATCCCTTTGTCCGCACTTTGACTGCGTGCTCGCGTAGCGCGGTGTTCACCAAGTACTATCTGCATTTTTAGCGGTACCCTTAAGACTGCCAGCGTCAGGAGGACAACATACGTTTTATTTTTAATGTAGTTTTCATATAACCACCTGATGTGGCAGCCTACTGGCTATGGCGTCGTGCTCAGAAGCTCGAGATGACTGATTCGACGGCGGTCCACGGCTGCCGCAACTCGATGAGAACGAAATGCAGAAACGTTCCTGTATACATAGATCTACGTGCAGGTTAATGAATACAAGGTGGCTAAAATTGATGCCAAGTACTCCAGTACGGCGTGCGTAATAATCACAAGGTGGTTCCGGCACGCAAAATGTTGAAATATTTTTTTTTCGTTTAAAAACGTTTCATATTTTTATAAAATCACGGCCCTCATGTATAGGCACCAACATCTCCTGGCTGTCATACAACATTGCACTGTGCAAGTAAATGAGTATACACAGCTTTGAAATGAAGCACCATCGCAGCGCTCATTCACAAACTTTCGAGTGGACTGAGTGGCATGCAGTTGAATAAAAAATTTAAATTTCGTTCATAATTCTGGTCACTTGATGTAGCATACATAGAACTTTCTTTGACATTACAAATCTCATTATTTCACTCAAACGGTTTGTTTCAATCTCCAGCTGCATCACGCATTCTGAATTTGTTCAATCGTCAAGTATGCTTTGCACTATTTTCTTGCAAGTAAATCGAATTACAGCTTTCGAATGCAAAATATTACGCATGTTCAGCTAGATGGGGCTATTTCTGTTAAACGCACTTGCAGACCACGGGGAGCACTATGTGAACATCACTTTATCAGCGTAAAAAAATATATGATAAATAACACAGGGAAGCCCATGAACATTTTATTGCTGCTATGTACACGTGCACGTTTCTTTTTCTTTTGTATTTAGCGCTCCGGCTACTTATTTGGTCAAGGATTATCAAACACAAACTTTTTTAATTTTCTTGTTTTAGTTTTAAATACCTACGAGTTACTTACAGAAAATGTTTTCTTGAGGTGGGGCACTCGAGAAACAGAGCCGCCAGCCTCTCTCGCCGCCTTCTCATCCTCTCTGCCTGTGGTGGCTGAGAGAGGAGGATGGCGTTTGTCTTCCACCCCAGTGCTTGCTCCGCGTGAGGCAACACACGCATGACGAATCGCTTTATGTGTGTAGGCGTGCTGTACTGCCAACACATGTGCTGTTTAACGGCTCTTTTCTCAGCGGAATCACTCTATGAAACAAGAAGCGATACTTAAACTTCGTCACTGGAACAAATAACCCTGTTTGAGCATATAATTTAAAAAAAGAAAGAGAGAATGCCTCTCTAGAAGCGTTTGCATATTGTTTTACAGTGACCATCATGGACGAAAATTTCCGCTCAACTTTCTTATTATTCCTCACAAAAGATAATTTGAATGCACTTGTGTTGTTTAACAAATGCTTTATTTTTCATTTCAGCAAAGCACGAAAGTATTCAAGCAAATTCTAGACATGATGAGTGTGCACTTGTGCGTTGGAGTTAACATGTGAAGCTGTAATTGTGATTGAAGAATTATTTATCAGCAATTCACTAGTCGGAGCAATGCAATCGATGCTTTGGACAACGACTATGGCCCCAGAACAGCTTATATTAGATCAAACAATTCCAGATGTGTTAAATATGTTTGTTTCTCCCTTCCCCAGTAACAATTACTTCAGTTTAAGGAGTTACACATTAAAATCATGGTGATTTTGTTCTACAAAGTACCATCATGGCTGTTTATGTTTTTATTCCATTGAAGGCATCTTTACTCTACCATGTTTTATCATTGTAATACTTGCAGCTGTCGAAAGAAGCCGGACAGGGTGGGATTGAAGACTTCACTATATCGGGCCTGGAAGCGGCATATCCCAATGTGAGTCATGCTTTATCCAGAATAATCGGCTTAACCAGATAAAATACATCGAAGGCAGAATATCACAACACTCATCGTTAAAATGTTGATTTCGTGGCAGATAAGTGTTGCTTTTTCCTTTTCCATTTTTCCTAATGAAGTACAAAACATATTTTTCGAATATGTCTACCTCATTTGATAAATGCGTTAGATGCACCGTCTTTAATTATTATATCATTTCTTACACTGAAACAGTGAATGCATCCTACAACATATTCTAAACTCAGACGTTCCGCGTTGACTGCTGATTCTGCACACTTAATTAAGCGTAACACAGATACGTATGAGCAAGCCTTTTGAAATTATCTTACACTGGCATCAAGCGTGGAACAAATTTGTGAGAAATTATTCTTGGCGGGGCTCAATTTATCTTTGAGGCTGATTAGTCGAAAGTTCTCCCACGAATCAGAAATCTGACCGCTCGAACACATCATTAAGAGATCTGCACTCAGAAATTCATTATAAGAAAGTTTTGTTAATACCATATTGAAAGTGATTACAGTATTGAGACACCAACTTAGTTGGGTTCTATTACAATGGTTTTGCGTTATTTTGTACTCTTTCGGCATCACTTTTGATATGTTTGCGTTGGCTGTTTGTAATACTCAATATTTACTTCCACTAACATGGAGGCATCGCTGAAAGGAAGCCTGCTTCCAGGACAATACGACGTACAACCAAATAAAATGAAATTTAGCAAGTCTGGTAACAACTTCTAGAATATTCTATAATATATCTGCTTAGTAATGCATTTAAATAGCACTTAGCGCGGCCGCCGCGAAGCCCGCCCGTGGCCTTGCAAATGTGTGGCGCCCTGGTGTGTGCGAAGGCTCAGAAGCGCGTCATGCGGCAACCGAGCTCCTTTCTCGCGCTTCTTTCCGTTTACGCTGCACCACCAAGTGGCACTGCCGAGAAGCGCGAGCTTGGTTTGCCGAGACCGAGAAGCATAGCGCATCGGTGCCTTCGGACGCTTAGAATAGTTCCGTCCCTTGCCACACACTCAGCGGCACCTGCCCAGTGAAATCATGGCATAGCTCGTTAAAGCGTTGGCGTGAAGGGCGTTCGTTAAAGTGGCCCATGCCCAGTGAATTTGTGGCAGAGCTTGCATTTGCGTCGGGTTTGTGACCTGGAGCAACCTTTGAGACCGGTCAGCTTCAGCTCAGAATCGGCGAAATTTGAGGGATCTTTATTCGTCATTGTACAGGCGGCACATTTCTAGTGGCACATATCTATTTAGGCAAGTTCACCTCAAAGCCATTACTTGCAGAGCGACACACATATAGTGGCCCATACACCTTGACTCAAGTTGGCATCAAAGAGTTTCATTTAAGATCCGCACATACCGAGTGGCGCATACCTAGTGAACCAAGTAGGCCTCAAAGAGTTTCATCGAATGGCGGTGTATACCCAGTCCCGCATCTACGGTGACATTCCTCAGCGTGAAAGAGCTTCATCGAAGACAGGCACGTATGTGCACCTTGGGACATAGTGGCCAAGCTGATTCGATGGTTGGTTTTGAATCCTGTTACTTCAGCACAGCAGCTCGATGCGCTAACTATTTGACCGTGGACTACCCAGTGACCCAGGCCGGCGAGCAAAGAGTTAAGTACAAACGTACAAATACAAATAGATAGATAGATAGATAGATAGATAGATAGATAGATAGATAGATAGATAGATAGATAGATAGATAGATAGATAGATAGATAGATAGATAGATAGATAGATAGATAGATAGATAGATAGATAGATAGATAGATAGATAGCGTCTGGAAAGTGACTAAAGCACGCGAAGAATGCTCACGCATTAAAACGTGCTGCATTGACATGATGTTTCGACGTGCTGCTCCATACTACTTTGTCACCGACCGAAGGGTTTGTTACTTAAGCAATCCCGCAATGCAGCCGCACAAGTCACCGTAGAACAACTTCCTACGACCCGCTGACAAATGGCGTCATGGAGCACCTAAATAAAACAAAACAAATAAAACAGCACTAACGCGTGCAACCGCAAAGAAACAAGGAGGAGACACAAGCCCTGGCTGTCAACTAAATTTTATTGACGGAAGACGGACACTTTATACAAGGCGAAAGGCAGAGGTGCAGGGAAGGGGAGCGATACAATCGGGAAAAAATGACACCGCGCATTGATGAACGTACGTGGAGGCAATCCATTTCAAGTTCTGCAGCAAATAGCTATACTGTGGGGGTGCTTACGCACTTGCTGACATACTTACTTATGTGGAATGCTTCCAAACTGACGTGCGCCGTCTTGTCGGTACTCTTATCGATAATCTTTCTTTCTCCAAACCGAGGCTCACATCCTCTCCATTTCATTACGTGCGCGACCAAATGTGCGTACTCGTCCTTTAAATCATATAAATTTCGGGCATGGTGCCTCAAATGGTCATTTAGGCAGCGGCCGGTTTGGCCAACATAAATCCTTCCAGACTTCAAAGAAATAGCAAGCATAGGCCACTCCTGTGGAACACTTGACGAACGGCTTGTCATGTTTTGCCTGACAACTTCTTTATTTCTGTACCTGTCAAATCAAGTATGATACAAGAAGGGCCACAGAAACCACAGATTTAGTATCACGTTCCGTTTCCTAAACCGCGTGTCAGCGCCTGGTTTAGCAGTGTTTCACAGCAATGCGCCTTGGATTGCTTGCGACATAATGTGGTGTCAACAGCGAAAACCTTTGATGACAAAGTGCGGTAGCACCAACAGAGGTAATGTCAGGTGGAGGGCCTTCGGAGAGAGCGAGGAACAACGTGAATATGCTAGTCGCACATAGTGGGATTAACGCCAACCAAACTCTAATTTCACATATCGTTCTGCTTACATTAACCATTCTGGTAACGCTAGCTTCGGTCAGCTTCTGGTAACGCCTTGTTTGGCTTAGAAATCAAATGTACCTAATGTTTTTGTCGTGCGTATTAGGTTATTATATTAGCCCGTGAGTATAATTCGCCAGCATAGGTTAACACGTGCATGAAACAGACAAATCTTACCATGCTATCTTACCGTCATTTCTTAGGTTAATGCATTTGCCTCTCAACTTTTTCTTTCTTATATTTGTTCTGACATTGGTACAAAGTAAGAGTTTTGTTTTCTTTTGATACCATACAGTCATTCGTCTCGTCATCAAACCTTTACCGAAGGTGCCCATGCCGTCTTTGACTAGGGGACGTCGTTTGTCTATTTCATATATGTCGAAACATGTAATAACTTTGTGAGGCAATAAATTAAGAAAAAAAAAAGCCAAATTGAAAAGATAAGGAACCATGCAACGGCAGCTTTGTTTCAAGCTTTATTATTTTTATGCTTCAGTTTTAGTACAACTTTATGCCTCAATATGAATTTTTTGCAAGTATGTGTGAATTGTACAAGAAAATGACAGTGGTTGTGGAAATTTTCATTATTTACATGGCTCTGAATGCAAAGCTCCTGCAGGTCATGCATTTCATTATTTTTAAATATACGCCTACACGTCGTGAAATAAAATGACCTATTTTTGACTCGCTAACGTGATGTATTTGGAACATTTCTTGATTGGGTGGCCGAGTTAATGCGATGCGCGGCTTGAGAAATAAAAAAAAATATTTTTTTATTCTTCCTAGATTCCCATATCTGACTTACTGAGGAGAGAACTTGGAAAGGTCAACGTCACATTGAATGAATCAGATACGCTCAATGTGTTTCATTTGTACTACAAAGATTTAAATGACGCTTTAGCCACTGCCAACCCGTAAGCATCAATTTGCATATTGCATGATATTTTGCATGTCATTCTAGTGGATACACTCAGTTTTACGATATACGTGATACGTCACTTTGATAGGCGATACGTTAGCGCCTCAGCGCGCCCGTCAACTTTATATGGTATCCTGGTATTGTTGCTGAGATACCACTGTTCGGGCATACTGTAAACGCGTGGCGTGCTTGAGCGTTGACTTGTTATGAATGCCGTAAGAATGAGAATTTTACAGCCTGCCACATCGCCGACGCATTACGCTGCGCTGTGGTGCCAGTCTAGGAGTAGCATTTGCCACATTCGGCGCCGTGTTTCCGGGCCTCAAACAAACAACTGGTCTTAATATTACAGATGAATTATCTCTAATTCTTAATCCTACACGTGAGATGGGACATGACGTGATCTATTTTTTCACTTACTTCTTGCGTCCGCGACGAAGAGCACGTACCAGGGATGAAGTCAGATAGAAGCGGGCCTTTTGAACTGCTCCGAGTGCGGCCATATTGTTATGCGATGAACCACATCACAGGTAAAACAGTTGCATATCCTATAAGCCTAACAGCTTACTTGTCCCTGTAACTAATTTATCATCTGCTTTCCGCGTGTGCTATAACTGCAGAAATGGATCCCTTTACTCCTTTCCGTAATGTACCAGTTATCACGAGAAAAAATTCCTTCCATTCTGTGAAGTACGCAGAATTTCTATTGATGTCTGGCGGATCGATATAATACATTCGTCCTAAAAGTGAAATGGAGCCAGAAAGGAATCGTCAGCCAGGCTCAAACACATAAATTATTTTTCTGTTTATACAGTGAAATGATTAGTAAATACTATGTGGGCACTAGGAATGAACAACGAAAAGTTTTAAGTCTTGATGACAATCAGTGGTGTCCTTATAAAATAAAAATAATGAATAATTTCTCGCGAAAGAACTTGCACATGAAATATAGAAATAGGTACCATTTGCAAACTTCTTTTACTACTAGACCGGAGAAAATATGCCTGAGCCTTTTTTTCGTAGGATCTGTCTTGTGTATAAAACTTGTGGAATCCCAGCTATAGATTATTTGCGAAACGAGCTCTTGAACACTAAGGTATATCGTAAAGCTCGTACACTTGACGGTTAACAATTCACAGGATACATTTTATTTGTTTTCATTGCTTTCCCTTATCCCATGCTTACGTTAGAGAAAGACTAAAATCTGAATGGTGTGCTGCACTTTGTACGTTTGATACATGGAGCTATAAAATGCATTCATAGCCGTACGCATACACTCCACCCTGCGGCATTTCAAAATGTTCTTCCCCTACACTAACATATTTTCCGTATTGAGAATGATTAATTTAAGGTAGTTTCATCAAAGTGTGCGAAATATATTGACTCGCATGTATTATCTCCACCTATGCTCCTTTCTTAGATCTAACCAATGGTGCGAAATTATCGCTTGGCGCAACAGGAGCCTAAGGGTACTCGAAATAACAAAAATGTTGTCGTCGATTCAATATCTAAAGCGTCTTATCCAATCAGATTACTCGCACGACACAATTAGTGAAGTAAATTCTCGCACATACGCAAGCACCAGCGCTTATGCTGGAATGGAAAGAGCCAAAAGGTTGAAACGCGTTACCCAGGGAGTATGATGACTACCGCTTTTTAATCCAGTTTACAGTGCTGGATGATAGCTGGGAGGGCGAATTCAATCATAATGCGTTATAAAGGCATTAGCTTTGATTGTATGTGATAATGCATAACTTCTTACGATGATGACTTAGTCGCATCGCCATGTAAACGGGCTGGTGAAAAATATTCACCGAGCCTGCCCCTTTGCATCAGGCCACAACCTGTGTCGTCTAAAGGATGGAAGTCCGACATTTCTGCGAGGAACAACGTACAGCAGCTCCCTTGACTTGACTTTCGTGTGACGTTGCCTGACTTCGAGCGTGCAGTGGTTCATTGATATCGAAACCCATGGAAGTGATCACATTCCGACTTATGTGAGAATCAATGGACTCGACGCCGCATTATCGGATGTATCTCGCCAAATCGACAGGTCAGTCTTTCAAGATCGAGTAGAAGACACCTGGTAGAAACATATCGCACGCAGATTAGAAGACATAATTGGAGACGCAATGCAAGATTACACGCATTGCTTCACACATTCGTCAAAGCCTACAGAGAATGACATCGAACTGGAAAGGCTTCGTACAATACGTCGCCGTGCTGAAAGGAGGTACAGGCGCACAAAGTCAATTCTTGACCTCAGAGAAGCTCGACGCATGCAAAAGATAAAACGCCGAATGGATAAGCTAGCGGATCAAAGATGGAAATGCTTTTGCGAGTCGCTAGACCCCCGCAAGCCATTGTCCCGTGTGTGGCGTACCCTACGGGGTCTTTGCTCAAGACCCCAGCAACGACACCCTTTTAACGCCCTTGCTTTCTATCAAAACCGCCGTGAGACAGACGTTGCAGAGGAATTTTGCGCGAAAGTCGCCGGCGCCACGGTTTTAGTCCCTCACATGGCTTTTAGTCCCTCAGTCCTTCACATAAGTATGGAGGCTCCATCCTCTATGGAAGTGTTAGAAGCTGCTATGGTCCTCTGTAGGTGTTCGTCTTCACCAGGGCCCGATGGCATAACATGTACTGCATTGCGCCACCTAGGCCGTAAAGCACGACGACAACTCCTCAGCCTTTCTATAGTTCATGAAAAGATGGTGTCGTCCCACAGGAATGCAAACGCAGCCGCCTGGTACTGCTACTAAAAGCAGGAAAGTCGCTGCTCGAACTGACATCGTATCGGCCTATAGCACTTGCCAGCGGCGTCGGGAAGTTCATGGAACGCATGGTCCTCATGCGTCTCGAATGGTACCTAGAACACCACGAAATTTACCCTCATTCTATGGCGGGATTTTGACGAAGCCGTTCATCGATTGACAGTGTCATCGATCTAGTGTCATCTGTAGAACAGCAAAAATCTTGGAAACGATTATCAGTAGCGCTCTTTCTGGACGTGAAAGGCGCTTACGACAACGTTTCCCATCAAACCATCCTAGACGCACTTTTGATAGTTGAACTATGAGGGCGAGTATATCGATGGATGACAAGCTACTTGACACAAAGGTCCTTGTTCGTATGTACGGAAGATGGTTCGACTACCGACCACTACATATGCCGAGGCGTTCCCCAAGGCGGTGTTCTAAGCCCTGTTCTTTTCAACCTCGCGGTTCTTGGGCTGGCCGAATCCCTACCGGAAACAGTGAGTGTCTCAATCTACGCCGACGACATCTGCATCTGATCATCAGCGGCCACTAGACTGCAGGTTCGCGCAAGGCTACAGAAAGCAGCAACACAGGCATCTCACTATCTTCACACGCAAGACCTTACCATCTGTACAGAAAAATGTGCATTAGTTGCTTTTACACGAAAAGCGATGTCTCGTTATCCAGTATGCATCAATGGCCAGCCTATCTCCCACAAGAGAAATCGTCGGTTTTCGGGCGTCATTGTGGACCGGGACCTCTCTTGGAGCCCTCACATTGCCCACTTGAAGAAGAAGCTCACATGTATTGTTCATGTCTTCAGGTTTATCGCCGGAAAAAAACATGGGGATCGTCAGTGGGCTCCATGCTACAGTTTGTCGAGCACTTTTTATCGGATTGCTACGTCATAGTTCTCCCGTGCTTGCTAAAATATGCAAGTCAATTATTCGAGAACCTTAAAGAGTGCGAGCACAGGCACTACGTATTTGCCTAGGCCTTCCGCGGAGCGCCTCAACAACAGGAACCATTATAATAGCTCGGGACTATCCGATCACGACTTACATTAGCACCGACACGCTTAGGGCCCATGTTCGTCATGTTTCACGCATCCAATCAAACTCTCTTGCCTGCCTGCCAGAACGACAACCACAAGCGTCCTTCTCCAACGAGGTCAGCATCCATTGTGCCTGTCTACCATCGGGCTTCACACCCTCAGCACGTTCAACCCCAGCTTTGTGGTGTTTAAGACAACCTCAAGTGCGTCTTACGATTCCAGGGATAAGAAAGAAGACCGACCTGCCTACCTTGGCCCTGAAGCAAGCAGCTCTGGATTGTTTGAAAACTTTCTACTTTGACCAAGTCCACATATATACGGATGGCTCTTCCACTCAGACCAGCTCCACCGGCGCAGTGGTTAAACCATCACGATCAATTAACATCCGATACAAGATTTCTCACTTGACAACATCGTCCGGTTGGGAGCTTGTTGCCCTCTGAGGTGCCGTTGATTACATTACCAACCAACCCGCTAATCGGTGGGCAAAATTCTGCGATTCGAAGGTGGCCTTACAATTTATTCTGTCATCTCTATGTCGCGGGTCTTGTGAACAACTAGTGTCGGAGATACGAAAAAAAATTCAGTGGCTGCCCGGCCATTGCGGTATCTCCGGCAACGACCTCGCTGACGAAGCTGCTAGGAAAGCACACGAAGGAGCAAACCTTGTTTCTCTACCTTTATCGCGAACCGACGATATGCATGCAACAACATCCATGTGCTTAGATCTAGGTTAACGTTAAAGAACCCCAGTTGGTCCAAATTCTTGCGGAGTTTCCTACTACGGCGTGCCTCATAATCAGACCATAATTTCGACGCGGAAAACATTATAATTTAATTGTGTAAGCCTACCACATATTCATAATGTCGCTCTATGCCGCTTCTCGATGCATACGTTCGTGGCGAAATGGTGGCGTAAATGTCACTGTCGGCATAATATTCTGACGTTCGTGACATTTTTTTTTTTCCAGGAACACTCTGTATAACTACGCAGGGTTCCTTGCATTGTTTCCCTACATTGAATATGTAGAAATGGAGACTGAAGAAAGCATTTCTAGTGCGACGCCTCAAAGCACAACGAAGGGCCGTACCTGGAGCGAATGCATAGCTTTGTTGGACGAAACTACGCCTGACATTCTTGACTATGTATATATCACCAACTACACCGACCCCACCGTTAACAAGGAGGTGAGTTATATGCATTGTACAACGCTTAATCAGTTTTTCCATCATGTGTAAACCATGGCTTTTGTTCACCAAAATAAAACCTCATAAAAAAACAATAGCGCACACTAAACCATCAAGTCAGTTAGGCTATTTCGTGGCTAAGGACAGGGAGGATAGAAGTATTCTAATCTAATTATTTTCTTATCGCGCTATTTCTCGGACAGTAGTACGTTTCGCTGTATTCGGCTCCTCGTGAGTGATGGATGATGCGAAGAAAATATTATGGAGCAATAAGAATCGGTACCTTCTACTGGCCAAACTCTTTAAGTATACTATTGGTGCATTGGTTTGTAACAGGCAATACACCGTGAAAGTTTCAAGTTTGCGCCCGCCTGCAAAAGCAGACAGCCTGTGTTGTTTGCGCATGGCGATTCAAATGCTTATTGAAGTCCTTTCCGCAGTGTAGTGGGCTTGAAGCGCTGAAACCGTCGTCAGTCACATGTGGCACACTAATATAGGTTTGCGGGACGCAACGGTGATATGCTACTGAGAGCAAAAATATCTTGACCAGAACACGCAGGCTTGGCCTGTTCGAAGGGTAGACACGCGTTCGTCTTACGCGTAGTAGGTAGGTTTAGACAAATAGAGAGTTTTAGCAGAGCGTGTACCGTCCGCTCCGCTCAGACCGGCCTATCACAACAATTGGCACGCAGCCGCTCAGCAAAACGCTACCGGGAACACTGACGCGCGTGCGCACACCACACATAGCGGCAGCGGAACGTGGGACGCTGACCACGTTCCGCTAGGAACCGGATTTAGCGGTGCGTCAGGGAGCGTGTAGTTGCTTTCGTAATCGTTTTACTGCCAAGCTGAGAGCACGTGAGTAGCATCTCTGGGAGACGCGCTTGTTAGATAAGCGAAATCAATGCATTCTGTGCAGCCACCGGTGCGCGTGAAACGTGTGCGGAGCGGAGCGCAAGCAAACGCTCTGCTAAAACTGTCTAACGTTTCCTGTTTCCCGCTCCGCTCCGCCCGCGAGCGGGGCGCCGCATGCGCCAATCTCTGAGCCGCGAGCGCGTGAGCGGATGGGCCCCAGCGTTCCGCTAGAGAGCTCGTCGAGTGGAGCGCCCAAGCAAAACCAGCAAAAATACAGAATGACGGCACCAGCGCCATGGATCAGCGAATAAGCTCACGAGAAACTTGGAATATCCGATCCTAGTAACGATCACAATTTGTTGACGCATGCGCCTTTGCTTGATGCTTCGCAGCCTGACTACTTCGTGTGACACTGCACGTGGGTTCAGAAGCAACAAAAACAAGGCGCATACATTGACGTCTATCCTTTCAGAGATTACTAGAACATAAACGCAAAAAAATATAAACCAGATGCAATTCATAAAAAATTAAATTATGAGGTTTTACATGCCTGGAGGACTCCGGAAGTTTCGACCACCTAAGGTTGTACAATTCATGTAAATAATATATATATATATATATATATTTTTCCGTAGTCCGGTCTTCTCTATCGGGTGCCGGAGTAAGCTACATCATGCACGGCGCACGCGCAGCACGCACATGTAAAAACGATTCTGTCTGTCAACGTCGTACCAGTCCGACAGAGCGCGTGTACGTGAGTGGAGCTGAGAGCAAGAAACGTTCAGCTAAACATTTCTAGCAGGCGCTTGTACGAAACTACCGCACGTAATCATCAGGCTGCCAGTTAAGGAGGCAGCATGCAGGATTTATTGGATGCCAGTCGCCGACTACTGCACCCTAATTATTCAAGAGTAAGATGTAAGGCAACAATACAGGCTTACGGTGGTGATAGGGGCCATCGAGTGCGAATAAGCATTCATGGCATTTTAAAACGAGCATAGCGTACGTCATGGTGAAGTTTTGTTTCATTGCAAAACTGGTTCCTTTGAGCTTAGGGCCGCATGACAGAAGCCGCTCATCACAAGAAAATGACAACAATTTCACAACAAAAGGACAATTGCATTTTTTTCTTGTGGACGGCATAACCCATGAGCGTGCAAAATTTCTTGAGTACAAAACGATACATTGAGAGCAATAGAAAATGAGCGGGTATTTTACTATGTCTTAATCCAAGTCTAGGGGCCCTATAACGTAAAACCATTCCAATATGTTTTTATTCCAATCTCCTGACGTCAAATTTGCGTAACCGCCGATGCAAGTATCGGGCGGTCACACGCTGTAGGAGTTGAGGAGGACTTTGAGATGAAAACTTGGGAAGCTTATTTACATTATTTACAGTGAGTCAATTAACAGTCGTACAGTCATTACGGGCCGGCAGCAACTCGGACGCTGCGGCCCGTGGCAAGAAGCTCGAAAGAGACGAACCAAGGGATGCTCTAGGAATGCTCTTCTGCTGCTCCCGGTCTGCGTCTTTCAAGCCCTACGGTGTCGATACGACACGCCACATTGGGCCAATGGGAGGGCCCGCTCAGGTGACGCCATTTTCGGCCAATGGTAGGCGCCCGTGCGATGGAGTCACACCCGGCGAAGAGAGTCGCTGCTCGGGTGTTTGTCCGAGGGCTTTCTTCTCCCTGCGGTCTTGCCTTGCTGACTTGCAATGCGCCGTCACCATAGAGGGAAGGGGGCGACGCCGCCAGGTTGTCACGGCGCATTACAGCCGTCTTTCTTCGGGACCCATTTTACCCGCAACAGTGCCAGGACGGAAGAGTCCCTTCCCTTCACTTTCGGGAAGAGCCAAGCAGTGAATAGCTCCACCGGCTGCACACAAAGTGGGGTCCGCCAACTTGTTTGCACGTGTCGTGCCTCAGGAATGTGGCATCCGTGTTTCTGCGCTCCTTAATTAGCTGTGGTGCGATTCGATGTCGTCTGGGGAACTCGAAGTAGGCTCAGGAAATGGTCCCGTATCTAACAACGCAGGGTTGTGTGAACAGACCAATAAAACGCTCTCCTGGTTCATAGGAGGTCAGTTCTGTTTGCTTGAAAACGAATAACATTGCCCACAATGAGCGGCTTGTCTTATCTGATTGGCTGACAAGAGGCGAGGAGCACGCTCAAGTGTAGAGGGATTCGATGGGGCCGAGCCACTGCACTGAAAATTGATAACCGGATGGAGAGGGTGGTACCTGCGTCTGTGACTGGTCCGCTTTCCCTTACGTAGCTTGTGGTGGCTGGTTGAAAATAGCGGCGGCATGCAACGGAAGCTTAGGAATGACGCTAAAACGGGTGCTCAGCAAAGAAGAGTTGGCAGAATGAGGTCGTAAGCGTGCCGAAAGTACTCGAAAACGTTACACGACCACGCAAGAAGTTTTATTATACGGAAATAAACCCATGCTCCCCGGCATGTGCGAGTAGCCAGTGCCTGAGCGACCATCGGCAGCCATCTTTTATTCCTTTCGGAACGGGGCAGTCTGCGGCTATTCAGAAGAAAATTGAGTTTTGTTCGGCATATTAATGCATCTTTAACGCGTACACGTCACTTTGACGCGGTGAGATTTTGCGGTTTTGTTACGTCGCGTGACAGGCAGGTGAAGTGCGTGAATCCCGAAAGCTTTTGCCCAATAGCCGAGGGCTAATCGCGAAAAGGCGTCGAATCAGAAATAACTATACACTTTTGCTCGGTCAATTCATGCATAATCAGTTTGTACCCGTCATATCAGATGGGGAGCTATCGTGGTTTTCGTGACGTCGGGTGACAGACAGGTGAAGTGGGGGTGGTCCAAAAAAGGTTTTTGACCAATGGCGTAGGGCTGATTGCAGAAATGGAATAGAAAAGTTTGGAATAGTTTTACGTTATAGCGCCCTAGTTTGCAGAATGAGACACACTAAATACTAAAGGGTAACTTCTCTCGATATGTTACTTGTAACTTCGAGCGGTAGCGTTAAGGGAGTCACCTCCCTGGAAGTTGTGCCAATTACCGGACTTTCCTCGGCGCTGAACGATTCATTGTGACTTATCGTGAGTACGTCGCCTCCTATTATACTGTAGACTCTAGACTTCTAGACTCATACTTCCAGACTCTGTTAAGTAGAGTTTGCCACAATGCCCAAATGACAACCTGCTTTTCCGTCGTGGCCTGTTTCTCTTCTAAAAAGCTCGTTTGACGAAATTCAAGCCAGACCCGCCACCGCCCTCTCCCCCACCTCCGATCCTTAATGATCTCGTAACAATTTTCGATGCTTATACTATCAGTGTTAGCAGAATATCGACCTTGTACATGGCCACAAGCATGAACCGATTCGCTCTTATCATTCTTTAGAACAATATTAAGAACTGCGACACTGTGGTACGCATTAGAAATGGTAGAAAGAACATTTGTTCTTTAGAGAAAACGCATAGCTGGGGCACTACACCCCGATAAAACAATATTTAAAGTTTTGATGGCTAGAAGGGACTTATAGATAACTCGGCTGAGCAATAAGGTACAATAAAATATTGGAGTTTTACGTGCCCGAACCTCAACCTGATTACGAGGCGCGCCATAGTGGCGGAATCCCAAATAATTTTGCTCAACTGGTGTTCTTTGACGTGCCGCCTGTGCACAAAGCAGTGAAAAGTATATGGCCATGATGATCGCGATTTTCGGTAGCTTTTTGGCGACTTCACGCTTAAACAACTACGCCTACGGGATCATACCACCACCTTGGACTAATTGTTCGCCTTTTTTTTTTCTTTTTTGCAAAAAGTTCTCTCTTTTCAGCATGTTCGCACATAGTATGACGTGCGAAGTGTCCCATTCTTTTAAATACTAATATGGTCTGTCCGACTATGATGAGAATCCCCCTTCGGTGCAGACATAATGGAGAAATGCCGAACAAGTTCACACAAGTTCCTTTTGCTGCACATGGTGCCGCAACTGTTTATATTCTAACTTCTCCCCTCTGTGCACCAACACTGCGTTTTACGAGGCCGCGATTCCGCTACGAAATCGCTGTAGTACTTTCTGTTGGGCTCAGTGCGCCATACTGACTACCGCGGTAGTCCTGTGTTTACGGTGTCGTGCCATTGGTTTCAAGGTCGGAGGTTCGATTTCGGCCGCGTCGGCCTCATTTTAACTGGAGCGAAATAGCTAAACGCTCTTGTACAGTCATTGGGCGCGCGCTAATTAACTCCGGGGGGTCAAAAGTAATTCGGAGACAAGCCACTGAAGCATGATTCACAATCACACCCTGGCTATGGCGCGCGAAAAACTGTATGGGTAAGTTTTGTGTTTGGAAATGTTGCCCATGCAGTTGGTACCGCTCAGCCCTTTTATTGACTAATACACTATTTCTAAATTTGGTGGCTCACAGCTAAAAGCGGGAAGTTGCCCCACAGAAGGAGATAAGCGAGGCCAGAGCATACTGGATCGCTACAAAGTGATTAAAACTATAGCAGTGTCGTACGGCGTATTCAAATATTATACAAAGGAAGACAGGCATAGGCATTTAAGTGCCTCCCTAAATTGAAGTTCTGTTGGAAGTTGCATCTAGAGGTTCAACAACAAAGAAAATGCGCTTAAAATCAGCTTCATTGGAAAGCCTATTTACTTTCATTCTCGAAACTATAATGAAATGCACTGGCAGGCCCTCATAATAAGCTGTACCACGAAGAAGAAATAAGAAAGAGTAATTGTTAGTGATATTTCAATTGTTAACGAACGACTGTTTTTTCAGGTGGAACGCATTGCCAGCAATTTGAGACAGGCGCTCGATGAAACGGTTCAAAACATCACCTGGCTTGAGGATAAGACGCGCAAAGCCGTAGAGAAAAAGGTAGGAGTACCCATCAATTGCTGTGCAAAAAATATTACAGAAAATATTTCTTTTCTTCAACGATCTGTTTTGTAGTCTTTCTTTGAAACCTTCGAGTGTGGTGAGCGCTCTTTAAGTTTATTTAAGTTTGCAACTGACCCAGTTCTTGAGAGAAAGGTTGTTATCACACATGATGCAAGCACGTCAGAAATGAAGGCACACTTGTCTGAAGTAGTTTTATGTGTCCACTTACTTGCTAATATAAATGCAGGAAATTATAGGATCAGAACGGCGCAAAATCTTTGTGGCCATTTAGTTTTAAAAATTGCTAACATATATCAGCAGCATTGAAAATTGGAATCACACTTTACGCAACTATTCGCGCTTCTGCAAGATGAGGTTAGAAATGTATCATAAAAGCTAAGACAGAGAGCACAACAATGTCTTTCTTTTTCGAAGAGTTTCATTTCTCCTTCTTAGATTACGTTTACTGCACATTTGTGGGTATATTCTTTGGGTATATATTATAGCCACTATGAAAAGGAAAAGTCTAATAGACCTGACGGATTTCAATATGTTGTAGTGCGGCTAATTCTACGTAAGATCTCATATTCGCCCTTTCTTTATTTCTAAAAATTCGAAACAATACAAATTTATTTTTACACTGCAGATGCAAAAAAGCTGATGAGGAAGAAGCTGATACAACTAACATAAATTCCGCATTCATTTACTTTGGTTAAGAATTAAGAATTGGGAATTCACAGTGGTTAGAGCGGCACTGCACCGGCATTATGAAGCGACGCTCCACCCACCAATCATTAACATGATCAGCCGGCCGTCAATGGTGGGTGAAAAGCGTTTCAACCGAGCGGAAAGCATCGCTACAAAATTGTGTCGTACTTGCGCCCAGTTCCTTGAATGTGGCAAAGGAAGCTTAAGGAGAGTGTTTTTTTTTCTTTTTTGCGAATGTCAGTAACGTACATTACGCTTATAACGCTTGCCTGGAGTAGGCCGTGTTGGTTTTTGAGAGGGAGAAACCGTTGCTCCCATGCATGGGGGAGGAAATTTGTTCCATTTAAACACGAACACAAGGAAAATCACCGTTTCTATTTTAATGAAGCAAGGATCACTCATTTTTTTCTTGGAGTGCACCTGGGGTTCTTTAACGTCCACCTAAATTTAGGCACACGTTCGCTTTCGCCCGCATCTAAATGCGGCTGCCAGGCCGGGATTCGATCCCGCGGCCTCTTTCCCACGCACGCTTTCACTCGCATTCACATTATACGGCCCGCGGCGATGATTTTATCGCCCTTGGACTTTATACGGAACCTCACAGCGAGGTGGCCGGCGACGCCGTCTGCGACAATGACGGCAGACATGCGCCTTGTGTATTCAAATAATTGCTATTGGTGTAAAACTGAATACATCAATATATTTTAGCTAATGATAACAATGATCAAGAGACGCCACAGGTGGTGCATTTACTCAGCGTACTGTAATTCAAGCATTACGGTATTCATGCTCACATAGGCAATGAGGGTATAATTTTTTGCTATACGTTCACCTAATAAAGCGTTTTATTTTGTTTCAGTTGGAAGAATTGACATTGACAATCGGATACCCGGAAGTTCTACGAAACATATCAGTACTTGAAGCTCGCTACAAATACGTAAGTGCAGACGTAAAAAAAAAGTTACGGCTCATTTCGTCAACGCTGGTGACGCGTAAGCATGTGGATGCTATAGCCCACACAAAGCTATCAGCCGTCGACGTGCCAAGACGCCTAATCTGTCCGCATCGCAGGTCGTATTCGAACAGGGCTCACGTGGCCGCGCCATACGCCGCAGCCACCGAAGTAGAACGTCCCCTCCCCTTCCCACCAAGTGGGAAGACGGCGCGCTTCCTTCCGCTATCCTGCCTTGCGCACGCGAGATTGAACTGCCATCGTCGGGTCCCGGTCGCACGCTTTCACTCGCGTACAAGGCGTACGGCGCGCGACGAGGATGTTATCAGGAGAGGAACCCGGAACGTTCGTATCGCAAACAAAACCTGTAGCAGCTGCCAGAGGAGGTCAACCCAGCGCGCCTCCGCCTACGTTCCTCCTCCGCGACGCATCACCTCATTACTGCTTCCCCCTTTCGTTCAACGTCACCTAGACATTCCGCTAGGTGACGATGTTTATCCGCACGCTCAGGGCGCTCCTTCGTACTTTACCCGGGGCGCGATTTTCACGGCTTCGAACAAACATTCGGCGATTGCGCTAGCTAGCCAGTTACGCTTGCGCGTAAACCTCAGAAGGTTGCTAGAATCGCCTAAAAAGCAAATTCAACTTACTCATGTACGGGACAGCAGAATTGATCAAATATTTAACTTTAATGCAAATGTAATTGCACACATTGCGGTTTTTTAAACGAACTTAATGCAGTAGCGATGAAAAAGTCCATTAACTCCGCTTTTCTAATCTTTGCATACACTGTTGTTTCCGTAGATGAATGCAGGAATAAATTCTCATACAGCAACCTTTCACCGTTCTAATTATTACCAGTACCAATGCCTCAAAGTTATTAAGTGCATACATAAAACGGCATCAACTCAAAAAACAGAACACGGTCCTTTGTAACCTAATTGAAGAGGGCACTTGTGTATGGGGGCATGCCAAGCTGCCTAATATAACACAGGAGTAGGCTCAAAGTGAGAAAGAGGAATTGAGTGGTTTTCGTGTGTTGTTGTAGAGGACCGGTAAAATAGTCTGATCCTTGCAGTTTTATCAGCTCTTTTCAAATTAAATACATCGTATAGTCTTCTTACTTTGTCCACTTTTGCAATAAGAAATATCTTAAGCAATTCTTATGAACTAGTCTGTTCGACAACTATGTCGATATGCAAACAGCAATATAGAGAAATGCACACTATCAAACGTTGACACATTAATGTTACAAAGGATGAACGTGACGGGAAACGCTTGGTGAAGCCATTGCCGTGCAACTAAAGCAAACACAAAAACAGGCAACCGAAACCTTCGAACTCCATGATTACAAAAATGCATCGGTCTCACAGCGCAACAGCCCTGTGCTCAAATTACTAGCGTCATTGGGGCAATTCGCACATGTATCCGCAAGCGTAGCATGTGTAAGGAAAGGACGTACATGCTCGCCAGTTTTCATTCGAAAGCAAGCAAAAAATTGGCAGCATTGAATATTTGTCATAGCTTCTTTTTCTGTATGAATGCACCTGTAGTCCCCATCCCTCCCTTGCCAAACGATGAACAGCGTTTTCTTCTTAGCGGCATTACTGCGTCGACTAATCAAAGTGTACATTCATATACATGGTTGTTCGTATATATGCAAAATTTTTAGGACTGCAGAGCATGAACAAAACTTAAGAGTTATCAGTGTTGCGCATAAAGGAAACTTTTTGTCGCACGCTAAACGCTGTAATATAAAAGCCATTTGTACGCATAGCATTCGATCTGATAACATTTAAATATTTGTTTTTCAAAATGTTCCCTTCATGCACTAGCTATCTCTATGTGCTTTCGACCTGCGTAACGTTTTTCGTGTGTAAGCTGCTCAACAAGACAGCCGCGACTGCAGCCGTTATCAATCACAGTCAAGACAGTGCGGAAAGTATCTCAAGGGAATCTTCGCTTAAAAAAATGTGGCTAATTCTGGGATCATATTGTTATCTGCCAGCACAATAGCCCGATATACTAATCACAAGGCCATAGTCCAATGGATAAATCTCTTTTGCCAATAACGTCAAGCAATATGAAACAATTCGTGCGTTAGTCGCGTAGAATAACAGTAATCTGCATGAAAAATGGACAATCGGAGCTCATGTTAGTTGAATTTGCTCGCAGATGCACGAATGAAAGCGCAAATGATGGTAAGTGAAACTTTTACTGTCTTACTTGTGCATCCCGCTTTATAGGGGTAAGTTGCATATGAAGTTGACACTATGCAAATTTTTCGAGCAATTTTATACAGCATATACAAATGAAGATACCTTGTTTTACCAAAAATGTTTGTAGCATCATTTTGGTTAAACAGTTCTAGTATGTGATGGGTATACTTTTGGAGCTGAGTTACCCACTAAGGTATGTATTTGTTTTCGTGCCAATATGATAAGCGATTACCTTTTAAGTGTTTGGATGTATCGCAGAGAGTCTATGCAATATCACTGTGTCGGAAGCAATGCAAGGAAATATCGCAAACTGAAATGCTTAAAGAAGAGACCTTGTTGAAAATATTTAAGTGAGCGAACAAGACACACTTATGCGTCCTAATTGTTTGACTACACGTTTTCACTGCAACGTAAAGAACATAATTTTTTTCATTCTAGGTACCATTCATTGCTTTGAATATTTCATTCATAGAAGCCCTTTATCATCTACGAGAAGGCTTATACAAAATGCATTTGAGTAAGCTTTGGCATCATAAAAAGAGCAGCTTGGGGTGAGTAATGAGTGGTTTAAAGTATAAATTGATGTGCAGAGTACCAAGGTTTTACAGCGAAGCTGTATATGGCTAGTATCCCAGTGATCTCTCGCATCCGTTGACAGAAAACTATCGTCATCAATGGTCCTATCCCCCGTAAGCACCCATAACCCGTAAGCGAGTACATATGCAATGGCTCATAACCCCGTAAAGCAAAGTGTACAAGCACTCAGCAAAGGGAAGCGAACAGTGCTTACATTCTTTGGAATCATAATACATTATACAGAACAGTATGTCAAAAATTATCATCATCCCTGGCTCAGACCCCCGTAAGCAAGTGAATATATAACTGCTCATACTCCTTTAAGGCAGAGGCAACAAGCAGTCAGCAAAGTGGCGTGAACAGTGCATACATTCTTTGGAATCACGCATACAGCACACATAACAATACGCAAATAAAGAGCAAGCTTAACACAAAACAGACCAATGATAAGGCGCTCGTGATAGCAATGCGAAGCACGTTGCACTTCCCGCGTACGTTTCCGGCTAACGAATATTGTAGCGCAAGCCGTCACGGCGACGACAGCTTGTCACGTGTGGTGTGCCGTGCCTTGCCTCTCTTATATAATATAACCAGCCTAGAAAGCAACTGATTTCAATGCTTTTGCAGCACCGCAGTGAGCAACGGCGTGATGTCAAAATTACGATTACTCCTAGTCCTACTATTATTCAAAATTAGCATACTACAATTACTCTAAAGCTATAAAGCATTGGCTACCACTTTCAGCAGTTGTAGTGGCGGTTTTCAACATTTTCGCTGGACATCTACTTTCTAAGGGCCGCGCTGGCGAGTTTTTTCTCCTTAGACAAATTGTATATGTAAGTACAGAACTGACTTTTGCACTTTCTGGCAGCCCGATAGACTAGACCAGAAGAGAATACAAACAGGACGATTACTAGTGCGTTTGTGTATGCTACTTGTCTAGTCTTATGCGCTGCCACTATGCATGAAAGTCATAATGACAAAGCAGCCCGTATTTGTGCATTAACCTGAACTGACATAGAGTGTCTTTCATTTTACGCCCGTAATAAACCAGAATATAATTTCGAGATTATGGCGTTGTTTAGCCCAGTGCATGGGGCAATAAGCACCCTAACTACCATGACGATGAGAGAAGTGACCATTTGCTTTTGGCTTTCACGGATTATGTGCAGAGGCCATGTGAATAAGAAGAGCTAACAAATCTAACGGCGTAGTTTTGAAACCGATCAATGTAATCTGTTAGATATTGTAATAGAGATTCTAAATGGGCACTGGGCAGTCTATTTCAGATATGGTGATTGATCCTGAAATAGCTTCATGTGGTGTGGAACAGCACGTCAGTGAGTTCTCAAAAATTGTGGTCTTTTGATTGTAGATAAAATCATAAAAAACAGCACGTGGACTCCTCAATATATTTTTTGATAAGGCCTCACCAAGATAAAAAATATATGTGCGCATCGCACTTTTATTTTATTATTTGCGTATAAAAATGATGAGAATACTGTCGGTGAAGGACATCTTGGCATTTTTTTTTGTGTTTTCTTGAATATGTATTATGAAGCTGCAAGTGTGCAGATGCTCAAAATTCTGCTAACGCTGTATGAACCGTACCAATTTCTGACATGTTGTTGCGCAAACTTTAGCGAAAAGCATTTAGCAATGCTCCATCGCGCCGAAGTTGCTGCCAACAGCTAGCGCTTGTAGGAAAATCAGGTCAGTATAATCTCAGCACAAGTAAGTGTTAATGTAGAATTGTATGGAAGTTTACAGAAATCCTGGACAGTGCTTCCGAGGCGTTATAGATTTCGCTGATATGGCAGGTCAATGTGTTTCATAAAATAATTACGATTGTCAATGCTGGGGCGCTATAACGTAAAACTATTCCAAACTTTTCTATTCCAATTTTGCTATCAGCCCTCCATGATTGCTCAAAAACTTTTTCTACCACCCACACTTCACCTGTCTGTCACGTGACGTCACGAAAACTGCGATACCTCCCCATCTGATATGATGTGTACACACTGATTATGCATGATTTGACAGAAAAAAGAAAAACACTTATTTCTGATTCGACCTTTTTTCCTGCCTGTCACCTGCCTGTCACCTGCCTGTCACGCGACGCCACAAAACCGCAAGAACTCACCGCGTCAAAGTGACGTGTACGTGATAAAGATGCATTAATATGGCGAACAAAACTGAATTTTCTTCGGAATAGCCGCAGGCTGCCCCCTTCCGAAAAGAATAAAAGATGGCTGCCGCCGATCGCTCATACGCTGGCTACTCGCACATGCGGAGAGCATGGGTGTATTTGCGTATAATAAATCTTTTTGTGTGGCCGTCTAAAGTTTTCGAGCACTTTCGGCACGTTTAGCACCTCGTTCTGCCAACTCTTCTTTGCTGAGGGTCCGTTTTAGCGTCATTCTTGAGCTTACGTTGCATGCTGCCGCGATTTTCGACCAGCCACCACAAGCTAAGTAAGGGAAAGCCGACCAATCGTAGACGCCGGCACCACCCTCTTCATCCGGTTATCGACTTCCAGTGCAGTGGCTCAGCCCCATCGAATCCCTCTCCAGTTGAGCGTTCTCATCGCCTCTTGTCAGCCAATTAGATATAACAAGCCGCTCAGTGTAGGCATTCGTTTCTCAAGCAAACAAAAGTGACCTCCAATGAACGAGGAGAGCGTTTTATTGGTCTGTTCAGACAACCCTGCGGGTGACCCCCGGTGCTTGCGTTGGTGGTTACGCAAATTTGACATCAAGAGATTGGAATAGAAACATATTGGAATAGTTTTACGTTATAGGGCCCCTGTTGTGCGATATTTAGAGGAGCTGAGGCTCGCTGCGCCATTAGTATTGCGTGGATGGTTTTCCAAATGAAGCTGATTCTTTTGTTTTCTGTTGATAATACATTCCGCGCCAAATGCTTAGGGCGGACGAGTAGGAGAAAAAATGTGAAATTCTTTCTTGCTGATGCAAGTTACTTTCAACATGATTCACTCAGGAGTTTGAACACGCTACAAAGAAACGGAACTGCGAATTGAAGACAGTCTGCCAAGCTGAGTGCGATTCGGCTTTCCAGGCAATATTTTGCTCCAGAAACTGCTCACGCAGTTGACACAAACATTGAACATGACAAAAAGAAATTTGAAGAGCGCTTGTACTTTCGCCCGCTACTATATAGTGTGGGTGTGTGTGAGCGTTTTCCTTATTAAGAATTCACGAAGCATAATTTCGGTAGCTCCAATTCAGCATTCATTGGAGGACTACCAGTGTTTTCAGACTATCTGAAAATTCTTGTAAAAATTCTGTGAGATGAAAAACATGACGAGGTGTCAGGCGCCTTATCATTTACGGAAAAACTATGTGTGCAGTCACAATAATGTGATATCAGAAATCAAGTTGATGACTGCCTCAGGCACATGTTGGCCACTTCCGCACTGAAGTACTGTTCAGTGCAATAGTTATCTAAAAAAACTGTACTTGTGTGAATTTTGGGTAAACAGTATTGCACATAAGCTATTTTCTTATGGTTTGTTAATGTTAGAGCAGTTAGGGCAGCAGTTCTACGCATTTCTTCAAAAAGAAAATTCGCAGACAATGTGTGGGAACACACATGTGAACTCAGACATAAGAGCAACACGGATCTCAAACTTCTGTTTTTAACAAACTCGACTTTTTTGTTGAAACCTCTAGAATTATGTGGCAAGCTTTCGTTTATGGTGAGCCTGAAGCATTAATGAGCGGTTAGTTTTTCCTTAGCGACGAACGGTGCACATCATTTAGCTTATTACTCAATTGACAATAGACGGCTGCCTGCGAATGTTTATGAGCCAACTGTCTGGGGCAACACATTGGAACATGGACCACGTTCACAATGTTTATTTCGCGATCCTACTTATTTGATTTGTGTAGATGTTGTAGATATTATTCGATAGAAATCTATAATTTTCTACATCAAGGCATAACTTTTGAAGCAATCATGCTACAGAAACTTGTTGACTGTTTTGTATTTCCGGTTTTATGGTTTCTTCTTGTTTATCCATGTAGTCGGGACTACAGTCCAAGAAATGTTCGGCCGATTTACGACTTGTCTAGGAACACAGACGGTAAGCATCCAAATTTAAAAAGAAGTAAATTTCTGGGAATAATAGTGTAAGCTGCAGTTTGGCATAATACCTACCAACAGTAATATTTTAGCTTAAAAAAGAATAGTTTCGTAATTATTATCTGTCTCCACAATTATGACCGAAGTTAGCTTGCAATTTATCGGGTTGAGCAGTGAGCTTGGAAAAAGAACAACGCTAAAAACTTACAGTCAGCATTTCTCCAGTGACAAAAAGATTGGAAACCTATGTCAAACATATCGCCAACATGCTACCCTAAAGGTTGCGACACCACCTACTCCGAAATATTCTCGAGTGCCTAAACGCAACAATAGGTTCTAACAATCGTATTAAATTTGGGCTGGTAAGTCTAAATTCTTCACACATTAGGTGAGATTCCCGAATACATTTACATAGCGTTACTAGAAATGATTGCTGTTGCTTTTTAATTCTTTTCGGCTTGGCAATGTTTCCAGAAAATTTGAGTATTTTGCCATATTTACAAGCGCTGGCAGGGTACATTTCATGTTCTACAGACTCTTTGCGCAGAAAGAGCAGCATACAACAGATCAACATACTATTGAATCAAACTTCGCACTTAACTATATCTGAGAAGGCAGCAAAATTCAAATGGGCTAACGTCCCTTGAAAGGAACCAAAATATAATCGACAGAAAATACCATCAAATTGAGTGCAGTCTATACCGACACTGTGGAGTGTCGGTATAAGTGGAGTGTCGGTATAAGTATAAGAGTGTATAAGTGTCGGTATAAGTGGTATAAGTGGAGTAATCCTAAATAAAATCTATCAGTGAGTGAACCTTTCTGTTTGGAGCAGAGGTTGTTTTCAATGAGAGTGAATTAAAGCAAGTGCGCAGATTCATGAACTCGTATAAAACAACTAAAATGGGTTGTGACATTTCTAGGTTAACCTTCACTTACAATGCACTGGGAGTTGGGTGCCTAAAGATAAACTAAACCCTACACTATGCTTTTGAACTAACTTGCTGCGACTTAAAATTGAATGTTGATAGTGTTTAGCGCAAACAAACGCATGACACGAGAGAAGGCAGACATGACACAGCACTGTGTCCCGTCTGCCTTCTCTTGTGTCAGGCGTTTCTTAGTCCTAAAAACCATTAACACGCAATACAAACTAGCCCACCAGACTGTTTTGTTGACATTGAGATTCAAGGAAACGCTCGTAGGAGTTGTTGCTATTAATCATCTGTTTGTACTTAAATTTATTTAGACGGTCTTACAACTTCAACAGCCCATTTGAAGTATTTGCTTCTTTCAGAAATTCCCTACGCACTTTTCGCATCTCCATTTTATCAGCAAGATCTTCCACGGTGAGAATTTGAAAAATTGTGATGTTCCTGGGTGTTTATCTGTGTTCGTATGTCCTATATACGTTAGTAACATGGAATTGGAGCAATTCTTTTTAACATAGCCAAACAGGTTTATCAGTAGACTATTGCGGCCATTATTTATTTGGTAAAGGTGTCTGAGCAACGTAAAAATTTCGCGGCTGGCAGCCAATTCTTCAACAGTTATCGTTATGCGCACCATGATAACCAAAGGACAATATACGCTGTCTCTGGACCACTATTTCGAATTAATAACATTGCACAGATGGAAATGGATTGCCCGTCTTCCTGTCCTAAAGCTAGTATACGCTTCAGATGTGAATAAAAGGTAAAATATGGAACACAGATTTACAGCGATGCTGTGTACCCCTACCCTCGAAGAAAATTATCGTGTCGTAAGCAAAATATTCTCCATGCTTTGGCCGATCCCGGAGATTTGCAATGCCGGCCCAACCCGCAGCGGAGGTGAAGTAGGCGTTAAGCACTCCCCATACGAGGACCGATCCCGAAGATGGTGCCTTGCCGGGCCGACCCGCGGCGGAGGTATAGTAGGCGCTAAGCACTCCCCATATGTGGGCCGATACCGAAGATAGTGCATGCTGGGCCGGCCCACGACCGAGGTGATGTAGGCGTTAAGCACTCCCCATACCTGGACCGATCCCGAAGATTGTGCAATGCGGTCCGACTTGCGGCGGAGGTGAAACAGGCATTGGGCACTCCCCATAAGTGGCCCGATTCCGAAGATAGTGCCATGTCGGGCCGACCGGTGACGGAGGTGAAGCAGGTGTCAAGCATGTGGGCCGATGCCGAAGATAGTGAAATGCTCGGCCGACGCACAACCCAGGTGAAGTAGGCGTTAAGCACTCCCCATACGTGGAGCGATACCGAAGATAGTGCAATGCGGCACCGACCTGCGGCGGAGGTGAAGTATGCGTTAAGCACTCCCCATACGTGGGCCTATCCCGAAGATAGTGCAATACCGGCCGCTCCCGCGGCGAAGCTGAAGCAGGTACTAAGCACTCTCCATACGTGGGCCAATCGTGAAGGTAGTGCAATACCGGCTCGATCCGCGGCGGTGAAGCAGTCATTAAGCCCTTCCCATACGTGGGCCGATCCCGAAGATAGTGCCATGCCGCGCCGACCCGCGGCGGAGGTGAAGTAGGCGTTAAGCACTCCCCATACGTGGGCTGATCCTGAAGTTAGTGCAATACTGGGCTGACCCGCGGCGGAGATGCAGTTCGCCATTAGGGGGCCCACATACACAGCTTCGCTGGTCATTCTTCTTCACAGAGTGGAAGGGCACTGATTTTTTTCGCAAGCTTGTAAAACTGAATTTTCTGTACACGTTTAGCACTGCTTAATACAACCAACTTTAAAGCAGAACACTGCTGATAGCGTTTCATTATTTTGCCAGGAAGTTGACACTTAATAACCCATATTTCAGAATTTATTCCCTCCTAAATTATTGACTCATTTAGAAAGTCCCCCTTGTCATCTTTTAAACCACATGATTTGATCTTTACCTCAGGAAAGTTTATATGCTGTGAAATCTACTTGATCTTTTCCCACCAATCTCGCCGGCTGAAGTGCATGTTATTACATTGTCAGGTGAACACCGTGGCTTCATCAGCGTCAAAGCCAGATCAAATGTCGTGGTGCAGAAGGACCTTGAAATACGCTAGTTGGTTCATGGTGAACATTTTTTTTTGCGTACTAGAGAAGGACGTAAATCGTAACTTCCCCTTTGCGGGAAGTGACATTTTACGGGGGTGAACATTTGTAAGTGTGTTTGCATTTCTACTGACAAAGGATCTGCAAGAACTGCTGAGTGAACGTACAGATGAAGCGAAGCCTCGTTGTAGCATTCATGGAAACGCTGCTTATGGTAAGAACGCCGAAACATTTCCTGTGTTAATCCACCAACGAAGGAGCATGTATCGACATGAGAGTAAGCCGACGAGACGTTTTCAACACCCATCTAGTTCGGCATTTGGCGTTCCTATTGGGTAAGGAGACTTGCGGCTTCCACAGCGCTGCAAGGAACTAGGAAGATAACTAGTTTGGTCGCAGCTGCTGTCGCTTTAGGCCTTTCTGGAATCTGAAGGTTTAGATTGTGCGATTATTTGCTGCTGTGTATGGCGTTTCTCCGTCGCCAAGGCTGGTGGTTACAGACTGCGTTTGTCGCCGAAATCCGAAGCATGTCTTTCGTCCAGATACACCAAAATTTAATCTAGCGTACATTTCAAAGCCATGTAGTGTTATTTAATTATTTTGTAGCAAATAAGAAGGCTCGCCAATTATCAGCCGCAGTGCTAGGCAAGGCCTCGTCGGTCCTGGTAGGACTTCGAGATATGACCTCGCCGTCACGTTAGGCACTCCGAATATCCTGTCAGTAAACCTCTTGAGAAATGGTGGAAGGTGCACGCTACCTCGAAAATATCCAACCTGGAACTTATATCCCGCATACTACTGTCAATCATATCTGACGACTTAACCTAGCAGGTGCCTCCTTCTCCGTCGTTCGTGTGCTGCGGTGTGGTCCACCAAAGGCACGGATGGCGCGGGTGGCCACGATGGGGGAGGACTAGCTCTCGTCGTACGAGAGGGTAAGCGGGCACATCTAATGGAACGATGACAAAAAACTGAATGAACAACGGGACTTCTGATAACGTGGGTTTGACTAGTTCGAGTCCTCTTTCGTAGAAACGTTTCGCCACTGTACTGTTCTCGAACTTTGCGCAAAGCAGCGTTTAGCGGAACGAGCACAGTGACTGGGCGAAAATGACGAGCTAAATCGAGGACATCCTGAACTTATATAGGAGAGTCACACCATGTTGAAATTTTGCAGAGGAGGAGGAGGAAAAGGAGTAAACGTTTATTGTATGAAACAGCGATAAAGTTCTTCCTTGGCCCGAGGGGCGTGGCTCTATTAGTCCAGAAAGCCGTTGGCCAATGCCGCGGCCTGCACGCGCTCCACCAGACTTCGCTGATCCTCCAGGCTATGTGCCGTAAACATTGCCTCCCCCGTCAATAAACCTCTTTACAAATGGTGGAAGAGTCAGGAATATTTTGAAATGAATACAGGACAACATTTCTAGTACACTGCTTGCAACGAATCTGCGCACAATAACAGAAATTATTTTCTGCCAAAGTTACGAGGAACTTGCTCGACGACATTTCTTATTCCTCAGCGTCTGAGTCCGCGATTGCGCCAATTGACTTGACATAATCGCTTCCGAGTTCCGCAAGAGCTGTTAATTAGCCTCTCTAATATATTTTCTCTCTTACACAGCTACATGACAAACCACTCGCCCATTGCGTCATTAGGCTGACTATGTCGCTATCAAAAAAGAACCAGTGCGACCGACGCAGTGGGTCAGTGGTTACGGGTAATACCTCGAAATCTACGTGCTGGAATCTGCGCATCCTTGATCTGGCGTGGTTGCCTAGTGGCTATGGTGCTGGGCTCCTAAGCACGACGTCACGGCATCGAATCCCGGCCACGGCTGCCGCATTTAGATGTGGGCCAAATGCTAAGACACCCGTGTACTAAGATTTAGGTGCGCGTTAAAGAAACCCAGGTGGTCTCAGTTTCCGGAGTACCCCAGTACGGCGTGCCTCATAGTCAGAGAGTGGTTTTGGCACGTGAAACTCCTTAATTTTTTTTGCGCATGCTTACACATTGATCTGCAGTATATGCACTCAGGCCTATTCCAACCTTACCATTGTATCCGAGAGCGGTAATACTGTCGAGGGATGTACAGCTACGTTCAAAAGTATGTCCGTCCATGCCCCGGTTGTCAACATCGCTAATCACAATGCCACGTCGTCTGGAGCTTCTATATTTCCCTGCCTGACTAATTGGTCGTGTCGGTACCTACTTGCATGTGTTGCTTCAACTGCCATGCGCTGGCAAACGCTGGGCCGTCGTTGCAGTTGACCACATCACACGGTATGCCGAAACCGGCGCTCCCCTGGCAGCTGCAGAGGGCGACATTGCCACCCTTTTCCTATGCCATTTTTCCCTGCGTTACTGTTCACCGCAGATATTGCGCAGAGCTATTTGAATTTAACTGTAACCTTCTTGGCTAGAACGACGAATGCGGCAGTTGAGCTGGCACGTGAGGTCGAACCTCACGTTCCACACGACTACATCGACATCGGCAGAACTTGCAGCTCTCCATGCCGCTATGATGTACGTCACCGAAGAGCCAACAGAGAAATGGGTCGTATTTTGTGACTCTAAGGCAGCCCTTCACAGCATCATGTCTGCATTACGTCACAGAATATACGAGCAGATGATATCTGACATCAGGGAAGTGCACCACCATGCTCTGGAAAGAGGGCACACCATTACATTTCAATGGATTCCTGCTCACTGTGGCATTGTCGGCAACAACCTAGCAGACAAGGCTGCCCGGTCTGCCCACGAAGATACCCAGACGCGTTCAATACCTTTGGCGAGGTCGGACGCTGCCAGGGAACTTCGCCTACATGCACGCAAAAAGTCGCAAGATCTATGGAGTTCAGGTGCCTTCAACTGCCGATTATATGAACTGGACCCCACGCTACGGCTACAAGTGCCATCTAGCCTTTCCCACGGTGAAGCAACCTTGCTGTACCGCTTGTGGCTGGGGGTAGCGTTTACAAACTCATATTCCTTTCGTTTGAGAATGGCCGAGAGCCCGATGTGCGATTCCTGTGGGTGCGAGGAGACCATCGAGCACCTATTGTGTACCTGCCCCCGCTACGATGTACAACGCCTCCCTCTGCGGGAAACATTGCACCGACTCGACTTACGACCTTTCACCGAGTCAAAGATACTCGGACCGTGGCCCCACCCGTCACTGGCACGAAAAGCGAATCGTGCATTACTGCAATACTTGAGGTGCACCGGTTTAAGAGACCGCTTATAGTGTCCCTGTGCATAGTGTCCCGCCCAGACGTACTCAGTGCTCACTCTCTGCCTTTCTCCTTTTTCTATTCCCCTTTCCCCCACCCCAGTGTAGGGTAGCAAACCGGATACTCTTCTGGTTGACCTCCCTGCCTTTCCTGTCCTTGCTTTCTCTCTCTCTCTCTTGCGCAGAGCTCGCGGACGCATCTTCGTGTCCCAACTTTTTAGGCCAACGTCGATCATTGTCTCGTTGTCCATCGGACAACTTCTGCGTAGCACCCACAAATAAAGGGGATTACTCAAGGCCTCAACCGTACTTTAGGCGAAATGGTTGCGATGCATATCGCTTCCTACCACATAAAGGCAGACATCATAATGCCCTTTTTAATCTACGCATAAAACACAACTACTAAGAGCACCAGTTTTGTTATGCCGTTTGCCCTAATGTACGGCCGCTACCTTTCGCGGCCGTACATTAGTACATGGGTGCCATGGACCTGGGGCACTATAACATAACTAAAACTATTCCAAACTTTTTATTCCAATTCGGCAATCAGCGTTCGCGATTGGGCAAAAAATTTTCGGGTGACTGCCACTTTGCTTGTCTGTCACGTGACGCCACGAAAATCAGGATAAGTCGCCACCTGATATGACGTGCCCCCACTGACTATGCGTGATTAGACCGAACAAAAGAAAAATAATTATTACTGATTCGACGCCTTTTCGCCACTAGCCCTCAGCTATTTGTCAAAAGGTTTCGGGTGGCGCCCACTTCGCCTGTCTGTCACGCGACCTCAGGAAACCGTAAAAACTGACCGCGTCAAAGTAAGCTGTACGCCTTAAAGATGCAATATTATGCCGAACAAAACTGAGTTTTTCTGAATAGCTGGAGACTGCCCCGGTCCGAAAGGAATACAAGATGGCTGCCTGAGGATCTCTTACGCACTGGCTACTCGCACCTGCCGCAGAACATAGGTTTACTTACTTATATTAAACCTTTTTGCATTGCCTTATAACGTATCGAGCCCTTTCGGCACGTTTACGACATCGCTTTGCCAATTCTTCTTTGCCGAGGATCCGTTTTAGCGGAATTCTCCACATTCCGTTGCACGGCGACGCAATTTTCTACCAGCCACCGTAAGCAAAGTAAGGGGAAGCACAGCAATCGCTGACGCCGGCACCATCTTCTTCATCCAGTTATCTATTTTCGATGGGCCTGCTGGCTCGGCCCCTTCGAAACCTTCTACACTTGAGCGTGCGCCGCGCCTCTTGCCAGCCAATTAGATAAGCAAGACCGCTCTATGTAGGCAATGTTATTCGTTTTGAAAGCAAAGAAAAGTGACCTTGTATAAACGAGGAGACTTTAGATTCCGTTGTTCAGAGAACGCTGAACACCCGATGCTTGCGTCGTCTGTTACGTAAATCTGTCGCCAGGAGATTGTAATGAAAACATATTGGGATACATTCATGATGATATTGCGCTTAGTGTTACACTGACGAATGTAAGGGACAGGACGCGGACGTACGTTGTGCCAAAATACCAACTGTTTAATATTGATAAAGAACGCGCTTATATAGAAGTAGACGTGGCGCGGGGGGGGGGAGGGGGAGGGGACATATATAAGGATATGACATGGTATCGTAGGTAGCTTGAGCTACGTACGTCCGCGTCCTGTCCCTTACTTTCGTCAGTGTAACACTAAGCGCAATATAATCATAAATATCCACCAACAAGCCCCATTCATTGCTTTACTAAATATTGGAATATTTTTACGTTAAAGAGCCCCGGGTCTCTTTTCAAAATTACTACCCAGGTATGAAGGCTCCTAAAGCATCATCAAGCGCAGTTCTACCGTGAACTACGTCTCTGAAGCCGTCGCACTGTCTTCGGGCCTGCGTCGTCGGGTTCGAGATGGTGCCCATGCGCAACGCCTCAAGACGTATTGTGATCCGCTGATAGTATCGAGCTCTCGCGTCGCCAGGACGGCTCCTTTTACGTTCCCTCTAATATTTGTAGCGAAGCCAAAGAATGCTATACAATGATGATCACCAGCGCTAGGCAGGGTATCGCAGCTCGTGCTCGGACTCAGTGTTCTGACCTTACCGTCGTGCTAACCACTACGAACTCCGGGTCAATTAACTTCTTTACACTTATTCATTTATTTCATTCAAGTACTGCTAACTCTAATTTGCAAACGGGTATGCATGAAATCAGAAACAGAAATAGATAAAATCTTAAATATCTACATGAACATAGGCATGGAAAGCATGTTCAGAAGATAAGCATAAATCTTCGCAAAGAAAGCTAAACACGCACACGCGCACCAACGCACGCGCGCGCGCACACACACACAAACACACACCAAAACAGCAAGTAACTTTAAGGAAGTCTGAAAATTAGCTAATTCATTTTGTTTGCTAAAATCAGCGTCAGGCTCATGGCGATAGACTCCTGTCTAGTTTTTTGCACTTCAACAGTGATCCGCGGAAGTGCAAACCTATCTCTGTCTACTTTCACCGTTCATGTGGCAATCAATAGCAGCTGCTTTTGCGATAACCTAGGGTTGGTTCAAAAATGAAAGTCAGTTTTTTAGTGCTTGTCGTTTCCAAGAGGATAGGATGTAGAGAACCGCAAAGCTCTGTAAAGGTTTATAATATCCTCAAGGCAAGCCGCGCCCTAGAGCCATTACTTAGTAAACGTTTTCTTTATGCTTCCATTGAAAGTTTTTTTTATGGTTCTGCTATGCTCCTTTCTTTCTCTATCTCTACTTTGCTATCACTTTACCTCCCCCTCCCTTCTCTCCCCAGCGTAGAGAAGCACACGGGACCTACGCATCTGGTTAACCTCCCCACCTTTCCCTTTCTTCTCTCTCTCTCTAGCTTCTAGGAAGAATTCTTTATTATTCGCACAAGGCCTATCTTTGGTACACGCGTACCAACGCACGCACGCACACAGACACACCAAAAACAGCACGTAAGTTTAAAGCAGTCTGGAACTTAGCCAATTAATTTTGTTTAGTAAAATTAGCGTCAGGCTCATTGCCGTCGATTTAGGTCTAGTTTTTCGCACTTAAACAGTGATCCACGGAATTGCAAACCTGGGGCGCTATAACGTAAAACTATCGTAAACTTTTCTTTTCCAATTCTACAATCAGCCCTCCGCGATTGGTCAAAAGCTTTTTTGCACCACCCCCACTTCACCGCACTGTCAAGCGACGTCACGAAAATCGCGATAGCTCCCCATCTGATACGACGTGTACACACTTATTATGCAGGAATTGTCCGACAAACATTTTTATTTTTGATTCGACGCCTTTTCGCCTTTAGTCCTCGGCTAGTGGTCAAGAAATGTTGGGCTGCACCGACTTCACCCGCTTGTCACGCGACATCACAAAAACGTGTAGGCGTTAACGATGCATTAATTATATGCCGTACAAAACTTTTCTTTCTTTCTCAATAGCCGCAGGCTGCCCCATTCCGAAAGGAATAAAAGATGGCTGCCGCCGATCGCTCAGGCACTGGCTACTCGCACCTGCCTGAGATCAGGGGTTTATTTGCGTGTAATAAAACTTCTTGCGTGGCCGTGTAACATCTTCGAGCACTTTCGTTATGTTTACGACCTCGCTCTGCCAACTCTTCTTTCCTGAGGATCCGTTTTAGCGTGATTCTTAAGCTTCTGTTGCATGCCGCCGCGATTGTCGACGAGCCACCGCAAGCTATGTAAGGGAAAGCGGACCAATCGCAGACGCCGGCACCACCCTCGTCATCCGATCATCGATTTTCAGTAAGTGGCTCGGCCCCATCGAATCCTTCTCCACTTGAGCGTGCTCCTCGCCTCTTGTGAGCCAATTAGATGCGACAAGCCGCTCAGTGTAAGCAAGGTTATTCGTTTTTCAAGCAAACAAAAGTGACCTCCTATGAACGAGGAGAGCGTTTGGTTGGTCTGTTGAGACAACCCTGCGGGTGACCACCCAACGCCTGCGTCAGCTGTTTCGCTAATTTTACGTCTGGAGATTGGAATAAAAATATATTGGAATAGTTTTACGTTGTCGGGTCCCTCTATCTGTCTACTTTCACCAGTCGTGGGGCAATCAATAGCAGAAGCTTATGCGGTAACCTAGGGTTGGTTCAAAAACAGTCTTCTTTTGGTGCTTGTTATTTCCTACACGCAGACAATGTAGAGAAACGCTAAACCTTGTTAAGTTTTATAATATCCTCAAGCCAAGCCACAACCTAGAGCCATTACTTAGTAAATGTTTTCTTTACGCTTCTAGGAAGCATTCTTGAATATTCGCCCGAAGCCTATTTTTTAGCGTCTGGGTAGAATAATTGCCGGCTACTATATTGAAAAGCGCTGACTCTTGTAGTTTTCAGATCAAAAACTATCAGAACCGTCAAAAGTTGGGCAAACAACCTATAGAATGGTAGAGCATGTTCTAACACGATGTGCTTTCAAGACGACAAAAAACGGTTGTACACCAATTCTGTTCTTTGAAAGGCCTATCTACCGGTGTATGAACACCGGAGGGTCAAACCAGCAATATCAACTACAGCGGCTCTACAACTAGCCTAATGTGTGACCAGATGTGTCCTTCTAACAAAATAATTCAGTAAATACATAAATAAATATTTGATTAATTAAGCGCCACACTTTATGAGGCCATCCGAAGGAGCACCGCGAGCATAACTGTCCTAAGACACCTGCGGTGTCTTCGCATTAAACTTTGGTGCCAAGGCACTGAAGCGCATTACGAACACCAATCAAATTTTTAATGAAGCCTTATTCATTACAATAAAATACCACTTTATTTCCAGAAAAAGGTGTGCAAGTTTCTAAAATATGCCCGTACGAACACCTTCCGAGAAGCTTGTAGGCCTTTCTGCACAATGCAACGACCCTGAAAAGAAAAATAGAATGGCACCAGTTAGAAATCTCCGTTTTCAAATAATTATAGTGAGGAAGCATTAACCGGTAAGAGTGGTAATCTACAGAGCTAGGATAAAGTTCTTGATCACTTTATCAGTTGGCTCTGGTTTACGTGGGATACACAGGGAATGCTGGTGTTGAGGCGCTCCTTGTATTCAGCGCTGCATTCAGCTTTTATTTGAACTTGTCATGGCCTGAATCGAAGGATAATGAATATATTGTGGTGCAAACACATGGAAGTAGAAAACTCGGTTGATACAATGAGTGCAAATTCAGAAATAATCAGAAAGTGGTTTCGGCACGTAAAACCTCATAATTTAATTTGAGTGCAAATTTTCAAGTAAAATAGTGGTGTAATCTGCCATCTAGCGGATGCTGCACCAATAAAATTGAAATTTACTTGCTTACTTACCCGACGAAATCACTGAATTACTCGGTGGAGATTAGGCGCAGTTTATAAAGTACCATTCAAATTTGGGATTGTGGTTGAAAAGGTGTCGATGCACTGTGAAAGACTAAGATGAATGGGACAGCGTTCAGCAGAGGCCAAGAAGTGATCCTTGCTCCTGTACTTTTACTTTCATACAATAGTATGCTTTCCTCATTGTTATTGATGCATTGATTATTTTTAATTACCTTGTGTTGTGACAGTTCTACGGCGAGATAGTCATTGTATAACTAAGGGACTAGACTGCGCATTTTTAAGGGTAGCTTTATATATTCAATAATGCTTCAAAATGATCATGCGCGAAAATATATTGTTGTAACCTTGTTGAGCACAGTGTACTCCGACATCAAACGAATTTACAAAGTCACATGAAAGCAAACAAATGTGCAAATTCAAGCAACATGTTGCAATCAAAGATGCAATTTATTCATTTAAAATTTCATTAAAATATATATATATATATATATATATATATATATATATATATATATATATATGTATATATATATATATAGCAAAATGTTCTTTCAATTTTTCAAATTTATATCCAACATGCAATTTCCTCCAAAGTTCATGCTTAGGCCCTACACCATTCACACGCTTGCAAAATGCAACCAGACGCTCTCGCAGGTACAGAATGTTACATATCAGTGACAGATGTGACGAGTACAAATGCAATCTCTAAGGTTTGCTTAAACGCCAATGGACAAGAGAAGTGCGCAAAAAGCGTGACACATAGTATAAATACATTTAGAGCTCATGTTAGAGGAACACATGCCGACTGGCTAAAAATGGTGTATATATATATATATATATATATATATATATATATATATATATATATATATATAATCCCCTTTCTTCTTGTTCAATACCTAACGATGGTCTTTAATCCGGCAACATTGATGCGTTTAGGTAGCATGTGTGGGTCTATTGACCAGTTGTCTTCGCCCGGAAACGATCACGTACCCCTGACGTCTGCGGCAGAAAGGATGCTCTACATCCGCCGCCGAGGCTTGTGAGTGGTGGCGCTGGCTAACACTCCCAGGGTTAGTTCTAGTGGCAACACATAAATACCCCAGAACGCGCATGGGAAAAGGGCGCTGTGGTAGCTCAATCGGTATAGACCCGCACGCGTAATGCGAAGACGGGGGATTGTTTCCCACATGCGGCAATTTTTTTTTCATCCAGTTTCATTCCCATTACATTATGATTCTCTTAAGTATATAATTAACGACAAGTAATTTCCCCTGTGTTGTTCTTTTTGCCTTTCTTGGGTCGGTATGATATATATATATATATGAAAGCTCGCGCGTACTGTGAGCATATATGTAGTGTATCCGTTGTTAAACTGTACAATGATGCTGTCGTTTAGCAGAAGAAAGTGACACATACCACGATTTCTTCTATTTCAGCTCATTGAACTATGGGGGCATAGGCGGTACAATTGCTCACGAGCTGGCGGCTAGATTCCTCGCAGGTAAATTCAATGTATCTTCATTCTTGTTATTCCGCTACCAATGCGATCCCACCTGATGAATCTAACACAATGCCAATGAGAAATACCAGGCATCTCCTTCATCGTATATGCGCTGTTACTTTTTCATTTTTCAGTTCTGCCTATCATTGCCAGTAATTGTTCACTAGTTTCCCTATGAACATAGAGTTTGAGGTAAACTTGACCATGGCCCGAGGCTTCGGTGGCAATACCGCGGCCACTGCAAGCCTTGGTTCTCACGCCTGCGTCCTGCACGATGCTCTCTGCCAGCATTGTGGCTCATAGGCTTCGATCCCAATGGGACAGAATGTCCTGCAGCTGATTGATCAGCTTTCCTAATTCAGCCAAATCTACCACACCTCTGCAATTCTAAACGTTCGTGCACTAACCTCCACATTAACTGCCATGTTCCTTCAATGTGTTACTTGATTAAATGTGTCATTGGGATCACGTCCAGTATTGTACGTCGTTCTAAGCGTGCTGTTTGTTAAATACCTTATTATATTAAATAAAAAATCCGAATGTTTATATAAAACCTTTTAGCCGCTCATATTACCTGCACCCGTTTGGCCCTCATATAATTGGATAATAAATTACAGGGGATTAAAATATTGCTGCTTCCGTTACATAGATAAAGAAAGGGAAAAGATAGTGAAATACTTGAGAGTTCAGTTGTCTTAAAACGCTGCTCGTTTAATGCTTGGAATGGAATGTTGAGCTTCAGTGCTTGTATAAATGTGCAAATCAACCTATTTATTATTAACTCATTTTAGTTTCTATCTTTTGCCCTAGAGATGAAGAAAAGCTGGAACCTCAGCGATCTGAATTTTTTTAACAGTATAACTCCATGCTTCGAGAAACAGTACAAACAGGTCAACAGAAAGCTGCTTCTGGTGAGAACTTCACTGTATTATTGTTGGTTAAACTGATGCAACTTCAAGGACGTGTATTACTAATCCTAATATTTTATTAACTAGAAATATTTACAATGTATGTTATATTTAAAAAAACGTATTTTTTGGAGATTGGCGATTGTGCTTGCCAAATTTTGTGGGCCTTTGGTTATGAAATGGCATAATTCCTTAAGTTATGTATAAAGAGGTTTTTGAAGCACTTATATTTGCATTGAAGTATTCGAATGCTGAAACTTCAATACAACAGTTTTTTCACTAGATGTATTACAGTAAGTACAATCGCCGTTATTTATGGTCTTCACGGTAATGCTCAAAGTGGGCTTGCTTACATTAGAGTGCTTTTAAATCAATATACTTGGTTCCGCGCCGGACAACTATGCGCTATTCTTTGTAGTGGCATCAACTGTGTGGGCTTAGCGCTTCAGAACTAATGAAATGATTATGTTTCAATGTCGTGATCAGAAATCTGTTGTAGTTGATTTGAAGCATAAGTTTTGCACTCATCAAGCGGTAAAATAAACAATCAGACAATGAAATGAGCGAAAATTTCATGTCATACTTTCATGGTGTGGCGCCACGTTGGTGCCTAAGACGCACTAGTTAGGAATCGTTGCAAACTTTCGATGACTAAGCCATGCTGGGTGGATTTCACTATAGCGCGCTGAATACCATCCGCCACTGTGTGACATCAGCAGAAACATCACCGTGAATGGTGAAACTATGCGTGTGCATCAGACCTTTGTTTTGGTTTCGAGCGCTCTTAGAGTCTCAATTGGTCACGCCGCATTTTTGTGGGTAATAATATAATTGAAGATTCAAAAATTCATATGGCTTACGCCGAAACCTCGTTTTACTTTCCTGATTACAATGACCCTGATGATTAAAAATTTTAGATGTTATAATTAGCTTCTCTTTATTCACGATGAGTTAATTCGTACCAGCCATCACCTCATTGTCACCACCGCTGATGACGTGACTCTGAAGGAACCGTGCCTTTATTTCAGCGCGCCTATTTTAAATATTACTTAGTCTTTATGGAAACATATCGAATATACTATATTTACTGCCAGTGCATATTACCTGTAAGAGTATTCGCCCCTTGAAAAGCACTACTTTTAGCCCGTTTGTTCTCGACATCTCATAAGACAGCTTGTAGTCTAACGAATAAGGCAAGTTGCCTCTTTATAACAGTTTATTTTCCAAGCTGCATTACTATAAGGCAATTTAATGTTCTCCCGTTGTATCATATCATTAACATTCACAACGTAAAACATATTTGTTCAAGGAAATCGATGGGAATTACAACGAGAATACGAGTGCTGAAGCAACCGTAAGTATTTTCTATCTGTGCCTCTGACTTTACTATCTCTAGACGTATTGCAAGATATGCATCATGGCTGCCAGAATTATTATGAAATATTGGAACTGAAGGCGCCTACAACTGGCGTATTAAATTGCGTAGGCTGAGCAATATCATGCATTATTTAACGTAATGGGAGCGAGAACGGTGTGCTATGAAACAAATGTTTATTTCCAACAAATTTGAAACAAATATGAGAACTATTTATCTGCCAGTTATTCTTTATAAGTATCCTATTTCCAAAGAACCGCTGGCAATTCCTTGCCTGGAAAAATGTCTGGGTTAAAGCGAGGCATGAACGAAAGTCAACTTATAACGTGGCTCAGTAAATACTAATAATGGCATGAGTAAATTTGAAAATAAATCCACGTCTGAGTGGCAGCTGTCACCACAACTTTTTACGTAGGTCTTTAGGCCAGGGTTGTGCTGGTTGTACGCGCAGGAAATACGCGGTTAGAACTGTACACAATCTTTAAGACACCTACAGAACATCATCATATGTTTTGGCTTTGCTTTTGGCTACTTCTCGCTCACGAAAATTTGTGTTTGGCTGTTTTCAGCTGCATTTTGAGATCATTTGGCTATTTTTTGTTGGGGTCATCTGGCAACCTTGGCGGAAGGGAGGGGGCCGGCTACGACTCCGCTAAGTAGCGTGCAGTTTGCACGGGCGCGTGCACTGTATCTTGAAAAGGAGCCGCGGACGGCTCATACCTTTGGTCGCGCTGTTTTCTCGCCGCTTTTGTGTTGAAGCGATAGACAGCACGGTCACTTCAGTGGCTGCTGCCGTAACGCTTGCTTACACCAGCGTTTCAACAGGGACTGTCCGCGCTCATCGAGTGTGATACATTCATGTTTGCTTCTGCTGCTGAGACCATGCTTGTTAAGTCCATTAGGTAATGTTTACAAGTTTATACGACCGATAAAACCACTATCGTTACTTTGTATACCACTCCACTAATTTGCTATCGCCATCGCTGCTTCACCTGTCGGGCGAAGCTGCGTCTCTTTTAGTTGCGTCGGTTCCATGATACTTGCTTGTTGCCACTGTACTGTGCTGTGTACGCTATAAGAGTAGGAGTCGGGCTTGTAAAACTTTGGTAATTGGCCCATGCCGAAAACCAACTCATCCACGCTTGGGACGTTGTTGAAGAGAAGAACTTGCTCTCATCTAGAACTAGGAGTACAGGATTTATTTCCAATATCTACATGATGACAGAAGGTTACATTTTGTCAGTATTGCATGACTGAAAACGAAGCACGAAGCACACCGAGCAGCCGAAAGCGGCTGTTTAAAAACCCTCTGTCCTCCCTAGATGCCTTGGTGAGGGAAAACTGCCGTCTATCCTTTGTCCAATCGGACCGTCGAAAGTCGTCGTAGTCGTAGTCGACCCGCCTTTGAAGGGGGAGGGTTCAAACGCTCATGCCCGCACTTTTGTTTCGCTGAACACACCGAGCGGAGAGGGTCTCGTAGACAGGGGTTATCACGCTTGACTCAAACTGGCGCCTTTTTATTCCAGAGCTGACCCCGCAGTTAGCCGCCGCGTCTGTGAAACGACTGTGGCGATTACTGGGGCCCGTGAGAAAGCGTCGTAAAACATCCTTTTCCAGGAGTTATCCTGCTCCAATCAGACCGTGAAGGCGAGAGTGAACCAATTAGCAATACTCCGTCCGCCAAATGTGGCTAGCCTTGCTGGCGCCGTTGGGCTGTCCGAAGGAGGCGCATTCCTGGCTTTACAAGATCTTACCCTCCGCTCTGCCCCGCGCAACGGCGTGGCGGTACTCCCCGAGAACAGAGACTCCCCTTCTACATACAATGAAATCACGAAGTATTACCTTCTTAATCGCAGGGTTTACAGTTTGCCGCATCCTAAACTAAACAGGGCTCAGGCACTTACATTACGCTTACTACAGACTGGTACTTATCCTTGCCCACGGAGACTGAACATGTTTTATCCAGAGACGTATACAGAGCCTTGTTGCCAAGATTGTGGTGCTTTAGCCTCGCTCGAACACATGCTCTGGTCTTGCGAAAGAATTGAAGACTCGGCGATCAAGGATGCGTCCAGGTGGGAGGCTGCACTTCGCAGCCCGGACCTGGATGAACAATTCTGGGCTGTCCAGCAGGCTCACGATGTGGCCGTGAGGCTTGGCCTTCCGGTCCCAACGTGGGAGCGGCCCGCTTAGTGATTAATTATCACTACTTGCAGGACCACATAAAGTTTTCCTTCCTTCCTTCCTTCCTGGCTTTACAAAGCGACTCTTCCCATCGGGCTTGGAGAGGTCGAAGGTCCACTACCCTTGCAGACTGATTGTAACAACGCCAATGCGCGTGGGGTGTCTTGCGCAAATTCCGCTGCCGCTATTGTGTCGTTATGGAAGTTTCTCTTCCGTCTTGCTTTGTTACTGAGGCACAAGAATGCAAGCACGGGGTTATTTTGCGTATATATATATAGTGACTTTCACACATCAGCGATTTGAAGGATCTTGTGCATTTGAGTTTGGCTGTTGTCAGCCACAGCATGGATGGCGCTGCTTCCGCGAGGCTTGTGCATAAGGCGGCTATTTTGTGTACGTGATTGTTGCTCGCAAGCACCGAAAGCGAGTTTTTGACTACCTTGCATGCTTAAGCAGTAATGCGCTTGAGGGCAAGGTAAAATTACACAGCGGTATTTGCGCATTGATCAGAGCCTTCTTATGGACGTTCCTGATATTAAATGGCGACCCGCTAGCTGGTCGGCAAGCAGAGCTGCGGCTCCCACCAATTACAGAAGCGACAATCAAAAACCACTGACAGCGCAGCGTATAAAGAACTTTCGTGTTCTTTATACGCAGCTAAAGGAGCCCCAGTAAATTGTTTCGGAATGACCATATTACTTCGATCAAAAAAGACAAACATTCTGAGTAACTGCATACCAGACATATATTTCGAATGAAAGAAGGTTGGTGGGAGCTAAGAAATTTTCACGGAAACCTGTTTGTTCATACACATTTGCGGCTACACCATCTATAATAAATTTGCGAACCTATGGAAGTATTTTAAGATATAAATGGAAAGTATCGTATCTGATACAATAATTGAGGTAGTGCCTTGTGTCTGTATCTCAAATACTTGCTGCTCGAGTATCTTGCATCGTATAATGATACAAACGCAAAGTATCTTAGGCCAGCCTTGGTTACACAACGTCACTCCAAGGCATTATTAGGCAGCTACCATTTCAACAACAACAATGTAAGGAAATTAAAGTGGAATATGACTGCGAATTAACGAAATTAGCTTGCACTTATTAGGGTTCAAGGACGTCAGCACTCCATCGCACCATTCTATGCGATGGTCGTGGTCTTTCTGTAGTATTGTTTTCTTAGGTAATAACACAGTCATCAGCAGACATGCGGATATTTGAAGATACATGCAAGGCTAGGTCGTTAATGACTACTAGGAAAAAAAGAAGACGCAGGACATAGTCTTCAGGTGCAGCTAGTGAACAGGTTATCAAATTTTTTCTATAGATTATCTATAAACCCGGAGTAGACAAAAAGAAATAGAAACTTTATTGACTATCGTCTATAGACAGTCTATAGACAAAGAATGGAGGAAAGTAAATAGAGATTGTATCGACTTTTGTCTATAGGTAATATAGAGAAGGGAAGTAGACAAGAAGAAACGAACACCTTATCGAATTTTTTCTATAGACCGTCTATAGAATTCGAGTAGGCGAAAAGAAATAGAAACTTCTCGACTCTCGTCTACATACAGTCTATAAACATTGTATCAATAAAATACCAAATCTATAAAAATGCAAGGTCATCTATAAAAGTCCATAGACTTTCTATTGGCAGTCTAAACTCATTATTGGAAGGGTGGGAAGCTGCTGGCCTATTCCTCGACCATGGTAGAAACTGTAAGTCCGGCTGGAGAATTCCAAGGAGAAAACAAACTATCGCCTTCCTCAAATGAAAGTGGGGTTTGAGTGAAACTGTTTTCTTCGTGCCAGGCTGTAGCCCAAAAGTATTTCTGAAACATAAATTAAAACAGGCTCCCCATAACTCTCGATCGACAGCTTATTATACACTCATCAGTCCCAAACTTGAATATGCATGCATCGTGTGCGATCCTTTCACCCAAAGTAAGACTAATGCCTTGGAAATGATGCAGCGCAGAGCGATGAGATACATTTTTTTCCCAATAGCGCTCAACTGAATCCCCAACCGCCCTAATTCTAACAAACAACATTCAAACCTTGCAATTACGAAGAAAAATTCATAGATTGAAATTCGTTTTCGTGCTGAAAAACAAACATTTCTGACTTAGCCAGCACCCTTTCTTTAAACCACTTGTAGCACGCCGTACAAGGCATCGACATGCTGAATCTTTAACGCCTGATATCATGAGGACTAACCTTTTCAAGTATTCCTTCATTCCCAGAACCATATCAGACTGGAACAATTTGCCTATAGCACATCTATTCAGCATTGCGCCTATTGAATAATGAAGATGTTAAATTTGTTTTGTTTTTGAGTGTTCTTTTTATATAATATAGTATGTAAATATACCAATATATTATATACTGTTTTAACACTCCTTAAAATATGCATTGTTGCTCTTTTTCGTAACATTTATTTCTTATCTCGTGCAGTGTTCTACATACTGTTAAATGTTATTATTGTTCTGTCTTATTGTACATTTGCCATTGTAATTACCAATCCTTAATCTTTTGTATACTATCAGTGCCCCTCCTGCTTGAGCCCTTGCTGGGACCTGCAGTATGTTATGAATAAATAAAATAAATAAAAAAAACTGTACTTCTCAGCTGAGCCTATGTAACATTCACGGTTGAGGTTAATCTCACCCTACTATATCATTAGAAAGCGTCGGGTTCACGATCGAACCCCTTTAGTCACTGGTGGCTCATGTAATGAATACCCCCACTTGCGCAGGCTGTGCAACCTAAAGCATTAAATTAGAGGGAACTAGACAAAAAATTTACTTTTTAAATAAAGTTGGCCTTATTTTCATGTAGGAAAAGTATTTCTGTGTTCCTTTATTTCTAATACTAGAACAATCTTTACGGAATGCTCTCAGTTTATGTTATTGTATTGTGGATTCATCATATATCGGACGTATGATAATGCTGGAAATGGACATACTTTTGATTAATCGCGCACCACTTATTGATGCTCAATCTTTGCATGGATCTTTTTTCAATCCACTAGAACGACTGTGGCACACAAGAATCGGATCCGTACTGTTCGGTGATTTAACGAAGTTTTTTTCTGGATAGAAATTACCACGAGGGAATAATTTCCTGTGTTTACACTTGCCCTTTTACCCACATATTATGTGTAGCAAAAGTACCACTGCAGGCTCGGTTTCAGCAGAAAGTAGGACTTCGATGGGATTCAAGGTTATTGGATAATCTTCTAGCTAATTGCTTTAAACAAGAAATCGCATTTTGCTTCTTAAGTTACAGCGAAGGGGTGGTAATCCGCATGGCATTGCTATACTCAAGGATGAAATGAAAAGAACTTTTAAGCGTTTCGGCAATTTACTCGTTTCTTTTTGAATAGTGACATATTCGTACTGCCGCCCCTTCAACAGCAGTATTTATTTTAAGAAAAAATGTCATAGTTGGTAAATCGGTTAAGTAGGGAGGGTATTTCAATATGGTAATGCAACTGATTGCCGAACATGCGCGCACTATCAGCGCAGTGTTCTCAGGGGCATTATGGTGGTGAACAGTCCAGCGCCTTTCTTTCGACGAATTTGCGTACACGTAGCGAACACAATCTCCCGTGCATTTCCCGACTTTAGGGTAATAACTTGCAATGAGAGTTTGACTTTGAGGCACAAATTTATGGGGCAGAATTTCATGGCAGTACAAAAATGCACGATCCATTACTTGAATGTGATCGCTGAAATTATTTTGTTTAGGAATATTTCTTATAAAGGGTATTCAATGGGCGGTGATGTGACTTATGTGCAGCTCATTGATGATCACTTTCGCCTCTGTCGTTTCGAATTATCCTTCCAGCGACATTGTGGAATTGATAGCATGGACGAATATTATGATGATTAGCCGCCGTGGTTGCTCAGTGGCTATGGTCTTGGGCTGCTGAGCACGAGGTCGCGGGATCGAATCCCGGCCATGACGGCCGTATTTCGATGGAGGCGAAATGCGAAAAGACCCGTGTACTTAGATTTATATGCACGTTAAAGATCCCCAGGTGGTCGAAATTTCCGGAGTCCTCCGCTACGGCGTGCCTCATAATCAAAAAGTGGTTTTGGCACATATAGCCTTTCATTAAAAAAATATTATGATGATTATTGTGATGTTTAAACGATGCAAGTTACGATACAGAGAGGGTTTTGATTTAGCATACAAGTGCAGAGAAATTATTGGATAGTTTGATGAGGCATCTGGAGTAGCCATGCTCCTCTCTCAAGCGTACCTTGTTTTCATTGAAGAGCAGCAGATACGCGTTGTCACGTCCAGTGACCGTGTCACCGTGAAAGCGTCGCGCTTGCCCAGTGACTTCAGCTTGCGCGAAAAAGCAGCACCTATCAACGTGGCCCATATTCTATCATCAATTGAAAGGCTCCCAACTGTTCATACACTATGTCGCAAGCTTTCTGTCCCCAATCGACAACCGACCCAGTATTACTTACGCTTTATCAAAAACTCCGCGGCTCTAGTTCACGTGAAAAGGTTAGAAACTGTACAACATTGCGAAAGGTGCGTAAGTTACTAAAGAATACCTGTAGCGCATAAACAGTCGCCGGAAGTCTGGCGAATGTGGAAAGTGTTCCAGCACTGCGATGAAACTGGCGGCTGTGGGTGAGTCGAGGTCAGGCAGTGAACAACTTTAATGTAAGAATGAGAAGGGGTATATATACAATGGAATGCCGCAGTGGGTTACACGCAGTTCATATATCTAAGCGTGACGATGTGCTTATTCAGCCTTGCTTCAGCTTCCCTTTTACAGGGGAACTGAGATGCGGCTAATGTCTCTAGCGTTGAGTGGACCGACAGGTCTCGCGTCACTGTCTTGTTCTTCTCCATGGCTCTTGAGGGGACTCTGTGGAAGATCCGTATTCGGGTGCGACGCTCGCTTCAGGTTGCAGATCTACTAGAATGAGAAGCTCTTGCGTGCGCCGAAATTCCCGACCGTGGTAAGCCTTGACGATCGTCGAGCGGTGTTCGTCGGCTCGTCTGAGAAAGATGGTGAGAGGCCAGGTCCGCTTGTTTGTATTGTACACTGTGACCTGCTGGCCTGGCGCGACAAGTCCCTGCTGCTACGATCGTAGTAGGTCCACTGTCGATGACGTATTTCTTGAAGGCGGCCCTGAACCGTGTCAGATGGGAATGTCCGCGGTCCCAAAAGGGTAGTAGGAACCGGTAGAACAGTCCAAGTTTGGCGTCCCATCAGCCTCTGCAGGGGGGTCTGGTGAGCAACATGACGCGTGGTATTGCGCCATTCAAGCACCGGCATTTGAAACATGGGTATTTTAAGGGAACACTTCTTAAAAGCTTTTTTTGCTTCCTGAACCGCTCTATCAGTAGGGCCATTGGAACGTCTGTGATAGGGGCTTGAGGTGATGGGATCAACGCCTAAGCTGTTCAGAAAGTCCTTGAACTCGCGGCTGTGAAAAGGCTAACGATTGTCAGTGCGCAACTTCCTCGGCAAGCCATGGACAGAGAAAATTTTAGAACACTTGTTAAGAGAGCTTGCAGTTGTACGAAACTTGAATTTCAAGGAAGAACAAGTAGAAGCCGACAATAAGGGGGAACTCGTGGCCAGAAAAGGAGAACAAGCTCATGCCAAAAATTTCCAAATGGTAGTGAATGTACATAACGATTCAGGAGTGGCATTCGAGGGTGTTGAGGCTGATGCTTTTGGCACAGTTTGCAAACTTTACAGAACTGCTCAATGTTGCTAGAATTATTGGGCCAAAAGATCACCTTCTTTGCACTCACATTCACTCCCACGTGTGCCTCGTGAAAAAGACACAGCATTCCCGATAATATTTATTGCGGTACAATTACGTTATTGTTACAAAATGCGAGGCCGTCCACTGCATGTATCGTTCCGGTACGCCCATACGTACGAAGTGGCCTAGCGACTTCTTGCTTGAGAAGCGGCCACGTTCTGCTCGCGTACTTCTGTAGGTTTACGAAGATGGCATCATCATTCGTTATTGCTAGTGAATTTTGCAGGGAGCGTTGAGAGGCTGAAATACATTCAAGAACATCGACTAGAAATTGCTGGTTTTCTTCCATAAATCTTTTACTAGGGAGCCTTGATAAGGCATCAGATATAATCAGTTCTTTGCCATGCTTGTACGTCACATTGATAGGGTAATGTTGTAGATTTAGACAATTTGTAAACGCAGGGGCGCTGGTATAACGGCTTACTGAATATTGTTACTAAGGGGCAGTGGTCAGTTTCAACTGTTACTGCATGCTGTCCAAATAAGTAGTCATGAAATTTGGTGCATCTATGAAGAATAGCGAGTATTTTTTTTTATTCGAGCCTATCTTTTCTGTGCGGCAGTTATGTCCGTGACGAAGAATCAACGGGCTGTGCATCCTGTCTGAGCAGAGTGGGTAGCTAGCTTGCCTCAATTGGTAACGTTAGTTGTTTGCTTGGGTCAAAATAGTGGAGGATGGGCGCTTGAATCAGAGCTTCACGCAATCTACGAAAGCTTTCCTGCTGCTTTTCTGCCCAGATCCATGCAATGACTTTGTGCAACAAGGTTCAAGTGGTGGGGTCACTACAAACTTGTTTGGGATAAACAATGTACAAAATTGGTAGGGCCCAAGAACACATGAACACCTTTACAGTTTTTTGGTGCCGGACATTCTTGAATGTCTTCTACACGTTGGGGGTCCACATGACGGCCTTCGGCGCTGACAACGTGCCCCAGATAGCGCACTGCTCGCTGTAGAAGGAAGCATCTCTTCAAATTTACTCGAAGATTCTGTTCACGGGAGCGCCTCAAAAGAAGCTGTAGATTGTGGTCGTGCTCTGGCTTAGTCTTGCCCCAGAAAGGACTCTCATTCATTACTAATGCAAAATTTGGCAGGCCTTCTAGGATGCGGTGCATCGCTGCCTGAAATATCCCTGGATCAAAGGGAATTCCAAAAAACATGCGCAAGGAGCGGTAGGGTCCGCGCGGTATACTCATTGTAGAGAGTTTGGAACTTGAGTCGTTTATCTTTATCAGCCAAGACCCCAATGCTGCGTCTGAAGTTGCAAAAAAGTTGGTGCCCGCAACCTTTGGCACAAAGTTTTCTAGAATAGGCATCAGATAGTAGGCCCGTAAGGACGCCTCTTTTAGCGCTATGGGGTCTAACCAGATGAGCTCTTTATCTTTCTTAACTACTGTGACCATGCGACTAGGCATCCCTTCGGGATTATTACCTTTTATATCGTGCCTTGTTCTTCCATGCGCTACACCTCTTCTTTAGTTTTGTTTTGAAGGACCACCACAAATGTGCTTGCTGGCCAGGCGACTCCTATGGCTCTGGGCCTTAGCTTCATTGCCTACTCCACGCCTTTCAGCTGTCCCAGTCCACTGAAAACTTCTGCGAAAGGTTCTGCTGCTGGGTATGCCTCTTCGACGTGAATGTATTGCAGGCAACAAGGAAACCCTAGGCGTTTCGCCACTCATCGGCTTTGACTCGCAGGTACACTTTGCTCCACCATGAAAAATGACTCTTCGTGCATGGTACTCCGAGAGCAAGCCCAGGCTATCCAGAGGGCCCAGGAAAGAGCGGAGCGTCACGGCGTTCTGTCCTTTACGTGGCCGCGGCCAGCGGCTACAATGGCCTCCCGTTAGGAGGTCCTGACAGTAGCTCCTCAGGATTAAATAAAGTTCGTTGTCTGTCTGTCTGTCGTGCATGGTGTTGTTTGCGAACACGTGCAGCCGCTTTTTTTCCCTCGCGGTAGTTTTATGGCTGACGAAAGTGGGCAATGTAGCGGGACAGGTTGCAGAGGCTTGTTCGGCAGCTTTTAAGCATCTTAGCTTAATATGACCCAACATTTAGCATCTGTCTAGCTTACACATGAACTTTCGGCCTTCATTTTTAACTGTAGCACTCTAATCATCTATCACTTTGACGGTGCTGAGAGTGAAGGCTTGTAAAAAAATCATATTCTTCTGCTTGAACCTCGCGCAGCTCGTCTTTAACGCCTGTAGTTTGGCACCGCATGCACAATCTATAGGCTTGAGCAAATACATTACACCCATTACACTTTAAGCGTGTTTTTCCTTGAACCGTACACGTTTCGCCACGGTAACTGTGGCGAAATCACTGTGCCACGAGCGGCTTCTGTGCCTTTACTGAACATTTTAAATTGCTCCTTTTACAGTTCTTCGGCCCGGCAAGTTTTCATGGTCCTATTGTATGGCGGGTCCTCGGCAATATGACTTTCCTGCAGGTTTTTGTTTTGCAGTCCCAGAATGATTTGGCTACAGAGCAAATGACCTTCTAGGCCGGTGAACTCGCAGCTCTTTGTTGAAACCCCGAGGTCTGTTAGCCAGACATTGGAACACTCCCGTTGCTTTTGGTCTCTTGATGCGAAACGAATTTCTTAAACGTCAAGTTTGTCACTGGTTCATAGAATTCTTCAAATTTCTCAAGAAAAAAGTCGACGCTGTTCTGATCTGCTTCATTGTCGAATTTGAAGGCGCTGTAAGCATTGCTGCCTTCCTCTCCAACTTCAACTGCAACTCTCCAACTGTTAAAAATAACGTAGCTTATTTTACTTCTTTGTGCTGCTTGCTTAGCAGAGTAGCCAGGGAGAACTATGGCAACTCACTTTTCGAAGTCTGTATCCAAGTCATGCGTCTGCTGACTGGTCCAGTGGTTTGATGCGCGTTGACGGGGCCCACTAAGTGACGGTGATTAGCTGCCACCATCTGTGCGAGTTGAGGTCAGGCAATGAACAGCTATATGATAAGAATGGAAAGCGCTATATATATAATGTACTGCCGTAGTGGCCCATACGCGCTTCATATATCTAAGCGTTACGTCATGCTTACTGAGTCTTGCTAGCCATGTTAAAACTTCACGTACGATCAATGCAGATATTGCAGAAACATAATTGTGGTGCATAATCGCACATCGTTTTTTTTTTACAAATTGGGTCGCACGCGGCACACACAATGCCCTAGCTGCTTTAGGATTTCTACTTAAAAAGTGACGTTGAAAAATTGATATTTTGGTTCAAATTGGTGGTGCACAATTTCATGGCACTGACAAAAAATACGGCCAACATTTCTTTTATCCTTGCTTTCTTGTTACGCGCTTCCGAAATTAGCATTATATTGAACTTCACTCAGCTAGCGGTAGTTCTATCCGTATCTAACCTCGTTCACGCAAACTTGGGTCTCTGTTCAGAGAGCATTGTACTTCTGTGCTGCGGAAACGCGGTTCGAAACGAACCTTCGAAACATGTTAGGTTGGATCACATTTGCTGATTTTAATGCGTAGCATTCTTGAGGGGACGGTCGTTCTTTTTTCTTGAGTGGCTTCTTTATTGCACATTTCTTGTAATATTGATAAGGCCACCTATCGAGGGGGGGGGCTCTTTGGGGAAGTGAGACGAAGACATTATGGCCAATAGTGAAAGACTAGATTGATATTAAGTGGTAGGTAAGTATAGACTCCGATAAAGAAATAAGTTATTTTCTAGCAACGCTTTTCCTTTATATGTTTGGCTGCATGATACTTGGTGTCAGAGTTCGCAAAATTCTGCTAATTTCAGTGGACGTTTAGAGGAATGAAAGAAGTCGCATGTCTGTGAACACAAAATTTCTACCGAATGGCTGAATCAAATCTTCTCAGGGAAATTGTTCAATACGGAGACCTCGGTGCCCTTCACAAGTTGCGCCGCACAGTGCCGGATCATCTTCGATCACCGAATATTTGGTGACTTTTCCCGTAGACACCGCAAATTACGTTATGAGAAAGACTACGTCATGCTGTTCCCACGCGCTTCAAGAAGCGTTATTGCGCGAAAATATTTTTTATCTAGGTGGCTACTCGACAGTGTTTCGCGTTAAACAAAATTTTGGCAAGGCTAACAGCATATTTGGGTCAGTTGACTAATTGTATGCGGCATTGATATTTTGTAATCTGCCTCCTAGTAGTCGGGTCTATATTTTTTCTTAGATGCTCATAGTGTAAACTCATTTTTAATTTCCCTGTATAGACTAGTTTATAGAATGGTGTTCCCAATTTAAATTCTCATCCTTTGTTTAGGTTATACGATCGGCATGCTCCATTCGGAAATTATTGCGAAACTTTGGTACAGAAGCAGTTAGAAACGGTGACGTAAAAAGACGGTAGCAATATAAGCTAATGTATGCTTAAATTGAGCTCAAAAATACATAGTATTATGTCTTACATGAATTTGCCAGATATAACGGTGACCCACATTGACGCAGTTATTTACCAGAATTTTAGCACAGCAAACTACGAGAGACTCGAAATGCAATGCAGACAGACGCACCGCTCTGTGCTTCTGCTGTCGTCCCTCATCTCTTGCGGCACCTCAGTTGTGGTAGTCAATTGTGCATTAACTAGCCCAGAAACGTGTTTCATAGACGCATTTACCCTACCACACCCGTATAGTCCACTGCAGGTTTAATATATAAATTCCTTTGCAGCAACTGAATTATTACAAAAACTCAAAACAACGCGTACCATGGAGCAGAACATTAAACGAAGATCTTGCTGACAACATTGCCCTCCAGGTGGCTTTTAAGGTGAGTTTCAGCAATGCCTCACGGAAATATTCAGGCGATATATTTTGGAGTCGTGAAATGTCTATGTAAAACTCTGAAAGCAAAACTTAACATTCTTACGCTAATTAAACACAACATCAAACAATTACACATGCTCATTTTATTCAGAAGTGCTTTCGATGAAGGATATTGTTCCATGCGCAAAACGGTTTTTCTGCACAATACAATGTTTCTGGAAACGTGCTTAATGTATGTTTAATAATGGAGTCGGAACTCCGAATTAAACCGACGGCGCCTCCCCAAATATTTTTGAAAAAAAATGACAAAGACGTATTCACTTTTAAAAAATTGCACGTAAGATGCAAACCAGTCCTCCACAGCGATGTCATTTCTGCCACTGAAGATCTTCGGATCACGTTGTCGAGGAAGCCTGGTACATATGACGGACTGGGCTGAAGGTGCCGGTGGGTCGGTGTTGTAGGTCATGATGGGCGTAAGCGTTCGCCTGCGAAGCTCCAGGGTGCAAGCAGCGAGTGAACGCCAACAACCTCTCCCAATTGACAAGAGGTTTACTGGCGGTGCTTTCCTTCACAGACGCGACGAATAGAAACGGCGAGGCAGCGTGAGGCACCGTCTCGAAAGGCACCAGTGACGAGCAGCGTGAGCAGAGTGAGCCGAGCGCTTGCGATGCTGCTGGACGCAGGGGCTTCTTCTTGGCAGCCCAGTATATCTGTTAATGTATTGCAAGTATAGACTGTTGCTGCAGGAGCGTAGCGCAGCCTCCCCCCCCCTCGCTCCCCCCACCCAACCCCCCCCAACCCCCCCCTGCATTTCGCGCAGGGGTGGGGGGGGTGGGGTATTATTATTATTATTATTATTATTATTTACATTATTATTAATTAGTACTACACAGCCATATTGCGCTAAGCTATACGCTGCACATTTTAACCGCTAAGTAAGGAAAGTCATGCACCTTGTGCATTTCATGGTGAGAGACTCACAGAGTCAAAATAATGCGCGTGCACTCGCACTTCGAGGATATTGAAATGCGACTTATTTTAGGCGCAACGAGATGAAACTTCATAGGTATATTCTGAAAAATTGCAACACACATAGTACAAGCCGATACCCAAATAAGCTTTTAACAAAAGGAAAAAAAAAACCACGTGGCTGCAAGTGCAGGAAATATAAACCGCTACGTAATAATGTGTAAACAGAACTCTTCGTTATTTCTCGATTGTGGTCGTGCGCACAGTTGCCGTACAATTTACTCGGTACTTCTGGATTTCATACGAAAAAAAACAAGCTGCTAAAAACCGTGTAAGAGTTCAAGGCACCTGTTTTTGAAATGCTGGCGTTAATTGACAGCAAGCTTTCTATCACCATTCGCCTCGCCTTGAAATCTTCTTTCCAAAGGTCAATATGGCAGACTTTGTAAAAGAGTAGAAGCAAGCTGAAACAAAGCAGGGAAACACCTAAGTCATCACGTCTGTACACGTAAGGTAACAATTAATCGGGGCAAATGAACTATGGAATTGGCCATGAATTTCAACAATATTTTTTAATTCATCCTCACACCATTTCTGTTATTTTCTTTGCCACCGGCTACCACGCAAGTTAAAGATGGTTGAGTGATTGCGCTGCATAAAATGAATTAAAATTGAAGCATACTAAGACTGCAGTACTTCGAGGTCAACTTAAGGGCACGATTTTGGTGAACGGCATAATTATACCGTCCTCTCTTTCATTTCCAGGCGTATGACCAAGTACTTAAAGAAGAATGTGCAGGGATAGACACTCGACTGAAAGGTCTAGAGAACGTTACCGGATTGCAGCTGTTCTTCCTTTCGACAGCTAGGGTAGGTTGTCTGTGTTTGGGTAAATAATAATATTCTATATGAGCGTACATTTCTGAATTACTTTTAAAATGACTGTTATTGCTTTTGCGTTATTTCTACAGACTCAGTGCAGAATAGCAGATAACCCTACGCTCATCAAAGAGATAAGGAAGGCAAAATACAGCGCTACGCCTAACAGGTAAGAAAAAAACTATAGGTTCAGTAGATGTGTATGCGTGGTTTCATGGTATTATTCCCCTCTTTCATTCTTTTTCACAGAATTTCAATAAAACTAAAATAAGAGCTCAATCTTATCCTTTCTTCATATTTTTTTGTATTGTGCAAGCATATAGCAGTAGTAGCTCATCAGTTGAAATTATTCTAGTCTACACTACCTAATATTTTCAGCATTTCCTTTCGTTAGGGTACTATGTCACGAAGAGTCAGAAAAGTGTCACAAGTAATTCGAGAACACTTATAGGGCAGCACGGGGGGCTGCATTGAATAAAAAGAGCATTCAACAATCCATTCTATTTAATCTATGCTGACTGCAAATAGCTTACTTTTACCGTTATGTATAAAGAAGCATTGCAGCAAAGAACCTAGTTCACCTAGGTCTCCATGGTGACTTTCTGTCGAGAAAGTAATTTTGGCTGTGCAGTTTTATTTCACCATCACCAGTTTCGAAATATGCTGAATTCTGTTAACGGTTTTGTATTAACGTATTTAAAGAGCTGCTCAAGCACTTCAACTAGTTTTAAATTCATAACACTCACCTACCATGGAGGTTTTGCAAAGGCGCTGAACTAAAAAATAAATAAAACATATACAGTGAGTAAATAATGCGTCTATAATTCTAGAAAAAAGATAGAAATTAATCAATAATCAAAGTACTAAATATCTCATAAACGAAGTGACACCTATGACTCTTAACAAAATATCAAACAGTGTTGGTATTTGAGTAGAATGGTCATTTTCATCTTACAGTGAATGTGGCCCTAAACCTTAAAATAAAGAAGACAACTAGAGTTCTTCAAACCTGCATGTCGGAAATACGGTGTGCACAACCACAAACAAATTAAAAGACTGCCGAATGTGCTATGAAGCGCAAAAGTAAATGGAACGCTAATGCATTTCTCCGTAAAGTTCCGGAATTTCTTGCAGCTCAAAGCACAGTGTGCGAGTCCGAGTAATACGGCTTGAGGCTGGAGAGGCGTACAAGTTTTGTAAAAAGGGCCCTAGACACACGTGGGGCCACCTGTTCACAAATCCCGTAGGTCAGGTCAATCACTGGGTCCGCGTGTCGAAAAAGGTGGCCGGAGGAGGATCAGATATCTATTGAGGAATACGGGCGATACTGCGTGCAGGTTCGGTGCGGGCAATCATGTCATGAGCGAAGGAACAGGTCGAGGATGTATGAATAGGAAGCAGAGTCGAAATGAAGGAGCAAGTAGGGGAAATACGTGAGACACAAGGGTGAATAGCTCGCAGGGCTCTGCCGAGATCTTAACAATGGGCAATGCAGAGTCCGAATCACGGTGTTCTTCCTTGATGTACATTGCGACCATGTTGGCACGCATGCGGTTGAGGCACTTGGTTAGTCTGTTTGTTTGCGGATGATAGGCCTTCGTGAACTGACGATGAGTGGTTCATGACTGGAAAAGATCAGCCACTTTGGTGAGAAAACTGAGCCAGCGATATGTCAGGAGCAGACCGGAAGAACCGTGGTAAAGGATAATTTCACGAGGTCGGTGACTTCGGTGGAGAAGCTAGTAAAGAGCACCTACGCGATAATGAAGCGAGTCGCATCATCAGGGGCGACGACAATCCATCGGTTGCCTAAGTTAGATGTTGAGAAAAGTATGGAGAGGTCCAGCCCCACGTGAAAAATGGCTCAGTGCAAATGCCGGCTTGAGTAGGCCGGCTTGAAGCCAGAAAAGCTTTTCGCGGCGTTCGTCACGTTTACAGGTTGCAATGTATTGTTGCAAAGTATCGTCGAATAAACAGTGAAGGCAAGAAAAAAACGTACATGAGCGTGGTCATAAGTATGCGTCGCGCCCAAGTGTGCAGCGGGGAGAAAAGAGGAGGCATCAAGAAGTTGCGTGAACACGGCGCAGCTAATGCGTTGGTGCTCGAAAACGCTGACAAGTTGGGCGCTTTGGTGTTGCAAGTTGTGTCCGTACAACAAATCGTCTTTTAAAAGGAACATACGATGTGTAGTAGGCTACAAGGTTTGAGCGGTGAGACGGTCGATGATAAACCGTAGAGAGGGATCACGGCTGTGCTAAATGGCGACGTAGATAAATTCCGTAATAGACAGGGCGCTGGCATTGGTGTCGTTGTCGGTGCGATCAGGTGGGTAGGTCGTATGACGTGAGAGATAGATGGCGTCCTTGTGCAATTACCTTGATTTGTATAGCACAGAAAATGAGTATACTCTTAATATCAACACCCTGCCACCGAGGCGTCCAGAGGGGTCTTTAAGCGTGGACAGCCAGCAGTGACATGATGGTCTCTAACAACGTAAAAGTGTGGGCCAAAAAAAGAGAGATGAAATTTTGCGGCGGATAAAATGAGACCACGACATTCGCTCTTCAGTGTAGAAAATTCCACTACGATGCGAAGAAGAGCCGGCTGGCGTCAGCAATACCACAGATGATACCGGGCTACTGTTGGGCAAGAATAACACCGATGCCGCAACCATTTGCATCTGTGCAAACTTCGTTGTCGGCAGCACAACCAAATGAATCAACACATGTCGGCTTATGAGCCTTGGTAGAAGGAAGTAAATAGCTGCGGCTTGTCCTGCTCTACATGAACAGTCTTCTTGGCGAAATCGGCAAGGGACCGAAAACAGTATCGTGTCTTAAACCAAAGTCTCATTTTCAGCAGGCGATAAGTTTCAGGTTTCACTATTATATGCAATGCATTTAATCAAGAACAGTTGGGAGGTTATCAAAAGCATGTATGCATCTCTCGTACAATTCCACGTGAATATCCCAGTTGGCCCAGAGTTAAATCTTCATATACTTAAACTTCATTCGTAAGACCGAGCAAATTGCAATTTGATCTTGCAAAATGCGTACTGAAAGATCATATGCCTCCCGTTGTTGCTGAGTTCACTGTGTTACGACGAAACAGTTTCCAACACGGGCGAAAGTGAAATCCCCGTTGCTCTTGTTGGCTTGAAATACCAAGGTAAGGGTAACGAAGCGCTTTATTTTCTACGCCGCCACGTTAAAATACTGTTTATTCCATTCGTTCAAATAAAAAGATTCACAGCAAGCATGTAAATTAAATTGTTCCATTAATGGCGGCGAGATAACAATTTCTGTATTGCGATGTGTGTGAGCTGTCAGCCACACACTGCAGAGAGCCAGAGCAGCGCCCTCGTTGTCCTCAGTTTTTCTTCTCTGTCGTGTGAATGGTGGCTAGGTTAGTGGTTAGATGTGTGTCACGTGTTCGCTGACGATTGCGTCAGCGATCTTCTCTGTGTTGTGAATCCAGTTTGAGTAGAGGGCATAACACAGCTATCAGCTAAAAAGCCGTGCCGCTTTGTAGCAATCACAGAACTTGCACGAATAGGTAGGTTTTGCTGCGCGTTTAAGTATTCTGACTGCATATATTAATCATGCAGTCTCTTCAAGGAAATTTTCGACCGAAATCTTTATTTTTGCCGCAGTTGTTTTCAGGCTCTCTCGTTCCCTATGTCACCGCCCAGACAGTTGGCAGCAGTGTATTCACACGTTTCCACTTACCCGTATGTCGCCACCGCTGTTTGCAAGGCGTGTCGTTGAAGCACAGCAGGTTCTAGCGAAACTATTGCTGCTGCTTAAGCTGTGCAGTTTCTTTGTGAACAAATGATAACCATTGTAATTTTTTACGCTCAGTATAACAAGACTCAGGAAGGTGGCTCGATGTGTCCGTCAAATTGAAGATTGCTTCACCTGCAGCAATCCGCCTAAAATTTTGCGATATACTGATACTTTCTTCCTCTTTCTATTCTCCTTTACCCCACCCCCCGTGTAGGGTAGCAAACCGGATGCTGTTCTGGTTGACCTCCCTGCCTTTCCTACCCTTGCTTTCTCTCTCTCTCTCTGATACTTCTCATGATACCGTTTTTAAATGGTATCTTCCGTTTAGTTGGCAGTCAGTGGCATTAAAAGATGTCATAATCGTTGAGCCGCTGCCCAAAACACCCAGATGCCACTTATTCGGCGTCTACCGTGACGTATTATTGTTAATTCTTGGCGTCAACAGTATTGGAGTGCCCCCTGTCATTAATACAAAAAAAGGACGCGCTTTTTACGCTCTGGATGGCTGCATTAGAGCAACTGCCGACATATTTTTGGCACATTGCAAAAGAGAATTTCTGGCGCATGCTATAGGTGAACATGTACAAAATGAAATTCTACAAAAATGTACGGTGATGTAGTAGACTGAACTTCTCGGAGCAGATTGGCGCCGATGACACAATGATTACTTTTTCAGTTGTCCCGTAGACTTTATGATAGCTTTAGAGTCTAAGTGATAACAATTTAAAACAAGGCTAATGTGACTGTGTGGTCACATCAACACAATTGGCAGATATTTGCTATGATAACGTAAACAATCATTCTCAGAACAAAATGTGTGTTGACAGGTTAGTCTGAGTAACAGGTCTTGATTTCGCTACAAGAAAACCTGATATTGATCACTAGTGAGTAGAAAATGATGCAAACGCTGCTAAATAGCCTAGGCGGGCTGACATTGCAAGAATAACTTAATGAGGCCGCTTTCTGAGATTGCTTTGACTGTTCATGAAAGCTTCCAAGTAACGTAGAAACGAAGAAATGTTTACCCTGGCATCGAAAAAATTTTTTAATTCATTCGTTTTTAGTACAGCGATATTACTTGGAATGAAGTCTGAACAATGAAGTCTGAGCTATAAATGTGCTGATTCGCGTTATTGTAACTAAGTCAGCTAAGTAAAGAAAAGTTGCGGCAGAGCTTGTCACTCCTGGCGTTATCGCTTAAGCGAGACGCAAATAAACTTAAAATTACAGTCCCATATGTTTATATCAACAAAGCTCTATGCTGAGAAATTCAATACGGTACCTATGACATAATCACCAATGTGATTACCGTTTCATGAAGTTGTTTTATAGAGGCAGTGATATCGTTTGTAAAAACGACGATCCCTTGTCTTTGCTCACAAAATCATAAAATGTGTCTTTTATTTATTTTTTAGGGTCAATGAGGCCATGAAAAATTTTCCAGAATTTGGTAAGGCCTTCAACTGTTCACCTGGCTCCGCTTTGTATCCGCCCAGGAATGAAACCTGCTCTTTATGGTGAAGAACCATACGACTACTCCATAAAACAACTGTGTTGAAAAATTGAATGAATAAATACTACTGATGTGCAAAGCTCTAGGCTTAATGAGTTCTTGCGCCTTATTGGCATCTTGTCACTAATTCGCTAGAATTCTAGTCATGCACAGTACGTGGAAAAAATGCCTACTTGAATAGATTAATGCGGTAGTTACGCTCGCACATCTTTAAAAATGATTTACGCTTGAGGACAGGTAGGTGAGCTTTTTGAAATACTTGTGCTTATCTACGCCAGTTTTGTTTTTTAGTATATAGTAAAGCAATGACAGCTTTGGGAGCTGACCTCTTCCAGAGCACAAGACCCAGCCGAGCGATTTGACTACATTTGAGGAGCATCTTCGGATATCATAGGTGCACGTCACAAACCGAGCTACACGCTTCTGAACCCACTCCAACATATCAATATACTTGATAGCAGAAGGATCAGACGGGCGGCAGCTGAACTCCAAGGTTGGGCGCACATTCCTCATATACAGATTTTCTTGTAGCTTTAAAGGTGGTCGTCTGAAGTTACGCCGAAGAAGTTTCAGTACCCTGCTTGCCCTTGCTGCCGTGTATTCAACCTTAGGTTTGCAGGACAAACTGTTTATTGGAAGAACGCCGATATATTTATACTTTCAATTCTGCCAGCTTATCTGATAAAATAGTGTAATGACTGCTAGCATATGTACAAACATTCAACATTTTTGTTACCAGCCCCTATGATGTCACTACTAAATTCGTACCAATCCGCAGCAAATTCAATACCACGAAATGCAGTGCTTATACAGTCAACAAAACTGTTCGATGATCACGCCACCAAAACACAGGCAGATTTGATAGTCCCAGTAGCAAAGTAAGGTTCTTATTAAGAACAAAACGCTAACAAAGAGGGGACGTAGATAAGCAATCTCCAGTGCCGGTTCTTGCTTTCTTACGTCTCTTGTTCGCTGGTGTTTTGTTTTAAAGACGGATCTAAAGTACATTTACAGAGGCTTCACATCTTGTCAACTCACGTTCGCTGTATCACCCAAGTTAAGCAAGCCTTTGACGAAGCAACCCTACAATCGCTGCGATTCTGGACAAAGGTTACGTACTGTATTATTAACGTAAATAAATACGTCGTTGCTTGCTCAAAATGTTACTGGCTACTGATTATTAGGCGAGAAGTATCAGATATATGATAAGTAAGACAACGTACCTATCATATGTACATAAGTACCTTTGAAAGAAAACATGAGAATAGCGCACGCGGTTAAATGAGGTGACAACGCACGCATATTATGCAGGGTCTGCCCTTGGCTCCCATTGCGGCAAGTTCCCTTTTCACGAATTTTCATTTTTCTTTATACTATTATTTATACACTTCAAATAAAATAAACCACAGCAACAAAAGGCATAGGAAGTACCAAACTTCACAAGAAAAACCAAATATTTAGTATACAAATTGTAAAATGAACACAAATGTGAATACTACAAGCGTCAGTTCTGTACTAAAATACATATACTTTCTTACATACACGTACTTTGTATACATACCGTCGAATTTCAACGGACAACACCATGGATGAAATATTACCTGTGGTCTTGAAGCTCTATAGATTTTAGCACATAGTAATGCACATTTTTGAACAGTTGGCGATTGGCCACAGCCCCAACAACTTCTTGGAACTTTTCAGTCTCCTGTAAAGCTTTGTACTTTCGAATGCGAAATTATAATTTGGATAAAAGCATTCGCCATCCCCATGGTGGTTGCCATTGCAACCACCATGCACCTACTGGTACATGGGCATGATTTCCGTCGTATGCACCCACCGAAGAACCATAGCAAACACCATGAACCCACCGGGGCCACCCTCATGTACCGGTGGGTGGGGTACGCACTTACCGAAGGTTGATAACCATGGCAACACCCCCATCATAGTTGCCGTGGTGGTGCCATGCACCCACCATGCACAGGTGGGTGCATGGTGTGGCTCCCGTGGTATGTACCCACCTAGAGAGGCAAAGCGGAAAACTGGGTCTAAAAATTAATCTGCAGAAAACTAAAGTAATGTTTAACAGTCTCGGAAGAGAACAGCTATTTACAATAGGTAGCGAGGCACTGGAAGTGGTAAGGGAGTACATCTATTTAGGGCAGGTAGTGACGGCGGATCCGGATCGTGAGACGGAAATAATCAGAAGAATAAGAATGGGCTGGGGTGCGTTTGGCAGGCATTCTCAGATCATGAACAGCAGGTTCCCATTATCCCTCAAGAGAAAAGTGTATAATAGCTGTGTCTTACCAGTACTCACCTACGGGGCAGAAACCTGCAGGCTTACGAAAAGGGTTCTACTTAAATTGAGGACGACGCAACGAGCTATGGAAAGAACAATGATGGGTGTAACGTTAAGAGATAAGAAAAAAGCAGATTGGGTGAGGGAACGAACGCGAGTTAATGATATTTTAGTTGAAATCAAAGAAATAAATGGGCATGAGCAGGACATGTAATGAGGAGGGAAGATAACCGATGGTCATTAAGTGTTACGGACTGGATTCCAAGGGAAGGGAAGCGTAGCAGGGGGCGGCAGAAAGTTAGGTGGGCGGATGAGATTAAGAAGTTTGCAAGGACGACATGGCCACAATTAGTACATGATCGGGCTTGTTGGAGAAGTATGGGAGAGGCGTTTTCCATGCAGTGGGCGTAACCAGGCTGATGATGATGATGATGATGATGATGATGATGATGATGATGATGATGACTGGTAAACCCACCGAAGGGTGGAAAGAATGGCTACCATCCGCATGGTGGTTGGAATGGTAACCTCCAAGCGCGCACTGGGAACCACCCCCATGCCCTAGGGGTGCGATTTGCAGCAACTGAAAGATGGAAACCATGGTTACACTCCCCCCCATAATGGGTGCCACGGTGGCGCCGGACATCATGCAACGATGGGTGCACGGTGTGGTTACCGTGGTTTGCACCCACCCGATAGCTGTAACCCACCGAAGGTTTGCAATTATACGGAGATTGGCTGCCCTTCAGCTCCCGACTGCGTGATCGGATCCCAGCCTGGGTCACATAAGCCTCACGGGTGGTTGTTGGGAAACAGCCGCCTGCCCTGACAGCCGAGTATCACTTAACCGCTGCATGCAAGCCGGCGCGATGAGTAGCGTGAGTACTCTCGACACCCTATGAATCTGCCCGGCGGCTTCCGAGCGAATTGCCCATGGAGGCAGGAAACAGTGAATTTATGAGGTGCGAGATGATGCTCGCTGAGAGCTACATGGGTATCACGGGTGCCACAGGTTTGGAGTATAATTAAAAGCTATCGCTGAATTTCGCGTTACACACCGGCACCGTCCCATGACATTTGGTTACTGTTACTGTTAGTCACTATGTTGCAATTAATTTCAGAAGTTTTCAGAATCTCGAAAACGCGATATGCCATGTTTTTGTGGCTCAAAAATATTTGGCTTTCCGACGTGTGACGCCCACTGGAGGAGTTTCTTTGTGAAAGGCTATTTTATAAATTATTGGTGCACTGAAACACGTGGTGGTGTCCTGAAGAGAGATTCATAGAACGCCAATACAAACACTAGTGCAGCCCCGCAAAAGACTTCCAAATAAATGAAAGTGTCAATGAAGAACATGAACATGTTTTACACGAAATGTGAAAAAAGAGGAAAACTGGAGGCTAAAAAAACAAGGAAGTAAAAACATTACGAAATGTGGTACCATTCAGTCGGATAATGAGAAAGGAGGGGTGCATGAAAAGTCGAGGCATAAAGATATCAGACTGGTAATAAAGGCTGTCTGGAAAGAATAGCGCTGCCACAAATCGCTCAAGCGCTGTTGTGCAGGTGTCAGACTTGTAAATCTAACAGCGAGTGACGTCACCGCGAGCTTCTATTACCGCTCTCATCCTGTTCAGAAGAGATCCGTATAAAGAATCACAAAGGTCTGCATTTGCACTTAGTTCTTCCCATTTCTGCTGAACTGCAGCCTAGAGATTGTCATGTGACCCACCGCGTAGGTTGTGGGATGAAAGCGAGCCTTTCGCGTTGCCCCACAAATGTTCAATAATGTTCAAGTCTGGAGAATAAGGTGGCCAGTCAGCCACTACGACGGCGCGGTCTTCCAGGCAAGTGCAAACCTTCTTCGATGTACGCACTGGGGACCGGTCCTGTTGCATAATGAAGACCCTGTCAGGGAAGGGTCCCCCAAACAAGAATTGGAGCGCCACGTCATCGAGGAGAGAGCCGTAGCTCTCAGCAGGGAACCTGCCAGAGAGTCTGACCAGCGGTCCGAGACCGTCTTTCGTCATTGCTCCCCAGACAGAAACAGACGTTCGCCAACTCGCAGCAACTCTCAGGACGAAATAGGGCATATAGCTGTAAGAAATGAAAGAAGTTTGGTTGATCCTTTTTCTTACATCTTGGTGAATTCCTGAAAACTAATCACTGAGTTTTGTGACATTCTTAGAAGTGACTAATTTGTTTCTCGACATCGCAGGCTATACGGCGTGCTAATGCAACGGTATAATCGCTGTTTCCGTCCCTGGTGGCAGCTTACACACTTCCAAGTATGAATTTTGTATTGTTCAACCCTTACGAAATTTCGTTTTACAGTTCCGCCTTATGTCGCAGTCACATTAAAAACAGTGAAAGGCACAGCTTGCCAGCTTTTAGCAATATTGCACCCTCGTCAACCGGTCAGTATGCCAGCACCTAAAAAAATCGCCATATGTCAGGTACTGGGAAAAGTAAGAAAAGGGGGCGCGGAGCAGCGAAGCCAAGAAGAGTAGGCGCATCATGCCTAAGAAGCTCAATCGAATGAGACATTGGCTACCTTTGTCATGAGTGCTAGTCTCTCCCGGTGTGCAAGCATGCAATAACTGACAGAAATTGAGCGCCTCCATTCGTTTATAGCTGATGACGGAGTTACCTCATATATATAGTAAGTTATTTCTTCACAGCTTTGTAAAGAATGCTACTCCTTTTCACGTAAACCTTGCCTACAATTTGTGTGTGCTGGGCTCGAGGGGCACAAGATTACGAGGAACCAGTCATGATTATGCTGCAATATCATTTTGTTTATCGTTATTTTAATTCCCCTTACTTCAGATAGAATCAGTTTCAGTCCTAAGCACTCTGTTCATATTGTTACGTGTAGAAAGACACAGACAAAAGAGGCTATTTACAGACTATTTACACTAGAATGGAGCCAGAGCGCCAGGCCGACATTCACTCGCGCCAAGGGCACCGACCCACTTCGTCGTCGTTCTCACGGCGGCTCGTCTCTCGGGCATTTACCGATCATATCGTAATACTACCCCCCGGCGGCAAAAGCGCCGTCACGGTGCAGTTAAATATCCAAGGCACGTGGAGAGTTGTAGGGCTTGAGTCGGGCGACGTGGACAATGTCACTGGCTGTCACAGCAGAGGACGTAGTGGGCGTGGCGAGAACGATTTCGTAGGTGACATCTGTCACTTGGCGAAGCACGCGATATGGGCCCGTGTAGCAGGAAAGCAGTTTTTCGCAAAGGCCAACTTTACGCGATGGTGACCAAAGCAACACGAGGGTGCCGGGGACAAAACTGACATCATGGTGACGGAGGTCGTAGCGCTGCTTTTGTTTGTCTTGAGAGGCTTGTAGACGAGCGCGCGCAAGTTGGCGAGCATGGTCAGCATGGGCGATGGCATCACGGGCATAAGCGCTAGTTGATGCTGGGGTGGACGGAAGCACAGTGTCCAGTGGTAGCGTCGGTTCACGGCCATACAAGAGGTAAAAAGGAGAAAAGCCAGCAGTGTCGAGACGGGAAAAGTTATACGCAAAGGTGATGTAAGGTAGAGCCTGGTCCCAGTCACGGTGGTCGTCTGAAACGTATTTGGATAGCATGTCTGTAAGGGTGCGGTTCAAACGCTCAGTGAGGCCGTTCGTTTGAGGGTGGTAGGAGGTGGTAAACTTATGCTGTATTGCGCAGGCACGCATGATGTCGTCAATGACTTTGGCTAAGAACGTACGGCCACGGTCTGTTAGCAACTGACGCGGAGCACCATGAATCAAAATGATATCATGCAGGAGGAAGTCCGCAACATCAGTTGCGCAGCTGGTCGGAAGAGCGCGGGTTACGGCATAGCGGGTCGCGTAGTCCGCCGCGACTGCAACCCACTTGTTTCCTGATGTAGATTCCGGAAATGGGCCGAGAAGGTCTAAGCCGACACGATGGAAGGGCTCGGCAGGGATGTCGATCGGCTGCAGGTAACCAGCGGGGAGCTGGGAAGGCTTCTTGCGTCGTTGGCAAGGTTCACAGGCGGCGACGTAACGTCGCACGGAACGGGCAAGGCCCGGCCAGAAAAAACGGCGACGTACACGGTCATAGGTTCGAGATACGCCGAGGTGTCCTGCCGTTGGTGCGTCGTGAAGCTCTTCTAAAACGGTTGAGCGGAGGTGTTTAGGCACGACAAGTAGGAACTCAGAGCCGTCCGGATGAAGGTTACGACGGTACTGAGTACCATCGCGGAGGACGAAGAGGCGTAGTGTGGCGTCGGCCGGAGTGTGTTCAAAACGGTCGATGAGTGCTCTGATGTAGGCGTCACGACGTTGCTCGTCGGCGAAATGAAGCAGCTGCGACACAGAGAATATGCAAGCAGCACTGGTAATATTGGAGGAGGCAGGGTCGTCAACAGGGTAACGCGACAAGCTGTCAGCGTCTTGGTGCAGGCGGCCAGACTTGTACACCACGGAATATAAAAATTCTTGGAGCCTCAAAGCCCATCGACCAAGCCGGCCTGTAGGATCTCTTAGCGATGAGAGCCAGCAGAGCGCATGATGGTCATTGACTACGGAAAAAGGGCGACCGTAAAGGTAAGGACGGAACTTCGCTACCGCCCAGACTACAGCAAGGCATTCTCGTTCCGTAATGGAATAGTTGCGCTCCGGTGGTGTGAGGAGGCGGCTCGCATAAGCAATAACGCGATCCTGGCCACGCTGACGCTGGGCTAAGACGGCACCTACGCCCTGACCGCTGGCATCTGTACGCAATTCTGTAGGGGCATCAGGGTCGAAGTGGGCGAGGATGGGTGGTGAGGAGAGAAGAGTAACGAGACGAGAGAAGGCGGCGGCTTCTGCAGTACCCCACGAGAACTGTACGCCTTTCTTCAAAAGATTAGTGAGGGGTCTAGCAATTGCCGCAAAATCTTGAATAAAACGACGAAAGTACGAGCATAGCCCTACAAAACTTCGAACGTCGGCGGCTGTCTTTGGAACCAGATAGTCGCGGACAGCGCGAGTTTTGTCAGGATCAGGCTGTACTCCGGAAGCGTCAACGAGGTGGCCCAGAACAGTAATTTGGCGGCGGCCGAAACGACATTTGGACGAGTTAAGTTGCAGCTTCGCCTTTCGAAATACATCAAGTATAGCTGTGAGACGCTCAAGGTGAGTGTCGAACGTGGGTGAGAAGACGATGACGTCGTCGAGGTAGCAGAGACATGTGGACCATTTGAAACCTCGGAGCAAGGAGTCCATCATACGCTCAAAGGTGGCAGGGGCGTTGCATAATCCAAACGGCATTACTTTAAATTGGTATAGGCCATCAGGTGTGATGAACGCGGTTTTTTCTCTGTCCATATCGTCAACAGCAATCTGCCAGTATCCAGAACGAAGATCAATAGAAGAGAAATAGCTGGAACCGTGGAGGCAGTCAAGGGCGTCGTCTATACGTGGGAGCGGGTAGACGTCTTTCTTAGTAATGTTGTTCAGATGACGGTAGTCTACACAGAAGCGCCACGTGCCATCCTTCTTCTTAACCAACACTACAGGTGACGCCCAGGGACTCGAAGAAGGTTTAATGATGTTTTTGTCTAGCATTTTGTTCACTTCGCTTTGAATAACTTGGCGTTCCGACGCAGAAACTCGGTACGGTCGTCGGTGAATAGGAGTAGCATCGCCAGTAAGAATCCGATGCTTGACCGCGAGCGGCTGGCCTAAAGGGCGATCGTCGAAGTCGAAAATATCTCTGTAGGCCGATGATACTCGATAAAGGTCTTCAGCCTGCGCAGAAGACAGGTCCGTCGCAACCATTTTCTGTATCTTGGGATCGGCGGCCGAGGCTGGCACGAGAGGCCTGCTAAGCTCGCAAGAAGGATCGGTGGATAAATTTGCCACGTGATGGTCGCCGAGACAATCAACGTTGGCAAGGCAAATTACCTTGTGGTAGAATTTGCTTCGCCAATCCAAAGTTAAAGATAGGCATGAAAGTGCGGTTCGCAGTAACAGTAAGTATACTGTGAAGCACGGTAACGTCATACTGTAGTGGAATGTCGCGCAGTATTTACCGATCATATCGTAATAATATGAGACTCATACAATTTAGATAATTTTCCAAAGCGCAACATGTCTTAAAAATTAATCGATGGATTTCATCGTTTCTTCCGCCCCCTTCCGAAACTGGGTGTCCGGTGAGAAAAATCCGGGACATTCAATGGCGACCTTCTCAATAGCTCGTGTCGTTTACAAAGTTTTCGAAATTCCATTAGTGCCCGGCAAGCCCAGCTTTAGAGCTGTAATCATTACATATGGCACAGTGAATATTTAAAGTAACAATTTAGTACAATTAGTCATATAACCAAGGCCTCTATCTGTATATCTTATGTCCGCTGAGCCCCAGCACACAGTAAATGATGGTAGCGTCCGCGTAGCCATAACTGTCATATTTTCTAAATCGCGAAAGGTTTGGTGAAATCAACCAATATTTGACACAAGGTAGCATGTAAGGAAACCCACGCACTTTATTGACGAGAATTGCCGTTCTGAGCAAAGTGCATCTGGCTATACATGGAGTGATATTTTATTTTTCGACTTCCACGCTTTCTCACGACGTTGTCATATTTTAGCACATATGCACGGGCGCGTAATCTTGATTGCCGGGCTAGCGGTAGATGCTTAAGCCACATTCTCGGGAAATCCGCCTGCTGCAAACATGAAATGTCAATCTTGCTAGCTATAAACAATCATCGATAAATTATTTCAGCCCTCACTAATGGGGCTGAAAACTACGGTTCAATTTTTTTGCAGTACTCTATCTTGTGAATGCTTAAAAACAGCTACGCTTACCGCGGGTCGACGGGGAGCCAGACCCGTGCCATCGGATCCCATCTCGCGGTGAACGTCGCTTCGTAGGTGAAGACGACGTGGTTCTATTCATCAACCGACCAATCCGCGTGCTCTTCAGTAAACTGGAGGCATTTTGCCTTGTTCTCTGATCACAGGAGCGGCGCACGCGCGGCAGTGCGGCTCTGCAAACCTGCCTTAAAAAGGCGGCGATTCATAGGAGTAGATGAAACTCGGCTCAGCCAAACATTTACTTGCAGCTCCCGGACAGACGTCGCGGGGTTCTCTGCAGCAGCTGCCACGGTCACCATGTCTTCCTCTGCTGTTGTTATTCTTCGACGGGGCTGCCGAGGGGCGTCTTGAATTCGTCCTTTATTTCTATAAGCCTGAGTAATCTTATTTACAGTAAATAGAGAACGATTTGACATCAAAGCGATTGCACGTAGGAAATACTCCATCAAACGTAAATTTATGATGCGCCTTTTTTTTTCGTCCGAGACACTCGGCATCTTTCTTCGCTTGCGGCACGAGAAAGAAATGAGGTCTCGTTGAACATACACATCCTTCCTGTTGCGCAGCGATAAAACGAGATCGTAGCTTCATCCCGCTAACGACTCCGCGTTTAGTTCATCACGCAAATGATAAAACGCTTACAGTCATGATAGGGCGACTGATTTGAAACAGCTAGCTTCACAACGCCGAATTAGTCGGGAAAAGATGCGGGAGACAGTAGGGCGGACTGAGTGCATAGGTTTTGCAGCCAACTTTGCGGCAAGTATCAGACAGCATGCAGCGTTTTAGTGGCGACTCATCGCTAAAAAGGCAAAAAGTGGTCACCGTGCCGCTTTTTCGACGGACTGGTAAGACAGTGCTGTTTCAAATGTAAAGGGGGTAAAATGTTTGTCAAGCCGTTTCTGCGGACCTTGCAGGAAAGTCCCCCGTCGTGGTTGCTCAGTGGCTGTGGTTTTGGGTTGCTGAGCACGAGGTCGCGGGATCGAATCCCGGCTGCGGCGGCAGCTTTTCGATGGGGGCGAATTGCGAAAACACCCGTGGTACTTCGACTTCGGTGCACGTTAAAGAACCCCAGGTGGTCGAAATTTCCGGCGTCCTCCGTAAGTTGTTTTAGCACGTAAAACCCCATAGTTTTTTTTAATTGCAAGAAAGAAAGAAAAGCAACCACGGCCGACGATGAGAATGTGAACTTCACCGCACGGCGAGCGCAATCCGGCGGTTCTTGCACGTTGCAGCAGCCGACACACCTGTGCGCCTGCACGTTAGTTACCCAGGCGCCCACAAGCGGCGCTGCGCGCGCCGGCTGCCGGGAGCCGTATTCAAATTGGAAGTGGAAGACCGTGTACATGCTGCGTGGCGATTTTTTCCGGCGTTAAAGAAAGTCCGCAAAATATGAAATAAAACCACGCGACTGCGCTTATGCGCTACCGTATTGCAGCGCTATCAACCGTGCTTCGTGCGAAAGAAGCGTGCGCGCGGACCATGGCGAAGTGAGCAGCCACGGCTCTAGGCATCGGCTTCACAGTGCGTCAGAATCTTTGATGGTGTCACAGGGAAAGGAAGCACTGTCGTCTCTGATAAGCGATAGGCTCGACGTACGGTTGAGTGCGCTTCAATACCATAGCGCACAAGCGCAGTCACGGAATGTGTATGAATCGAAGAGAAGCAGCCATTAAATTTTTACATAAAATTTGTGATATTACCACACGCCTAGTCTTCGACGGTGAGGTGTACATGGTGTTCTGACGCAATCGTGAGTTCGCGGCGTCTGGTTACTAGCAACAATAATTTTTGGCCAATGCCGTGCTCTTGAAACCTCTGCGGTATCGTTTGTCAACGACGGCAAAAGATTGTAGACAGCGCTATCGGTTCGCATCAAGTGCGATGCTGCTGCGCCCGACAGCCAAGGACTCCGATTCCTAGACACGTCTGGCACGTCTATTTCGCGCCCGGAGGGGCGGCCGCCTTGCCGCAGTAGGAGCCTCGGGGGCCGGCTCTTTCCAATTATCACTATGCAGCCGTGTATATACGTGGCGCGCTTCTGCGAGCCACGCCAATCTTCTGACAATGCTCCTTTTCAGCTCTTGCAGAGCTATAATTTTTTGGCTGTTTTAGAGTCAAGCCTGTTGGGCGAAGACTTGGACAACCACCCCCTTTGAGCGAAAAATAAACCCGTCGGGTACGCTCATGAACGAAATCAGAATTTGTGGTCGCCATGTTGCCCAAACGTGCGGTTTCTGTTGTCTGCCCCGAATGGAACCAAATGTGCCGCTCTGCGGCGGCTCTGCTGTTTGTCTCGCTCTGTCACGACATAGTAAATTAATTGGCATGTTTGTTCCTGCGCGCGTGCTTGTCGCGTCTGTTGTGTGTAAATTTCGTGTAATGCAATGTTGCCCCACGCACGCGTGGTTCCCGGCTTGTGCTTACGTTTCGGCTGTCTGCAGCTCCGGACTGTGCATTTTTCTACCGCCACCTCCCCGCTGGTACAGGGCCTGGTATAGCTTTGACTGAAGTACCTCGGCGAGTTGGGTGAGTACAACAGAACGCTAACCTTCACCGCGAATGTATTGAACGGGGTATCAAACGGACAAATCATTTTGAAAAGCGAAAGCGATGTTCTTCATACCCCATGCTGGGGATCACTAGCTATGCCTTTGCTGAGGGTAATTCTAAGAGAGTGTTGTCTGTTTCGGCCATTTTGACGTGTGGCAATGCACTGCGCACTTTGCTGCCGAGAGGACAGCTCTGTCCTAGCGTTGCCTCCTGCAGCAGGGCTTGCACGAAATGAGCCTAAGGGAAGGCGCCCAAGCATGAGAGACCGCGCATGCGCATTGCCATGTCTCGACAGAAGGCGCTTGATAAGAGAAAGGACGCAAGAATGCTGCTTGGCACGCGCTCGCAGATTCCGTTTTATTTTCTCCTTACCTCTTCATTTGTTACCACAGATGCAAACTTTATTCGAGAGGCGCCAAGAACTTCCCCATCCAGGAAACTACGTAATCGGCTTTCATTGCTCGGCACCGAACAGCACACATACCAGGTGTTGTAACTTTACCAAAATTTTTAAAAATTGGCCGTGGCGTTTTGCAGAACCCTACTTATTAGGCGCAAATACTGAAACTATAGTTTACTTCTAATGGAAATCAATTCCCGTAATTACTTATTCAACAAAAAGTCCCCATTACCTTTTCAACTCCCTACTTTAGCTCTCGTAGAGACGTGGTTCCACAAAGGCGGTACACTTGGAAGGAGTTTCTAAACTAGCCGCAGTGTTGAGATAAGAGCACCCAAGCGTGCAGGAAATACACACAGTAGTGTTACTTTGATTTTAACAAAGGCCTTTTTATGTATTTAAGCTCAATGTTTAATCGAACGCCAGTGCATATCGTCGGAAAACTTGAGAACCTAGTACTTCTCGAAACTGGCGTCATCCTCAGAATTCGTTTCCGGTAGATATGACTTTAGGTCACCGTCTGCAATCCGTAAATTGCAAAATGTGGCGTAAAATATTTAGTTTCAGAGTTAATTAGCCAACGTTCAATAAATGTATAAATATTCATTTTCGTTTCTGTGCAAGCAATGTCTACCTCTGAATCCAATCTTGCACAAATAAAAATTTCGCTGACAGTTACGATGCTCCCTAATGTGAAATTTGAGCGCAGCTCATACTTGTATTTATTTCGCGATTTATAATTCAGGTATCGCACGGATCACCGTATCGATGAACAGAGCCGCGAGGCGCGACACTATAGCGTAATTTGAGGCAAATAATAAAAATATGCGAATGCCGCGTAGCTGGGCAGAACCAATGTAATGTTGTTTGCCATCGCTTGGAGATACTCATATAATCAACTTCTCAAACATTATAATTAGAAAGAAATGTGTCAATGAGAAAATTCAAAAGCAACATGAAAAATTCGCGATACAGCTTTCTGTTGCTCAATACGTGCTAGATAAGAGCGCTTTTCCGAGCGTGAAAGAAGAACGCGAATTCAGGAAAGTTGCCTCGATCGGCTAGTCGCGCGGCCTTGGCGAAATAATGAAAATATCCAGTCAGCCATAAAACATCGATCAAGAATGGCGCGAAGTTTGTGAGTAAACAAAAGCAGATGCGTTTCAAATGAACATGACTTCCTAAAACAGTGCTTTGATGGATAAAAAAGTTTGATTTAAGCTAACTTATGACGTGCAAGAAGAGTATGTGCCCTATGATTTACACTGAATGCCGGTCATATGTATGGGTTGGTAGTTTAGTGTTGAGTGCTCATAATCAGACCTATGTATAGGAATGACCTTCCGTATTTTCCAGAATTCGACGAGTAATCCTTTTTATTGATTGTTGAAATCGTTTATAGTTAAGATTACCGCCGAATATATCTTGGCATGTTTAAGATATTTGAAATTCATGCAATGAGCACAATCTGTAGAAGATGACTTAAGGTACTCGATACTCTAGCAACACCATCTAAGTTGATCAGCAGGAATACACCGCAAATAGCTAAGACTACAAATTTCAGGCAGATGCGCCGGTAACACGCTTGAGATGCAACTACAAAACACATGGTGGAGTGCACTTGCGCATTCGCTGCAACACACTAACTCTCTAACTCATGATCAGAATTCATTCACACAATCGGAGATGTAACCGCGACATTAATAAGATAAATGAAATAGTTAATTTCTCTCTCACTTTCTATTTTCCCGTCTTCTACTCTCCTCATTTCAAATACAATTTTCTGGGTGGAAAAGGTTAAGCTTGTGTGGGTAGCAAACCTTGGGTATGCCATATTTGGTTATAATAGTGACGTACAGCTGGGGCTTGCAGTACGTGTTTTGCACTTTCTATGGCGTGTCCTTGGGCTCCATGGTGGGTGGCTGGCGTTGCCGCTGAACGCGGAAGACTCTTTATAGATAATTCGTTTCCGAAGCTCCCTGATGATCGCCCTCAGAAATGAGGGCGCACCGATGTATTTCATTTTTTTTTTTGACAACCACGCAGAAAGTTGGCCGACTACCGTGTGGTACACACTGAAAACCAGAAAAGAGCACGAGATTAATCTTTAGGAATTAGAAAGTAGACGGGAACCGCGTTCTGTGACTGGACAGTGCCAAGTCATAAAATAATGGTGTAATGCATATCATGAAGACAAAGAAGCGCACCTAGGCACGGCTGCTTGGAATTCATGCGCGTGAAGCAAAGAACTAAGAAACGCGTTCGGAGCGTCGGATTTTTATATCTATTCACTCAGCCCATATGTAAAATCTGCCCGACACTTGGCTAGTCCCCGTGAGTGGGTATGTGCGAACGACTAAGCTCATCATCATCGGCAGCAGCTGCAGCGTTTGTCTGTTGTCATTCGCAATCAGGATTCCGGGCTACTTATCCGCATTTCTAGCTGAATTTCTAGCTGTTGTGTTAGCCTTACGTAAACTAAATTCATGAATATTAACGGTAGTCGTAATAAGAGATGCTTTATGTTTATATACATGGCTCACAACAATTAATGGTTCTAAGCTTTTACTACACTTCATTTTCTATTGCCTGCCCACATAAATTAGGTGACCTTGAGTACCTGGGAATAAGGGATTATACATGTACGACATGACCGATCATTGCTTCCTACGTCAGCTTTCCTAACTACAACTAGATTCAGGAGATATGCAATTGCGCCAGGCTTTCTATCCCAGCTATAGCAAATTTTTCACAATATAAACACCTCCTATTCCCTTGGCACAAGAATTCCATTCGCGCCAGAAAATTTAAAGTAATTTTTACTCTATTACGCTGTCGAACACTAATAACTTTTATTGTCAGAGGGCTGATCCGGCACCTTCCCCTCTGTTTTGGACCCGTCCTGGTCAGGAACTCCATCTCCGCTTTCCTTGGCAAGTGTATCCTCACAGATGTACTGCCCACGACAATCGAGGCAGGCCAGATAAAGGTCCGCGTCAGTTCGTAGGTCACGAACCCTCCGCGATGCTTTAAATGTCAGCGATTTGGTCGAAGTTCAGGGAACTGCCGAGGCCATCAAACTTGTGAAAACTGCAGTGCTCCCGAGCAGTCTTCCTAAAACGTTGAAAACTCGCTCCGCTGTGTCAAGTATGATGGTGAGCATGCCGCATGCTCGCGGTGTTGCCCACCACGAAAAAATAAGATATTGGGACGATCAAAGTAAAGGAAAACGTTTCATACGGGGAAGTACGCAGGTGGTAATTCTGCCTGCCAAAGAAGCGCTTTGGCGATGTGGCGCGTCAGGGGGGGAGGGGGGTTAACAACGGCTTCCGGCGGCTGTCCGGCCTACTTACCGTGAGCCACCAGGAACGCTAGTCGCCTCCTTGACGGCTGCAGGTGGCGCTGGTCCGATGCCAAGCAAAAGAGACTATCCACCTCCGAGCTTGTTTCCTGAAAGGTCCCGTCCGACGCGTCGAGGTCTTCACGTCAAACGCAGCACACGCAAGAGCGCGTATCCAATCTCTATGGCCGCCCATTCCGGTTCGTGACGGATCATCACAAGTCAGGCCGTACACACGAAGATGTCTACACAAAGTCGCGCGTCCCTGTGGAACCTGCCGATCAACTCACCGAAGATGACAGCGCTTTTCTTGGCGCCATAAGCGAGGCATACGTATCTACACGACAGCGAGCAGATTGTGAATTGTGAGCTATCATTGAACACCTATAAGGTCGCAACGTACATCTGCCCCGACAAATTGCTCGCGGATTGTCGTTGTTTTGTTTGCGACAGAGAATCTTATATAAGAAGAATTCTGCTGCCACCGATAAAACCTATCTTTTGGACGTACTAGCAGAGCTTCGTAACGAAATCCTGTTCGCATGCCACGACGAGCCTGCGTCCGGCCACTTGGGTGTCACTCGAACCCTTGCTGGGTACGGAAATCGTACTACTGGCCGAAACTCTCCAATTGTGTTAAATATACATCCAAGCCTGCCGTGAATGCCAGTGCCGAAAGTCACCCAATGTAAAACCTGCCGGATTGCTGAATCCTATCGAGCCGCATCGAGGGCCCTTCGATCAAGTCAGAATGGACCTACTGTGCCGGTTCCCTTGTCCACCTCCGGAAAGAAGTAGATCATCATCGTCACAGACTATTTATTCCGCTATACTGAAACAAAGGCTGTTCCTAAAGGCACAGCTTCTGAGGTTGTACAGTTTTTCGTACAAAACATCGTACTACGTCATGGCGCCCCAACCTGTGTCATCACAGATCGAGAGGTGGCATTTACGGTATGATTGCTTGAAGAAGTTTTTCAATTGAGTTACACCACGCACCGAAAGACGACTGCCTATGATCCATACGGAAAGGCTTAACAAAACGATGACCGACATGCTATCGATGTACATGAATGGACATGAATCGGAAAGTAATCGGCATGAACAATTTCCGATGTTCATGTCCGATTACTTTAACCACCACTTCGTAACTGCACAAAGCGATATGGCTGAAGGAAATGATAGCATAGGGGTGGTTTGTCATAGCGATGCTGTTCGCGAAAGCGCATTCTTTGCACCTACTGATGAATATGAAGTATACAGTGTGTACATGGGGCTGAAAAACAGTAAAGCTTTAGATATAAATAATTTGCAGATTAAACCTATAAAACATGTTTTGCAATTTATTGTACCTCCGCTTGTGCACATTTACAACCTAATTTTAGAGACTGCAATTTTTCCAGATGCAATGAAACACGCGAAAGTCTCGGTTATTTATAAAGGTGGTGATCGAAATACTGCCTCTAACTATCGACCGATATCGGTGCTCCCAATTTTTTCAAAAGGAATGGAAAAGCTTATTTTTGCTAGAATGACGGAATTTTTCAATAAACAGAGTGTGCTTACTGATTCGCAATATGGATTTCGGAAAAACAGATCCACAGAAATGGCTCTTCTTGCGCTAAAAGAATACGTTTTGCAGAGCTTCGAAAACAACTACTACGCAGCCGGCATTTTTGTAGACTTCAGTAAAGCTTTTGACAGCCTCAATCACGAGATTCTTATTCAGAAGCTTTGTTTGTATGGAATTCGTGGGAAACCGCTAGAATTACTCAAATCATATCTGAAACATCGACGTCAGTACGTTTCCATTAATAAACATAACTCGTCCCTCTTAAGTATTGTATGTGGTGTGCCTCAAGGAAGTATTCTTGGGCCACTTTTTTTTAACGTTTTTATAAATGATATCGTAACCATAAACAGTGAGGCTCAATTTATTATGTACGCGGATGATTGCACACTGTGTGTCTCAGGTCCTGATGCGAATGAACTTGTGCAAAAATGTAATAAAATTATGGCAAATTTGTCCGATTGGACACAGACAAATAAGCTTAAAGTAAATTCAAAGAAAACAAAAGTTCTAATATTTCGCGCGAAAAATAAACCACTTAACATTAATCATGCTATTTATTTTCAGAGCCAACGCATTGAACTGGTTGAAGAATTTAAAATTCTAGGAGTATACTTTTCTTCTAATTTGCGTTGGGATGCCCATATTAAACATCTCTGCGGAAAACTCTCTGCGGTTACCGGTGCTATGGCACGTTGTCGCACATTTCTACCTACGAGAGCAAAACTTCAAATATACCATGGTCTCTTCTTATCGTATATAAATTACTCTTACCTTGTCTGGGCTACAACATCTAAATCTAACTTGCAAAAGCTGGTAATACTTCAAAAGAAAATCGTTCGGTATATAGATAACGTTAATCGGCTTTCACCAACAGATAATATATTTCTCAAATACCGACTAAACCGCGTTGATAAATTATACGAACACAGATTACTAGAAACGATTTACTTCTCATCTGAATATGTTAAGAATTATTTTGCATCCCTTGCTCAGCTAGAACTCTGCACTCACACGAAACATACTACACGAAACCCCGAGGTGTGGAAGGTACCATGGTTCCGAAACAATTACAGCCTACAGTCCTTAACACATAATATACCGACTGTACTAAACAAATATAAGCACACAGCTACACTAAATAAAAATGGTTTGCGTGACTACTTTCTTTCTTTATAGTGGCACTTTAGTACATTTGCATTCAAGTGTAAAATGTCATCTTCATGCATACGTGCGAAATTGTAATGTTTGTTGTGTATAAAGATTTCAGTGTATATATCATGTGAGTGCTACTGCCATGTAAGGGACCCTGGGCCTCCGTCAAGCTGCTGCGACAGCTTTTTGCCCAGGTGTCCCTCCAGTTCCTTTTGTTTCTGGTAAATAAAATTGAAAAAAAAAAAAAAAGACGTGCAGCATAAGACGTGTGACGAGGAACTACCGTAGGTCACGTCTGCGTGCAATATCGCTGCGCAAGAGACCACACGCTTTGCGCCGTTTTCTCTTGCTTACGGTCTTCAAGTTCAGACGATGTTAGAAGCCTTGTTACCATGTGACAATTCTGACAGTCTTGATGAAAACACCAAGAGTTTTGTGCAGTGTGCCAAGGAATCACGCCAACTGGCTCGCGTGAACATCAGCAAACAACAGTGTATTGACGCGCGACACTACAGCCTCCGCCACCGCCAAGTTGATGACGAACCAGGTGACCAAGTGCTAGTTTGGACCTGAGTCCGCCGTAAAGGCATTTCGGAAAAACTTCTAAGTCGGTACTTCGGCCCTTACAAAGTGCTTCGGCGATGCAGTGAACTCATCTATGAAGTTCTTCCGGATGGCAGCCAGCCAGCACGCAGCTGACAACCGCGGCCCGAGATTGTGCACATCGTGCAGTTAAAACCATGGGCGCTATAACGCAAAACTCTTCTAAACCTTCCTATGCCGATTCTGCAATCAGCCCTCCACTATTGGTCAAAAGGTTTTTTGGACCACTCCCACTTAACCTGTCTGTCATGCGACGTCATGAAAACGGTGAAAGCTCCCCATCTGATATGAGGTGTACACACTGAATATGCATGATTTGATCGAACAATAGAAAAATAGTCATTTCTGATTCGACCCCTTTTCGCCACTTGCCCTCGGCTATTGGTCAAAACTTTTCGGGCTGCACCTACTTCACCTGCCTTTCACCGACGTCACAAGACCGCAAGAACTCATGCGTCAAAGTGACATGTACACGATAAAGATGGTATAATATGCCGAACAAAACTGAATTTTCTTCGGAATAGCCGCAGAATGCCCCGTTCCGAAACGAAAAAAAGATTGCTGCCGCCGATCGCTCAGGCGCTGGCTCCTCGCACCTGCCGGAGAGCATGAGTTTAATTGCGTATAATAAAACTTCTTGCGTGGCATTGTAACGTTTTCGAGCACATTCGGCACGTTTACGACCTCGTTCTGCCAAATCTTCTTTGCCGAGGATCTGTTTCAGCGCCATTCTTAAGCTTCCGTTGCATGCCACCGCGATTTTCAACGAGCCACCGCAAGCTAATTAAGGGAAAGCGGACGAACCACAGACGCCGGCACCACCCTCTTTACCCGGTTATCAATTTTCAGTGCAGCGGCTCAGCCTCATAGAATCCCTCTCCACCTGACCGTGCTCCTCACCTCTTGTCAGCCAATTAGATACGGCAAGCCGCTCAGTGTAGGCAATGTTATTCGTTTTTCAAGCAAATAGAAGTTACTTCCTATGAACGAGGAGAGCATTTGATTGATCTGTTCAGACAACCCTGCTGGTGACCGCCCGATCCTTGCGTCGGCGGTTACGCAAATTTGACGTCAGGAGATTGGAATAAAAACATACTGCAATAGTTTTAACTTATGGGGCCCCATATCGCACACCGGATTAGTCATGGTGTTTGGACCATTGGGTTTGCCTTGGGGCAAGTCTTTCTACCTGTCAACGATTTCTTTAGCATCGAGTCGATGCTCTTCTGGGAGGAGAGTTAATGCCACGCGCTGGGGCACTTGCGTTCATAAGACGACGAAGACGGGCTGGCTCTCCCCCTCGCGCCTTGGTCTTTTGTCGGTGTTGCGCTGCCCCGTCGACGATTCGGACTTTAACGGCCTCTCTCAGAAGTCGCCTGAGAATAATTCTGACAATATGGCTATCTGCGAACGACAGGTACAGCTTGCAATACACAAATGGTCTAAATAGGCCGATGTAAATGGGTTTACAATAAATGCCCGGAATGGTACGTGTACATTCTTTTCAAGAAAAGGAGGCGTGACACCAGTGTAAAATCTCAAGATCAATCGAGAGGAACTATCTGTGAGTAGTGAGCAGAAATTCCTGGGAATAATCCCAGACTAGAAGGTTACCTTCATCCACCTCTGAAATATCTGAAGGCAAAATGTCGGAAGACGACGAAACTTTTAAAAATTCTGTCGCGCCTAACATGGGGTAGGGATCAAAAATGCTTCCTGAACTTGTACAGGAGCCTTGTCCGCTCTCTCCTTGACTATGATGCTGTAATCTATCATTCTGCAACGCCAAGAACGCTAAATATCCTAGTCTTTTTGCACCATCTAGGTGTCCGTCTAGCGACCGGTGCTTTCAGGACAAGCCCTACAGAAACCCTCTATGTAGAGTCGAACGAGTGGTCACTCCGTCTACGGAGGTCATATTCTACCTTCACATATTATCTAAAGTAAACTCAAATCCTGAACATTGTTTGCGTCCTCTGGCATAATTTTTAATAATCGGCCGACAACCAGGAAGCCCTTCTCACTTCATGTTGGAAATCTCAATGAAGAGATGTGTCCCACTTCAAGAACACCATCTAATGTTTCCTGCAAAATTTTCATTGCCGTGGCAGTGGCAGCTCATGAAACCTGACGTGTTGTTAGATGAAGTCAGTTAGTGTGGTCCTGAGATGCACATTCGAATGCATTTTCTTGAACTTCGGTCGAAGTACTGCTGTCCGCAGATTTATACCGATGCATCAAGGCCACAAGCCGGCGTGTCTTATACAGGAGTTAGCACATTTCTTGCGGAGTATGGCATTCTGCTTGCGCAAAGAAGTATCTTTACGGCTGAAGCCTCTGCACTATTATGAGCTGTGAAATACATCAATCAATTAAAACTAGAAAAGGCAATTATGTTAAAAACGCTTTGATTATTGATCTTTATACTTTTCTAAGTGCGGTTTATTATGTATTCAACGTGTAGTAATATGCTGGGTGCTCGAGCACAGAAGCATCGAGGGTAATGTGCTCACCGACGAAATCACCACATCCACAGAAACAAAAGATTTCAAGTCTTCCATAGCTGCCGCCACTATAGATTTGAAATCTCTCATTCGGGAAAACTATTGGCAACGCTTGTGGGACGACCAAACCTCGAATAAAGTTAATCTAATTAAGCCTCAGTTAAGCGCCTTCCCATGAATAATAACATCACGAGAAACCGATGTCATGTACTGTCGACTGTCGGCACACATACGGTCCACAAAACTCCTTGATGACTGGCGATGAATCTCCTACTTCTAGTAGTTGTGGTCTACTACCACAAGGACGTGGTAGTAGACACTCCACATCCTTGTGGAGTGTCGGGAAACAGAAATCGACTGCAAAAAGCACTGTCTTTTAGGTTATCGGCAGCGTATCCCTTTACATCCAGCACTATCTCTTGGCACAAACTCATTGTTCGACACCAAATCTCTTTAGATTTTTGAAATGGCACTTTTACACTGCAATTATTAGTTCAAACGTTACGTAGTAGAGCCGCTTACCAGAGGCTGCCGCTTCGTTAGGAACCCCTAGTACAGCACATGTCTCCAGCGCCTTGCATCTAAGGGTGCTGATGAGGCAGTAGTGCTAGGTTTTCCTACGCGTTTTATTACATCACCCCTTAGTAATAAAAAATTTAGGGCATTGATCACATCTGTCGCCATTGTCATTGTTCTAATACTCATATATTTCACGCAATTTAAAGCGTCTGATTTTAGACCTATCAACAGCCATACTACGACCACCATGCTAAGCGAAATTCTACATAAATGAATAATAGAAAAACCGTCACCGTGTGTATGACGCTCTTTCATTGTATCTGGCCCTTGTGCCGTAAAACCCCGTATACTAATATAGAAGAGTTCCACGCAGCTAAAGATGTCAAAATAGCGAAGCTGGTGGTCACTTTCTCAAGTTTGACCTTGTGTTTAGCGCCATTTTCATGAAAGTATTTTGTCTCGTTGCCGTCGTTTTGCTAGAGTCGAGGTTCGGTTCAGGATGGCGCACAGTCTTCAGTTGCATGAGGCTGTGATCAAATCACAGTCTAGAACCCGCCTTGCAGCTGTGGCCGCACTCACGATCAATGAATTCTTTCTTGAACTGTCCATCGACACTCTCCGTGGGAAGAATGTCTCTGCGTTGACGTCGCTGCTCGGCCTCCTAATATCGAAGTTGGGGGTTAGTTTGCCGATGCTGGCGCTTGGCTTGGTTTGCATTCTCTTGAAAGGGGGGGTTGGCTTGCCTCCACCGCCGTTTGGCTTGCGCTTCCCGTTCTCGATCCTCGGCGGTAGCGGCTTCCCTCCGCTGGCACTTTGCTTACGCTTCCCGCTCTCGAAGCTAGGGATTTGCACGATGTCGGCACTGTCGCTCTCGTTCGAGCTCCCGCTGCCGCTCGCGTCGAGCGAAATCCATGGGGCGAAATGGCGCGCGTCAACGAAACACCTGCTCCTATACCCCTTTCCTTCCCCCTAACCCGGCCGTGGTATGCCCCTCATCCCCCTGCGTGACACCGGAAAACGGACGGCGAAGGCTCCACATCGAGCAACTCTGCTGTTAAAACCTTATAGCTCTGTTGTTTTCGTCCTTCTAATGTCTGGTTTAGGCGTGTTGCTCTTGACGAGGAGCTATGCAGAATGATGAAATTCATATATTATCGAACTTCATGGTAGTAAAGCTGTTGCTACGCCAACTCTTCGAGACTCCAATGGGAAATTCTCCATGAAAACAAGCTAGCATCGACCAACTGCTAATGCTAAAGAAGAGAAGGTCGATGAAGTTGTTTAATCTACGAGGTGCTTAATTGTCGCTCGTATGTCTCTATTCTATCTTTTTTTCATGTTACTAATTTACCTAATTTACTTCTTGTATCATATTTGAGGCTCCATTAAAATACTGTCCATCCACCTTGATGGGCTGTTCGGCAAGGTACGAGACATTCGGTGTATTCTTCAGATGTCTCGGTAGCCACGTATCCATCTTAGACGACTTGCTTCCGCTAGCGACCTTTAAAGCTGTTGACGTAGTACGGCTCCATGCGGGCACGATACAAATGACGCATCGCGGCGAGATTGTCCTCTCGGGCTTCGGATGTCTTTTTGGCGTGAGAAAAAACTCGTGCACACTCTGATCTCAACTTTATGATTGCAGAAATAGATGCGCATGCGAATCAGAATATTTGCCTTTGTTTCGAAGCCTCTACGTTTTGGTGGATCAGCGGCCTTTTACTGAATTTCATTTCCAAGCAGGAGAGTGAAATGTGATTTCAATATAATTGAATCAACGACCACGCACACATAAGGAAATAGACTTCAGTTATCAAGGTGGCTATTCATCCATGAAGTTTACCATTACGGCACCACAGAAAATAGAGCAACAGGTAGAAGCGTTACGCAGGGCTTTGCTACTGGGGCCAGATGCGTTAGAGAAACTGATGGGTTCAGGGGAAAATGGTGGAAATGTTGGGAATATATTTTCGGAAAGGCATGGCACTGATCACAGGCGATGTCTGTGTTTAAACAAAACAGGCGTTTGTGTCCTTTGCGACACCTTCGGTGCAATAAGTGATAGAGGAGGCATCTGCTGATGCCAGCGTGCAAACCACATATTGTATTTTAGAACGACAGAAAGCTGAGCTAGTTGGTAAGGATTCATCGTGCAAAAAAAAAAAAAAAGGGTAAGGCGTACAGACACGAACACAAGAGAATAGAAGTGCACGACATGAACGCTGACTATCAACTGAAGGAAGTACTGAGGCGAAAAATGAAATTAGACACAAAAGTCATCTGCGCATGCTCTGGAATGGTTGCACCACGTGTCAATTGGGTACAAGTGCAGGTATACGTGAGCGATAACTGTTAAGGGATTTGATCTCTTGCTTATATAAGGTAATGGAAGACTGACTCACGCACGGACTTCCACCATTATGGATATTCCATGCCTCGACCATAAGACGCGTATGTTCATTGCTATGCCTGTACAATATCGCGCATTCATCTAACTTAGGTGTGCAGTTACAATCTTGGCAATGTAAGGAAAGATTAGAAGGCGATCCACAAGTTAACTACCTTTTGTGTTCCGTTAGCCTGTGTTTAATGCACCGCCCCGTTTTACCTACGTAGAAATGACCACAGGTAAAGGGAACTTCATATACCACACCTTACGACAGTCAGTAAAATTGTTGTCCTTGACGTGCTTCACTGGATAAATGTGTTTTTTTTATGCAATTCACTTGCTCCTTTGTTCTCTCCACGGCAGCGCATATCTTCCCTAACTCATTGGGTGCAGTAAAGACAACATTAACACTATATCTATCTGCAACTTTCTTAAAGGGAAGCTGAAGAGTCTGTCGAATTCAATAAGACGCTCATATACGGATGCGGGAACCTTATAAACCATGTAGGCAAAATTTGTGGGGTTTTTTTCAATTAGGAGCGACGTAATCGTCGGTTGAAATTGCACTGTAGCTCCGCCCCCCGTCGAATGCCGCGCGCTGCTGCTGACGCTGACGATGCGAGCGGAGACCGGAAACCGCGGTGTTGTAACGTCAACTCTAGTGTTTCGTTCCTTCGCAGCGTCCGCGACCGTGCCTGACCGCGCTTGGTTCTGCGTGCGTGCCATCGTAATCTGCTTCGATCGACCCTGCATTCCTTTGTTGGTGCGTCTGCGTGTATGTAGAGTGGTAGTCAACGTGAGTGGTAATCAACGTGAGTGGTAGTCAACGTGGTAGTCAACAGATGAAGGTTACTACACGTACTGCATGAACCGGGAAGCTTTTCACACATTAAAACCATCTTTGTAGATTGCCGACAGCTTTGGACAGCGCACAAATGCCGACGATCGCATCCCCGCTTACGTTCCACGAGGAGGCATGCAGGAACACAACACTACAATTGTTTGACCGGAAACGAGCTCACAAGATCGGCGAAAGATCGGCGAGATCACTAGATCGCTTTGCAAAAAACATACTCACCAAAGAGCATTTCCAACACGAGGAGATCCCAAGACTTTGCTTTCGTTCGCGTCGAAAGCACTGCTCGCACCAGCATCGTTTGCTTCTTCGAGAGGCCGGCTAATCGCAATCGACTCGTACATGTAGGGAGTAACGCCGAACTCCTCAGGAAAACGCAGTCTCTCTAAATTTTCCATTACCGTCTAAGAAAAACAGCACCAAACTACCTGGCACCGCGCTTCATGTGTAGCGGCAGCGGTCGGCTACTAGTGTTGACGTCACGAGGCGCCCGACCAATCACAGGCGGAAACGAGACGCGTGAGCTGGGCGTGTCCGCTGCTGCACTTTTCGTCGAAATAAAATACATTTGCGCTTTCTTTCGCACAATTTCTATACGATATTCGAATTCGGAGGGTCGAAAACCATTATGTACAGATGTTCACTCATTTTTTCTGGAAAACCTTTCAGCTTCCCTTTAAGCCTGTGCAATACTGAATTATTGTAAGGAATGGCCACTACACTTTTATTACTATTACTGCTTTCTGTGATCACATGTGTCTGATTCGAAATCAACTTCTTTAGGCATCCAGCCTTAGTGGCCACTGCTCCATTAGAATAACTTGCTTCTAAAAGGTGCCACACCTGTGCGTTAAAACTGGCGCTCATTTTGTGTATGCAGGATCTTGTGAGATAAGAATTTAGGCACGACATGGCAATTTCGTGTTTTACTACTTTGGAATGCTTGGATTGAATGTTTCACAATGACTTCCTAGATCGAGGGGAGCACTGCCAACACATGTGATTTTGTTCGAAGGCCAAGGAAATGTGTAGAAACTGTAGTACGCGTCTCTGAGGAAATTTCTTGATATACTGTCATCCTCCACAATTAAGTTTAAATAGCTCACTTACTGAGATAGCAGCACAATCAAATTCGTCCCTATTGCAGAAAATCGGATAATCATAGGCGTAACAAATTACCTTAATAACACACTCGCCCGAGGCCTTCTCTAAGCAGTTGTCAATCTTTCTCAAGTAAATATCACTAAGAATAGGCACAACCTTTGAACCAATCCAAATTCCTGATTTCTGCAGAAACACGCCATCTCTCCACGCAACCATAGTCGACCCTAAGTACATTGGCAGAATTTCGAGAAACGCAGCCGTGGAAATACCGCATCTGTCTATAAAAGCCGACTCTTGCACTTCTTCTTTAATGCACTCATTTACAGAATTTAACAGCCCGTCATGCGGCAAGGAGTAACAGAAGTCTTTAATATCCATACTAAAAGCTGTACAATCACCAAGGTATTCCTCTGTGAGAAACTGAACTAGTGCGATGCGAAATCGGCCTGAAAGAACTAGTGAATATAAGGAGTTTCACTAGCCACGCATACCTGCCATGTCCCTTTCTCGGGCACTATAGCACGAAATGGAATCTCTTGCTTATGGGTCTTCGCAAACAAAAACAGTTCTAAGGTGAGTGGTTTTGCTTTCGTGACATCAGAGACAATCGTATCTAGATTATGTCTTGACAGGAGGTCAACCGTACGTTGCTTAACTGCCGAAGACTTGAGTTTTACTGGCTGTAAATTTGTTTCTATAGCTGATATCGCTTTTACCGAAAACAGGTCGTCTGCCATAATTACGAAATAACCTTCTTTGTCTGATATTACTGGTCTAAGGTTATGTTCAGCACAGTAATCAGCCAATGGCCGGACAACGTCAGGCGTCTTAGTATGAATATTCGATTGTTTATTGCTTGGAATGCACTCTGAAATACAGCGCGAGTGTTCTCCTTGCGTGACAAACCTGGTTATGCAGCTCGGTAGACTTAAAACGTTAACGAGTTTTACGTTAGGCTTAAACTGTTTTAAGCCTAACAAGCCCTCGGCCACCCCGGTTACACCAGCACTGACTTCCCCCTTCAGTCAGCCTTCCATAACACTTTGGACGAGCTCATCGAGGCCCAACGCCGCTCTCAGCTGGAGAGACTCACTCTCACAGCGACGGGCCGCCACATCCTGACATCGCTTGGTATGAACTCCACCATCAACGTGGCAATAAACACCAGATCCCCTCTGCCATATGGGCCTGGATTCACGCCGACCCTCTTTCCAGAAACATGCACCCCGAATAAAACCGCACACGCCGGACAGTACGTGCCACGGCTCTCCCCAAGGCCATTGCTCACCACGACGGTGTGTGTTTCTTCGACATCGCCAAATATCGCCACGGCACCCACTTTGTAGCCATCGCCACGTGTGAAGGCTCTCTCCACTATCAGCCTATAACACCACACGCTGAGGAAGCTGAAAAAGTAACCATCTTGCTAGCCACACTACACCTAACATGCAATACCATCGCCTCTGATTCCCGCTCCGCCTTTATCAACTATATCAACCGCCTTATCTCACACCAAGCATTGCGGATCTTGCAACAAGCAGCCCGCCCAACCGACCATCAGGTTATACTCGTCTTGTTCCCAGCACCTGCACGTCCCCAACCTCAACGACGTTACCCACTCCCTAGCGCGAGGGCTACTTAGCCGCGCGGGAAGTGGGGAGGCTGCCCCCACCGGTAGGGATCACCTGACACGGAACAGTTATCAAGTGAAATCCTTCTACTTAGAGCGTAGAACGTTCCCCGCGCCACACAACAAACTGTCCCGCGCGCAGGCTACAACTTTCCGCCTGCTACAAAGCAATGCTTACCCCTCGTTACACCGTCACAACAAGATATACCCAGACATTTACCCCAGTCTCACGTGCTATATCTGCAAGAGAAAGCCAGCCGCACTTCCACACATGCTTTGGGAATGTGCACCACAATACCCCGGCACTAGTCCCACGACCCACTCGTCGAGATGGCACGCTGGCCTGCGTAGCTCCAACCTTCACTACCAACTCTGGGCGACCCAGCTAGTCTACGAGGCGGCGAAGAAGCAATACCTCGACGTCCCCACGTGGGATGCCTAGGCCCAGCCACCACCTCCTGCTGGTTTCAATAAAGTTCATCGGTCAGTCAGCCCGCACGGCACACGCCCGCATGTATGGGAAGTCTCCCAAATGTTATCGATGGTTCTTTTTGCTGTTTGATGTCACCGAACCTTGTGTTCTCTGATTTCATGTATGCGAGACGCGAATGGTGTAGAACTTCCTGGAAGACACGCCGGCAGCAGCGATTACTGTGAAACCTTCGATGACTGATGTATAAAAGCCGACGGCATTGACCCGCTGATCATATTTTCGAAGATCGCCGACTGTGTTCACCGCTGTGGCCGTTCTTTGAGTGTAGGCTATTCTTGAAGGCACAAGTTCGCCCAATAAAACTCTAGTTTCATCATTGCAATATTTGCTGCCTTCTTCACCGTCCCTACTACGTTACAATATTCAGCTAGGATTGTCGGAATATGTATGTCGCTGGCTGCGTTCCAGCCTGCACCGTAGAAATTTTAGATTATTTGTAATGAGCCGTACTCAATGCCTAGTTCACACAACTTGACGTCCAAGATAATCATTGGGTGAGGGTGGGCTCATACCCAGAGGTGGACTACTCACGACAGAAGTTCTCATCAAAGGTATTCCTTGAATAGCGGCACCACACAGTGCACGTATCGAGCGACACGAGTTGTTGTGCAAAAGCTCCTTTGAAGAGCGCCCCACACCAAGGGACACATACGCAGAGACCTAAGTTGATTCAATGCTGAGCTTCTAATTCGAATGCATAAGCAGAAAGTTTATGGCTGCTTGAGTAGACCATGGCCTTCCCAGATACCTAAGTTGGCAGGGAAACGGTTAGGTTTTGGAGTTTCAATCAATGGAGTTTTGACACCGAGAGAAAGGCCGTTAGAAACGGCTGAGTAGAGAAAAAATTACGACACAACACTTCTCACGATGAATGTCGACGTCAGTGAGCACTACCCAGACACACACACACACACACACACACACACACACACACACACACACACACACACACACACACACACACACATATATATATATATATATATATATATATATATATATATATATATATATATATATATATATATATATATATATATATATATCGAGGCATAGTAAGATGGCTCAAACGCTAACATTCCTGCTCAGGTGGAGAAAACAACTGCTCATCTGCGCCAATGGAGGCGCCGAGGTGGGAGGCCAAGTTTAGCTCCAATTGAGCCTTGTGACAGCGGTGCGAACTGCGCACGGGACATGTACATGATCGGTTATGGGTTTCTCTTCTCTACGCAACAATGCCAATTTGAAGAGCATGACATCCCTTCACGCATTAGAACCCGCACTAGAAAACTAAGGAAGGACCTAGAGTGTAATTTGGAATTGCGCTCGCGCTCATATACCTAGGAGACCAGCTATGGTCAAACATTTTCGGCGCGAATTGGCCTCCCTCCGTCTTGTACGAGTCTCTTCGCGCCACTTCTCGATACTGCATGTCGAACGCTGGTGTCGATAGCCGAGCAAGCGTGTAATTTCTCGAAAAACCTGCGAATTCGTAGGCTTCATAATTTCCGATAACAACAGCTTCGAGTTTAATATCATTAGCAAAAACGGCCACTCCCCCCTGGTATGATAAATATATTGCCAAGCGACACCTATCTTTACGCTTACTAATTTAGCTCCTATTGCGCCATTCGTGGAACAACAACGAAGCCATGTGTGCGCGCAACTAACGCATATTCGGGCAATTGTTACTGGAATCTAAACAACGATATCAAAACAATGCGAATGGGTAGTACGGTTGAAACTATTTAAGCGATAATCCCATGCCATGTATTTATTACATGTGGTTAAACCAAGCAACCCCCTCACAGTGATTTCAAAGATGATGAGGCTAAAAAAAAAATGATCAAAACAAATTTATTCACCGCATGCTTGAAGCATGTGCGCATTGACTACGTTTATTTTGCTTTCTCTTTTTCGCCGCTGCTTATCTTCAACCGGGGTTTTGGCCTTTGTGGCTCACCTGAGGAAAGGGCCATGACAATAATTTTGCATTGACGTAGAGATGTGGGGAAGTCAACCTTTAAAATAATTAAAAAGTAGAAGCAATAAATAATGCTCAGGCACCAGAGAGTATCTTGGAATGCTAGTGCGATAGGTCACAAGTTAAGCAAGCAAATTCCTTAAATGATTTCGTCTCGGAAGGTGGAGTATTCTTGGCTCCGTTACCTTAGCGGCCAATAAGCAAACACTAGAATAAAGACATCTTTCGCGCATCCACTGCGGATGATTGCCCTTAAGTGCCAACTTGTCAAAAATTTGCAGAAGTATAAGGGCGGTCACAAATAAATGTCTGCAAGAAAGAAAAAGGGAGGAGTTTGTCTTGCGCGAACTGCAAATATTCTACACGATGGGCGCTATAAGGTCCCTTTAATCGATGTTTCACAAGTAGGTATCTGACTAAATTTATTAGTCTAATATTTATTCACCATAATTGTTCCATAAGGCACGAATAAAAATATTGTGGAGCTTGTCATGCATAGACCAATAAGAGCGTTTGCTGGAACCAAGGGGTTTTGTTTATCGTACAAAATAAAACAACGTATATATTTTAAATACCAAATAAAGATGCTGTAATTCTTCTTGGATTACAGCGATATCAAAAGGAAACCTAGCGAATTGCGGGTGTAGCTTCTCGCACTGGGAACGAGCGATCGTGCTCCCTTCGGTGCGTCAGGAGCGTTCGGTACGCATCTGTGGTCGTTATCGTTCACTATGATTTGTCTTAAAAGCTCGTCAAGGTGCACGGTTTATTTGATGAGGAGGTTTGCGTTTAGCACCACTGCCATCGCAGGCAAGCAGACTGGTTTTCGGCCAGTATTTTCTTATTATTATTTAACTCGCTCTCTCTCTTGTCCGAAGAAAAGAACTGCGGTCATTTGTAGACAAGATTCAGAAATCGTTATTCGGCCTCCTATAGATGAGGAAAGAAGTTGAAAATTTTAGACAATACGGGAAATTACGTGGCCACTTTCATAATCAAGAGTAGCATGCTAAACGCATATCAGTATGCGGCAGTTGTTATTCGCGTAAAGGCCTCCTTGATTGCTTTATTTTGATCCAACATTTATTTTCTCCTGCTAGTAGATATGTTTTATGTGAACCAAATGCAAGCATTCGCCCATGGAATGGGGCTTATTGAGTTTAAAAGAGAATTGGTGATCCGGTTCGTTAAAGAAAATAATTCTATTTCAATTATTTCTCGAAAGGCGACCTTATAACAGCGTCGTGGAAGTATTCTAAAGCGTTCCTTGTAGCCCCGTTACATTGGAATTTTTCATATTTTTCAAAGTTGCTCACGTTAATGCATGTCTGAGTTCCTCGAGGGTCCAATTTCACATGCCAGATAGTTCACAAATGAGTATGCTTTAACACCGCATTAGGCGTCGATGACAACCTCAAATTACTAAAGAATGCCCGTTTCAAACACTATTGGCAATGTGTATAATTACGAACTTCCACTGGCATCTTCCTTTGGGATAGCTTTTTCAACCTTGTAAATTCATTTGCAAAGAACTGATAACTGCGAAGCTACGCTCTGCTCATTACCCTAGAAAACTCGAAGGAACAATTATCATTACTGCGGCTCTCATACATTCTAACCTTCCTACACATTATAATTGCACTACATACACTATATACACACACACACATATATATGTATGTATGTGTGTGTGTGTGTGTGTGTGTGTGTGTGTGTGTGTGTGTGTGTGTGTGTGTGGTGTGTGTGTGTGTGTGTGTGTGTGTGTGTGTGTGTGTGTGTGTGTTATACCTATCGTGGCATAGTAAGATGTCTCAAACGCTAACATTCTTGCTCAGATGGAGAACACAACTGCTCATCTACGCCAATCGGAAGGCCGCGCGGGAGGCTCAGTTTAGCTCCAATTGAGCCTTGTGACAGCGGTGCCAACTGCGCACGTGACATGTACATGTTCGGTTATGGGTTTCTCTTCTCTACACAACAATGCCAATTTGAAGAGCATGACATCCCTTCACGCATTAGAACCCGCACTAGAAAACTAAGGAAGGACCTAGAGTGTAATTTGGAATTGCGCTTTGCCGACTGTGGCTTGGTGTCGCCTACACAAGATCATTCGCCTTCCGAGTCGGTATGGACGACAGCGCGGCTTGCAGACCCTGCGGCGGCGAAGAGACTATCGAACACGTGCTTTGCCACTGTCCTCGATACAGCGCGCACTGGCTGTCACTAGCGACCGCGTTGGCACGCCTTGACGACAGGCCACTTTCAGAACAGTCAGTTTTGGAATGCCGACATGAACTGTCGTCGCAGCAAAAGTCGGTCAAGGCTCTATTGACTTTTCTACGTGACAGTGGCCTATTAGAAAGACTATAATGACCCCATTTCGTCCCTTTTCTTTTTTTTTTCACGCTTTCATTTTTGTCACGCTCTTCTTTCCGTCTTTACTTCCCCTTTCCCTTCCCCTAGTGCAGGGTAGCAAACGGGACGTTTTAAGTCTGGTTAACCTCCCTGCCTTCCTCTCATTTGCATCTCTCTCTCTCTCTGCGCTCGTGCTCATATACCTAGGGGGCCAGCTATGGTCAAACATTTTCGGTGCGAATTGGCCTCCCTCCGTCTTGTACGAGTCTCTTCGCGCCACTTCTCGATACTGCATGTCGAACGCTGGTGTCGATAGCCGAGCAAGCGTGTAATTTCTCGAAAAACCTGCAAATTCGTAGGCTTCATATTTCCGGTAACAACTGCTTCGAGTTTAATATCATTCGCAAGAACGGCCACTCCCCCCTGGTATGATAAATATATTGCCAAGCGACATCTATGTTTACGCTTACTAACTTAGCTCCTATTGCGCCATTCGTGGAGGAACAACGAAGCCATGTGTGCCCGCAACTAACGCATATTCGGGCAATTGTTACTGGAATCTAAACAGCGATATCAAAACAATGCGAATGGGTAGTACGGTTGAAACTATTTAAGCGATAATCCCATGCCATGTATTTATTACATGTGGTTAAACCAAGCAACCCCCTCCCAGTGATTTCGAAGATGATGAGGCTAAAAAAATTGATCAAAACAAATGTATTCACCGCATGCTTGAAGCATGTGCGCATTGACTACGTTTATTTTGCTTTCTCCTTTTCTCCGCTGCTTAACTTCAAGCGGGGTTTTGGCCTTTGTGGCTCACCTGAGGAAAGGGCCATGACAATAATTTTGCATTGACGTAGAGATGTGGGGAAGTCGACCATTAAAATAATGGAAAAGCAGAAGCAACAAATAATGCTCAGGCACCAGAGAGTATCTTGGAATGCTAGTGCGATAGGTCACAAGTTAAGCAAGCAAATTCTTTAAATGATTTCGTCTCGGAAGGTGAAGTATTCATGGCTCCGTTACCTTAGCGGCCAATAAAGAAACACTATAATAAAGACATCTTTCGCGCATCCACTGCGGATGATTGCCCTTAAGTGCCAACTTGTCAAAAATTTGCAGAAGTATAAGGGCGGTCACAAATAAATGTCTGCAAGAAAGAAAAAGGGAGGAGTTTGTTTTGCGCGAACTGCAAATATTCTACACGATGGGCGCTATAATGTCCCTTTAATCGATATTTCACAAGTACGTATCTGACTAAATTTATTAGTCCAATATTTACTCAACTTAATTGTTCCATAAGGCACGAATAAAAATATTGTGGAAGTTGTCATGCATAGACCAATAACAGCCTTTGCTGGAACCAAGGGGTTTTGTTGATTGTACAAAATAAAACAACATATATATTTTAAATACCAAATTAAAGATGCTGTAATTCTTCTTGGATTACAGCGATATCAAAAGGAAACCTATAGCGAATTGCGGGTGCAGCTTCTCGCACTGGGAACGAGCGATCGTGCTCCCTTCGGTGCGTCAGGAGCGTTCGGTACGCATCTGTGGTCGTTATCGTTCGCTATGATTTGTCTTAAAAGCTCGTCAAGGTGCACGGTTTATTTGATGAGGAGGTTTACGTTTAGCACCACTGCCATCGCAGGCAAGCTGACTGGTTTTCAGCCAGTATTTTCTTATTATTATTTAACTCGCTCTCTCTCTTGTCCGAAGAAAAGAACTGCGGTCATCTTTAGACAAGATTCAGAAAGCGTTATTCGGCCTCCTATAGATGAGGAAAGGAGTTGAAAATTTTGGGCAATAAGGGAAATGACGTAGCCATTTTCATAATCAAGAGTGGCATGCTAAACGCATATCAGTATGCGGCAGTTGTTATTCGCGTAAAGGCCTCCTTGATTGCTTTATTTTGATCCAACATTTATTTTCTCCTGCCAGTATATATGTTTTATGGGAACCAAATGCAAGCATTCGCCCACGGAATGGCGCTTATTGAGTTTAAAAGAGAATTGGTGATACGGTTCGTTAAAGAAAAAAAATTCTATTTCAATTATTTCTCGAAAGACGACCTTAATAGCGTCGTGGAAGTATTCTAAAGCGTTCCTTGTAGCCCCGTTACATTGGAATTTTCCATATTTTTCAAAGTTGCTCATGTTAATGCATGTCTGAGTTCCTCGAGGGTCGAATTTTACATGCCAGATAGTTCACAAATGAGTATGCTTTAACACCGCATTAGGCGTCGATGACAACCTCAAATTACTAAAGAATGCCCGTTTCAAACACTATTGGGAATGTGTATAATTACGAACTTCCACTGGCATCTTCCTTTGGGATATATTTTTCAACCTTGTAAATTCATTTGCAAAGAAATGATAACTGCGAAGCTACGCTCTGCTCATTACCCTAGAAAACTCGAAGGAACAATTATCATTACTGCGGCTCTCATACATTCTAACTTTCCTACACATTATTATTGCACTATAGACACTACACACACACACACACACACACACACACACACACACACACACACACACACACATATTTATATATATATATATATATATATATATGTGTGTGTGTGTGTGTGTGTGTGTGTTTGTGTGTGATACCTATCGTGGCATAGTAAGATGTCTCAAACGCAAACATTCTTGCTCAAATGGAGAAAACAACTGCTCATCTACGCCAATCGGAAGGCCGCGCGGGAGGCCAAGTTAAGCTCGAATTGAGTCATGTGACAACGGTGCCAACTGCGCACGTGGCATGTACATGATCGGTTATGGGTTTCTCTTCTCTGCGCAACAATGCCAATTTGAAGAGCATGACATCCCTTCACGCATTAGAACCCGCACTAGAAAACTAAGGAAGGACCTAGAGTGTAATTTGGAATTGCGCTCGCGCTCATATACCTAGGGGACCAGCTATGGTCAAACATTTTCGGCGCGAATTGGCCTCCCTCCGTCTTGTACGACTCTCTTCGCGCCACTTCTCGATACTGCATGTCGAACGCTGGTGTCGATAGCCGAGCAAGCGTGTAATTTCTCGAACAACCTGCAAATTCGTAGGCTTCATAATTTCCGGTAACAACTGCTTCGAGTTTAATATCATTCGCAAAAACGGCCCCTCCCCCCTGGTATGATAAATATATTGCCAAGCGACACCTATCTTTACGCTTACTAATTTAGCTCCTATTGCGCCATTCGTGGAGCAACAACGAAGCCATGTGTGCGCGCAACTAACGCATATTCGCGCAATTGTTACTGGAATCTAAAGAACGATATCAAAACAATGCGAATGGGTAGTACGGTTCAAACTATTTAAGCGATAATCCCATGCCATGTATTTATTACATGTGGTTAAACCAAGCAACCCCCTCCCAGTGATTTCGAAGATGATGAGGGTAAAAAAATTGATCAAAACAAATTTATTCACCGCAGGCTTGAAGCATGTGCGCATTGACTACGTTTATTTTGCTTTCTCTTCTCCGCTGCTTAACTTCAACCGGGGTTTTGGCCTTTGTGGCTCACCTGAGGAAAGGGCCATGACAACAATTTTGTATTGACGTAGAGATGTGGGGAAGTCAACCTTTAAAATAATTAAAAAGTAGAAGCAACAAATTATGCTCAGGCAACAGAGAGTATCTTGGAATGCTAGTGCGATAGGTCACAAGTTAAGCAAGCAAATTCCTTAAATGATTTCGTCTCGGAAGGTGAAGTATTCTTGGCTCCGTTACCTTAGCGGCAAATAAACAAACACTGCAATAAAGACATCTTTCGCGCATCCACTGCGGATGATTGCCCTTAAGTGCCAACTTGTCAAAAATTTGCAGAAGTATAAGGGCGGTCACAAATAAATGTGTGCAAGAAAGAAAAAGGGAGGAGTTTGTTTTGAGCGAACTGCAAATATTCTACACGATGGGCGATATAATGTCCCTTTAATCGATATTTCACAAGTAGGTATCTGACTAAATTTATTAGTCTAATATTTAATCAACTTCTAGGTCACCAGTTAAGCTAGCAAATTTTTTTAAATGATTTCGTCTCAGAAGGTGAAGAATTCATGTTTCCGTTACCTTAGCGGCGAATAAACGTAAACACTTGAACGAAGATGTTTTTCGCGCATCTACTGCGGAATGTTGTCCGTACTTCCAACTTGTTAAAATTTTTGCAAACGTATAAGCGCGGTCATAAATAAATGTCTGCAAGAAATAAAAAGGAAGAGTCTGTTTTGAGCTAACTGCAAATATTCAACACGATGGCCGCTATAATGTGTCTTTGATCAATATTTCACAAGTATGTGTCCGATTAAATTTATTAGTGTAATATTTATTCACCTTAATTGTTCTATAAGGCACGAATAAGTATACTGTGGAGGTTGTCCTGCATAGACCAATAACAGTGTTCGCTGCAACCAAGGGGTTTTGTTTTTCGGACAAGATAAAACAACATATATCTTTTAAATACCAAATTAAAAATGCTGTAATTCTTCTTGGATTACAGCGATGTAAAAAGTAAACCTCGCGGATTGGGGGTGCAGCTTCTCGCACTGGGAGCGAGCGATCGTGCTCCCTTCGGTGCGTCAGCAGCGTTTGGTACGCATCTGTGGTCGTTAGCATTCGCTATGTTTTGTCTTAAAAGCTCGTCAAGGTGCACGGTTTATTTGATGAGGAAGTTTGCGTTTAGTACCAGTGCCATCGCAGGCAAGCAGACTCGTTTTTAGTCATTACTTTTTTATTATTATTTCACTGGCTCTCTCTCTTGTCCGAAGTTAAGAACTACGTAGAACAAAGCTTTCTGAAGCTGTCACTATGTTGTATGAGAATGTCTTGTCTCGCACTGCAGGTGAAAGAAGGACTAAACTCGTCCGTGTAAGCTTACAAATGATACGGCATCCACCCTGTTCGCCCAACAAGGCTCCGTCTTACACCATTTTCCTTAATCTCATGGAAAAAAAAGAAAGAAAAAGTGGATTGACCACAATTCGCGATTGTTCTGAAAGCAACAATTGCTTTAAATGAGAGTTTACAACAGCACACGAAGCACATTCCTTTGCATAGTGTTAAGAGGATGCAGGACAGATGCCGCGACTGCATTGACTTCTTGGGGCAATATTGAGAATAACGTATTTGCACGATTACAACGCGCGCTCCTTTTGCATAAAAGGTGTGGTCAAATTTGTATGCGTGTTACAATCGTAATTAGTTCTACTGTCACCAGAGCTTTTTGTGATCTTATTGTACGCGCGACGTGAATTGTGTAGTTCTTTCTGGAACACAAGCGGCCACCCGCGATTACACTGGAACCTTCGGCGAGTCATGAAGACAGCCGAAGCGCTTGATCCACAGATGATTTTCTATGATCGCACATTGTGTTCGGCGCAATCGTTGTGCTTTGAGTGCCGCCTGTTTTATAGGAAAACTGTCTATGGTTGCACTCAAGAGAAGTCGTGGAGGCAAGCAGAAAATGCCTTCCGAGAAAGTCTACATACCGGCGAATACTCTGCACCTCTCAATGTAATGTAAGTATATCGGAAAACATTTAACTGAAATTGGCCGCTAAGACGGCTCTATCATTACACGGAGTTTCAGTTACTTGTCATATTTAGTTCACAGTGACGCTGTAAACGTTAGAGAATCCCCGTCTGCTGTCAATACATCGGCATCTTCGGAGGGAGTATGGTTACAGAAAATGGCTGTGACTTGTTTTGTCGAAACTATCCCTATAAAGATTATGTGACAATTAGTCGCTAAGACGACTCTTATACTACGCCGAGTTTCAGTAACATTTCGTTATTAGGTAGTTCACAGTGAAGTTGCAAATATTATGGTATTCCCATCTGCTCTGAATACATGGCATTCTACGGGAGGGAAACGGACAGCCCCATGTTTATCCTCTAGAATAAAACTCTAGTCCTTCTGTGTTTCATACAGCTAATTAACTAGGAAGCATGCTCACTCGCAAATTACAGAAAAACGTGTTTTGTTCTCTGCACTCGTTCTTACTGTGGCCCGGTCAACGCATATCGCATCTGACATCGAGGCTCGGTTTAACGGCCACCTGCGTCTAAGCTGCGCTCCGTCGTGGCTGCGTTGAAAACACCTGCGTCTTTAGAGCGGCATCGTAAAGGCACTTCGGCGTTAGCTTTGTGTACGTATGACGTAGTGTGGGACGTAGTGCGCACACGGTAGTTCTTTGTATTTCACATAAATTACATATACATCATTATATGTATAGGTACATACCAACAAAGCCCTATGCCAACATTATTTACTACCCCATAGCAGCTTCGTTGGTCAAACACGTTCACGGGGTGAAATGGCTCTTCAATTTTTTTTTTATGGTGAAAGGTCTGCCCAATAAAGAGTTAGATTCGACATTTCACAGCTTCTCTACTGTGTTCTAGCCCATCACTACATCGCGACAATGTAAAACTTTCTTCTGTTCTTATAATTCTTGGCAAGCGAAGGTCTAGTAGCGGTTGTGGTTACTGCTGCATTGAAAAGTCAAATGTGAAATGCTTGCACTTGCTTCTTTTTGCTGCATTGAAAAATCAAATGTCAAACGTGCGCGCTGAACTTCCTTATGAGGGGCAACTTGAAGTCAGGATATCGCCACAGACCAGTTCAGTGTTGACGGAGAGAGAACATGCAGAGTAACCTCATAACGACAAATTCGCACTGCAACCGGACGGAGGAGGCTCATGCTTAAGGTGAAAATTCAAAGCACACTTTGATAATACAGCAACGAATTGAAGCACTGCCTGTTTAAGTACGTATTTTTTTCTTCATTTATTCTGCAGTATATCTTGGGCGCGCTGAATTACCCGTTTCTTTACAGTAACGCCCTAGATACGAAGGATTTTGATAATTCACGTGTCTTTGAGAGAGAGAAAAATAATCTTTAATATTTTCAAAGGAATTAGGGCCCCAGTTCAGGTCTCCTGGTTGGCTAAGACCTCCCGGCACAGCAGGATCTATTTTGAAGTGCAATTTTTTGACCTATGTCGAATATTTACTTGCCAGTTATTCTCTGAACTAATAATATGAGACCAATAATTTGTAAAGGAAGAAGTCGGACCCGGTCAGCTGTTGCTCACACTCCTGCCCACGACACAATTTGACCTGAATGTACAAGTGTTCTGTTTCTAGCAACTTAAGCACATTCTATGCCTGTTTAGGTCGTATACAAAATGACTGTTTGTGTAATGACTACTACTTCAGGCATGAAAAAATGCCGCCTTCACTGGACGAGACACACTTTCTACTTCGCACGTTGCCGCATCTCAATCTGAGTTCTGGGACTATGGTTGAAATGAAATTAAAATACTTTTTGTGCGCTATTTATAAACGGTTTATTTGTTTTTTTCATCATGTGTTCTTTCAGCGCACATCTAAAGCTAATATGAAATGCAATAGGAAAGAAATACGAATTTGGTCTACGTAAATGAACATTAGTGGCATGCGGAACAAGATATAAAAATGACAGCGTAATGTTGATTAAAATACATGTCCTTTCCCTTCTTTTATTGCATATCTGCGCGAGTAAGATAAATCAATGGAACGATGAAAAATAGAAAGATTACAAGACAAATATTTAATTTCCTCAATTCACGTACAAGAAGAAAAATAAAGCGAGACAGTTCTATACTGATACATGCCTCCCATCGACGAGATTGTACGGAATCTTTCATTTATTTTTAGAAATAATTCTAACTCCATTATAACTTAAGCTTGATTCTTGCTGTCTGTGAGAAAAACAAAACTTCAATGAAAGCTGGCGTTAGACGTCACATAATGTGAAGCTTGCGCGTTGGTTATTGCTGTGTATGAATGGATGGATGAATCACGGAAGTGGATGGGTGTGTAATCACATTTAGAAGTGACCTTATAGCAAGGAAAAACAACATTAACACGCATATAATAGCGAACGAGCGGATACCGCTGTGCGATAATAATGAAGGTGTTGAAACGTAGCGGAGGCAGTCGTAGTATTAGGAAAAACACCGCCATTAAACATGCCGCGCCAACATGACAATCCGCTATGATATGAAAAAGAAGACGTGTCTTGGTGCCGATGGTGACTTTCTCGTCGCACATAGAGGCATTTATTTGGCCATCTAGATAAGGACAGCACTTGTGAAAATAGGTCGGTTGCGCAAGTGCATACCGGTCCGTAATAAAAGTGACTGATTAATATTTTTACCAGCTGCTGCCAACAAGCCCAAGTAGAATACATCCTATATGCAAATGAACCTAGCAATTGTTACATCTAATGCTGCGTACATATTGAAGACGAGGCCTTCTTTGCTGGCTTTATGGTAGTTCCACGTAGCTGGGATCTGGCGATGTATGTTTGTAACCTCTTAACAAAATGGGTTTTTCGTTGCTTGGAATTATCGGACCCCGTGATAAACTATCAAAATACAAGTGTGAACGAAACAAGGCCTCATAATAAGTCCCAGAATAGGTTAAAGATATGGTGCGCTCCTGATTGCGCCAATATTGTCGTAAATCCCACGTGTCGCATCAAAGAGTACTATCTCCGCCATCGGCGCCCCTGGATTCATTATCATGCAAGAGAAAAGGCGCCTCAATCAAATTCGAGGCTCCAGATGACATCGTCGATGAACCTGTGTGTAAAAGAAATGCAAATGAAAAAGGCAGACATGGATAAAAGAAATAGTTGGTACGGGGAAAATATAATGCACGAGAATGGAACGAAGAAAATGTTGCAAATCACGCTAAAATACAATAAAATTGCCCAACATTGCATCAATTTAGTGCTTTACATTCAGCACAGATAAATGCACCATACGTACCTGCCAACTTTCCAGATTTGCCAACGTGACTTCCAACTTCCCGCCCATTTTCGCAAGTGTACGGACATAAATTTTCGGAATAAATGCTCCTACCCAGGCGCGAAAGAAACCGTTATGCCAATATACGATAGGTACAAAGACGAAGCCACATTTAAATCCAAGCCATAGTGTGACTGCAGTGTAGGCCTGATACACTTCGCCTTGCATTATCGTATTACAATGCGCACAACAAACGAGACGGAAGGCAACGGTTGCACACCTTCACTTCGCTTTAGGCTGAGAGATACGTGGACGAGTGCGCGTGAGTTAAACGTCTAATATGCGTTGCATACCGACTCGTTTTCTTACGTCCCGTTTAACACTCTTTGAAGGGACACTAAAGGCAAATACTTAGTCGACGTCGACTCCTTAAATACCATTCCAGAAACCTCGCAACGCTTGTTTCGAGCCGAGAAAAGTGTTAGTTTACGAGAAAACTGCATCTCAAGGGTCCGAATGCCTTTTTTGAAATTCAATTAAGTGGGGGAGTGGTGACGTTGCAAACAACATCACCACCCTTTGCTGCCCTCGGGTAGCAAAACGTCGCCCCACAGATGGCGGCACCGAGTAAAGACAGAGATACGGGAACAACATGTTCGTTGGAAAGGAAAAAAAGAAACTGAAAAACTGGCGGAACAGGGTGATACGAGAGGCGATCACCGAACGACAGGAAACATCCTGAGAGCCTAGGCAGGCAAAGAAAAAAATGCCATTGGTGCAGGATGAAGTAGCCAGTAAATGGGAAATATACAGAGAGAAAAAAACCTATCGTTCAAATACTGGTGCAAGCAAAGAATAAAGGTGATAGTGAACGTTGGTTACGAAGAAGAAGAAGAAGAAACTTTAGTAAAGAATAGTCCGGCAGTTCTTGATGTGGTGGCCTCAGGTGACGGCTCGAAGTTCTTGGACTCGAGCGGCATCTTTGGCTTGCCGGACGGCCCAGAGCTGGTCTGCCAGCTCTGAACTTCTGATAGCCGCCTCCCAGCGGCGGCGACGCCTACGGAGAAGGTCCCCCGCGGCTCCCGCATCCGGGGCGGCGTCGGGAAGAACGGAGCTCGAGCCTTCTCCTTCTCTGGCAACAGCCGCGATTCTGGACGCGTCGCCAACGGAGCTGCTTTGATTACCGTTATTGCCGGCACACTCCCAGAGCATGTGTCGCAGCGTTGCTCTGTGTCCGCATGTTTTACACGCGTCGGTTGGGTACAAACTCGGATAGCAGTGGTGTAAGATAGCGGGGCTAGGGTAGGTGTGTGTCTGGAGCAAGCGTAATGTTACGGCCTCGTTCCTGTTCAATTTATCGTGCGGTGGCGGGAATGTGCGTCTTTCAAGTCTGTAGTGTTGGGTGAGGTCTCTGAACGTGGTTAGGCGATCGCCCCACGCCCAGTGTGTTTCTTGTTGCTGTGTTTCTGTTGTAGTGTCCCGATCCGGCAGATCCGATGCTTCGCCCTCGGGGACGGAGGCGGCCACATAATCAGCGGCGGCTCGGCGTGTGAGACATAACGTTGGTTACGAGAAATGCGTGGCAAAGAGAAGACCGCACCTAGAATAATTTGGAACCACATAATATTATTAGGCAGGAAGTCGACTACTATACAACAACATATCCTAGACAAAGATGGAAACGAACTGGAAGGGGAAGCGGCGGTAAATTGTATCCGAAAAATAGCAGCAGAATCTTTGCAAGGCCATGATGAGGTTGCATGTGAAGAAAAATGAGCATGAAAGAGAACCAGATGGAAAAGGAGCTGCAAAAGGATAGAAAGTTGGGCGAGTGGGTGCGGCAACATGATCTTGGATTGTAGCTCGAAGTGACACGGACACAGACTGTCTGCTTCTAGTTTGTGCTGGTGTCATTTCGCGCTACAATCCAAGATCATGATAAGGAAAATAGCTGGTGCTGACAAATTTCAACTGAGTGAAAGCCGAAGAGACAATTCCTAAGCGCACAGCCAAAGGGATAGGCGAGGTTCCCGTTTGGCTGGTTCGTGAACCACGACCAAAAAGTAAGGAAGCTCTGGTGAAAGTAGAGGAAAAAAAATATTAAACGGTAGACGAATGCTAGACACTGGGCGAAAAAGTAGAATGAGCTTAATTTAAGAAGGGGAGGGGGGGGAGATAAAATTCACTCGTATTGACCGTTGACTATTACATCGGTAACTTACTGGTTAGCAATGCAGGCAATCAAATTAAAGCTGCAAGCATGGGCAGAGAATAGCGGCACTTTAGGAGAACTTTAGAATGGCTTCAGAATAGCTGGGCGTTTGGATGATAATACATTTGTTCTTACTCATAGTGTTGGAGTATCAAGAGTAGAAAGCAGACAATTATATGTGGCCTTTTGGACATTGCAGGAGCGTATGACAACGTAGACCCACACATTTTGTGAGATATTCTGGAAGGGGAAGGATTATGCGAAAATTTTGTACAGCTTTTGAGGGAGATTTATCTAGAAAATACCGTTTGCTTTGAATGGGAAGTAATGAGAAGCGAGGAGAAAGGTGATATCAACAAGGCACTAAGGCAGGGGTGCCCTTTATTCCCATTGCTGTTTATGATGTGCACGGTGAGGATGGAGAAGGCTCTAGAACGAAGTAATATCGGGTTTATTCTCACATACAAACACGCTGGTACAGTAGTAGAGCAGCAGTTTACAGGTTTATTTTGTGCGGACCACATTGTGTTGCTAGCTAAGAAGCAAAATGATTTGCAATGTCTTTCTAATACCTGTAGGTTTGATATTTAGTGTTAGAAAATCAGGTGTTATGGTATGTAATGAAAACAGTGAACAGACAGTGGCGATACAGGCCCCGGAAATACCTCGTGTAACAGAATATAAAGACCTTGGTATATGGATAAACGAAGGCAAAAAGAATAACAGTGAAGGAGAAGAGAAATGCAGCCATAATGAAACACAGAACGCTATGGGGATAAAAATAGGTACGAGGTGCTCCGAGGTATCTGTAAAGGTGCAATGGTTCCAGGACTTACTTTTGGAAATGTGGTTGTTTGCTTTAAATCAGGGGTACAATCAGGACTCGATGTCAACCAAAGGTCAGTGGGTCGCCTAGCATTGGGCGCCACGGGAAGACTACAAATGAACCTGTGCAGGGTGATATGGCCTGGACTAGTTTTGAAGTGAGGGAACCTCGCAGTGAAATTGAGTATGAAGAACGACTGAGGAATATGGAAGAAAGTTAATGGGCTGGGAGAGTGTTGACGTACCTGTACAGGAAAAACATTGATTCGCAGTGGAGGAAAAGGACCATGGAGCTTACCAGCAAGTATGCGGCCTATAAGGTGGGCAACATAGCAACAAAGAACGTCAAGCGGAAAGTCAGAGAGGCCGAAATAATCTCATGGGCGGGGGCAATGGAAAAGAAACCTGCCACGCGTAAATACTTAAGAGGAAGAAGAAGAAATCAGCAAAGAAACAATTCGTGATAACTCAAAAGGAAGCACATTACTTTTCGAAGCGAGATGAGAATGCCTTAGAACACGCACTAATAAAGCGAGATATAAGACGGGGGAAAGACAGGTGCCTCCTGCGGTAAAGCTAGGGAAATAATGAAGCATATTTTATTAGAATGTGAAGATATCTGCCCAGTGGTCGATTCAGGCATCGCTGGCCTCTTTGAAGCCCTTGGTTTCAGGGAGAGCAGCCGAAAGTAGACATGTCCCCATTAGAGATTAGTAAGAGGTGATAGGAATGTGTGTGGAAGGAATATAGGGAAATGACAAAAACGGGTACGTACACAAAAAAAGTTCACAATAGGGGGTCAGAAATTTCGGAGATGCAAATTCATCGTGGCTTTTATTTCTATTTTTTTTTCTGTTTAGCCTAGGTAGGAAAATAAGCTGTATAATAGCTAGAGCTTGGTAGCACAACTCACGGCCCCGTTCCAAAGGAGACGCTCATAACATCCATCCATGCATGCATCCATCCATCCATCCATCCATCCATCCATCCATCCATCCATCCATCCATCCATCCATCCATCCATCCATCCATCCATCCATCCATCCATCCGTCCGTCCGTCCGTCCATCCATCCATCCATCCATCCATCCATCCATCCATCCATCCGTCCATCCGTCCGTCCGTCCGTCCGTCCGTCCGTCCGTCCGTCCGTCCGTCCGGAGCGGCGGATTCGCCGCTGCAGATGCTTTTTGGTCAAGCGGCCTAGACGTTTTGGGCATCCAGCGACATCACATGGAATTTGAATTCTCTGCTATTTGCAGTGTGTGCGCGTTTCGCGTGCCAGCAAAACCAGCGCAGCACTACGCAATAACGAAACTAGTGAAACGCGAAAGCCTAGGCGGCGCGGAGTCGCGCTAAAAAAACAATCCTTTCTACCGGCTGCGTCGTTGTGAAGGGTAATTTCAAAGAGTTCTTTTTCCGAAACAGTAGTAGAACTGGATAAATAGCATTTTATTTCGTGTTATAATACCATACAAGGATGTTTTTTTTTTCAACTAATGGTTGACTACTAGTGACAGAATTTAACTGAGAAGGACTTGAGTCATCGGGCATGTATTTATTTATTTATTTATTTATTTATTTATTTATTTATTTATTGTCACACTCTCAAGGCCCGGGGGCATTACAGACAAGAGTGGTGATTATTGCAAACGAATTCGTTAACAATATTCTTGAAGTTTGCCGCGTCACAAATGGCAGTGATGGAGGCAGGGAGGCGGTTCCAGTCATTCGTCGTTCTTGGTAAACAGGAATCAAAATAAACGTTGGTGTTACAAGTTGGAACTTCAACCTTAAAACGATGATCCGTGCGTGACAATATGTATGATGGCGGGGAGATTAGTTCATCCTTAAGTGTTTCGTTAGAGTAATAAATCTTGTTAAAAGGGCATAGGCGAAAGTATTTACGACGTAACTCTAGGTTAGACAAGTCAAGGGTTAGTTTCATTGATGAGACACTTGCATGACGAGAATAATTCGAAAAAATAAAACGAGCAGCTCGGTTTTGAATGGATTCGATGGTGTTTTTTAGCTTTAGAGTAGAAGGGCCGAAAATGGAGCATGCATATTCAAGTTTAGGCCTCACTAAGGATTTGTACACAAATAACTTTACAGCTCCAGTTGCCGATGAAAAATTACGCCGTAAAAACCCAAGCATGCGATTAGCGTTACCGTAAATGTAATTTATATGAATGTTCCGTGTAAGATTGTGTGTAATGTAGATACCAAGATATTTGTATGATGATACATTTTCTACAGGTATGTTGTTAATATTGTACGTAGGAAGGGTGGTATTTCTGACAGCACGGGACACACGCATCGCCTTACATTTATTAGAATTGAGCTTCATTTGGGATATAGCACACCATGATGTTACTATGCCAATGTCTGATTGAAGAGTATCGCAGTCGCCAGAGTTAGAAATGACACGATAGAGAGCACAGTCATCGGCGAATAACTTAATTGATGATTTAATTTGGTCTGGGCGGTCAATAATATAAATTAAAAATAATAATGGTCCTAGAACCGAGCCTTGCGGTACACCGGAGGTTACTCGACCAGTGGAAGAGAAGTATTCGTTAGCATAAACAAATTGGGAACGGTTAGCCAAAAAACACTTCATCCAAGCAAGCACGTTAGAATCAATGTTGAGGTTACTTAATTTAGTTAAAAGTAATTAGTGTGAAACAGTATCGAATGTTTTGGCGAAGTCTAAAAAAATGCAGTCAATAGTAACGTTAGCATCCATCGCCTGGAATAAATCATTAGTGAATGACAAAAGCTGTGTTTCGCAGGAATAGTGTTTTCTAAATTCGTGTTGGTAGGGGGTGAAAAATAAGTTTGACTCGAGAAATGAAACCAGGTGTGAGTAAATTATGTGCTCCATTAATTTGTAGGGAACGCTGGTTAGGGATATAGGTCTGTAATTAAGTGAGGAGTACCGACTGCCAGACTTATGCACGGGAATCACCATCCCTGCCTTCCAATCATTCGCAACGATGGTGGTTTGAAGTGACTGAGCAAAGATTTCGCTCAGAATTATAGATGAATAAGTAATAGTTCCCTTAAGAAATTTCGTGTTGATACCATCTACTCCACTGCATGCAGAAACTTTTGAGGTCTGTATCAACTTTACAACGCCAGCAAGGTCAATGGTTATAGGAAGCATTGGAAAATAATGCACATCAGAAAAAACAGCGCGTGCGCACAGCACAGAATCCGAAAACACAGAGATGAACGCGTCCTTTAATACTTCACAAGAGACACTGCGATCGACAGGTTCGTTGTTAAGATCACACAGTTCAATGGCACTAGATTTTTTACCGTTGACCACACTCCAGAATTTCTGTGGGTTGTCTTTCAAGAAAGAAGGCAACGTGTGCTCATAAAATGTTGTTTTGGACTCTGCTACAGCATTCTTGTAGTCGCTCAGTGCTATTGTGTAAGCATTCCAACGCTCATGATTGCCAGTTAATTTTGCTCGTCGGAAAAGCCTTTTCTTTTTGTTCAGTAAACGCTTGAGACGCGAGTTGAACCAGGGTGCACGAGAATTAGAATAAATACGTTTTTGCGGGATGTACCGGTTAATTAAGAAGTTGACTTTTGCTTTGAATATTGACCAGTTTTCTTCAACCGATCGAGTGTGGAAACTTGGAATGTACCGAAACTTGAATGTGCCGGGGGAGTCTGTAATCGTGTCCTGCAGTTTACCCAATGTCTCAACTAGTAAGGCTCTGTTTGCGATGATAGTGACGCCTTAAAGATTATCGGGCACTAGTCTATCACATTAGCTTTACTTAATATTTCCCTTTGTTTGCCCTTTACCTTTTCATATGCGTTGCATAATGGCCGGTTTTCTTATATCACCTTTACCACTCCACAGCCCAATTAGCCATTGAAACGCATTAGCACTAGGGATAGGCCACTGTTACGGTGCATAGTACGTGTTCGTTAATTATACACGAACGTGCCTCTTCTCTGGTTAAAGAAGGAGCGCTAGTAACTGTACTAAAAATCATTCAGAGCTATTATGACGTTGCTGTACCCTAAAAGGAAAAACGATTTTTTGTTGGTGTTGTCTTTACCTTCACCCCACTTCCTTCTCTTCATGAAATCTCCAGAATTTCGTGCGGCATTATCGATAATTATTATTATAGCTAGTAATATTATAACATATATTGCAATGTTATAGTTAGCGATAATAGTCTGTTCACTAAAGGTTTGACTTAACGTTTGCCAGTAGCGTCATTTAAAAAAAATTCATACATCACAATTTTCAGTCTTTTGCAGCCTTCATACCACCGAGCATTTAACAACCTAAGCTATGAATTTCAAGGCAATCCTAATAACTGTGTGTATTTGGTTTCCTGCTTTAATAACTGCAGAGGATACAGAAAGTGGTAAGTTTTCGACGCCGAGCATTGGACTTTCTTTTGAATAAAGCATTCTTTTAGATTAAAGCAATACATGGAAGTGGTATGTTGAGCGCCAAGCGCACTATTATTCACGATTAGGGACTATGCCTCTCTGAGTGACATAAAGAATTAGCAATAAAATGTATCTGTTCTATTGCTGCAAATAAGCAACTTGGGTTGAGTTTCTAAACCCAACCACTTGGGTTTCTAAACGCAACCATACCGAGAAAAAAAAAAGCGTGTGGTATGATGATAATGGTAATGGGCTAAAAAGATGAGTTAATAAATGCCTTAATTTGCTGATATGACATAAAACCTGTGCACCGCCTAGTTTCAAACGCGTCGTTGAAGGATTAGCTCCGCATGAGATTAATAATGTTCACCTTTATTGCGTAGCCTCTGTATTTCACAGGATCAGTTGCCTTTTAGTGAATTTCTCTTCCAAGCACGATAGTCAAACATGGCTTCACTACACTTCAAGCAACTATCACGTGCGGACGAGAAAATAGGCCTGATATAGGATACTGTTTATTCATGCGAAAACTCTTGGCACAATACGAATCGTTACCCAGAAAAAAAGTTCGCGTAGATAATTTTCTTGCGCAGCAGTTCTTGCACTTGGGGCGTAATCATAATATAAGCTTTGAAATTGATAACAAAATCCACAATGTTGTTCTCGGTATGAGACTTCGCTGCGTGAAATGCATAGTGGTAAGCCATTTCTTCTCGCGACAACACATATTTTTCGTATTTCCAGAACTCTTTCAAGCCTGCAACCCGCTAGCCTGCATTGAAGGAGGTAATGTACCGCTGCATTCTGTGTAATAATTTTTGTATGTGCTAAGTTATCGTATTGATCGATAAATTTGAAAACAGAGAAACGTCTCACTGTTCGACCCAACACATATGGAGAAGCGTCTTCCTTGTATGCCACGGACAGATTTCTCTCTCGTTGAAGCATGCAGCAATAAAGCTCCTTTTACCTGAAGGTAGCGATCCTGAAGGTAGCGATTCATGATTGTTAAAGCGCTCCCAAGAATGTCATATCATTCGACTGGTCAAATGTAAACGATTATTACACAAATTATTTGTCTATTACAAATACCAAACTCCTGCTCAGAGCTCGCAGGTACTTTCACGTTTGTCTTGCGAGACTAGTGCAGATGCCAATATCATTCCAATTTTGTATGCCAAACTAGAATAATGTATTGGGTTTTGCTTAATAATGATTTAATCTTGCAGCAATTGTGTTGCTGTACAGAAAACGACTGTACCTACACAAAAAGTTAACTTCGGTGAATAGTTTTGCAATCCTGAACAGTCTGGTGAACAACAAAAAAAAAGTTCAACGATGATTACGATACTCCCTAAGCGAAACTTGAGCGCAGCTCGATACATGTTTTCATATTGCGATGTATTGACGTATCGCGCCACTCACCGCACCTGCTGGCAAAGCCATGATGCACGACGCCATATATAAACCGCTCCTGTGACATTTGCCGCTCCTGTGAAGTGCAGTTTATGCAACCTCAACGTTTACCCGGAAACGCTTGCGGCGAGCGCTGTGCACGAAGGCGAGCTTTCTGGTTCTTCTTTTTTTTCTTTCCTCCGGATGGCCGGCGCTACCGCTGCCGCGGATGCGCAGACCCGAGGGTCATCTGGTGGAGCTTCAAGGTGGCTTCCTCCCCTTTCCTCCTCGTGCTCCCCTTACCTATCACAGTCTTCTGCTTTTCTCCTCACCCTTTCGCCATACTCTCCTCGTCCGCTTTCCCCTTCATGTTTTCACTGTAGGCTCCTCCACTGATTTTCTCCTCGCGATCTGGTCGCTATCGCCTTCATTTATTCGCCACTGCACTCCGTGTTTGCTTGGTTGCGCCAAGAGAGGGAGAGGCACGCCAACGCTCAACGCAGGAACCGTCGCCAAATAGCTGCGCTCTAAAAGCCCGAGGACACCTAAGTATTGGTACGAGTTGTGAATGCGAAAGCATTTGAATGCGAAAATATTCAGGTCCATTTGAACGCCGCTGAGCGGTTCTTCGAAATTGGCGCCGCGAGTAACGTCTTCCAGTTTTCCTGCGGCGTGCGTTATCGAGTTTTGCAATTTTTATTAAATAGTTTTTAATTGTGCATTTAGACGGTACAAATGTGGGCCTCTCCAAGCCAACAAATGGCTTGCGGGGATTGCCCGAAAGCAGGTGGCAGGTCAGGGCCCACACCACTGCCGGTTCACATCACGCAATAACCTGACTACGGAACAGGCAGGAAGAAAAGGAATGAAGCATAGAAAACAAAGATAACAGACTTCATTCCGACTGCCTAGAGCGAAAATACTAATTGGCAGGTCATTGAGAACACTTGGCACATAGAAAGGATGAATAAGGCTATCATATCTAGTCCGCACTTTGGGCAAAATGAAATGATCACGTGGACGCAATGTTCGAGCAGGAACATGTGGGAGGGAGAATTTATTGTTCCGCAGATACGTAAGAATAAAGCTTTCTTTAAATATCAACGTGAACGAAGGCATACGTGAGCACAAAAACAGACTAGAACGGTGGGGAATTGGAGGACCATACGTCACGGTCATTAGAGATGTTAGTAAGCAACCAATCTCTTATTGCGCCAAAACACTGCACAAAAGTAAAAAGAATGAACTCCGTAACGCAGCACACTGTATCCTAATGCATGAGCTCGCTCGTGATGCTTTGACAGACTATAGCAGACCCGCTCTCTTGCGCCGACGTTCATAAACGTCAGCCAAATGACTGTCCCAAGACATGCCGGAATTGAAATGAGCACCCAGATATTCTACAGTTGAAAGGTATGGAATAGGAGAGCAGGGACCATTACTAAACCGAAATGAATGAAGAAACAAAGGAATTATGACAGGAATGCGTTTCAGGAATGCATTAATTTGTAGTTCCCCCACGGCTTGATGGTAATTAGTATGACGAGATACAAGAACCGTCATATGTACACTGAAAACTCGGAAATGAAAAATGATTTGAGTGAGACCGTTAACATTTAAGTTAAATCAAAGTGGTGCTAAAATCAATCCCTGAGTAGCTCCGCTCGCTAACTGTGTAGGCGTACTTCTAATATTCCCGATTACTACAAGTTGTGCTCGCCCATGCAGATTATTTTCAAGCAAAGACACTAAAGGCACACGGAAGGCATACCTATGAACCTTGCAAAGTAAAACATCACGGTTCACCGAATCAAGAGCTTTTGATACGTTTAAATATGATTCGCAAACAAATTCGCTGTTTTCACGAGCATTATAATAAAAATCGGCTCATCTAAAGCTAACCTAGGGCCAAGCCCGGAGGTAAATCCTCATTGCTTTGGCGATGCGAGCTAATATGCATAATTGAAGCTTTGAATGACATGAAAGACCCTCATGAATACCCTTCGAGTGCCCCTAGCTAGCGTTCGCGCTCCGGCTCCTCGTAGTGCACTTCAAATATTGGATGCTCTAAATCCGATGCTATAAAGTTTGGAGAAGCAACATGGCTTCTCCTCTGCAGCCTTTCTGTAAAGAAGTCAGACAAGCTTCGATTTGCCAATGAAATGCCGGAGGCCTTAAATCCAGCATTATGGATATTCGGCCTCTTGTATTTAAGAATAAGTTTCCCTTTATTGTCGTGTGGCGAACCACGCGTTCACAATGCGAAACGATTATCTAGCTCCAAGCTTTCAAGTCTGCTACCTCCAACGACCACAGTGAATTCTTCGTTTATATCAGGTGCAAGCTTATCTATATTGACGATCAAGTAACAACTGATGATAACAACCATTACGTGCGCCTGAGAGTAAGACACAATATCCTCATTTTCATGCTAGTAGGTGTGTATGTTTCACCTTCAAGCCGTTTTGACACTGGGCTGTGGAACATTGCCGGCGATTTCAGCGCCAGAAAATGCATCGTCAGGGAAGACGATTTGCTCCTCTGCGTCAGATCATGCATTGTATTGTGCAAACGACAGCAGTCCTACGCCCTTAATGGAACTGACATATAGCAGCTGCCTCGACCTAACCTTTGTGTCACGAAGCCTAACAACGTACAGTGGTTTGCGGAAAATGAGACCAATTGAAGTAATAATATTCCCACTTATATAAAAATCAAGGCCCTAGGCAAGTTGCACATCACCGTTGCTTCATGCATCACCTGGGCAAAGTACAGGTCACTCACAGAGAAGCGGTGTCAACAAAAGGAAGAAGGTTCTCTATAAAACCTAGAAGGCATAATAAAAACTGCTACTCGAAACGCTGCCTGTAATTTCGCAACTTCATCGAAGTTCTGTGAACATGAAGCGGAATTGCAGCGACTTTGAGAAATCCTTCGTAGTGCTGAACGACGGTATAGGTGCTTAAGAATGATCTAAGCCTAGAGGGAGGCGAGACGTCTGCAGAAGATTCAGCGTCGAATCAATGCACTCCAGTCTTTAAGATTGAAATCTTTATGCGACTCCCTTGATATATGGAGAATTATGGAGAATTATCCGCGGACTACGAACATTGCCACAGCCACATCGCCCCTTCAAGTGCCTTGGTCTCCACCAAGGTCCTCGCCAAATTGAACTCACAGAAGACTTCTGCGCGAGGGCTGCCGCTAAAGCGTCCGCGTTCACCAGGAGTAATATAGCAAACACGCTCATGTCAAAAGATTCCCAGATGGAGAATCAATTCTCTGCAAATGAGCTTCAAGGAGATTTGGCAGTATGCAAGTGTACCTAGTCACCTGGACATGATGGTGGCTCTTACATGGCCCTGTGTAAACTCTGTCATAGCCGCCATGTTACAATGATTTATGGTGCAACGGATTGGTTCGTCCCTCGTGGAAGTTCTGCCGCCTGGCTCCTCTGCTCAAATCAGGTAATTCTCCCCTGGACCTGGGCCTCCTATGACACCATTGCAATTGCCAGTTGTTTTGGAAATGTGGGGGAGAGTATGCTACTGACGCGCCTAAAGTCGTACCTGGAGCATAACGAGACATACATACAGCTTCCAGCGTGGATGATGCTCGACAGATAACGTGATTGACCTTGTCTCTTCCGTACAGTCACAAAAAGTCTAAAAGCCTAAAGATATTATCTGCGGCCATGTTCTTGCATGTGAAAGGCGCATATGACAATGTATCACATGGAGCTATAATAGATACCTTGGAGAACATCTGTTTGGGGGGCCGTGTCTACCAATAGATATACAGTTATTTTTAGGGCAGAACTTTCTTCATACAAACAGAAGATGCTGCATCAACACACCACTATACTAGTTGCGGTGCGCCTAGAGGTGGAGTGTGGAGCCCCACTCTCTTCAACCTTGCACTCATCGACGTTATTGATGCACTTCCGCCGCCAGTGTATCTGTCAATATACGCAGATGACATCTACATTTTGGCAGCAGCGGTGACGCGTACACATATATGTGCCAGGCTTCAGAGAGCGGCTACACTGACGTCAGACTATCTTCAAGAATGGGGACTTGAGCTGCTATCTGAGAAGTGCTTGCTGGTTGCCTTCACGCGCAAAGTGATACGCCCATACATCATTAAACTCAATGGACAGGCTATTAGTTATGAGAAGGCCCACCGCTTTCTGGGAGTATTAATAGATCGTGACCTATCCTGGAGCTCTCATATTGCCACATGAAAAACAAATTCACCATGATCACCCATGTTCTAACCTTTCTTGCGAGAAAATCGGGGGCTACATTTGTACGAGCAATGCTTCAACTTTGTACTGCACTTTTCCTCTGGTTTATGCGCTACAGCTTGCCTGTGCTGGGCAGGACCCGAAGAACAAACGTACACGTCTTTCACTTGATTCAAGCTCAAGCGCTGAGAATACGCCTTGGCCTTCCGAGATCAGCACCTTCAGCAGCGACTGTCGCCAACGCGCGTGATCACGCAATTACAGCATATATTCGCGTCGATGCCTGTAGAATGCACATCAGGCATTGCATCCAGATTTCATCAAACCACCTCCTCTGATTTCCTGCTTCTAGGCCGCACTCTGCGTTCAGTGATAATATTGCTTCGCACAGTTCGGTGCTTTCCTCGAACTAACCGCCTGCTGCAAGACCAGCATTATGGTTGTGCTGCCTACATCACCTCGAAGCCCTCCTAACCATTCCTGAAGTCCAAAAGAAAATGCAGTCGTGACTTTTAGCTTTACAACAAGCCGCACAACTGCTCCTTCATCAGCTACGCAGCAGACGCCTTCACATTTAAACGAATGGTTCAGTCGCTTCTGCAAGCTTAGCAGGAGCAGCCGCGGTTCCCGCGAAGTCCGTCAGCATAAAATTCAAGACATTGCATTTTACATCATCGATGGCTCCAGACCTCGCCGCCCTTCATGCTGCTCTAGGATTCGTAACTGAACCGTTACAGACATCGTCCTTCTTCTCCGACTCCAAGACCGCTCTCCAGCGCATCGTGTCGCTACTTCGTCATGGACGCAATGAACAAATGTTCGCTATCATAAGCCTTATTCATCACCACGTAATAGAGAAAAAACACAACACAGTTTATCAGTGGATACCGGACCATTGCGGTCTATACAAAAACGACTGTGTAGATGAGGCCACCTGATCTGCTCATGATGGCCTCCACTTTGTAGCTATACAGTTATCCAGAATCGACACAAATGTAGGGCTTCGTTCGCTCGCACGTGAAATTACATTTGCACAGTGGAACTCGACGGAATTTACGAACGCTCGTGTCCACAACTTGGATCTTAATCTACGGTTACATCTTCCGTCATGACTATTTAGAGCTGAGGATACGCTTGTGTAATATTTGTGGCTCCGCGTGGCCTTCGCGATTGCGTGCTCGTTTTGGTACGGAATCGCCAATAGCCATACACGCGATAACTGTAGGCGCGAGGAAGCAATCACGCCCCTTTTCTCTAAGTATCCCCACTTCAGTGCGCCCAGGAAAGAACAGTAAAGAGGGTTAGATAGTCTTGACAAACGCCCTTTGGTGGAGAAAAGGGTCCTGGGACACTGGCCGACACCATCCTCAGCACCGTAGGCTTCAAAAGCGTTGTTGCACTACTTGCGAAGAACTGGTCTTAGACACCGACTTTAAACGGTGTCGTATCTCCCTTTGTTTTCTGCTCTTTCCATTTCTTTTGTGGCATTTCTATTATCTTTTGTTCCCCTTACCTGAAGGACATATTTCTTGTTAAAATAACAAAAAATTCAAGATCACCATGATTATTTTAATACTAGGTCATATATACAAACTGATACAGCCAAGAAGCGTGTCCATGTGCTGAATTCTATACTACGGCACATACCTTAACAAGAGAATCGGCCATAGCGTATCCGCGTGTTCATTATGCTGATTAATTCCAATAATATTCCAATAATACTCACAACGAGGCATTGGACACCGTGACAACCAATAGTTCTTTGAGATAATCGCCCCGTGTCGATAGTGGTTACAATGTCTATACTATGGAAACACCTTGGATTGGGCACGAAGAATATCCGCATGTCGATGATGGTGGTCACGATATCCATACTATGGCACGTATGCTCGAAGGGCAACCAACCAAGTAACGACCAGTTAATTTAAGATAGAGAAGATGATGTGAAGAAATTTAGAGCAATATAAAGTTGGGCACATTTCATAGCGTGGATGATCGGGAGCACATGCGCCCGCCAGTTTCTATGGGGCCAAAGACGAAGGATCTAAATGAACAAGATTATAACCTTTTATTAACCGCTTCGTGAAAGCTTCCCTTCACATAGCTTTTGGCATTCACAGTAGATCTGATTTTAGGCGTGCAAGAATTATCTTCTGAGAACTAGTTAAATGCTTAAATTTATGAAGGCTGGGTCGCGCGAGCGTGTGCTTTGTCGGTCAAGTTTACCGATATTTCTGCGTTTGCTTGAGATATGTATTAACCCTGCAACCAATACCCTGTGGTAAACATATGTATGTGCACCTCCATCACCCCCCCCCCCCCCCCCCCCCAAACGGAGAGGCTTACCTCTGTAGAGAAATAAGCGAGAAAAAAAGGACAGGAACTGAACTCATGTTTTAGCTGACTGCAGAATGTGTGGCTATCCTGGGTGATGGATATGTGCTAACCGTACAAAAAAGAGAACATCCCCATTATATATATATATATATATATATATATATATATATATATATATATATATGTGTGTGTGTGTGTGTGTGTGTGTGTGTGTGTGTGTGTGTGTGTATTCCTTCAAAAGAGAATCTCAACGAGCACTTTCTATATGTTCGCGGCGTGCAAAACGCTCCCTAAGCATGTATAGACGACGTTTTGCAGATGCGTTATGTACATACATATCTGGCCACAAACACAACTAGCCTTACATTCATGTAGCCATACAACGCTTCAGAAGTGCCTTGTTTTACCCATCTCTCACAACTGTTCTCGACATGGGTAAGAAGGCGTTCTGTGGGCGCTCTCAATGGCTGTAGGTGAAGTTTACTTTGGCTCGTCACAGACGTCTATAAAACGTGTTGTGTTTAGTGGGTCAGCGACATTTCTGATTACGTCTAGGATGTTATGTAAGAATTTTTTAAAGATGCGTTTGAGTAAATATCTGAATGAATGTTCTTGCCTTACAGCCAAACTAATAAATGAATCGCTTAACTACAGCGTTGACCCTTGCACGGACTTCTACGCACATGTTTGCAATCGGTGGGAAAGCCGTCATCAACATCATAGCGGGAGCTATGATGTTTATCAGGATATTGATGACAATATTCCTGAAAAGCTAAGCTGTAAGTCGTTCTTGTTGCTTTGGAATTCGTGGCAATCGTCGCTGCATACTTGAATTTAGCTTGAAACGCGCTGTAGATTATCTGAGCGATTTTGCATTCACTTGGTATGCGTTCTAGAAATAAATCACTTTCTTGTGTTTTGGTGTCAAACACTGAGACACGAGGATACGACTAAATCAAAGCTCAAGGTTGATCAATGAAGTGGCAGCGCCTTTACTCTTTGCGAACATAAGATATAGATGTGAATGCTTGCAATACATATTCTCCATTTTTGTTTTGGTGTAGCTCGAGAAATATATATATTGAGATTAGGAATTTAGAAATATAAATAGTAAAACTGCGGCCTTACAACCGTAATGACAATTATGCACTTTGCGGTAAACATGAAAATGTTCATACGCAAGAAGTGGCTTCTTGCTTTTGCTTTATGTCACTTTTTAATGTCATTGCTAGCACATTGAACCTCACAGTAGTGTAATGCTTCACCTGTTTTACCCGGCTGTGTTTTCCCTAAGGCGCTTGTATGCGTTATTTAGATGAGCAAGCTTTACTGAAAAAAATGCATGCATTAGGATGCCAGCTTATAAGCTGCTCTTGTTTCGGAGTGTGCGGAAATCTTCATCGATATCCAATACGTTGAAGTTTTCAAACATTTTTTGGAGCCTATGTTTAGTTAGTAGTGTATCTTAATGTTTCCGCTGGCGATAGTTACACATTCATTATCCCTGGAAGTATATGCTTCAGCTGTAACAAGCTTTGTTAGACGACGCCACATTGATAAACAGGTGATGTATACTGAACTCCCAATACATCTCTGCTTACAGATATTCTTGGAAACAGAACTTTGGTTGAGTGTAACCAAACCATAATAGACAAGGTCGCAATCGCGTATAATGCGTGTTTAGGTAAGTGGTGTTATCACGTGAGGGCTGAGGTCATGAATGCATAAATATATTCTTTTTCCTCAATGAATTCCCATAATAAGTTGCCCAAAAAATGCAGCGCATAGGCCCACAATACAAGGCAGGCTTCATCGCATCACACTACACCGAAGAAAATGGTGTTTATTTGCAATAATGGTCCTCATCATCATACATCATCATCAGCCTGGTTACGCCCACTGCAGGGCAAAGGCCTTTCCCATACTACTCCAACTACCCCGGTCGTGTACTGATTGTGCCATGTTGTCCCTGCAAACTTCTTAATCTCATCCGCCCACCTAACTTACTGCCGCCCTCTGCTAGGCTTAATAGACCATAATAGACAAAGTGACAATCATGTATAAGGCGTGTATAGGTAAGTTAGGTTATCCCGTGACGGCTGACCTCATCAATACATAAATATGTTCTTTTTCATCAAGGAATTCAAATAATAAATTGCCTAAAGAAGGCAGCGCACATGGTGTTTCTTCACAATAATGTTATTAAAAGCCTCATAAGTGTGTAGTAATATTTTAGCTAAATTTCCCAACTTGGTGCCAGCTATCAAAATAACTACTGCAAATCTTACTGACCGATACACATGTTAAATAATTCTCGTAACAAACTGCACATGTGTACATCAAGCTCGAAGCGTTCGCTGCCACCGTAACTACTTGCGTGTAGCATAGGCGACGTTGAGTAATTTCTTTTTTTGTACAGCCCAGCGGCTACTGCGGGTTCATGTACACGCGCGGTTTTTTTTTTTTTTTCAACCATGTTGCTTCCATGTGGGATTGGTCAGGTGGAAGTGATTTATCAAGATAACAAGAAGCAGCCACAAGTGAAAAATATTTGAGAAGTTTAATATTTGCAAGGAGAATCTCTAAACTTCGAGGAAAGTTCATTTAAGCATGTCTGCTCATTATCAAGCCATCGAGAACACAGTTTTTAAGGACGTTGGGAAGCATCAAAAGGCACAGACCTAATAAAGGCCTATGTTCATAGCTTTCTATCAAATCAATAAATCTGTTGCTTCTCTTTTCCATCAGAGAAGAGAAATTCACGTGCAACAAATGCATCGCTAAAAACCTTTTCCTTACACCCGTGTTTTGGTACATCAAAATAGCTGATGTTTAGAACTATTATTGTGCACGATCAGGCTCGTTTCGTTCGCATTTCACCGTACTGAAACATTTAAACTCGAATGTTTGCAGGCATAATTATTGTGACCACAGCATGACTTCATGGGTTTAATTAATATAGGAGGGTAATTTCTTGACACAATATGCATGTTTTTAATGCCCTAGAGTTGACCAAGCAGTAATATGTCTCGTTTGACCAGCACCAGCACTTGGACATGTACAAAACACTGCTGTTTGAGAAATTAGAATTGTTGCTCTGTCACCTGCAGTTCGAGTTTTACTTAAAGACAGTGGCTACATAAAAACACCGTTTCCTCTGAGCCCTCACTGTCAGTGTAGCGCATTCAACAAATCGGATCTGCGGCAGAGTGCATGCATTGTAAGGTAATCCCACTATACCTTTCACCTATATCTTTGACTTCTCTTTGGCTGAAATCATGAAAGATCGTTAAACTTTTGTTAAATCTCAAAGCTGCGAAGTTATATGAAAATGGCATCGGCCCAATATAATACATTTTTTCATTGCTGAAAATATGAACGCAGTAAATAGCACTGACGTCAGTGCTCGTCCACCACCTCGGATTAGTCAACGTGCACCTAATATTAGTGCATGAAAGGTTTAACGTTTCGTTCGTATTGAAATGCGTCTTCTGCGGTCGCGATTAAATTCGCTACCTTGACCAAAGCCATAGATGCAAAGCTGCCTCAGCGGCCAGAGAAGTGTTGCTTTTATGGGAATCCGTTTCAGTAAGGTCGTGTAGATGCTACACTGTTTCCTGCGGTTCTGCTTCTGCACACCCTACGTCATTTGCTCGCTTGAAAAATTTACATTGTGTTTATTGTTCAGGAATCGCGGGAACGGGACGCACAGTTACTTCAATTGTATCCAGTTTGTCCACAACTGCTATCTTGTCTAGTAGCACCGTTTTCTTGCTTTGTTGCGCCGCCTTTTCTCTACTCCGCACTCCCCCAAAGCATGCGAGCTGCCACGAGTGAAGAATGGCACGGCATTTATTCCCTGCGTTTGCGACTGCTTGAGCCTCGACCTGCCTTCACTCTACCCCGTTTCTGCCTTTCAACCTAACGCCTCCCCTCTGGGCTGGGCGCCTTAGTACAATAGCAAGTGCTGCAGCTTCTGTAATGCTTTTGTATGTGTTTTTTTTTTTTTGGGGGGGGGGGGTGTTTACAGCAGTCGAGAGCAATGAGGTTATGTATTGCTACGAGGTCCTGCCAGCAATAAAGCTGAAGAGGGAGAGGACGACTACGCTCGGTGATGTTCGCGTGGTTCGGTAGTCATCTTGAGTGACATCCGAAGCGTCCTTTTATATATAAGCTGTAAATATATTACACGTCTTTTCTTTCCCGTAACATTTTGGTGGAGATGCGTAGCAACATGAAGCTCCCGGAATGGCAGGCCCTGCAGCCGCGTACGGTGGCTAGTGAAGCATAGGCGGCTAGATTCCTACAGGCAAAAGAGCCCAGTCCCCAGTATAGGCGGCCGCAGAATGCGTACAGGAATGTTGCGCAATAAAAAAATTGAGAAGCGACGTCTTTGAGATATATATCAGTATACAATTGTGTGATGCTGTCGAAAAAATAAAAATTCCGCGTCTAGCTTTTGTCGCAGGCTTCGAGAAAAGCAACTTCCCGGACGCTTTGCCAATCACACTTGTTCGCTGTGTTAAAATATGAACGATCTTTTTTGTGATGTGAATGCGCAATATTCACGACTGATTACCTGCTGGTTGGCCAGAAGCATTTTCAGCCACAGCCGAATCCACGCTTCCAATATGCCAAAGCTAACGTCGGCGATCTCAAACACCCATTTGTGCAAGCGCTTGAGTCCGATGTCTAGCGTGATTGACTGGAACTCATCAGATGCGATGGCTGTGTTGTTCTCTGCGTGTAGCGTGGGTGAGTATTTGTCGTGTTGGCGATCTGCGGCCGTGGCGGGAACGATAGACAGCTTGGTTCCGTGTCGACGAGCAGGCGGTTGCCCCTGATGTAGTCGACTACGAAGAATAGGCGGCTTGCGCGAGGGCCGATGCCTTATGCCGCCGTTTGCGACTGGCCTGTGCGTTTCCCGTCCACGCGCATGGCTGGGTGGAACGACTTCCTTGTTCGCGAAAGCGACGGTGGCACCAGCACAACTTGCGCGGCGAGTCCCTAGGTGCGCTGCGACACTGCGAAGACGAATGATTGCGCCGAAGTTGGTCGCCAATGTTGACAACTGCCGTCAGCTCCTCCTGTGCACTGGTAAGGTGGTCGACTGTTTTCTCCACGCGCGAGAGTCGGTCTCCTGGCCTTGAGGCTCTTGCAGCGGCGATATGAAGCTGCGCCGGAGACGAGCAGCCGCATATGCGGTCAGCGAGTGCAGCTAGCCAATCGAGCGTCGTCTCGTCGGAATCCGCAAGCACCATGCGTGGGGACTGCGGGAGCAAACGAAAGCACAGCTCGCGCAAAATTGGATGCTAGCTCTCGTTTGCGGAGTGGCCAGCCAGCAACTGACGCAGGCGGTGCCTCGGAGAGTAGCTGCTGGAGCCTTCTCAATTGCGATGGCTCGAGGCGCTACAGTGCGTTTCAGGTCGACGTATGCTGGCCGAAAGTGCACCTACTAGCAAGTCGTCTATGGCATCCGCGATATCGGACAGTAGCGCGGCGACGACGTGCAGGTACAGTCACGTGCAATGTGACCCGCAACACCGGAGCCCGTGGACGAAGTGGCTCGAAGACTGTACGGCTGCTCAGCCACAGGATAAGTTCCAGACCCTAATACAGCTTAAATTAGCGCTATTTATTAAGCCGCTATTTCCCATGTCAGAGCCGCCGCGAGCCCTGGAACCCCTTCGACCACGAAACAGGGTGTTGCCAGTCACATTGCACGCGACTGTACGTTGCTGTCTGTGAAGTGATGCACTAAAGTTGAAAACGGGCCTCTACTTGCACAAATCAAACTCGATGATTCTAGGGCCAAAAGCTGGGAAGCTGAAGCTCTGCGACAATGACAGGACACGTAAATGTGGCGTCGTCTCTGTCAGCAGGAGTAGGAGCAGCGTCTTCGATGGCTAGTGCTCGACAAAAGAAAGAACGTAAATATCCTGCCTTACCACTTGTTCGGAGCTCGGTTTAGCGGAGCCAATATACGTTTTGACAGGTTGAGACGGAGTGTCGACTGGCTTTATTCAAAAGAAAAAGGAGGTTTGCCCAGTGGCTGTGGTGGCGCCCCCGTCGGGCGAGCAAAGGGAAGCGACCCCTACGGCCCGGCAACTTGCATTTACAGGGTGAGGGGACGATGAAGTGCGGGTGGTCGCTACAACCTAAAAATTTTCCACCAGCAACTCTCAAGTATATGACGCGCGACCAACGTCTACATTTATTGGTTTGCTGTACGTCTCGTCAGTGACATTACATGACTGGGCAGGTGGAGGAACTGCACATTGTATTTTGTTATCTGCTCCCGGAAGCTCTCAAAGGTCGGTATTTTATTTACGGTACTCTATTAAGAGCTCTTTATTTTGTTACAAAACTGCCAAGCTGGTTTTCGTGCTCGATCGCCCCCCCCCCCACCTAGTGTAAAACCTATTCTTTACATCCCTTCAGGGCATTCAAATGGGGTCGAGAATGCAGTCAAGGTCTCCTGTTCGAAGTCTACACTGAAGAAGTCATGCCCACATCGCACAGAGAAATATTTTGGAGGAACACTTGAGCAACTATATTTGCACAATTTCCTTAGCATCAGTTGGCCTTCCTGGGCGTAAGAGTACTGCAATAGGTAAAGATGGTAGCGAGAGTGTCGGAGCCAGACAGCAATCCAAAGAAGTTACAGACTGTCAGCATTCCGCAACTTCACGGTGTTTCCCGTGGTCTAAAAGAGTGGGACAAATGTACGGGTGTAACGTGGTCTTTTCGGCAAACAAGCTATGCGCCGCTGTAGACAAGAAGGCAGAAGGCGAAGCATTCATGGGTGCACGTTCACACACCGCTGCAGGTTGGTCGAGTGTGCAATAGGCATTGTATACCACGTTCCACTTCCTTTCGGGAAATGTTATGTCGACAAAACGGGTCGTTGTCTGAGTAATAGATTTATTGACCACAAACCTTCTTGGAGGAGACAGCTGTGTTGAAACTTATCATTACATTGTAAGGGATCCTGCAGTGCGCCAACGTTTTGTAATCTAGGGTACTTTCGAGATGCAAAAACAAGGTGGCCAGAAATATTCAAGATACATTTTTTATTAGCAAATCGGGTGAAACATGTGTCTTGAAGCCATCCATTACGCTACGTGCCGCAGAGTCAGTTTGGTTAGATATGCCGCACTGAGTTACGCTTAGACATCAATGTTTATTCCCCACTTTCCAAACTCCTTGGTCGAGACGGTATTGTGGCGACACCAAGAGAGTCAAGAGAGTCAAGACGTAGTGAAAAGGTCCAAACTAGTTATTTGTGTCGCCTTTTTCATCTGTATCGCTTCTGTCACGCATGTTGACACACGTGCTTCTTTATCGGGTATCCACGTTTCACCTCCTAAGGGATGTTATCGCAAAGCCCCGGACGCGCCTGCATATATCGGAAGTTTCTCGAATGTTATCGATGGTTCTATCCGCTGTCTTTTAAAACTGATCAAGTTTTACATGCCAAAACTACTTTCTTATTATGAGACACGCCGTAGTGGAGGATTGCGGAAATTGCGACCACCTGGGCTTCTTTAACGTGCACCTAAATCTAAGTACATGGGCGTTTTCGCATTTCGCCCCCATTGAAATGCGGCCGCCATGACCGGGATTCGATCCCGCGACCTCATGCTCAGCTGCCTAACACCATAGCCACTGAGTAACCACGGCTGGTTATCCGCTGTCTGTTGTCCCCGAGCCTTGTGGGGTCTGATTTCATGTATGTGCGAGGCAAATGCTGTAGAACTTTCTGTTAGACACGCAGGCACCAGCGATTACTATGAAACCTTCGAAGACTGATGTATAAAAGCCGACGCGCTTGACCCGCTGATCAGATTTTCGACGATAGCATCTGTGTTCGCCGCTATCGTTGTACTTTGAATGTAGCCTGTTTTTGAGGGCAGAGGTTCGCCCAATAAAACACTAGCTTCTCCATTCACAGTTTTGTTGCCTTCTTCACCCTATCTACCGCGTGAAAATATACACGCTCTCAACCACCCCCCGATGTGGCGTGCAGACACGCAGCAGCAGCAGGAGTATAGTAGACAGCTTCGCTCTAAAACCCGGGCGGCGTCTTACTGGGCGTCGTTCGAGAAAGGGAGCGACAATACGGTTGTGTAAGTTCTGAGCGAAAGAAAATCCTTCACCTAAATTAATGTCCTTTTAACACCTCTAATAGCAATACGAACATAGTGGGCTAAAAATTCTTACAGTCACTGCGATATAGCAAAGCGGGGAACTTGGCGGTTGGTGCGGGCGATTATAACAGGGCCTCTAAAAAGGGGGGAACGAAACTAGACCTGGCGATGAGATTAAGGATAGCCTGATTTTGTATCACCGGAACCTGTTTGCAAGATACGCACACTGCAGAGAGCGTATCCTGAGGCACCTATTCATCAGACGACTGCCGCGTCGGCTGAATCGTGACATGTCAATCTTCAAAGGACCCAGTTGCTATAAGGCGAAGTTGTAAGCACTCTGTGTGAATGCGCTTTGTTAATTGCGCACTTCTAACACAACTAAATATGAACATATGCAGTGATTATCTGCACGTAGGTGCATTTCGAATAAGTGCATGGTAATTTCAGAAATATGAATTATGTGCAAATGCTGCCCCTGCAAATTTCTTCCACTGTTGCTTAAGCTAGAGCTGGGCTCGGCTTACGTGAACGTCAGGACCACTGATATCGCACCGGATAAATTGCTAGACGAAATACTCGCACAGCACTTTACATTTTTGGCTTCGAAAGCTAGGCTACTCCAATGAACACACCCACTGGGTACCAAGACATCTGCTTTAGATGTTGAATTTAATGTACGAGTATTATCAGTCCACTAGTTATGTTTGGTGTAGATTCAATACACATAAACATATTCTGTGCTCTTTTGATGTCAGCGGTATTTGTCTGCTACATTTTTAAGCACACATATCAGCCCGGATAAGAAACATTGTGACCATACAAAATGTCCTTTTACATCAAATGCAGAACAACAAATCATTAGCATTTCTTTTGCCTTAAAGGCATCATGCATTGGTGTTATAAAATTTGTTGAACTGCTATGTTCCGTGGTCCTTACAGTGAAGCACAATAAAGGGGGAAGTGCTTGAAATTTTAAAAGCGTCATTCTTTAGCATCCTGCACAATTAGTTAACGTTTCAGTACGTGTTGTGAAAAGTACGTGTATCTGGTACACGTAAAACGCGCTGTGTCAATTACATTCCAGCCCATCTTTCACTTGGCTTAGTTTGTCTTCGTATAAGATGGGAAGCAAAATGGAGAGTGGGTAAACCGCAAACCTGCAGCGTTTACGAAATTTTCTTGGAGACAACGTTATGAAGACAGCATAGTCTTGTAGGGCATGTTAGGATTATTTGCATTTACTTCCATTTCTGACGATTCACTGAATAAATTTCTTTAAAGCACTTCCAGATGCTCGGGAGGCTTTTATTAGAGTGCTGAATGAATCCGGATTTCCTGTCTGGCCGATTCTCACCGAAGAAAACATCTTCAGCTCCACTAATTCTGCAGATTTACTTCGGAATATGAGCATTTCTACAATTGGCCACGTGGACGTTGTAGATATGAAAGTATACGCCACGAATCCGCAGAATCCTTATTCAATGGTGGTAAGTTATTCAAAATTTATATATTTTTTTAGATGTCACGATAGTTTAGCTGAGTACGAAACATGTAAATTAATATGTGTTCGTAAGACTCCAAAACCTCGATGTACGAGAGACGAACTTCCGAAGCATATACATTACGGCTGGTTTATATATGCTGGGTGGTTGATACAACGTTATTGTGTTCACGCTGCGTCTCAGATGTGACCAACGACTTTGTCGACAAAACCAAAACGGCTCCTTTTTCAAGACATGTCTCATTACGTACAGCATAAAGAACACAAGGTTGGCAAATAACAAGCTGCACTAAGCCAAAGCGGGACCATAACACTATTGCCTCTAGTATATTCTTTGTTTGTTGTGTAGGTTCGTATAATAAATAACAGTTTGCAGTGGCTTACCGAAAAATTTCGTTTGATGTGGGAGGGTTCATGTTGCAGCGCGGCCTCCTCCTTAAAGAAGTTGTCGAGGGATCAAATACTTGAATAATAACTGTTTGTCATTGCCAATGATGCTGCGAACAAATTCTCGAACGCTAGGCACTGTCAACACAAGCAAGTTTGTATTTTTTTCATAAAGTAATATATTCTCCTGTGCCAAAAATTGTGCCAGAAATATGAGTATCTATGCTTCCATTTTTTCTTTTTATTTAATATGTAGATATCACACGAACTTTAGAGCTATGTGAGTTCAAAACGAGCAAAGCAGTACATGCCGCTGATATGAAAAACCTAAAGATCCTGAAATGAACAAGTTGAGGGCTTGAGGGCAAATATTTTAATGAAACCGCCATTCAAAAACCTTGTTTACATTTTTGTATGTATGCAACGGCCAGCGAAAAATTTCATTGATGCTGTCCTTTGTTCCAATGTATCGCGCAGGAGCAGCTGTCACCGGCCGTGTATTGCAAGTGAGTGCACCAAGATTATAGCCGCAACAGAAGGCAAACATAAAAACCAGGAGTTCTGCAAAATATACATCAGAAATTCGAAGTCACAATGGAATATAGAAATGCGAGATACAGCTTGATAAAGCGCGAGAAGTGTCTCTGGAAACAAAGTTCACTGCATGTATACGCAGAATCTCGCAACAAGATATTTAAATATACGTTTAAGTCTGCAATACATCTACGTATCTAAGCAAAAGTCGCAGTATATGGTGCGTCAAACCAGACAAATAAACGTGTGTCACAATCACAGATTCACAGATAACAATTCTAAGGCTTGGCGGCCCCCCCCATCCCTCCCCTTCCCTCCACTCCCTACGATGTATCGCGTGCGGCGGAAGGTGGCGTGCTGCTTCTCCGCTTTTATTAGAATGTGAAGATATCAGCCCAGCGGTCTATTTAGGCACCTGTGCCCTCCTTGAAGGCCTTGGGTTCAGCGAGAGCAAAAGGAAAGTAAACATGTCCGCAGGTCCATAACAGCATCATCAGCCCGTCCATATGCCACAACAGCTACACGCCTAATATGATAAAAAAATAGAGCTAACCAGTCAATATAGCAGCCTCAGATCTCAATGAATTTAATCTACGGCAATTTGTTGGTTTAGTCAGTTGTCTCATGATCTATGACCAATTTTAAATTTCTACATTTCTAGTGCCTTCAGCATACCGGTGAAAAATGCACTCTGTTGGGGTAATGAATTGAACGTAGAAGAAATAACAGACGATAATGAGCAAGCATCAGCGAATTTCTATTATAAGAATAAGTATCAGTTGCTTTATGCCTATAATAAAAAAATAGCTTAGTAAGTCACTAAGTTGCATAAATTTTTCAGATTCGGGAAATACCCCTTCAAGAAAAAATAATGAGAATGGGAGATATCAAACCAGTTGTGAGAAACACTATCAAGTTCTTACGCCCCGAAATTAACAGTTCAGTGCTTCAAAACCTCACTGATCAATTGTCGAACTTCTCAAAAAAAGTGAGTATGCAAAATTTTACCAGTTCAATAGTTACACTAACGGCTACGGTCGCTAAGTGGTTTATGCTGAGCATGAAACCACTTCCGTTATTATCGTATGCGGCAAAGCGCAAGGACACTCGTGCTTAATGGCTCATGTCCACGTTATAGAACTGCCGTCTGTGTAAACTTATACGTGGTCTCTATTACGTCATCTCTCATCAGTTTCGAATACTTTTAGCACGTCGCACACGGACGCAATCATTTATTCACTCAAACAATTTTGAAGTTTTAGGTACCAGGACCACGATTTGAGTACGACACACGGCACAGTGGGAAACCCTGGAATCATTTGGCCACCTGGGATTCCTTAGCCTGCACCTAAATCCAAGTATATAAGTGTTTGGCATTTTGCCAGCATTAAAATGTGGCAACCATGGTCAGGACAGAAACCTGGACTTCGAGTTGAATATCGCATTGAAGTAACCACTGGGTGGCTGGGGTGGGCATTCAAACAATTAGTATTTCTATTGGCAACTTCATGGACAGCCTTCAGTTGTTACAGCCTGCTTAAACAATGTTCACTATCATCCAAAACTCAGAGCCATGCCCATTTTATATTATGAGTATTGTACATATTATAAACACATTTCGCGTGTACTGTACGAAATTTGTGGTAATACTTGATTTTGCATGCTAAAATGATTAAAAAGAGCCATGCTATCTCTCATGAAAAAAGGACACCTCTAGAAAAGGACGAGGCAGACAAGTTAGATGCAGGAATGTTTCCCGGTGGTGGCTGCCGTACCAACGCCTCTGGCGTGGAGCGAAGCAGACAGGCGATAACGAACAATATCATATGCCTTTTCAATTGTAGTAGCGCAGTTGCGATTGTGCTCGGTGGATAGTTGGGCAGTGATCAGAATAAGTGTGTCGAAAGCTACGCTTAGTTATCCTTCATGCAAAAAACAGAAGACAGAGTAGCCAGCGGTGTCATGGCGCGAGGTTTGCGCAAATATGTGGAAAGGTAGTAGATTGTCCCATTCACGATGATCAGCCAAAACGTATCAAGAGGAGGCATCAGTACTTGTGCGAATCCGGCGTTTGGTAAGGCCAAACGTTTTAGGGTGGTACGCAGTCGTAATTTTTTGTGCGGTGCCCCAATAGCAAAGTGAGTCTTAATTAACGTAAATGTAGCGACACTCGTCGGTAAGAAGTTGACGAGCATCAGAGTGATGACAAAGACGTCTTGTATCAAGAATACACGGACGTTCGAAGCATAGCTGTAAGGATGGGGCCTTGCAATGGCGTAACGGGTTGAATAATCAGCATGTCAATTTAGTGGCAGAGGTTCAAGAGATCAAATAGGCCCAGAAGCTCGACGCGACCAACGAAGGTTTGCTTGCTAGGTATATCAACATGTGGGTAGCGCACAGTATGATGTACAGCTGGCCTTTTCTAGCGTAGATAAAACTTGAAGGCAGCAACTAACGACCCTCCGTGTGGTCCAGACCGGGCAAGAAAAAAGTGTATACGGACCTAGAGACACTAAGACAGACAGCTGTGGGTACATTGGGAAGTCTCAAGTGCAGTATCCTTCAGATCATTGAAATTACGATAATAATAAGAGACGTTTGAAAATCTCAATAGGGCCCCTTTACCAGTTGGGCATCCACATACACAGCCGAGCGTGATATTTTGTTTCATCTGGTAGTTAGCACCACCAGGACTCTAACCTAGTATTGCTCGCATACGAGGCGCATGCTCTTCCATTTCACCACCACTGCGGTGAAAAAATTGACAGTTACTTTAGCGTATGCTAAAGAGGATGAAGGCAAAAGCCTGTGTGCTCACGAGACGTTCATTACATTACATGACCTTTTCATTCTAATGCAGTTTTTTATTACTTGCTTCCCCCCGCTAAAGGTCTGGCATTCGAGGGCCCAAATACATGTGTAGTAATTAACTTCGTATAATTAACATCGAAGGTAGCGGGTTCGACTCCAATCAAGAGTAGTGGGATCGTTTGCTTTAATTAACTCCATTCCAATTACCTGTGTTTTTACTTCGCCTTAAGTAATACAAAAGGAAGTGGGATGGACACTCGACCTTCCCGATATCAATTGGAATCCAACGTGGAGAGATTGCCAGTTCGCCCTAGCTTCATGATGGATCGTGTGGTCGAGTGTCTTAATCAACTTCGTCTTAATTAACAAAAGAAAATGTGGGTACGACTCTCGCGGAAGCTCGAGGGTTCGACTCCTTCCAAATGTCGTGAGTTCGACTCTCTCCTTCACGACGTCAATTGAAATCCAACTTGGATATATCGCCAGTTAGTCCACATCGTGAAGTACGCGCGACTCCCACCAAAGGGGTTGTGAATGCAAGTGCCTTTATCAAGTCCGTCTTAATTACATCTGCCTTAAATACGTTTGTCTTAATTAACACGAAAGGTAATGGGTTTACTGCAGACCATCACAATTTCAATTGGGAGAGAGAGAGAAAGAGAGAGAGAGAGCAAATGATAAATGAAAGGTAGGGAGGTTAACCAGGACTGAGCCCGGTTGGCTACCCTACTCTGGGGAAAGGGAAGGGGGGATGGAAAGATTAAGAGAAGAAAAAGTCCACTGGGGATATTAGTCGGTCACTCAGTCCGGATCACAGACGCTGGCTCAATCCGGTAGCTTTCAAATATCGCAGCAAAGCTTTTGTGGCCTTTTGTAGCTGCGATATGCGAGGCTATGGTCCCAAGATCTTGTTCAAGGTGAACGGCTTGCCATCTAGCTGATTGAGAGCTGTGCAGAGGTCTTGCCTTTCATTTTCAAAAGATGGGCAGTAGCACAGTAGGTGTTCTAAGGTTTCCTCGACACCGCAGGCATTGCATTCGGTGCTATCAGCCATTCCAATAAAATATGTATATGCAATGGTGAATGCGACGCCCAAACGTAAGCGGCACAGCACTGTTTCCTCATTACGTGGAAGACCTGGTAACAGCCGCAGTTGCATAGAGGGATCGAGGGAATGCAATCGATGTTGAATGAATTCAGGTGTGTGCCACTTCTCCAATGTCAAAGAGTGCGCTAGCTTGCCGAAGTGTTGGGCTGCGTCGGTCCGCGATAAAGGTATAGAAACAAGGGTTGCTCATTGGTGTGCTTTCCTAGCAGCTTCGTCAGCGAGGTCGTTGCGGGAGATGCAGCAATGACCAGGCAGCCACTGAAACACGACGTGGTGTCCTTTCGCGATCATGTGATGGTGCATTTCTCGTATCTCCGACACGAGTTGTTCACATGACCCGCGACGAAGGGATGACAGAAGACATTGTAAGGCCGCCTTCAAATCGCAGAATATTGCCCACCGATTAGCCGGTTGGTTATTAATATAATCAACGGCACCTCGGTGGGCAACAAGCTCCGAACCTGTCGATGTTGTCAAGTGAGAAATCTTGTATTGGATGCTTAGTGATCGTGATGGTATAACCACTGCGCTGGTGGAGCTGGTCTGAGTGAAAGAGCCATCCGTATATATGTGGACTCGATCAAAGTAGAAAGTGTGCAAACAATCCAGAGCTGCTTGCTTCAAGGCCAAGGTAGACAGGTCAGTCTTCTTTCTTATCCCTGGAACCGTAAGACGCACTTGAGGTTGTTTTAAACACCACAAAGCTGAGGTTGAAGGTGCTGAGGGCGTGAAGCCCGATGATAAGGAGGCACGATGGATGCTGACCTTGTTGTAGAAGGACTCCTGTGGTCGTCGTTCTGGCAGGCACGCAAGAGAGCTTGACTGCATCCGTGAGACATGACGAACATGGGCTCTAAGTGTTTCGGTGCTAATGTAAGTCGTGATCGGATGGTTTTGAGCCATTATAATGGTTCCTGCTGTTGAGGCGCTCCGCGGAAGGCCTAGGCAAACACGTAGTACCTGCGCCTGTACGCTCTGAAGTTGTCGAAGATTTGATTTGCATGTTTTAGCAAGCCCGGGAGAGCTATAGCGCAGGAATTCAATTGGAATTCCACTTGGCGGTATGGGCGGTTCACCCACGTCTCCGCGTGGGCTGAACTCCCGCAAATTGCGTGGGGACAAGCTTCTTTATTAATTATATATTACTTAACGGAGTCTTAATTAACATATGACGTGGCTTCGACTCCAACTAAAGGTCGGGGGCTCCAGTGCCTTAATTCGTTTGGCCACAATTAAGACCAAAGGTCGTGGGTTTGACTCCCACTAAAGGTAGAAAGCTCGACCCCCAATTTTAGTGCCACTGGACTATGTTGCCATAAAATTTCGTGACGACGCATCTTGGAATTTGCGCCCCATGAGGCGTGTAAGGATATCATTTTAAAAGTAACAAGCCTGGCGGTTACATGCCACAACTTCCTAATAAGTGGTTGTCATTTCAAGCATCTGGGACTCTCGTAAATTCTGTCATGCTAAATGTCACTTCGGTTATTGTGAATGCCTATGTTGGACACTTCATCGTTTCTCCTGACGTCCACCCTTAAGCACGTAAAATTTCGGCGCGGAAGGACTTTGCCGCTCTAATGTGCGCCAAAAAAGTTCGCAGCTTCTTGGGCCTTGACTCCTGCTTTCGTTTCTTTGTCCAACATTTTGCGAATGTTGCGCGACATTTTCCTCAGCAAATAAGGAATTATTTCAGGTGCATGCACTGAGCTGGTCCAGATGCTTACAACTTCCCCTTCCCGCTCACTTTGATTCGTCAGCTCCAACAAAAGCCCGTGCTGATGTGCCGATGCCAGTGGTCATGGTATAGGCGTGATTCTGGCCAATGAACAATAAGGGCAAGAACGAGTTATTGGCTACGTCAGTCACCTTCTTTCTACTGCCGAGTGCAAGTATTTAATTACTTCATGCGATTTTATGGCTCTAGTTCAGGCAGGCGGGAAAATTTCGGCTCTTTTTCTATTGCCGGCCATTTACAGTCATTACTGATCACCACGCTCTGTGTAGGCTTTCGTCTCTAAAAAATCTTCCTGGATAGCTTGGAAGCTCGGCTCAGCACTTTCCAGAATAGAACTACTCAGTTGCATTCCTGCATTCAGGCAAGCCTGCATTCCTATCATCGTTCTCCCTCCGACTACCTTTCACGGTATCGGAGGGGACAGCGCCGGCACGACTTTTTACAATATCTGATTCAACGGCCGACATCGACGACACCCGACTCATCTCCTTGCACGTTTGAAGTTCAATGCATTACCATTGTACCACTCTAATATGAACCCTGAGGGTTCTGGCCGTCTGCTCGTCGCTACTGCTCGTCTGCTTCAGACTTTTCTCGCCCAACATTGTGGTATGCCACTGCCCGTCCATTTGGCATGCCACGGACTTATTACCGCATTCATGAGTGCTTCAATTGGCCTGGTCTTCACCACGACGACTGCCATTACATCGCTGGCTGCAAACTGTGTCAACGACGGTAAAAGCCCACTACATTCCGTGCTGATTACTTTCAACCATTTGAAGCAACATGAGAGTCGTTCTGTTGTGATCCGCCGTTGTTGTTAGTGGCTATGGTATTGGGCTGCTAAGCATGATTTCGCAGGATCAAATCGCGGCCATGGCGACAGCATTTATATGTGGGCGAAGTACGAAAACAGCCGTGCACTTAGATTTAGGTCCACGTTAAAGAACCCCAGGTTGCCCAAATTTCAGGAGTTCCCCACTATGGCGTGGCGCATAATCAGATCGTTGTTTTCTGTTGAGTAGACGTTGACCTTCCGGGCTCTTTTCATGCATTGTTTTAGGGGAATAAGTCCGTTGCTATAGCAGGCAATTACCACTTTCTATGCGCTATCACACGAGCTCTTCCGACCAAACTGTGACAAAAATATCGTCGACTTCCTTCTAGAGAACATCATTTTTCACCCCTCTGCCCCTCAGCAGCTCTTCAACCGAGGCTGTTACGTTATTTCTAAACTTGTCTGTGACAATGTACACTCGTGCAGGAGTAAAAACTTGCTACTACTAACCATCCACAAAATAACGGCATAACTTAGCTTGTCAACAGATCCCTTAGTGACATGCTTTCTTTGCTTGTCTCCGCTGTCTATTGTTGCAGGGACGCTGAATTGTCGTTCGTTACCTTTTCCTGTAATTGTTCTCGCCGAAATACTGCAGGGCTCGCTCCATTTTTCATCTTGTTTGGTCACAATTTTACGCCACCTTTGGACGTAGTACCGACGTGTACTTGAAAACTTGCAGGAAAATCAGAAGCGCCTATATGACACCCGCGATTGCGGCGCCCATTGCACACGGAGAGCCCTAGTTCTGCTTTGGTCAACGTCGTGGCACTTCCGCTATTAGAAGTCACGTCCACGCTACTCCCCCCCTTAACGCTTCTTCCGCTAAATAAGTGACATCATGTAGGAAATAACCCCTCTTGGACCATTGTGACTCTGCCTGGCTTCGACGTAGTGCACGTGGCGTGTCTCAAGGCATATCATTCAACCACTTGTTAACCTTCATTATTATTACTTACAGCGTGCACTAAAAAGACGGACAAAAAGGGAGACGAAATAGGAGCGCTGACTCATGACTAACACTTTATTGCATTCAAACGGCCGTATAAATAGGAAAACTCCCACATGCGTACACCCGCGCACCATACATTCCCTGAACCACACGCAAAACAAGAAAAGCGAGCGGTAAAGCAAGAAGTGCGATAATATTTAACAATTAATTGCTTCTAAAAAGTATTTTCCTTGTGTAGTGCAAGTGACACCTAGCTTAAGCACCTGTCACCATATTTATTGTTTAGATAGGCCTCTGATATGAGGCGGGCTTTTTTCATTTTGATTTCCTCAAATTACGCCTGCGCGATCAAAAATAGGCTTGCAACTGCAAGCTGCGCATTGGGTCGCCAAATGTGATAGACCAGCGTTTTTTAATCCGTAAGATTGTTCTTGCAACCTTTTCTTTATACACCTGCCCGTTTGGCCGATGTAACAAGATCCGAATGACAGGGAAATTCCGTACACGATAGTGTTGCGAAATTTACGCCTATGCCTTACCTTGCATGAATTGTGCGCAACCGAATCTGACATTTGTGCTGGTAATTGCACAGCCTGGATAATTTTTTCGGACCAGAAAAAGCAACTCTAACACCATAACGGTTCGCGACTTTCTTAAGGCCAAGTGCCAGCCTATGTACATAAGCAATTGCTGCTGGTCTTTGGCGATCATTAATGTCATTTCCATCACTTGCTCTTCCTCTGTTTTTTAAACATTTCGCAAAGTTTTGGGGCAGTCGTTCTGATTGTGTGCTCAGGGTAACCAGCCATGGTTAGCCGGTTGAGTTGATCCTTGAGCAAGCGGTGCTGACAATACTTTGTTATGGCGGAACGGAGGCAAGACAGGGCGATAACATTTTTTACCAATTTGCTGTGTACGGAATTGTACGGCAGCAAAGGTTTCCCGGAAAGGGGCTTATACATCCAGCATAAATGATTTTGTAAAAAACGTAGCTTCAGCTCTAGAAACTGTAGCCAATTTTCCTGGGGTAATTCAATGGTAAACTTCAGTCCTGTCACAGCTTCGCGAAAATTCTTGTCCTATACGCTTCTGCTACATAGCAGTTTCATTTAATTTTCCTGATTCCTGCAGCAACTTAGTGAAAGTTGCTGAAAGCTGAATACCAACGGAGAGAGCTTTCCTTGGCTATTTCAACAATTTAGGAATTTCTGGACTTTGTCGGACCAAACTATCGTAAGAAAGATCACGTGCTCTTGGGTGACAGAGTTTCGGTGCGCGCTCAACGCCACGCGCATAATATTGGACTCGTTCAGACACTCGCGCTATCGCGCGTTAGCTTTGGTGCTTATGAAAGTGTATATGCTCTAGTGGAGCACGCGTGATGGGCACTCCTCCCCTTCTGCCACCACGCTTTCACCCTCTCTTCCCGTGGCAGCTGCGGGGGAGGAGTACCGCCTTCTCCTTCCAATCAGGTGCTGGCGCCACGGGAGAAAATTATTGTATGATAAATCGCCTGCACTGCTCGATTTCTGTACTACTGCGGGACGCCTTGTGCTGCTGTTCTAGATGAACTAGCTGAATAACCTCACGGCAAAGATCTTAATTAAGAAATATCATCACTACAGCAACATCGCGCGTTAAATCGCATGTTTCTTTAATAAAGCGAATAGTTCTGCAGAAGGCGTGGAGTGACCGTTATCGTTTACCGCTGAGCGCTCGTTCGACCTGGCAAGACAACGAATATCGGAGTAGCAGCATGGATGCCGCAGTGGCTCTACCGTTACAGCGGCACCTGAGAGTTTTCTTGCAGTTTTCGCCTCCACAGGTATCACCGTTCGCCTGGCGTCACTGAGCTACACATTTTATGTCGATACACGCTCTACCAATGGTATTATTTGCATAATAGCTCCTTGTATTATTTGCAGCTCCTTGTTGCATGCAAGCGCAGTCTAAGACAAGCCTAAGCTACATCGCAACCTGAATGCTCTATCAGCTTCGTGCGCGACTGATGGCCGCGCTGCTAACGGCTTTGTACTGACGTAGGCGGTGACTGGCCACTGTCGTGTGCTACGCTTCGGCTAGTATAGCTTTATTTCTACACGTTTGTACGCACTCTGGCTACGTGCTCACGTAGCGCGGCACCCTGCAATTACTACGGTTATATTTAGCGGTACCTTTACAAATGTCACCGTTAGGAGGGCAATGAACGTTCTACATATAGTACATTTTTCATTTACCCACCCGATGTGACAGCCCAGTTGCTATGGCGATGTGCTCCTAAGTTTGACATTGCCGAGTCGCCCACGCGCAGCGGCGGCCGCAATTTGATAAGAGCGGAATGCGAAATGTTTCTGTATACTTAGATCCACGTGCATTGTAATGAAACCAACGTAGTCAAAATTAATGTGGAATCCTCCAATACGGCGCGCCAAGTAATCGCGAGGTGGTTCTGGCATGTCAAAACCTGAAATGTCTTTTTTTTTTATTTTAAACAATTTCATTTTTTTAAACAATCACCGCCGTCATGACCAGGACCACCATCTCACGACCCTCATACAACATCGCGACGTACGAGTAAATGATTCTATGCAGCTGTGGAAATGAAGCCCCATCGCACAGCTCATCGCAAACTTTCGAGTGAATTACGCGGCATCGTAGTTGGATAGAAATATTTCATTTCGCGCATAATCCTGGTCACTTGATGCAGCATAAACATAACTTTTTCTGACAAGACAAATCTGATTATTTCACTCTAGCTGTTGATTTCGATCATTAGCTGTACCATGCTGTGTCAGTTTTTGCAATTGTCAAGCATGGTTTACACAATTTTCTTGCAAAAGAATCTTTCTACAACATTCGAATGCAAACTTTTATGCAAGATTAGGTTAGCATGAGAATTTTCTGTTCACCGCACTTGTCGACTGCAGGAAAACACTTACAAAACATCATTTTATTAGCATAAAATTAAATATAATATCGTGAAACACAAGAAAAGCTGCGATCATTTTATGCCGCTTGTGTATGCGTGCCAGATCTGTCTTTCTTCTGTATTTGGCACTCAAGCGACTTGTTTGGTCAAGTGCCATGAAACATTAATTGAAGAATTTTCTTGTTTTAGCTTTAAATAGGCGTGAGGGGCTTTTAGAACACCCTTTCTTTTTGTGGCGAGGGACTCGGAAAGGACAGCCCTCTCGCCGCCCGCTGATCCCCTCTGCCTGTGGTTGCTGTGAGAGAGGAGGATCACGGTTGCCCTCCAGCCTAGTGCTCGAGCGGCGCGAGACAACGCACGTATGACGAATCGCTTTACGTGTATAGGCGCCCTGCACTACAGTTACACATGAGCTGTCTAACGACCCTTTTATTTGGAGAATTACGCTATATATGAATGAACAAGCAACACGTAAACTCCTTCACTGCAACAAATATACGTATTCAGCGCCTAATTAAAAAAAAATACGAATACAACTTTAGAAGCGTTTGCCAATGTCTTTACATGAACAGTCATTGGCGATGACTTCTGCTCATTTTTCTTATCTGTAGTGGCGTGAATATCGCCTGCAAAGTAGTCGAAGAAGATGGGCTCACTTGCGGGTAGCGCAGGAATAAAATACGCAAGCGGGCTCGACCTGAGCGGCCGTGGTGTCTACAGCTCCCGAGATCCCGCTCCACCCATAGCTGGCTGGCCTAAATAAACCGTGAATACGGCGGCTCCCTCTTCGTGCCGCTTCCCACAAATTGGTAACACTGATGACCAAACCCAACCATGCCAGCGTCAACAAACATATTGTTCCTTCTCAAACCAACTTCAATGCATTTGTGCGGTTTAACAATGCTCGAGTGAAAAAATGAAGCATATTACCAAGGTATTTAAGCAAATTCTGTACATGAAGAGGGCGTGCTTGTGCGTTATCAAAAATTTCAAGTTGTAACTGTAATCGAACAATTCTGTATTAGAAATTTACTAGCCCCGGCTGTGGCGGCGAAGTTTCGGACGACAGCGATGACCTCAGAACTGCTAATGTTAAAACATGGTTCGAGATGTGCTAAAAACGTTTATTCGTCTCTTCTCCAGTAAAAACAACTTCAGTTTAAGCAGTTAAATGCCCGAACCATGACAAATGTATTTCTCAAATTACCATCATAATTGCTTATGTTTTGTTCCATTGAAAGCACCTTTATTACACCACATTTAATGCTTGTAATATTTTTCAGCTGTCGAAGATAACGCAGAAGTTCCGTCTGCATATTGGATACAATATCTCCTCACTGGAAGCAAGGTATCGAAATGTGAGTCAGCTTTATCACGAACAATCGCTTTAACTAGATAAAGGAGGAGCGAACCTACCATATCAAAACATACGTTACTGCATTGTGGTGTTTATGTAGTTAAATATTTTGTCTCCTTGTTCAACATTTGCGGATGAAGTACAAAAACATATTTTTGTAGTACTGATGAGCAGTTTCATAAATCCTATGGATATTCCGTCTTTGTAATTTCTTTTCACCCTGAAACAATGAATGCATCAAACAAACATTGGGAATTTACAAATTCCGCGATGAATGTTGATTGCACGCACTTAGTAATAGCTAATCTGTGGACTTCATTTAACACTGTCCACAAGTTCGGAATTTGTTTTGAGGTGTTATTCCCATGTCTGCACAATGTAACGTTACAGGCTGATTACTCCAAAGTGCTGCAATGGATAAGGAATTTGAACGCTCATAATGTGGCGTACCAACCATTTTCTCAAATGGGGGAGGGGTCAAACCGCAAACAATTTGATCTCTCTCTCTCTCTCTCTCTCTCTCTATATATATATATATATATATATATATATATATATAACACATATACACACAAATATATATTTATATACACACACACATGACTGTTCCGATTGAAAAATTGCCTGCATGTAATCCTTTGAAACATTTCTTGTTGGGAATTTTTTTTAAATACTGTAATTCATCAACACACACGTTACTTCGCCATAACATATACCATGGTGTCCTCCCGCCCTCCCTGCCCCCTCTGCCCTCAATTTCCGCTGGATTTGATGTCGGTTGTGTTCGCAGTTCTCCTAGGAAAACGGGACAATTCTGTGTCCGCAAAACACATTCACAAACTATCGCGGTAAAGCAATCATTCCTCTCCAAGCAGGGGATATGTAGAAAAGAGAAGCATTACTTATGTAGTCACTCTATTGAGGAAAAAAACATGCTAATGTTGTTCAGCCTTGCGCTACGTGGAAATCGAAACATTTCCTCGCTCAGTGCCGTATGTTTAAGCCTAGAAACCTGAAATATGCAACAACATCGACTACAATATTGGTAATACATTGTGAACCACGTGAGAAGGGACCTAGCTGTACTTACATTGCCATTGATCGCTTGTTGCCTCGCCGGATGACGAGACAGCAACAGATAAAATTTCTCACGCTTGAAAAGCACGTATGAAATTACGTTGATGCGGACGTTCTCAACTCTTTTCAGAAACGTGATACTGTTACAAAATAAGGGTGTCAGTAGTGCAAGGCACGTATACGAAATGCGCCTCACACGTCGTCACTTAACGCAGTTACACATTAGTTAGCTGTTTGAGTCTATGTGATCCAATATATATTGACACATGTACTTGTTTATCTTTATCGGGAGACCACATTTCACGGCCTAACAAATGTTATCGCAAAGCGCAGGACGCGCCTACATGTAGTTTCTCGAATGTTATCGATGATTCCATTCGCTGTCTGTCACCCAACCTTGTGTAATCTGATTGCATGTATGAGTGACGCGAATAGTGTAGAACTTTGTGTAAGGCACGCGGGCCCAGCGATTACTCTGGAACGTTCGACGACTCATGTATAAAAGCCGACGTGCTTGACCCGCTGATCAAATTTTCGACGATCGCCGAATGTGTTCGCCGCTATTGCTGTTCGTTGAGTGTAGGCTGCTTTTCAGGGCACAAGTTCGGCCAATAAAACGTTAGTTTCGTTAATTAAAGTTTTGCTGCCTTCTTTACCATCGCTACTACGTAAGATGTGGTGGAGGTGCTAGTGAGTTCATGCACCGAACGCCCCCACAAAGCCACGATCCAAGCCCGAAACCTGAAGACAACACCAACGTCGCCAGGGGCCAACGAGGAAACCGTAGGCAGCATGGATTGCGACCGAAATACAGACATCTTTCTGATAAGACCAGAGGGATCAAGCCCAAGTCAGAACCCCCAGTGGCTGCCCCAGCGCCCCCCATTCTGCTGCAACAACCTCGGGACCCACCAACCTTTCATGGATCATCAAGATCCAGAAACCTGGCTCGATACATATGAAAAAATCGCGACTTTCAACACTCCGACGACAAGCTGCGGCATCTATACTTCACCTCAGAAAACGCCGCCAGGACGTGTTTTTAGAACCGGGAGTCGACCCTGACAACGTGGAACTTGTTACGTAGCGCCTTCCTGCGGACCTTTACGAGCGTCGTGCGTAAGGAAAGGGCCGAAGCTATGCTAGAAGCCCGAGTACAACTACCCAACGAAAACATAGCGATATTCACCGAGGAGATGACGCGCCTGTGCCACCATGCCGACCCCGAAATGTCCGGGGAAAGAAAGCTTCGCCTACTCATGCGTGGAGTCAAGGAAGAACTTTTCGCAGGAATGATGCGAAATCCGCCGAAAAACGTCGACGAGTTTCGTCACAAGGCCACGAGCATCGATAAAACTCTGGAAATGTGGAACCGGCAATTCAACCGCAGCGCCAGCCGGGGAAACTATGCCAACATTCAATAATTGGCCACCGACGACCTACACGAGACCATTAGAGCGGTCCTGCGAGAGGAATGTCGGAGAATGTTCCAAAGATCCCAGCGTCAGGTTGCGTTGTTCGCGGAGGTCGTGAGAGAAGATATCCAGCGGTCACTGGAACTTCACGTAGGCCAGCCGAAATCTCCACAGGCCAAGCCTGAAGCGAGGACCTATGCCCCTGTCGCCCGCCGTCAAAGTAACACTCCGCGCCCGCGTCAGAGCGCGGTAACGACGCAGTTCCACCGCCGCCGCCGCCAGCTTACCCACCCCTCGTCCAGCGAGGCTACCCAAGGAAGACAGACGTCTGACGCACCCCTGACCACCACCCGCTCTGTTACCGCTGCGGAGAAATGGGTCACGTCTACCGCCGATGCCCATACCGGGAGATGGGACTTCGAGGGTTCACCGTTAACGCACCACGACCACAGATTGGCGAACGATCTCACGATATCGCCGACTACCTCGCCGCCACTCAGTGGAGCCCTTGACGACCGTCCCATTCGCCGTCACCAGGCCGCTACCTGTCGCCGCAACGCCGACCAAACACTGGCCCAGCCCGGGGCCGGTCTGTGAGCCCATATCCGGCAAACTAAAAGCAGCAACAGTTGGAGGGACGGTTGCTGTTCGTCGAACTGACGAAGATCCTCCGCCGCCGACGAAGACGCCGAAGAGACCGTATCGACGACATGACAACGACACACCGCCGTCCCGGCGAAGTCTGGAAGCGAATACGCCAACGAAAGACGACCTGACGGCGCCACATACCAGCCACAGGTCAACGCGACGCAACCCTGATCCGATGCCAAGACCTAAATGTAACGCAAGACAAAGAAACACCGACCTCAACGTGCTTCTCGACGGCCACGCAGTCACCGCCTTAGTGGACAAAGGGCCGATTACTCTGTAATGAATGAACACATCGCCGCCCAGGTGAAGAAGGTGAAAACTGCATGGGAAGGTCCTCAAATTCGGACCGCTGGTGGACACCTCATTACGCCAGCTGGAATCTGCGCGCGAAGAATTAGCTTTGTTTCAAGCTGTACTCCTGTTATAATTTAGTTTTAGGACACATTTTGTCTCAATACGAAACTTTCAAAAGCCGATGGGAAGCGTGCAATCAAATGCCACTGTTCGAGGACATCATTTTCTATAACTTCGCATGGCTCTCAATGTAAAGCTCCAGCAGTCTGTATTTATGTGTCTAATTATTTTATAATATATGTCTACACATTTCTTACCTCCTATTTCTGACTCACTGACGTGACGTAGATACATATTACTTTAATAGATGGTCTAGTGAACGCTATGTTTGTTAGGAAATAACAAATCATTTCTTTATTCTTCCTAGTTTTCTATATCCGACTTACTGAAGAAAGAATTGAAAAAGGTTAACATCACATTGGATGCTACAGACATGTTCCAAGTGTATTATGGTTACGTCGACGATATATGTAACCTATTAGACGTTACCGACCCGTAAGCATCAATTTTCATATTGCATGATATTCTGTCCGTTCTAGTAGGTTTAGTTTTACGATATACGTGATACACCACTATGATAGGTGATGCGATAGGCCCTCAGCGCGGCCGCCAACTCTATGTGGTATCGTGGTAAGGATGCCGAGATACTTTTGTTTTCGCTTAATGCAAGCACGTACCGTAATATAGTGTAGATTGTTACGAATGCTGTTAGAATAAGAATCTTACAGCTTTCCACATCGCCGATGGTTCATATGCTATGCTATAGTGCCATTCAAGGCGCAACATTTGCAACACTTGGTGCCGTCAGTCCAAGCGTCAAAACAAACAAGTGATCTCAATATTACTGATAAAATATCTCTAATATTTAATCCTCCGCGTGAAATGGAACATGACTTGGCGTACTTTTCCACTTACATTTTGCGGCCACGATGAATACGACATATAAGGGGCGAAATAAGATAGGAGCTGGTATATTCGAGTGTTCCTAGAGCTGCTGTATTGTTATAGAATTACGCTAGTCTATAGTACAAGATCTGCATATGAAACCAGCCTATCGGCTTACCTGTCATGGAAAGTAATTGATCGTCTGCTTTCCGCATATGCCTTTAACTAAATATATCGATCCGATTATTCGTTTCGCTAATGTACCACTTATCACGAAAAAATATATTTAATTCTTGGAAATACGTATCATCTTTAATTACGCCTGGTGGACCGATATAATGCATTCCTCCTAAAATTGAAACTGAGCCCCAAAGAAGATGTCAGCAAAGGTGACACACATAGCTTATCGATCAATATAATGAAATAATTAGTGTAATATACGTGAGTGCTAGGAAAGACTCACTAAGTCTCGAGTGTTATTAACAATCAATGAGGTCCTTAAGCAATAAAAATAATTAATGATGCCTCACGGAAAAACTTGTACGCGGGATCTAGAAATAGACACCTTTTAATACTACTACGCTGGCGACAATGCGTCTATTCCTTTGTTCCATAAAAGCTACTTGTGTAGAAAATTTACGAAATTGCAAGTTTAGAAAAATTGCGAAATAAACATTCGAACGTTTTAAACACTACGGCATTTCGTAACGGTGGAACACTTCACCGTTAAGTTCACAGGTCGATTTCTTTATTGCTTTTATTTCTTTAACTTCTTCATTGCCTATGTTAGCGCCAAACTAAATCTTGAATGGCATCATCCATACAAACCTATAAACACAGACAGATAACGTCCGGAAAGTGTGTGAAATATGCAAAGAATGCTAACGCAATTAGATGGGGTGCTTCGACATCGTGCTTTGACGTGGTGTTGCGTACATCCTCGACACTGACCGAAGAATGTTTAATTAAGCAATCCAGCATAAAGCCACAGAAGTCCCTGAGGAACAGTTCCCTACGACCCGCAGACGAATGGCCTCATGGAGAAACTGAATAAAACCCAAGCAGCCATATTTGCAAGGGCCGTCAATGTTGAACACAAGATGTGACAATGTGACTATCTTTTTTTCTTCCTTAAAAGCTGCCTGTGAAGAAAATTTACGGAACTCCAGGTTGAGAAAAATTACGAAATAAACTTTTAAACTTGTTAAACATACTACATTTCGTAAAGGTGGAACTGTTGACTGTTAAAAATTCAGAGGTCGATTTATGCATTGTTGTCATTTCTATAAGTTCTTCATTATCTATGTTAGCCCCAAACTAAATATTAAATGGCATCATACACTGTTGGCATTTGTTGTATGAAGTCAAAAAAGCGTACATTGCCATACACATGCACTCTACCCTGCTGTATTTGGAAATGTTCTTCCCCTAGACTGATAATATTATTGCCCATAATGAGAAATAGTAGTGTAGGGCCGTTTTACCAAAATGTGCGTAATATATTGACATGCATGTATTATCTTGTCCTGCGCTCTTTTTCTACATCTAACTGATGGCACGAAATTATCGCTTAGCGCAACACGAGCCTAAGTGTACCGGAAATACGAAAGTGTGGCCACCGATTCGATAACCAGAGCGTCCTATCGAATTGTATTACTCGCACGATGCCCTTAGTAGCGTACATTCTCGCGGATACGCAAGCTGCAACGATTATGCTGGAAATCACACAGCTAAGCGATTGAAATGCAATACACGGAGAGCATGACGACAGGCGGTTTTTACTCCACTTTTGAGCTATGAGTGATCTCTAGAGGGCGGAATTCAGTAATAATAAGTTATTAAGACATTCGATTTTATTGTATGCCATAATGCATAATTTATCATGATTATCTCATGGGTTAAATACCTTCTCACTAGCTGAATAACAAGTGTAACAGGCCCTCACTCGGTGAATACCTTCAAATTCCATCCCGATGTGCTGATCGGTCTACTGATTTTTGCTGCAGCTGACACATGCATCATACTGTTGCGAATATTTATTACCGTGTGTTGTGGCTCTTAAGCAACCCGTTCGAGGCTCAAAAAGCAAGGTACTGCCTTTTATGTTACTATAAAAATTTTCCTTCAAATTAATTTTCTGCCATTTTCGTAAAATTCTATGGACGTTTTTTCCCCATTCTTGGCATGCAATACACTCTGTGCTTCTCTCACTTTCTTTTTGACGACTTCTAGTGGTGTATTCGCACTTTCAGTTCACCTGGGCTTTGAGGTCAACTTTCGTGACTTCCTCCATCCTGTGCTCACGCTTTCGAGGTACAGATGTTTGTGCAATCTACCCACCCATTTGGTTTCATGCATGTCCCTGAGTTTCAAAACTAATGTTCTGCGCTTCTCTGACTTCAAAAAAGGGCCAACCCACGTCACAATGCCTTGCTTCATTTGTGGTTTTACCGTGGGCGCCCAAAGCCAGCTAGTCCGCCGATCTCTGGTTAATTTCCTGCCCCAACAAGATATCCAGTTGTATTTACAGAGTGGGCATTTCTGTCTGTCTGTCTGTCTGTCTGTCTGTCTGTCTGTCTGTCTGTCCGTCTGTCTGTCTGTCCGTCTGTCCGTCTGTCCGTCTGTCTGTCTGTCTGTCTGTCTGTCTGTCTGTCCGTCCGTCCGTCCGTCCGTCCGTCCGTCCGTCCGTCCGCCCGTCCGTCCGCCCGTCCGTCCGTCCGTCCGTCCGTCCGTCCGTCCATCCGTCCGTCTGTCTGTCTGTCTGTCTGTCTGTCTGTCTGTCTGTCTGTCTGTCTGTCTGTCTGTCTGTCTGTCTGTCTGTCTGTCTGTCTGTCTGTCTGTCTGTCTGTCTGTCTGTCTGTCTGTCTGTCTTTCCGACATATACACAATGTTGTAGGTATGTGCACGAGGCGTTACAGAAGGAAAAAACCCGTATGTTTCCTGACAAGGCTTTCGCCTCGGGAGTACAAATGAGACAGCATTTTCACCAAATCAATTACAGTGTACAATGATATCATACCAAATAAGTAGAACAAAACAGATGTATTATAATGCATAAGGAACACAAGGAAATGTACACTTGACATAGATTATATAGAACTGAATAATACACATAGAGTAACAAGTCATACAAGATAGTGCAATACCTTGTGTCACTATATGGATATGAATATATGGGATGAGATTATAATCAGAAGTAAAACTATGCACTACATACCACGATGAATTTTATTACCCATTTCACAGCAGGTCAAGCACCAAACAAAGTCAGATAGGATCGGGTATTTTTAACAATAATAGTTTTATTTTCCTTAGGATTGTCAAATAGTTCTACTGCATAAAGCGTGATCAATTATAGAAGGATGTCTATTAGAAAGGAATATTATTTGAGAATGTATTGTTTTGGTACCATTGTTTGTCCGCGGTCTATACCCAACTAATATATTCGTACGGAAATTTTATACTGCATCATCCAATTATATAATGCCATGAGCCGGTTTTCTTCTTCTAGTTGGGCAGCGTCCATATAGACCAGTGCGCAATATGGTGTGGTGCGGTGCGATGTGGTGGGTTGTGCCGTTGCGAACATGCACTACGCCCATTAAAAGATGTGGCTACTATCACCTCTAACCAATCTGCTTTGTCTCTTGCCATTTCATGCTTAACGGTGCTCTCAGTTACGAGAGAGCCAGCATTTTTGTCGTATTTCTTGGTTTTGTGTTGTATGTCTTTTTACATATAGGTAGATAATTAGAAGAAATAATAATAAGAGCCTGTTGGTGCAATCCCACACCCCGTTTCAAAGGGGACGCCCACAGCATGCATCTATCCGTCCGCGGCAGCGGCGGCTTTGGCCATGCGGAGGAAAGGAAATAAAGAACCAGAAAGCTCACCATCGCGCATGCACGGCTACACGGCAATGAAATAAATGCGTCTTGCGGATACAATGAATTCGAACATCGCACCATACGTATGCGCATGGTGCCTCTGAAACCACGATGTGTACAAGGCGTCCGTCTCACTCGCTGGTGGTCAGCAACTCCGCTTCACAAAAGTCTCAGTATAATTTCTCTGCGCCAGCGCTCGTTTGTGTGTGTGTGTCTATGAGCGTGCGTGCGTCTCTACTCGTGTTCACACTCTATGACTGACACAGCTTCGCTGTATATGGATTCGAACTCGTTGAGTCTTCTACAATTTTTATCGTGGTGTTTTCTACCATTGCGGTGCTCAAAAATCACTATTGCAGCAAAGTCTTGCCAACTTGTTATACTTTTGGTGTTCGCTGTACCAAACTGTGTTCAATGCTCGCATCTGGCTTTCTCAATTTATTACGAAGTAAGCACAAACAAAGCAGCTAATGAACTTCATATATGCCTTGTCGGGCAATTACGAAACATTTTAATTGTCATGTACCTTTTCTGAGAAAATGTAGTCTGGTCGCGTTACAAGTCAGTTGTGTATAACTAAGTTTCTTTGGACTTTCTTTGTGGTATTGACGAATTAGCACGTCTATTAGGCCAAACGTATGATCAGATGGAAGCTAGTCTTATTTCGCGCAAAATGCAAGTACGCGCTGTGAACTAATGTAACGGTATGTCTATGCTTATCGTGAATAGCAGCTCCTTGGACAACTAGATTGCCTGTCACTTACAAATTCTGGCAAAGTGTGAATAATTGCTTGATATCTCTTATTAATTTCGAAGCCAGTCCGGAAGCCTTGATCCTACATGATAAAGAAACTTTACTCAAAAATTTACACCAACGCAAAGACGAGGCAGGCCACCACAACCATGCGCAACTGTCGCTAAAATTCGCTAGGAAAATTCTTCTCGAGCCAGTATTAACGCTTTGATAAGCGGTGACATTGACGGGAGGTTGTGGATGGCGAGAACGGGAATCCATAGACGACAGGAAATGCAAAAAAAGACAATGATCAGCAGTCGTCGCTAACTCATTCCCCGAACACTATGAAGGCGCTTGAAAACGGTATCTTGCACGTGTGCTCACCACACCCCTCCCACCGCCCCGCGCCCAATGTTTGCCTTCTTTTTGTGTAGCTCACATATTCAGGCTGCATATCTTGGGATAGCTTGCTTTTATACTATAAATATCATTGTACTACCGTTCAACATCCAGACTTATCCACAATTCTAGGGTATGTGACAGCTTGTTGCTTGTATTATTCGTGTTACGTAAATAGGAGCTCCATATAAACATTGCTCTTCTAGTTCGCCTGCTGGCTTATTCGCGTTCATATTACGTAAATTCGGTATACTGCGGTGGGTCTACTTTTTCACCACATTTGCGAGCACGGCTTTTTTGTTTTGCCTCCAAAACCAATACGCAAATGTACAGCACACATTAAAATCTATTTGACGCGAAGTTATCGTAACGCGGTAATAGAAATCTCACAGAACTGCTCATATTGTCCACAATGTTTTGCATCTTAACGGTTAGAAGCGCGGCAATCAAGGTGGTACCACGTGGAGACACCTACCACGTGACCCATGTGACCGCGCAATACACTTGGGCCAAGATCAGTCTACTTTGCTATGATAGTGTCTCCAGAGTCGCCCCTTTACTATTGCACTATGTCAAGGATCGCTCCCCTTTGCTGGGCAAGAAACCGATCAAGCCGGCGCACACATTCCGGGAATTAAGGGACATAAATCTCTGTTTTAATCTTTCAAGGGTTTTCGCCGTGCTTTGTACAACGCTAATTTTTTTTTTTTTATATATTTGGAGCGTATTCAACACCACTGGTTGTCGAGAGGTCCTTTCATCTCGAGACACCCAAAGTAATTTGAAAGTGAGTTTATGCTCACCGGGGCGCATGACTAGACTTGTTTACGTCGAGTCCTCGCTCACGTGAACGTGTACGCCTAGTCTGTGTCCAAGGCGCAATACCGTTTCTTTTTCTGTGTTTTCGGCTGCGGTTCCCGTTTCGCTTGCGGCTCACGTATTTCCGTATGCTGGGAGCACGCAGTAGTATGGCCGCGCTTGGTACCTCTTCTTGCGGCGGCTGCTTAAGCGTTTCTTCGTCTGACTCGATTCTGACGTCTTTCTTCGCAGGAAAGGAGTTTTTGGATCAACTAATTATTAGCCCTACAATTTGCTGGCATTGTTCTGTATTTGCTACGGTATAGCGTATCTGTGTGTATGCTGTCGGTGGAGGTATTAGTTCTTGAGAGAAAATACTGCTAAAGATAACTTTTTCCTCGAATAATGCGTTTTCCATAATTTATATTCATACTATTGGAACCTAATAAAGAAGTTAACTACGGACAAGACTATAGCGAAAAAGTTCAGCCCCCAAAGAGTAAATGAAGGAATTGTTCCTCTGAAGGCGCATGTATAGGATGTCCGCGCTATCGTTATCCAACCTGTTATGAGAAAAAAAATAAAGAAAACATGACACATGACACATGACACACAGGATACGTTTACAAGGCCTACGAGGTTTCGTCGTCAGGCCAGTGACGTTGAAATATAGTAAGTTTTGTAAGAGTATCATGCACTGTGCTGTCTTCTTTCTTTCAGTTTTTTCGTTTTTTGTTTTCATGTTGGCTAACGTTACCTGAGAGACACGCTACGCTACAGTACTATATTTAGATAACGTTTTTCATATAACGACGTCATCCTGTCGATCAGGAAGTCGACTTCCTGCATATTCGTGTGGGTGGTATATATAAGCTGATTTCGTACGGGACGCTGTCCTTTCGGAAAGCTATGCATTAAGACATGCATAGCTAAGATGCAAAGCTTAAGATGATGCTACAGTTCCATTACAGCTATACATACATTTTAGTTGCTTCATCTTAGATGCAAATGGTTCTATGTGTATTCCATGTAACTTAGACAGACTTGCTGCGGCATTGCTTAGTGCACATTTGATATAGTTAGTCATTGGGAACAGATACGCACTATACAAAAAAATCCCCTGAAACTTTCTTTTCTATATTGATACGCGTGTGCGTTTTCTTATTTGAATGTCAATCTTCCACGTTGCCGACATCTTGTCTTTTATACAGTAATCAGCTGCCTATAAATAATTTCGTTGTGCTACCCTCAGTTTCTAAAAGTTAATGTATATGAGATTGAATTACTTATACTAACCACTGAACGTTATAAGGAATAAATAAGGAACGACAATGTAAACTTCCTGGGTGCACGGACATTTTACAAGCACTATGTTATGTTCCAACCACCTGTAATTAGTCTATTTAGAGATCACGTACATTTTTTGGCAACTGCGCCAACGCTGGGTGCAAATATTTATGGTTCTCTAACGACCAACTTGTGTAAACAACGTTCTTATAAAATAAAATTTCAAGGCTGATAAGAGAAACCCTGTGTAGATTTAGTGCGACATTTGCAATATTAAAATGTTCCAGCCGTCCCATTTTTCCTAGAGACGAGGTCTTCTTGCAACACAATAGTACGCTAGCGTTCTCTAGGTTTCTGCGAAAAATATTTCCAGTAACGCGTAATACATATCTACCGTACTAACATTCTCATGCAATCAGCACTCGGCTGCGTAAAGCAGCATAATTTTGACTCCCCTGCATGAAATATTTTATGCTATAGAAGAGTGTCATTTAACTTATTTTCGCGAATTGTTTTTTACCTTTTTATAATAACTGCACGTTTCTACACGAGGACAACTAACACTGGAATACAGCTGTCGGCATAATATTCGAATGTCTGTAACTTATTTGTTTACTTTCCCAGGAACACTCTTTATAACTACGCAGGATTCCTTCAATTATTTCCTTACATTAAATATGGAAACATGAGCACTGAAGAAACTTCAATTGGGCTCACTCAAAATCCTAGCTGGAGGGAATGCATAGCTCTGTTGGAAGAAAGTGTGCCTGAAGTCCTTGACCATATATATGTTACCAACTTCGCCAACACCACGATTAAGAATGAGGTAAGTCAATTAATGAGGTAAGGTAAGTAATGCTGTAAACCATGATTTTTTAGAACTGAGGTTAAACAGCGCGAATAAAACAAGGACACAAGGAAACAAATACCACAGACAAGCGCAGCCTGCCAACTGGAAGTTTAGTTGAAATTCACCAGCCATTTGTACCTTTTCAGCATAGGCATGCGCACACCCACTCGCAAAAACATCTGCAAATCACCAACAAAATCGTTCATCAAAAATTCCTATTTCTTTTCCCGACAAGGGAAGAGAGGGAGTGCTTACACATTTATCTCCTTCCTTTCTAATGTGATAAGCCTCCACTATTTCCCTTTCCCTCTTACCTTTGCCTTTCCCTGTGAATTTTTTTTTTTTTTCAAATACGGGAGTGCAGTGACAGTTGTTAGTGTCCTGCTAAATGACTCCCATAGCCATTCTTTAGGTTACCGCTGTGCTGACGAGCTCTTTCATTGAAACACGGTCCCGTTTGACCTATATAAGTTTTTCTACAGCTGAGCGGTATCTGATAGATAACATTGCGCCTGCACTCAGTGAAACGGGATTTATGATTTGTGGTGCACAGGGGCTTTTCGCGTCTTTTCATACGATTTCATATCGAGGACAGTTTACACGGGGCGCATAAACGCAAATTAAAGTTATGTCTATTGGAAACTTTATTTGGATTGTGGGACAACTTGTGTGTGTATGGCACCACGTGCGCTGGTCTCTTGTCCTTATTCATTTTTTTTTTTTTTGGGGGGGGGGGAGTTTCAGAACTTTCTCTTTCTGCAAGATGACTTCCCATACTGAAGTGATCACAGAACCGGGAAAGCCGGCGTTCTGTAATCGCGCCATCTGATTTAATTAAACTTTGATTACATTCATGCTCGCACGACTTACTTAGTGCTGCCTTAATGCACGTGGTTGCTATGCCTCTCTTAATCATTTTAGAGTGTGCACTGTCCTAACGCAACAAGGTTTTCTTAGATCTGTGATGATATCCCAAGCATACATGCTCGTCCAAAAAAGAAAAACGGAGGTTAATATCTAGAAACTGCATATGGTTGTTAATTGGTAATTCATACGTGAACTTAAGTCCTCCCGATGAGTTGATGAACAAGTCCAAAATTTCTTCGACCGCGTCATGAAAATGCATACAAGTATCTTTCTTCATAACAATTAAGTAGTCGTCAACATATCTAAACACTCGCGTTACAGGCGTGTCCACCAACGTAGCATAAGTTACACTGTCGACCGAGGATAAAAAAAAATGTCACATAATATGGGGGTATGGCTGATCCTATACAGATGCCAGTGCGTTTGATGTATAACTGGTCATCATAATTACCAGCAGTTGAATGAAGATAAAAATCTAAATGCGTTAAAAAGTTGTCGCTGTTGACACCTGCGGAATCCTGAACGGCAAATTCTCGAAAATCATCTATCCCATTGCGCACATAGCACATCAAGCTATCTCGCGGCCCAGAATAATATAAGTCCTCTACATCTATTGAATATGCGTTTAGTGCAGTCCCCTGGTCTTCATTTATCGCCACGATCACTTTTTTATAGGTTCTTACCAGGAAAGCGTCATTTATCTGCAACTTCTTGAGATGGCCTTGCAGAACGTTTCCTACATGGCGTTGCCATGTGTAATGGTATGAATTGAAATGACAAAAAAAAATCATAGGGAAAGGAATAGGTAACGGGGAAAGGGAAATAGTACAGGCTTATCACATTATAAAGGAAGGAGATAAATGTGTCAGCACTCGCTATTTTGCCTTGTCGGGAAAAGAAATAGCATTTTTGGATGAACGATTATGATGGTGATTTGCAGATGCTTTGCGAGTGGGTGTGCGCATGCCTATGCTGAAAAAGGTACGAATGGCTGGTGAATTTCAAATAAACTTCCAGTTGGCAGTCGGCGCTTGTCTGTGGTATTTGTTTCCTTGCGTCCTTGTTTTATTCGCGCTGTTTACCCTCAATTCTAAATATGAACCAACTTGCCCTCAACAAGATCTTACTAATGATTTTTTAAACGAAGCTTTCCTTGCCTCTTCCATCGACTTTCCCACTGCTGCTGCTGCTGCTGCTGCCGCTGTCACGCACACCCCATCGATGGGTGGTTCAGAGTGCTATATAGATGACAAGCGCGAGTAAAAGAGGAAATGTGATGGGAGAGATTCGTTTTCACCCCAGCGCGTCGAATGTCAACAATGCCCTCAGGAGCTCCCTGGCCGTGGCCACATTAGCCGCTTGACAGCTGTAATTATCCGTGACTCCCCTCAGAAACATTGCAGAAACTGTGGCGCTTGTCTTTCTACTAACTTGGAAGGCCAGAGGGGACGCAGATAGAACTGTAGAGAGAAGAAGAGGAGAACAAAAAGAGGGAGGAGGAGAGGCAGTTATTATATAAGATAGGGGGGGGGGGGGAGATGACGTTGAGAAGGCAAGAATACCCCACTAGTATACGACAGCGGTTGCGGGGAGACAGGATAAGCTTAAGTTCAAGGTACGGTGCAGTACGTTGGTGCTATTTTTGAAAAATAAGCGCCACATAAATATATCAAGCAGAAATATTACGCAGGGCGTGCAGAAGCAAAGCCGCACTAATGAAAGCGCCCCGTAGGGTCCAGGAGACACTACGGAAGCGGTCGACCGTCAAATCTATACTTCTGTGCCCGCCGCGGTAGCTTTGCGGCTATGGCATTGCTCGAGGTCGCGGATTTGATCCCAATCGCGGCAGCCGCATTTTGACTGGGGCGAAATAGAAAACGCCCATGTACTTAGATTTTGGGAAACGTTAAAGAACTTCATAGTGTAAAAATTAATTCGGAGTCCGCCACTACGGCTTGCCTCATAATCCGAGTGTGGTTTTGGAACGTACAGCCCCATTATCCAATTCAAGTTTAATACTTCTGCTACTATGCGATGTGCCATGTGAGGTAAAGACAACGCTCAACCCTCTGAGAGGTTATGAAATAGGGCGCACAACAAACCCTCAAGCAAACATCTATCCCTCTGTGTTCTGTGTACATGTACTACGCAGAAAAAGAGCAGTGGTGCACGCAAGGTCACGTTTAACGTTCAACTCACCACTCTCGTGTTAGCCTAAACGTTGAAGAAATTAAGCTTTAGCCGTCAACATTGCCGGTAATTACCGTCAATCAAAGCATCCAGCACGCAAAACTTCACTTACATCGATTCCTTCAGTGCGTTGCATCTCCATATATTTTTCACCAAAACACAGCCTCGCGAATGAAGCAAAAGGGGAGATAAAACTATCAAATTAATTACGCTATTTCACAGCTAGGGGCAGGGTAAATGCAAGTATTCTAATCTGGTTATTCAATGCAACAATACGGTCTTACGCTGTTGCGACTGCCAACAAGTCAGAATAAGCATTCATGACATCATACGACGTGCGTGGCGCACTTCACCTGTAAAATTTTCTTTTATCGCAAAACTGCTTCCTTTTAACTTAGGGTCGCATGCCAGCAGCCGCTCATTGCCTTCAATGGTGAAGGAGTTCACGAATAAAAGACAATTCTTTTATTCTGGTGGATGGCATAACCGACCAACATGCAAAGTTTCTTGAGTACAAAAAGATGCCTTGAGATTCAGATGCGCAATGGAACGTGCATTTTCGTCTCTATTATTTTAAGTCAAGCTTGTAGAACGAACCACAGTAAATATTAAAAGGTTCTTTCTTCTCCATCTGTTATTTGTAACTTGCAGCAAAAGCTTTAGCTGAGCCACCTCCCGGGAAGTTGTGGCAATTGATGGACTTTCTTCGCTGCTGAAAGATTCACTGTTTTGTCGTAAGCTCGTCACCTTCTAGCATAATTGTTCTTCCAAGTAGACCTTTGCACAATGCCGCCACGGCAGCCTACTGTTCCCTCGTGGCTCTTTTTTCTCTTCTAAAAGCGCATTTGCCCAAGTTAAAGTCAGCTCCCCCCCCCCCCCCCCCCCCCCCGCCGACTCTGCCCCTTAACCTCGTAAACATTTTTTGTACTTACAGCATCAATGATAGTAGCACGTCAATGCTGTACGTGGCCATGAGCAGGACAGGGCTTGCTCTCAACGCGTTTGGTTAGCATTATTAAGAACTGAGACACTGTGGCGGGTATTAGAAATCGTAGAAAGAACACTTTTTTCTAATTGAAAACAGAGCTGGGGCACGACACCGCAATAAAATAATAATCAGAGCTGTGATAACGAGAAGCGAGTGTTAAATAACTAGGCTGCGCACTCATTATAAATAAAATTATGGGGTTTTATGCACCAAAACCCTACACTGTTTACGAGGCGCGCCACAGTGGCGGACTTCCAAATAATTTTGACCACTTGGTGTTCTTTGACTTTAGGCGTGTACACACAACCGTGGCGAGTTAAGGGACATGATGATGCGAATTCCCGGCAGGTTTTTGGCATCGTCACACTTAAACCACCATGTCAATGGGATGACACGGCATCCTAGGACTAAGTCATCCCGTTTGTTTTTTTCTTGCAAAAGAGGCTTTTTTCCCAGCAAGCTCATACGTAGTCTTACGTCCAAAGTGTCTTATCGTTTAAGAATATGACTATGGTCTATCCGACTACCCCAAAAACATTTCCCTTCAGTGCAAGCATAGTGCAGACTTGTCGAACAAATTCAAACAAGTTAGTTTTACTGCGCATGATTCCGCAGCGGTTTACGTTCCAACTGCTTCACTCTGTGCACCAACACTACATATTATGATGCTGTAATTCCCCTACGAACTCGCCATAGTACATTCTGCTGGGGCCAGTGCTTCGCACTAACTGCCACGTTAGTTCAGTGTTTATGGTGTTGCGCCGTTGGTTTCAAGGTCGGAGGTCCGACTTTGGCAGCGTCGGCCTCATTTTAATTGCGGCGAAATTGAAAAACCCTCGTGTAAGTTCATTTGGAACACGATAATTAAACGATAATTAAATCCAGGTGGTAAAAAGTAATTCGAAACCGTCCACTGTGGCGTGCCTCATAAGCACACTGTGGCTTTGGCGCGCAATAACTCTGTGGGTAATTTTAGTGTGTTGAAATGTAACGTATGCGAGAAAAAAGCAAATAGTTGGTGCTGCTGAGCTTTTTTATTGGCCATCACAATATTTTAGCATTTTATGGTTACCATTTGAAACCGAAGAAGCTGCCGTATGGAAAGAGATATGCGAAAGTCAAAGCATACTGGATCGTTACAAAGTGACTAGAACGGTAGTGGTGTGGCGCGACGTAGTCAAGTAGAAAGCGAAGGAGGACAGGGATAGGCGCTTAGATGCCTCGCGCTCCTGCATTTAAAATTTTTCATTTGGATGGACGCAAGGTATGAATACATATCTATCAATCAACTCGCCTATATTGAAGTCCTGTTGAATATTGCACCCAATCCATCATTACAAAGTCAATGCGCTTGAAATCAGGTTCATTGGACTGCGCACTTATTTTCATTCTGCATAGTGTAATGATACGCATTCGCACGTCCTCTCAGCACACTGTAGCGAACAATAACTAAACAATACTAATGCTTAGTTATGTTTGAATAGTTTACAAGTGACTTTCGTTTCAGGTGGAAGTCATTGTGAGCAGAGTGAAAGAAGCGTTCAATGAAACGCTTTATTGCAGCAGCTGGATGGACAAGGATTTGAAAGACAGCTTACAGAAAAAAGTAAGAAAACCACACTACAAATGCTATGCAAGAAATAATATAAGAACGTTTCTTCATTCAAACTTCTGTTTTCTTGTCCTTATTTGAAACCATGGAGTGTGGTCGGCGTTCCTTACGTTTGCAAATGATACAATCCTTGGAACAAAGGGTCGTGATCATGCATGATGCCAGCACGTCTCATACAAAGGCACACTTGTATGAAGCAGTTTAATGTGTTCATATTCCTTGCTAAAATCAATGGCAAAAAGATATGATCAGAATGGGCGCGAAATGGTTGCAAAACCTCATTTTTAGAAGTTGCTAAATCTATAGGCATAGTTTGAGCAAGTATATGCTTAGCGTTCTGCAAGATGAGCCTAGAAATATGCTGTAAAAGTTCAGACAGAAAGCACAAAAATGTTTCTTTCTTGTGGGTTTCTCTTCTCACTTTGCGTTTAGTATACATTTCTGGGTGTATTCTCTGGCCAATAGCGACCTTGAATATAAAACGTTTTATATAACCGAAGAATTTTAGTATGTTGTAGCATGGCTGATTCTACAAAAAATCTTGCTATTCACGGTTTCCTTATTTCTAAAAAAGCACAAATGGCAAGGCAAATCTATGGTTACTCTAGGAGAAAGCTGGAGAAAACAGGAGAATCGCTGCATTCGTTTGCTCTACAGTCATCGGAAAACATGAGGCCAACTAACAGAAACACGTAATAGTGGGGCAACATTTCGCTCTTGTAAATTTAAGAGATTTCCATAACAGTTTTCTTACCGTATAACATGTCTTTTTTTGTCACTAAAGCTCAATTTCATACTTAAGTCCCTGCATACTATGGCAGTACAATTCTTGCAAATGTGCAGATAAGTTGCCACTGGATAAGAAATTATTTCTGCACTCATATGCGTAACAATAAAACTATGTTAGGTTTTTGACTTTGATGCTTAGTTCGCTAACAAAATTTAGCTTGAACCCCATCCTCGTTATCTAGCTGAGCGATGAATTTTTTTTAAAATACGCATGATATTGTGAAAGATACGGGGCAAAATATTTTACATACGAAGGCTTGCTGGAACGGAAACTGACTTGGAGAAGCAGTGCCTACTCCGGAGATCTCACCACTCTTCATTTTTCTTCACTTAGCCACACTGACTAGACATCGTGGTTCAGTGCCTCGTAGGCTGCCGGTTTTAGGTATTCCTTTTAGTGAGATTAGCATTCTTTGCCAACTTCACCAATTTCGTGTCTATCTATCCATACAACGTATCAGGCCAACCCAACGGCCTAAGTTGTTTAATAGCTTGGATAACTAAGTATGTGCTTTTGATCGCGATGACATCCTGGCCGTTCTGTTATCGTTATTCCAGCGTTGTCAACCAGCTGTCGTAATGCCGTCGTTGTGACGCCATCATAATCGCACAGTCTTTGTCATACTGCGGTCTTTATTCAAGTTTCGGCACCTCAGTGCAGATGCCGCTTGGCAGTAGCTCCAGCCTTCCGTTATTAACAACGGTGGAACACGTCACCACCATAAGGGAAGTCGCAAGTCAACAGCTTCTACAGTATCCTCAGCTTGGTTTCACCCTATCTTAATAGAACAATACTCCTACCCATATGTAAAATATGAATCAGGACGCCCATCTTCATTCTAACCACGATAGCTTTCACAATCTTGTTGCCACCGTGTTGCATACCAACCGGATACACGGTCGGGGGCTGTTTTCATTATAACTGCCGTCGTGACTTTCCGCAAAGACAAAACGCCGGCCACTCTCCTTCACCACGAACTTTCCATCAGCACAGCCGTGAGCAGTCTGCTTCACACTGTTGGTACCATCGCCAATTCCTTTGAAATCTGAGCTCAACGCTGCACCAGTCTCCACTTTGCTGGCTAGGAAACAAAAAAAGGAATTGGTAGTAGCAACAAATGGTTCCGGAGGCATGCCAGTCCTGTTCTCTAGGTATTTGACTCTGCCAGTGGCCTCCAAATTGTTATTGACACAGCACCTAAGTTAGCTCCTGTCTGCCACTCCTTCCCACGCCCCTACACGCACTTTTATTCAAGTACCCTAAAGGCCCATGCGGGCATTACATAGGGGTGTTACAATGAATTAGTGATATATACAGTATACGCATTTAAACATACCTCGCCTGCGGACTCGTAATTGCTCCAATATTCCTGTCTGATGGAAGAAGTCTCTGCTGGTCAACCTGCGACTGCGGTAGTCGTTTTGCTGAATTTTCTTTATCGCGGGCGTTATTCAAGACTCGCTAGGAGCGGACTTAATTTGCAAGAAGCGTAGGGCGAAGGTTGAATGATAGCATGCCGCGGGAAATCTATACTCGACACAGCATCGCACATGCTTGCCACGCAAGACGTGCCGTATATGTAGTTGCCGCGACTGGCCAGAACGTTCAAAATTCCTCGCGCTTGTTGTCACGTGGCGTTTCCGTCTGATGTGATGGTGGGGCCACCTTTTCTCCACTCTCGGGGCAGTCGATGTTGATAGTTGCCCAAGATTACGGTTGAAATTCGATTGCTAGTATCTCCGATGAAAAGGGACTTCCGAGGTATTTACAAAATGAGGGCACATTAGAAAATTACTGCCTTCAAATCCGACTTGTAAACAACGTCCGCCAACAAATAATGGATGTTTGTTAAGTATTCTGAAGCTCATGGTATCCGCGGCAAAATATGCCCACCTCACCTAGGCCCTCCTCTACAGAAGCGCAACATACGCTGCACATATGGTCTCTTTATAATAATACCTAATGTCTAAAAGACCAACCTGTGTGAATATATATATATATATATATATATATATATATATATATATATATATATATATGTATATATATTTTTTTTTTCCCTGAAATTTTTATTTTCCGGTTCTAATGAGTGTGAAGAGCCAGATGGTATCAAAGGTATGGGTAACAAACTTAATATATGGCAAAACAATGCCAAGAAAAGCGAGTTGCACGCAAAGCTCAATAGCGGCGAGCGCAGTTGGCGGTTGTAGCAACGGTGACCGACGGATGAGACGCGTCGCCTATTTACGCAGGGCTTGTTAAGAAATTCAGCGTGATCACTGGTGCTTGCGTGACTACCAGAATGCAGAAGACTATTCGCGTCGTGCGTAAAATCTGATTCGAAGGTTTGTTGAGAACCTGGGCAACAGACTGAATGGGGGACAACAACCGGGATTGTTCTGGTACACACTGGCGTGGCTTGAGCGAAGCGTAAATCTGTATTTTTGAACAGGCAAAAGAACGGCCACTGTAAAAAGCATAAACCATGTAGGTGCGTCAATATATTTCGGATATATACCCCTTGTGACGCCTTGGTAGATCTGCTGGGGGGGGGGGGGGGGGGGGGGGGGCGAATAAGGAGGACATACTAATATCACGTCCGCCATGCGGGAGTTTTCTGTTTAGGCAATTTTTTTTTTATAGCAGAAGTGACCCATGTTGTCTTCTAGTCCAGACAGAAGCCAGTACTCAATTGCTTTGTTTCTTCCCCGTCACTACAACTTCACAATAGCAAGCAGGCTACCAGTGACTATGTGTATGCCGCCCTTTATCCTGAAAATATACCTACAATAAATTTCAGAAGCACATTCCAGCATAACACGTTTACAGGTCTATTTAGGGTTTGGCGTGATCTCGTGTGGCCGCGAAGAAGTATGGGGAATAACGCGAGCACCGTCCAAGGAGGAGGAATAAACTTTTATTTTGGAAACAGTGTTCCGGAGTAAGCCCCGGTTCTACTCTCGGTGGGAGGTCTCCTCATTCCAGGAACCCTCTGGCCTTCGCTGCCTCCTTGGCCCTGGCGACGAGGCGTCGTTGTTGTTCCAGGTCCTCGGAGACGAGCTTGGCCTCCCACGTTTCTATGAGGTCTTCGCTTTGTCTGGCGTTGTAACAGTCTCTCGGTGAAGGCAATGCGTCTTTGTCTAGATGCCATGGACATTCGATGATCAGGTGCGCTAAGGTGTCCGGTACGCCACACATTGGACAGTGATATCCTTGTAGCGTTGGGTACAGTCTATGCATGATGATTCCGTGGATGTAAGTATTACTTTGCAGTCTTCTGAGTATAGTGCTTTCTTCTTTGTTGAGCTTTGGGTGAGGTGGTGGGTACACCCTGCGTTCCAGCCTGTGATGTTGAAGGATCCCTGAGTACGTGATGGGTACGGTCTCTGCCTCCGCTGACTCAGACCGGGCGTCTCGAGAGTAGGAAGGGTTGGCCCGGCAGGTGTGGCCTCGGGCCGCGGCATGTGCCGCTTCGTTCCCCTCCAACCCCTCGTGCCCAGGAACCCATGTCACGCAGGTGTAGGGGATCGGCGCACTGCGGTGCTTCAAGATCTTCAGTGCTTCTGTCGACACACGACCCTTAGCGTAGTTCCTGACGGCTGCTTGAGAATCGGAGAAGATGACAGCTGCGTCCATGCACGTGGTAGTAGAGAAATATTTTTTTAGTGAACAATTTTAAAAACTTTTCGGCTCTAACGCGGGGTGTTTCTTCTCAATCTTCTAACAAAAATTCTTGTTCGGTGTTCCCTTCATTTTCATTTCCAGAGTTCGTAGATATTACGATGATCAATGTAGAAGCATTAGTTGCTTTCGAAACTTTAGTCAGCATCGCCGGTGCCTATACTTTTGTGTTTGCTGCCTCGGGGGGCCTTCAAAGCTTACCTCGTGATATATCATGCTGACTGTACTCGTAATTTCTCGACTTTTTCATTATCACTGCTAGTGCTGATGTTCACAAAGTTACCCTTCAGGGTGATGTTTCACCGGAAGTACAGTATACACTGCGCTACAGACAGTTTAACACTATTTTCCACGTTGAAAGCGAATATTTTGCGCTATATTAGGGTCAGATTTAACAGAAAAAGGGTACGCACTGAATTCGAAAAAGGGACGATTTTTAATAGGGATCTCTTTTGACCATCGTCGCAAACTGTATTGTTCAGTTATAAGTGCGAAACCGTAAAAAATTTAGTTCTATATGATAATGGGCAGTAATCGTATTGCAGCCTGTTAAGAAATCATCATTAATGTTAGAAATGAAAAAAAGAACGCCGTCGTGTTACTATTACTGAAGCGGCTTGACAGTTGTGTGTCGTAACAAAAATAGGAATGAAAACGCAATACACCGATATGTTTCAGTTAACATTGACGATGATAGCGAGATGCCATAGGTGGTATAATTACTTAGCGTGTCAAAAGCTCCAGGTTTAGGGTTTTTATGCTCACATAGAATATGAGTGTATAATTTGTTTTAATTTTTGAGGTTTTACGTGCCAGAACTACGATTTGATTATGAGGCCCGCCGTAGTGGGGGACTGCGGTAATTGGGACCACCTGGAGTTCTTCAACGTGCACCTAAATCTAAGTGCACGGGTGTTTTCGCATTATGTTTTTCTTCTGCGCGTCGATAAAAAAAAAGCATTTCGTTTTGTTTCAGTTGACAGAAATGCCACTGGAAGTAGGATACTCGGACACGCTGTTAAACACGTCAGCACTTGAAGATCTCTACAGATACGTAAGTGCAATTACAATATCTCAGCCGATTCGTACAATCTGCTAAGTAGCATTTTTCATTTGCCTAAGTTTTAGACAACACAATTGATGTTAATTTAAACTTGAATCCAAGTATCATTTTTTTCGCATCTTGGGTGTTTAAGCTAACTTAATGTATTTTTACAGTAGCGATAAAGAAAGTCTGTCACCTCCAATTTTTATACTATGAGCAAACAGTGATGTTTTCATATATGAGTGCAAGAATAAATTCCCATACAGCAAGCTTTCACAATTCTAATTATTGCCAACACGAATGTCTCAAATTTGTTAATTGCAGGTATATAAGTGCATCAACTAAAAAAAGTCATTTGTAACCTAAGGGCAAAACGAACTCGTTTATTGGTGCATGCCAAGGTGCTTAATGTAAAACAAGTATGTTCAGAGTGAGAAGAAGGAAATGAGTGCATTTCCTGTGTTGTAGCAAACCAGTAAATAGTTTTTTCCTTGAAATATATTCAGTTGTTTATGGTAAATACGTAGTATAGTCTTTTTATTTTGGCCAGTTTTGCATATGTAAAATGTAACGCGATTTTTGTAGACTAGAGTGTTCGAAAGTTATGCCTATATGCGAACACTATATAGGGAAATGCACACTGGTAAATGTCGACGCATTGATATCACAAGGAACGAAGGTGATGGCGAATGTTTGCTCAAGCCTTTGCAGTGCAACTAAAATAAACACAAAGAAAAGGCAACCGAACCCTGCGAACACCATGGTTAGAAACTGCATTGGTCTTACAGCGCAACAGCCCTGTGTTCAAAATAGCTTCTCCTGGGCGATTAACGCATGCATTACGAAGCGTACGTTGCATATCTGAGAAACGAACATGCATGCTCGCCAGTTTTCTTTAGAACGGCCACGCAAAAAGTGGCAGAAAGGAAGATTTGTTACGCTGCCTTCTTCTATGTGAACGCACGTCTACTCCATATTTTTCCCTTGCCAAGCAAGAAACACCGTCTTTTCCTCACGGCATTACTGCGTCGACGTCTCAAAGTTTAGATTCACATGAATGGCTGCTTGCACGTACGCCTCACTTCTTCGGACTACCGAGCATGAACATGGACATAACGTTGCATAATGTTTTTATCCATCTAGGACATAAACAAAACTTTCTATGAGATTGCTTACAACGTTATAGTAGAAAAGCCATTCGTACGCATAGCGCTTGGTATGACGCCTTTTTAATAATTGCTTCATAATTGCTTCATGGCAGCAAGGGCGGCAGCAGGCTTCACGTGTGCTCACGGACTCTGCGCATCTTTTACGCAGGTTGGGAATCGGTTCACTTCTTGATTTTCACTGTTTTTGCCGCTGCTGTCATTGCTGCCATTTGTATGAACTTGTGTTTTTTGGCTTAGCTATTTGTTTTAAGGATGTCGAAGGAGATCAGATTACTTTTTGATGAGCTGAAGCGTGAACTTAGGGCGGAGTTCAAGGATTTCAAAGACACAATCGAGCGAGACTTTCGCAAGGAACTAAGGGATATTAAAACTTTTTTGGCTACAGCAAACAAGGAGTATGAACAAATTAGGAATGAAAACCAAGCCCTGAGAGCTTCAAATGATGCATTAAAGGCACAGTGCTCTGATCTCGCACGGCAGGTAAATGACCATGAGAACAGAATACTTCGGGCTGAGCAGTATTCCCGGAGGGCAAATGTCGAAATCAAAGGTATTCCGTACGAGTCCTCCAAAGACCTAGTTGAAATGGTCATAAAAATTGGAAAGAAGGTGGGCGTTCCACTTGCTGCGACTGATATCGGACGAGCACACAGAGTTCCAACGGCACACAACCCAAGCAAAAAAAATGTGGTTGTGCAGTTCGAGCAGAGACAAAGGCGGGATGCCTTTTTGAGGAGTGCGCGCGCACTAGGCCTGAAGTGCTCTGATCTCGACATTGACTCTCGGTCAGCGGTGTTCGTAAACGAACATCTGTGCCCAGAATTGAAACGACTTCTTGGTCAAGCTACGGCACGCAAGCGCGAGACCGGTTGGAAGTAAGTCTGGGTGCGCCATGGAAAAATCTTTGCGCGGCAGACTGATAACGTACCGAAGATCAAAATTGAAAACAGTGATGATGTAAACAAAATGACCAGTTCTTCCTGAAATCGGTGCAGCGAAAGAGACGGTTTGTGTTATGGGCACAAATATTACGGCACTGCTGCAAAAGAAAACATCGGTGACTTATTTCATGCTTATTTTCTGTTGCCAAGTAGGTTAAGTACCGCGCATGGTCATGATATTGCATCTCTGTTGGTTCATGAAATCTTGTCTTTACCATGTAAAAACAGCATTTTCGCTTATAAATTGTTTGTGAAAATTTATTTTACTTATTTCTATTTTCTTAGGATGTACCAAAGCTCGTGGTGTTGTACCTTGTTTTTGTTACAATTTTTCATTTATGCAGCCTATCTTGTTCGGGGTTGTGGAATTGATTCTACAAGGATAGCTGTCGTCGCTTTTGTCGTTGCACTGTTGTTCGAACGCAAAATTGCTTTCGCAATAAACTCGCATTTTACAATGCGCGATTTCCTGTTGACCTCTCAGAAACTAAAAAGATTTTTTTTTCTTAATACGGGGGGTACATCCGTTTGTGAGTTAACGTCCGACGCAGTCATCGGCCGCCTGTTGAATGGTTGTCTGTGCGCGGAGCAGCATTCGCTAACTGGCTCAACTTGCTTTTGAGGGCACTAAAAGCGCGGCTCGTTAGCTGGCAGTCACGTGGTATTTTTTAACATTTCGCCCACTTTAAAAAAGGAGTGGGGAAAATTTTTACAGTGCACTGACCTTAGCATACACGAAATAAGTTGAGGTTTCTAATGAGGCGCTAGAGTTTTGGTGTTGAAGATTTTTTGCATGAGTTACTAACTAAAAAAACATAATGAAGGGATCTGTCAATTACCTGGCTTGGTGGATTTGAAAGAAATATTATGACGTGCTCCGCATGGCTCAGTGCAATGCTGCCCCAATTAAACATGTGTAGCGTATTTGTTTGTTTTTTTATAACTTCGCCTAAGTTAGCTGAAACACCCTGTATTTGTTTTCGTACAAGAAGATAGACGATAGCGTTGTGAGTGTTTGGGTGTTGCGTCGGGTAGTCTATATAATAGTAAGGCTTCTGAAGTATATAATGCAAGTAAGTATGGCAAGCTAAAATGCTTAAACATCTATTTTTGTTGATAATATTTAGGTGAGCCTAGAAAATCCATGTCGATGTCCTAGTTTTAAGGCTACATATTTCACTCCAACGTTGTAGACATTATTTCTTTCCTTCTAGGTACCACGCTTTTCTTTGAATATTTCATTCATAGAAGCCTCGCGCTTCATTAAAGAAAACTCATACAAAAAGCAATTGCGTAAGTTTAAGTATCCAAAAGAGGACAATTGGCGGTGAGTAATAAGAGGTCTAACATATAAAGTGAGATTCAGTGTACTAAGCTCTTTATGTTTAGATAAATTGTAAATGTAAATCCAGGAATCACTTTATGTAGTCTGGCAGCGTGATGTGCTGGACGAGAAATGGACACAAACAGCACGATCGCTGGCCGGGTTCTGCGCATTCCTTTGCTAGTCTTGTAGGCTGCCACTATGCATGAAAGTCCTAATGACAAAGCAGCCTGTATTTCTGTGTTACCAGAACAAACCTAGAGCGTCTTTCATTTTACATCCGTAATAAACCAGAATATATTTTCAGATTATAGCGTTGTTTTGCCCAGTGAATGGGGCAATGAGCACGTAAGTGCCACGACGATGAGAGAAGTAACCAGTTGCTTTCCGCTTTCGCGGATAATGTACAGAGGTCATGAGAATAAGAAGAGTGAACAAACGTAATGGCGTAGTTTTGAAACCTATAAATATCATCTGCTAGATATTGTAATAGAGATTCTAAATGAGTGCTGCACTTTCAAATTTAGATATGGCGAGTGGTACTGAAATACGTTCATGTGGGGCGGAACAGCCCGTCCGTGACTTTCGAAAATTATAGTCTTTTGATTGTATATGAAAGAGGAAAGGCAACACATGAACACCGAAAAATACTGTGTGATACCTTCAGATCGCAATAATAAGTCTATCTCTAAATTGCATTCCCATCTTACTAATTGCGTACGTAAAAGAAGTACAGATAATACTGTGGGTGATGGACGCAAGTTTTAATTTGTTCTGTTTAGTATCTTGCTAAGTGTGTAGCGAGCAGACGCAAGAGTGCAGATTCTAGAAAGAGCTTGACATTTCCCGCCAACGCTGCACGACCCGGGTCAATTTGTGACATGTTGCGCGAACATTACCACAAAACATTAGCGTTGTTACATCGTGTCAAAGCTCTGCCAACAGCAAGGTCTTTTGGGCAAATCTGTCGAGTAGATTCACAGCGCAAGTAATGGGTAATATGGAACTGCGTGAAGCGTTTTAGAGAAATCGCAGAACTGGCAAGTAGCTGTGTTACTTTGATAATGTCTCCTTCATGAGATAATTATTGTTTCCAAATGCGTAGCGGAATATTTATAGCAGCTGACGCTTGCTACACCATTGGTGGCACGCATTTTGTATTCTAGATAAAGCTGATCCTTTGGTTGTTGTTTTCTTTGTTGTTGTAGAGACGGTGCCAAATGCCTATGGTGCACGTTCTGACTCGCTGAGTCACTTCTAACATGAATCACTGAGTAGCTTGCATATGCTATGACAAAACGGAACTCTGAATTCAAGGCAGTTTGCTTAGGGTTCGGCTTTTCCGAAGAATACCGTGTTCAAGAAACTCCTCACGCAGTTCGTACAAATATTGTAATTGACTAAAACCAGTTTGAAAATTGCTTGTCCATTCACCCTTTTCAGTGATGCGTTTGAGTGTGATAGCGTTCTTTTCATTAATAGTTCGCCTGGCAATCTTTCGACAGCTTAAATTGGGCATTCAATTCAATTCAGGTGTTTTCAGACAATATGAAAATTCCCATCCAAATCCTGTGGGAATATAAAGGTGATGACGAGCGAGGTGCTTTACATTTACGCAAGAAGTGTGTGTGCTGTCTCAACCATGTGGTATCAGAGAACATGAGTTGATGATCGCATCCAGCACATGGCGGCCACATTCGCACTGGCCTATAGTTCAATGTAACAGGGATTTCCAGAACAAAACTTGTACTCATTAGAATTTTGGTTAAGTTTTCTGACAAATAAGCTATGTTCTTATTGTCTCTGCATGTTATAGGAGTGAAGGCAGTAGGTCTACAAATTGCGTCTTAAAAAATGGCCGGCAACGTTTTTCGTTAAAAATTTGTTTGCCAATCTAAATTTTACTAGGAAATGTAAATAATCAAACACGTGAATTAAGACACACGAGCGCCTTCGCGCTATTGAGCCACGCCTTGCTCTAGCGCAATAACATCCAATGATGATCAAAATTAAAAACATTATCACCACATCCGGCCTACATGCACCACCGTTCTAAGTGACTTGTATTTTCTTTTTGAAACATCCAAAACTATGCGGCAAAGTTGCGTTTACAGTGAGCCTGAGGGGTGATTATTGAGTTGTGTTTCTTCCTTAGCTCCGAACGGTGCCTGCCAATAAGCATATTACTCACCTCATAATAGGCGGCTACGTCCTAATTTTCATGAGCCAACTATTCGAAATAGGAGATTGAAACGTGGACTACGTTCACAATATCTATTTCCAAATCTTAAATAGATTATATCTGTATATATTCATACATCAAAACCTGAAAATATTAATCGTAAGGCAAAACTTTTAAAACATTCGTGCTACGAAAACTATGTACTGTTTTTTTAATTTTTGTTTTGATTTCTCTTTGGTTATGCATATAGTTGGAAGCACAGTCCAAGAGATAGTCGCCCGTTTCACGACAAGTATGGAGGGAGAGTTGGTAAGCACAGAAATTACCAAAACTGTAAATTGCTGCGAACAAGAGCTTAAGCTGCGTTTGGCATAATACTTGTAAGCAGTCCCTTTTAACTTACACAAAAGATATATTCCGACTTATCCTTTATCCCCACAACAATGACCGAAGTTAGCTTGGAACTGAGTAATTTAAGCGGTGAACATACGTAATGACGACTCAAAACATTTACCATGAGCACTTCTCCTGTGACAAGAAAATTTGCAGCTGCTGGGAAATATGTAAGCAACATACTACCCCTAAATGTTAGGGAACCATCTACTCGGAAATGTCGATGAGCGCCTAAACGCCTTACTAGGTACTTGAAAGGTTACTACTTCTTGAAAAACACAAGCCCATTTGTCGAAATGCTGGCTCATGCATTAAGCTTGTTCTCGTTTTGCTCATGGTCTTGAATTTACATTTCCCGTCTTCCCCACGTTTTACTAGGCTCTTGCACTCGAAATAAAAGTGGGCTGACTGGTCTCCATCCATCGTACTATTGTTGAGATTGCCTAAAACCTTTATGTAATGTCACTTGAAATAACGGCTGTTGCTTATTTCATGTTCTCGATTTGACAATGTTTGTTGCGTGGAAATGCGACTATTTTGTTAGATTTATACAATTCTGCCCGGCACAAATTTTGTGCTAAGGGCATTTTGCGCAGAAAGAACAGAAAACAGCAGCATGCATATGATAATTATCTAACTTCGCACTGAAATATATCTACAGCTTTAATAAAGTTCAAATGGGCCGACGTCCTTCGAAAGGAACCAAAACACAATAGAGAGCACAAAATATCATTATGGTGAGTGCAGCACATACATATAGGAAACAAGCTTAATGTGCACAGTACTGAACACTCAACACATTAGCGGACTATCACTTTTTGTTATCTAGCCGGTAGGCTTTGAATTTCTGGCATTTAGCCTGAATAAAAAAAGTCACAGCTTCGCCGGCAAGGTGAAGGATCCATTGCGATAGCAAGTTAGTGGATAGTGGAAGAGAAATTAGTGGACCAAGAAAGGATAGTAGTTTAATCAAGCGCATCAACTTGTAAACGTAGGCATACTAACTAAATTAACAAGCATTATGTCAAGCGTTCACAAACAAACATGAACAGACCTCAATCGATGACCGTAGGAATTCGTTGTGGAAACTCGGGAGTAAGGATGCGCGGAAGCACCAGCAAGCAAAGTTACCTTCGTGCTGTGTCTCCCATCAACGCGAACTATGCCGTGAAAGCAGCGTGCGGTAGACGGTTGCAGAACAGTTGAAGTCGCAGATAACTTTCAAGATACGGTGGCGCGGATGCGAACGGCCACCCGAGCCGCCCCTAGTAGAACGTGCCCCCTCCCTACCCTCCCCCCGGAGCCTTGGGCGGGACGGTAAACGGTGCGCTTCCATCCGGCTTTCCTCCCATTCCGTCGCTAGATTGAGCCGGTGATCCTAGCACGCTTTCACTTCCACAAAGAACATATAGCGTGGGGCACAGATTTTATCGCCCTTGGACTTTATACGGAATCTCACGGCGACGCTGACGCCGACAGCAGAAATGCGCTTGGTGTGTCCCTATAAGTGCTATCACAATAAAATAAAATATATTATTCAGTCATCGTTTCCCTGAAAAGCACGCTCTGTTATTAATGAATGTAAGTTACAGAAAGCGCGCTGATTCATGAACACGTCTAAAACAACCAAAATGTTTTTGCATTTATACCATCCCTTTCACTTACAAAGCGATGTGTTTGAGCTCTATCAGAATAACTAAACATTGCACTATGCTTCTAAGCCAGTTTGGTCGAACTTAACATCGCAATTCAACGGAACGCGTGCAGCAGTTGATATTACTTATCTGTTTCTGCTTAGAATTATTTAGCCGATCTCAGAACTTCAAACACACATTCGAAGTACTTGTTTCTTTCAGAAATTCCCTATGCACTCTTCCGACCACCATTTTTTCAGCAAGGACTTCCAAGGTAAGAATTAAAAAAACCGCAAGGGTTCCTGTTTAACATTCTGAAAGTAAGTTTCGGAGTATTTTTGAGAAAGAGAACATGGTACACCAGGTTAGACAAACAATCGTCACTAAAATGCACGCTCGTTGCTGGTTGCGTCTGCGGAGGAGGAATGACGCATGCGCACAGCGCCAAAGGAGGGAGAGTTGCAACAGAATGGGGTGCCTGAGGTTATTCGAGTACAAATCACGACGGTAGACAGATTTGTGCTGACAGCGTTGTCACCAATGAAAGCGCGCGCTGTTATGCGGTATAAATGGGCACCTACATGTTCCCTGAATTGAAAGCCACCCTTTCGGCATGTCACTTACAAAGCAATGCTGAGGTGCAGCAGGCTGTGTGACAATTCCTTGAATCGCAGGCCACCGAGTTTTACCAGAGTAGTTTCTACAAACTGATTGCAGGCTACGACAAATGTCTCAGTGTCGGTGGCCACTATGTGAAAACATAGTGCAAGGGGTGTAGTTCATGATGCCATGGTATATGTTCTTTTGGCTATAATGTTTCTGTGTGAAAATAAATGACGAAACTTTCGGAATGCACGTCATATATTAGTAATGTGAGAGTGGAGCAATTGTCTTGAATATGACCAATGCACATATACCAGTACGCTAGTGGTGCCACTCTTTCTTTCGTAAAAGTTTATGGGCAACAATGATACTTGTCGGGTAGTAGCCAATTCGTCCTTTATTTACGTTATACGTGCCATGGTAACGAAAGGACAATAGACGCTGTCTCGGGATTACGTCTGTGAAGTCACAATGGCATTGTACAGATGCAGGTAGATTAATCGTCTTCCGGTTTTGAAGCTACTATATGTGCCTGGTGTAAATATCAAGCTAAAACAGGGGAAAAAATTATTCGCAAGATTTAAAAGCTCTGTTCCATACAGCTCGGGCGCAGTTTTTAGAACTACCTCCAAAACAGAACATTGCACCAAGCGTTTTGTCTGCTTTGCCAGGACGTTGACATTTCATAACACTCATTTCAGAAATTATTCATTCCTAAATTCTTGGCTCACCTATAAATTCCCCTACCGTTATCTTTGAAAGTACCTCATTTGATCTTTACCTCGTAAAACGTTATGTGCTGTCTGATCATCGACACAGGTAAAGTGAATGTCGTGGCTTCGCCAACATCAAAGGAAGATCGAATGTCTTGGTGCAGAGGGATCTAGGAACAGGCTCATTGGTTCATGGTAAACAAACATTTTTCAACACAAATTAGACAAGGTAGAAATAGAGACACGTGAAAACAGGATCAGCGCTGAATTTCAGCTCTTGGCGCGTGTAGATGACCAGTAGTTTAATGGAATGATACAGAGAGGAGCAGCCACACCTAGAATTTTTTAACTTACTTGCTATTGCGAAAATTATGATCACAAATGTGGCTACTTCGCCTTGAGGCCTGAAGTAACGAAAGTCACAGAATGGCAGCTAGCTAGAGATGTTCTCTCTCTCTCTTTCTCCCTCTCTCTACATATATATATATATATATATATACATATATATATATATATATATATATATATATATATATATACTAGAAAAAGAACGTTCCTGGATCCGGCCAAATATATACTGTGAAGTTGACGCTCGTATGAAGCGATTTATTGACATTCCGGCCGTTGTCCGGCCTTCATCAGAACATAGCGCATGCCCTAGATATAGTTTATATCAATGCACATATCAACCAGATATGTTTATATATAAACCGAAGAAAATGCGCGAGCAGAATGCGTGTCAGTCGTTCTGACAAATAAATGTCTAAAAAGATTACGTTTGCAAACACATTATTTCAAGCTACGCACAAAATATGAAATTCGAAAGAATTATCAGGTGGCAGCTAAAAACGTCACCGAATAGGTGCTATATCACCAATCAAGAACAACCAATGAAAACATAAGCGAAAAATAGTGACGTGCTAGTAAAAGGGCAAAGTAGTGTCGTACTGGGGCGCATAACGTAAAGGAATTCTGAACTTTTGTATTCCAATTCTCCGATAAGCCTTCCGAGTTTGGTCAAAAACATTTTCGAACCAGCCCCACTTTGCCTGTCGATTGCCCGACGTCACGAAAACCACGATAGCCCTCATCTGATATGACGTGTACACACTGATTATGCATGATTGGACCGAAAAAATAGAAAATATATATTTCTGGTTCGGCGCCTTTTGGTCATTACACCTAGGCTATTGGTCAAAGATTTTAGGGCTGCACCCACGTCACCTGCCTCTCAGGCGACGCCAAGAAACCGCAGGAATTGCCCACGTCAAAGTGACGTGTACGCATTAAACATGCATTAATATGCAAAAGAAAACTAATTTTTCTTTTTCTGAATATCCGCAGGCTGCCCAGTTCCGAAAGGAATAAAATGTGGCAACCACTGATCGCTTAGGTATTGGCTACTCACACCTGCCGGAGAGCATGGTGAATTTGCGTACAATAAATCTTTTTGCATGGCCATGTAACGTATTCGAGCAATTTCGGCAGGTTTACGACCTCGCTCTGCCAGCTGTTCTTTGCTGAGGGTCTGTTTTAGCAACATTCTTAACCTTCCGTTGCATGCCGCCGCGATTTTCGACCAGCCACCGCAAGCTAAGTAAGCGAAAGCGGTCCAATCGCAGACGCTGGTGCCACCCTCGTCATCTGGTTATTGATTTTCAATGCACTGGCTGGGCCCCATGGAATCCCTCTCCACTCGTTCGTGCTCCTTGCCTCTTGTCAGCCAATTAGATAAAACAAGCGGCTCAGTGTAGGCAATGTTATTCGTTTTTGAAGGAAAGAAATGTGACCTCCTGTGAACGAGGAGAGCGTTTTATTGGTGTGTTCAGACAACCCTGCGGAACACCGCCCGATGCTTGCGTCAGCGGTTACGCAAATTTCACGTTAGGAGATCGGAATAAAAACATATTGGAATATTTTTACGTTATAGGACCCCTGGTAAAAAAGAAGAGAAACGAGGGAAGATGTGACGGGCTATGTGGCCAGGCAACTCAATTTTCCAATATTTTCATTCAAAGCAGGCGCGATGGTATCAAACTTATAGATAAGAAAGGATTCACGGGCTTCTCTATCATAATTTGAACGAAATCCCGATTCAAGCAACGTGACTTTCATCTCAGCAAATGAGTTGTCAGGGAGATGTACGTGTTTTGAGATGGGTAGGTTGGGCAACGTATTAGTATGGGATTTGTGATTGTTAAAGCGCTAGCTAAAAGGACCTTCTGTTTTTCAGAATATACTGTTCCTTACACAGTGTACACTCAAGCATAACTATTACGTGTTTATTATCGCAGTTGAAATCGCCTTTGATTTTTAAACGAAGGTTTCAAGCCATACTAGTGACCTGTTTCGATGTACACATGTAGGGGCATACTTTGCATCGCGGTTTTCTGCAAGGATCGCTTCCGATAGCGTCACGGCAGTCATATTTAGATGATGATTATATTTTACGTCGAATATGTGCAGCTTTACGGTATACTACTTTAGGCGGTTCAGCGAAGATGCATTTGAGGCGTTCACTTTGCATTAGAATATTTTGGTGCTTCTTTAGTACATCTAAAGCACGCGAGACTGACGCAGAATGGGTTAGGACAAGATTTGTCTTGGGTGTGGGAGTCGGTTTCTTCGCAGTGGACAGAAGCGTCCTACGGTCATGAACGTCTGCGCGTTTTATTGCGTCGTCAATTGGTTGTGGTGGACAGTTTTGCTTGACTGAAGTGTTCTTTAGGCCGGCACCATTTTTTTGAAACCCGGATTGTTCACAGCAGATTTTTTTGAAACGTGAGGCCTTAGTATGAGGAATGCTAGTCTTGCAATGTTTAACGTGGTTACTATTGAAGTGCAACTGTTGATATGGGTATGTCAGCTTCTTGTACAGGGCCGTAGATAATTTATCATTTAGTACTGAAACGCCGACGCCAAGTAACCTAATAATACATGCAGAATACGTGTAAGAAAACGATATAGATGGATGGGCATTGTTAAAGTCAGAAATGAAGGAAAGCAGCTCTTGTTCACCATGTGACCAAATCATAAGAACATCGTTGCTGTAACCCTTGTAATACTTAGGTTCGAGCGCCCGTGTTAGCAAGAATTTATTTGCTAGCTCACCCATAAATATATTGGCGTAATTGGGGACGATCCACGTACCCATTGATATTCCACTAACTTGGACATATTGTTGACATTGAAATTCGAAGTTGTTTAGTTCCAAAATAAGTGTCAGCAAAGTGGCGAACGTATTGCTGTCGATTAGTTTCTGGGGTAATGCTGCTTCGTAAGAATTGACGACTGCCCTGGTGCCATCTGCATGCAGAATGTTGGGGTACAAGGATGCTACATCAAGTGTAACCAAAAGAGAGCGTTGAGGAATATTGAGATCGATAATATTTTGCAGAACATTGGTAGTATCCCTTACCTAAGACGGAAATGTAGCTGGGATATTACTATTGAGGGAATCTACGTAGCTGTACAAATTTTGTGTGACTGTACCCGTGCCGGAAATGATGGGACGACCAGGTTTGTTTATCTTATGTATGTTAGGTAAGAGGTAAAAGCGGCCGGCAACAGGACTTAGTGAAATAAGAGAATGAATTGCGTTATCAGGCACCTTTTTTTATTTTTGACGAGCTCATGCACCGTGCTATTGACCAGAGATTTGTATTGTTCAGTGGGGTCATGATCAAGGCGTTTATAAAACGTCGCATGTGCTACTTATCTGTGCGCCTCTGAGGTATAGTCGGACTTGTTCATTATAACAATGGCACCACCTTTGTCAGCAGACTTAACTACGATGTCTTTGCGAGAGGAAAGGCTATCTAGTGCTTTCATTTCGCTGGCGGACAAATTATGGCGGAAGGGTGCTTGTGTTTGATGAAAGTGCAGAACGTCTCGCTTTACTGCTTTGATATACATACTTCACTATCTATCGCGTCGTGAAGGAAGGACCCAGTGCTTGCCAGAAGGTAACGCACTTTTCGAATAGCTCGAATTCGGCCGGTCAATGAAGCATTCGCGTAGGCGTAGATTACGGGCGAAATGATCAAAATCTTTCAGCAGTTGGAATTCACTGTCTGCCTGTAGCTGGACAAAAATTGACACCACGACGGACAACACTGCTGAAAAATTTGAATAATAATGATTTGGCCTTAAGGATGAGACTGTGTGATCAGTGGTAGCGGTGCATTGCGTTTCTCCATCGCCAAAGATTGCGCTTTCAGACCTCGTGTGTCGCTGAAATCCGCAGGGCGTCTTTTGTCCAGTTGGGGCAAAATTTACTCTTCTTCCATGGTTGTATACATTTCAATCCTGTAGAGATATATTTATTTATTTGTTTATTTTGTAGTGAATATGCACGCTGGCAAATCGGCCGCATCAGCGCTAGGTACAAGCTCACCCCAGTGTCCTCTTAGCGCTTGGTGATGTGAATTCATCGTCAGGTTAGCCACTACAAATATCCAGTCAATTAGCCTCTTTACAAATGGTGGAAGGTGCTGGGTACCCGGAAAATATAGAATCTGAAATTTTGACCCTGCATGCTACTATCAACCATACCTGTCGACGCATCCTAGCAGGTGGCTCCTTCTCCATCGGTCGTGTGCGGCGGTGTACTCCACGAAAGAAACCCAGCGGCGCGGAATATAATGATGGGGCGGACAGTGCATCTCGTCGTAAGAAAGGGTAAGCGCGCAAAACCAATGGAACCGTCACACCAAAGTGAAAAACGTGAGTTCTTATATTGCGGGTGCGCCCAGTTTTGTGGGTGTGGCCAGTTTATGTCCTCCTTTGTCGAGATGTTTTGCTGCCCTGCTGTGCGCAAGCCGCGCGCCGACCAGCTTTAGTGGCAAGGAGCACTGTACTTGTGAAGGACAATCAGACCATTTCGGAATGAGACAGATTCAGGAGAGCTGGTAAAGGAATATACGACAAGAGTTCTAATACATGGTTTGCGAGGAATCCGCGCACAATATCAGAAATAATTATTTTCTACCAAAGTTTAGAATATCTACATGGAGCGCTCTTCGTCCCCTCGGCCTCCTTCACAATATGAACACCTCGCTGAAATGGATGCTTTTCGGTATCAGTCAGGGCCGCACGCAGAGATGAAGGCATTTGTTGGCGAGAATGTTGCCCGCCAGTTCTGCTTAGTGCCGTTCGCTCAGCCGCAGCATATGCAGCAGCTTCCTTTTGCGTTTTGTGCCCATGCTTCACCAAACGAGGTTGAACATGAAATCACTGAGGTTCTGCCTGTGCACCGTCAACAGCTCCCTGTAGCGCAGCCTCTCCGTTATGCTGAATCGGTCACCAGACAGTGGCTTTTCCCTGCATGTGCAGCTGCGCCTCTTAGTTACGCAGACGACGTACTTAGGCTCCCACCCCAAGGTGGTTTCCCGTTACTTCTGCGGATGCTTCGCACCTGGTCTGGACCTGCCGACGGGAACTAGTGGTATACGAGCGATTATCCCCCAATGTGATTTGGGTGTAGCGACACCGGTTGTACTTCCCGCCCCTGTCAACGAGCTTAATCGCATGGTGTCGTATCACGCTTTATATACCGTGGCACAGGAATGCCACGTTCCTTTTAGAGCTCTTGCTACCAATCTTCGACCCCGTCAACAGTTGTTCGTGTGATACCCATTACCCGCCGTTCGCCTTTTCCGTGCCACCGCCCATCGTCGCTTATGGAACCTCGTTCTGCGACTTGAGAAGATTAAAAGTCGCAGTTCCACCCGAAAAGCGAAGCATCGAGTACGATAGAAAATTAGTGGACAGCTATAGGAAGTAAGGATAGTAGTTTTATCAGCCGCATAAACTTGTAAACATAGGCACACTAACTAAATTAACAAGCATGGTCTAACGCCCGCAGAAGCAAACGGGAACACATCTTACTCCTTGACCACGGAAACTCGCTGTGAAAACGTTGCAGTGAGGAAATGCGGAAGCAGCAGTGAGCGAATTGACCTTCGTGCTGTGCCAGTAGCATCAACGCGAACTAAGGCGCGAAAAAGGAGCGCAGCGCGGACCCTACTTCTCGCAGATGGCTTTCAATATTAAGCGGCCCGGTCGAGCGCACCCGGCCGCCCGGCAAGCCTGGTATTGAGCGCCACCTCCCCCGTCTCATTCCTTTCCCCAAAGTAATGATGGTGAAGGAAGGTGACGCGCTTCCTCCTTGAATTCATCTGTTGCATGCGCGAGATGGAGCCGCCATCGCCGACTCTCCCTCGCACACTTTCACTCGTACATATGCGATACGGCATGCGGCACTGATTTTATCGCCGCTTGGACTTTATACAGAACCTCACGGCGATGCCGACCCCAGAAATGAGCCTGGAGTGTCCGCACAATCGCTATCGCAATATAAACTGATTCTCGCAGTCCACACGGCAAGGGCTGTGGCGCCGTCGAACCACAAGAGTCCTCACTGCTGCCCATCAGATGTATTAGAAGTTTTTGTTGAAGGTCTGTTCACAATTTGTCTTGTGTACACTGGAGTCGTCGTCTATGTTATGGACCCAAAACTCTATCTCTCTTCAGAAAGTCACGATGCTATTTTAGGGGGTGGCCCTTCACACAGCAAGAACTCAACATATTCTCCCTTTAGTGGCGTGTAGGTGCCTGTGGTCATTGAAAAGATAGAGAGAGAGAAAGAAATAGGGGAAAGTAGGGAGGTTAACCAAGGACCTGTCTGGTTGGCTATGTTACACTTGGGGAGCGGGAAAAGGGAAGAACACATAAGGGCAGAAAACAGAAATTACAGTCAGTCATCCACAGTCACTCGCAGAGGAATCACCACTCTCGCAAGCGATAATACAGTCCAGAGTGCTTCAAGAACCGCAGCAGGGCTTTTGTGGCCTTTTGCATGCAAGAATGCCTCGACGCCTGCTTGATGTCCTCATGAGCTTGCCTGATGTGATCTACACCTGCAAGATGTCCTCTACGCCTGCTTCTCATTTCCTCCTGCCATGACGTTATCCTCGCTTGAGATTTTCTTTCGCACGATACCACCGTCATGCATTGCGCCTTACCGCAAGTAAACTATCCCCAATGGGGAATGTGTCCTTGGCTGACCTTCCTGTCCAACATTCCACGCAACACTTCAGAGCTTCAAATGTGCTGAAACAGTCTCCCCGAGGCCACTGCGCTGTGTTCCCTACCTGGCCTGTCTTGTCCCCGGAAAGCTGTTACGCTGCCGTCTGCTGCTGCGGTAATTACGCAAGGCTGCAATAATGTTTGTTTCAAATTTGCTTCTGTATGTCAAGGAAGAGACGACGGCGACGAAGTGTTTCTTTCATAGAATGCTTGTACCCTTGTCTCGCCTTGTTTATCTCCAAAATCTGAGAGCTGCCGCTTCCTTGTTGCAGCAATGGATGAAGAATCCCTCAAGGACATTCGTGGCGCCCAACCATCACGTCAGGGCGAGTCCAGGAAACGTGGAAACACGTTTAGTGACACGGACAGCGAGGCAACCGTGTTATACTAGGACAGCGTTGACTCGTCGGACGATGATTTCACGCTTGTCATGAGCCGAACTACACAAATAACACTTCTATGGAGCTCATTGTCGCCAACTGCCTCCACCGTGAAGACACCACAGCGCTGGCCGTACACAATGTTCTTCATGGCTGTGGACTCTGTGTCCAATCTGCGACTCCTATATAGGCAAGTCCCTTCTGCGTTTCTTCGGGGGATCGCGCCAAAGGAGATAAAAAACGTGAGAATGCACGCACGGAAGAATGTCCACGCAGTAGACGTTCTACACCGTAGTGCGCTGCAAAGCCTGCGGCACGTAACGGAGATCGGCAAAATGAAAGTGCGATCAATGATTCCTGCAGGCTGCAATGACAATGTCGGCGTCATTTATGTTGTCGATATTTCTGTACCAACAGACGACTTGCGAATATTAATAAAGCCAACTATAGAAGGCCCTATAGAAGGAACACACGTTGCCTGAAGCTTAGGTTTGAGGGAGACAGCCTTCTCTCGCTTTTCAAAGTTGGCCACGTCTGCCATTCAGTCCGCCCATACGTATCGAAGTCCCTGCAATGCTACACATGCTGCAAGATCGGACAAGTAAATGGTGTCTGTAGGAATAAACTCGTGTGCCCACAGTGCGCGGATCCTCATTCAGGAGATGCCTGTCGCGGATGTGTATTAAAGTGCTCATACTGCCAGGGTGCTCATGAGGCCTCATTTAATGATTGCCTGTGGGTGAGGAACAAGCGAGCGGTACTCAAACGTATGGTACGGGATCATTTAACACACAGAGAGGCTGCCGCTACTCTCAGGCAACAACGTCATCTCCACCGAAGAGCATCCCGAACAGTTGCATCTACCGATATACACCATCTTCCGGCAAAGCGGCTACCATAGCAACGTCAACTTCCACAAAGACGGACACTGCGAAAAAAACGAAAGGGGCAAGACTCGCACCTCCTGAAGACTGGCCTACATTTCCACGAGCACAACGTGCCTCAACATCACATCAAATTGCTTCGCCCTCGATGACCTAACGAACCGCTGATGCGACGATGACTGAGGTTTGCCAACTCATAATGATGTTGAAGTCGAGGAGCATTAATATTTGGGAATATTAAGTAGAAGTGACTTAAGCTGGAATAGGCATGTAGAGGAAGTAAGTAAGAAGGCGAATAATGCGCTTTCGGAGCCTAAGACGAAATTTACACAGACCAACCTCTGAAGTTAAAAACTTGGCCTATAGAACACTGGTCAGACCAATCATTGAGTACGCGAAAATTGTCTGGGATCCTCACACAGAGAAAAACCGTAAGAAACTGGAAAGGATTCAGAGGTTAGCTTCTCGATTCATCTTCAACAAATATGGTCGACTTCACTCCCCTTCTAAACTATGTCAGCTTGCAAATCTGTCCAATTTAGAATTAACGATGAAGTATGATAGGCTGAAGTTCTTGTTCCTTATTATCCATAATGAAATAAAAAAATTATAGGACGAACTATTTTGAAATTTCTACTAATGAATTTTCTAGGCATCGATACAGCGTGTATACTCCCCTCCTGTAACCCGTAATAACACATTTAAATATAGCTTCTTTCCCAGAACGATAAAAGAGTGGAACATGCTTCCCGATTTCGTCGTTCAGTCTACCTCTTTAAATAATTTTCTGAGTAATTTTCATGCTATTATTTATTCCGAGAGCGTGGTGCGTTAATTACCTGACATTCTGAATCATCTGATTTTATAATTTTGTTATTATCTGCGTATGTTGTTCTTATTTTACATGCCCCAAGGTACAGTGATTGGTTTTTCTGCTTGCACTATTACAATGTATATGCAATGCCATTTCTTTTTTGTACGTTGTCTTCAGATGCGACGCCCTGCCTGAATCAGATGTGTTGACATTGCTGGTTTTATTATTTTTCTCCGCTCCTGTAATGGCCCTAAAGAAAGGGCTGACGGTATCAATAAAGAAAGAAAAGAAAAGAAAAAGTCATTCATGGACGCCATGCGCATTCTACTGAGCAACATGACAACCCCGTCGGCACAGAGCGCACTGCAGGTGCTGGACACGTTGAGTCTGCTTCTTGCGGCTCTAGAGTAAAACCACGGCTCGAGAGGTGCGCCGTTTCAAGAGGAGGTCAAGAATGCATCGGTCTTTCAGTGGAACCTCAGAGGGCTTAAGTCACGTATGTCTGACTTTAGACAGCTCGTCTTTACGCAATTGCCCATTATCGTGATTTGCGAGCCCAACCTGTCAGCTCCCATAAGACTGTCCGGAAATGAGGGATTTAGGTCCTCTACTCACGGAGAGTGCAGCAAGGTTGTTGTGTTTATACGCCGTGACTTGAGTTATGTGCATCACAGAGTGCCCTGACGAAGTAAATCGATACGTTTGCTTAACAGTGAAGAAGAAAAAGCTCACACTCGCAATTCTTGGAACCTACTTATCTCCAACAAGTCGTCTAGATTGTGAGCGCTTATGGGGAATTTTGACATCGAGCACAGAGCCATGGGTGATTGTTGGCGACTTTAATGCCCCCCATTACCTATGGGGAAGATCCAAAGTGAACTCTAGGGGCAAAACGTTGGTGTCCTTTGCTTCTGAACGCAAATTTCGCCTCGCGAATGATAGAAGCCCTACTTATCTGTGTGGATCAGTGTATCGTAGCTGTTTGGACCTTATCATCGCTTCACATTCGATTTCGAAAAGAGTGCACTGGTTTTCGGATTCAGAAACGCCGGGTAGCGACCACATCCCAACCCATTTGGAGATCGAAGGTTTGACTAGCACGAGGTCTTCCAGAAACGTCCAGTGTACCGATTGGACTAAATACAAAATAATCATGGAAGACCGTTGTCGTGACGGCACCTCCTTATAACCTGCAGGGGGCGATAAAGGATGTCATACAGACAACCACGCATTCGCTTTTGAAATGTTCTGCCCGCACCGATTTCGACATCGAACTGGAGAAACTTCAAGCAATTTGCTATCGTGCAGAACGAAGATATATACGCACGAGGTCCAATCATGATTTGAGATTGGCTAGACGAACACAAAAAAAAAAAAAATATACGGCGTCACATGAGCAAGCTGGCTTCGCGACAATTGGCATCATTTTGCGAGTCCAAGGATCCACGAAAGCCTTTGTCGATTATATGGAGGAGTGTTGGCGGCCTTCGCACAACCTTTGTTCAGCGCCAGCCGTTTAAATCTCTGGCACTACCTCTACAATGTAGAGATATTGACGTCGCTGAATCTTTATGAAGAAAGATTGCTGGCGAAGCAAATTTCGGTGGAAGGGCTACGGGAACGCTCGACCACCTACTGTTCTCACACGATCCCCACATGGAATGCCCTTTTTCTATGGAAGAAGTAGAAGCTGCGCTGGCTTTGCGCAGGCGTTCTTCAGCGCCAGGACCTGACGGCATTACATACCGTGCCATGCGTAACCTAAGAGACCAAGCTCGGAAGGCACTCTTGTTCGTATACACTGACTCCTGGCAGACGGGTACGGTTCCGAAAGAATGGAAGTCATGTCGTATCATTCCACTTCTCAAAGCTGGCAAGTCGCATTTGGATATTTCCTCATGCCGTCCGATCGCACTTGCCAGCTGTATCGGAAAAACAATGGAAAGAATGATTTTAACACATCTAGAATGGTACTTAGAATACCATGAAATCTGCCCTGATGCTATGGCCGGATTCAGGCGTGGCTCCTTGTCAACAGACCATGTTCTTGACTTGATAACATGTCTGCAACACCAGAGGGCCTGTAAACAACTATCTGCTGCTCTGTTTCTAGATGGTAAAGAGGCGTATGATAATGCCACCCATGAAGCCATCGTTAGCGCGTTAGAAGCCGTAGGACTTGGTCGTAAGATATTATGTGGGTGTGCAACTACTAACAAAAGAGATCGTTCTACGTGCACATAGAAAATGGCCCGACATCCCAGCATTACGGTAGCCGAGGAGCGCCTCAAGGCAGAGTGTTTAGCCCGACGCTTTTCAATATAACCCTCATTGGATTAATTGACAACCTGCCAGGAACTGTACGACTTTCCATCTATACGGACGACATCAGCATTTGGGCATCCGGTGTAACACGACTTCAGCTTCGCGCTCGGCTTCAGAAGGCAGCCACAATGACCTCTTGCTACCTTCGTTAACAAGGTCTTGAAATTTCATCCGAGAAGTGCGCAATGGCGGCATTCACGAGGACGCGAATATCTACTCACGGCTTATCAATTAACGGACAAATTATACGATACTGCAGAGGTCACAGGTTCTTGAGAGTCGGAATTGACAAAGCCATGTCTTGGACTCCGCGTGTGTGTTACGTGAAAAAGCGGTTGACTGCTCTCTGTCACCTGTTGAGGTTCCTTGAAGGAAAAAAATATGGGAGTATCTATACACGCTATGTTACAGTTGTACATGGCGTTGTTCGTTGGACTCCTGCGGTACAGCCTGCCTGCAATATCCAACACCTGCAAGACTAACCTGCGTACGATTCAGAGCATTCAAGCCCAAGCCCTTAAGATATTTATACTGATGCTTTATTGCTATTATTTAACTTTATGCTCTGATACTTGTACGAGGCCAAGATAGCCTGTGTATAACTAAGGGGGAAGATCACGGGTTTCTTAAGTGAAGTTTTAAATATTCAAAATTGTTTCAAAACATCCATGTGCGAAAATACATCGTTCGATCATTCTTGAGCATAGTGTAGTTGGGCATGGCAAAAACTTACAAGGTCACGGGAAAGGTGAAAATATGCAAATTCAATAAACAGCTTGTAATAAAAGGTGAAATTCATTTATTTATTTATTTACTCACATAATTAAATGCTATATAACGAAATTTCCCACCTAAATTTTTGTCTTAAGTTAATTGCAACTTGCAATGCGCTGAAAAGTTCGTGGTTAGTTCATGTTTACCGTTCAAATGCTTGCCTAAATGCAAATAGGCGTTCTTGCAGACACAGGATGTGACGTTGCAACGCAGAGATGTCACGAGGATGAAGACAATCTCTAAGTTTTGCCAAAAGCACAATTGTGAGAAGTGTATGCAAAAAGCGTGACATATAATAGCGATACATTTAGAGCTTTTATATATATATATATATATATATATATATATATATATATATATATATATATATATATATATATATATTTATATATATATATATACAAAGAGAGATAGACAGAAGGAGAGAGAGAGGGGGGGAATCATAGTGCAGAACAATGCTGCCGTCCAGCATAAACGGTGACACAAACCACAATTTCTTCTATTTCAGCTCAATGAACTACGGTGGCATCGGTGCTATAATTGCTTCCGAGATTGGATATGCCCTCGTCAGAGGTAAAATCAATGTTTCCTTATTCTAGATGTTCTGCTGCCAGTACTATGAAACCTAATAAATGTTCCCAAGGCCACAGAGGGAAAAGAGGTAATCGTGAATGAGCACAAAAAAGGTTCTTTCCTTTCCCATGCAATATTACTCTCTTCATTTTTTAAGCTGTACTCATCATTTCCAGTAATTGTGCGCTATTTTCTCGGTCCACATTCGAAGTCGTGATTTACCGAGAGCGGGAGGTCATACGTATACACAACCATAGCCCGAGGCATTGGTGGCAGTACTGACGCCACTCCGATGAGCCCTCCCACAACCTGACGCGACGCCTTCATCCTGCACGATGCTGCCTTCCATCATTGTGTCTCGTTCACTTCGATTACAAGGAAATGAAATATCCCATAGCTGCTTCAAACATGATCTTAATGATCAATTTTCCTAATTCAGCCATATCTACGTGACCTCTACGACTACCCAGATGCGTGCTCCAACCTTCCCATTTCCTGCCGTTTTCCTTGAATCTTCTACGTGGTAAAATGTTAGAATAACATCACATCGTTTAGTGTACGTCGTCCTAAGCATGGTGGTTTTAATATAGCTCACTAGTTTATATAAAAAAATCGAATTGCTTGCACAAAAGCTTTTAGTCGCTAATAAACCTGCACCCGTTCCGCCCTATTATAATCAAGTGATATACAAGGGGCGCTACAACTTAAAGCTATTCAAGACTTCGCTATTCTAATTCTGCAATCAGCCCTCCGCACTTAGGCAAAAATTTTTTGCACCACCGCTACTTCGCCTATCTATCACGTGAAGTCACGAAAACCGTGACAGCTCCCCACACTGATGATACATATTGGAATGAAAAGAAGAAAAATAATTATTTTTGATTCGGCGATTTTCGCCCTTATTCTCTCTGCTATTGGTCAAAATATTTCGAGCTACACCCGCTTCCCCCGCCTGTCACGCGACGTCACAAAACTGCGAGAACTCACCCCGTCAACGTGATGTGCATGCGTTAAAGCTGCATTAATATCTCGAACAAAACTGAGTTTTTTTCTGAGTAGGCGCCGGCTTCCCCGTTCTTAATCGATCGGCTGCCCCGCCGGTCGCTCAGGCATTGACTACTCTCACCTGCGGGAGAACTTGGGTTTATTTCCGTATGATGAAAATTGTTGTGGCCCTGTATTGTATTCTAGCACTTTTGGCACGCTTACAACATCGCTTTGCCAACTGTTCCTAATTGAGGATCCGTTCTGGTGGCATTCTTAACCTTCCGCTGAATCCGCACTTCTCAAACAACCACCGCAGGCTAAGTAAGGGAAAGCGGACAGATTGGAGACGTCGCCATAACCTTGCTCATCCGGCTATCAATGTTAAGTGCTCTGACTCGACGCCGTCTAATCCCTCTCCACTTGAGAGCGCTCCTCGACTCTTGGGAGGAAAAAAAAAACCGCTCTATGTAGGCAATTATATTTGTTTTAAAGAGATAGAAATTGGGCCTCCTACAAACAAGCAGAACATTTGATTGGGATCTTCAGGCAACCCTGCGGGTCCACGCCCATTGCTTGCGCCGGCGGTTACGTCAATTTGTCATCAGGACAGTCAAATAACCACATACTTTGATAGCTTTACGCGATAGGGCCCACAGATTGGAAATATTACTGCCTCAACTAAATTAAAAAAATAATGAGTCATTCCACACTTTGAAGGCGGATGACAAGCAAAGCTGTGTAGCACATGCAAAGAGGTGACATAAAAGTTTGAAAACAATTATGAACGCACTTATTCTTTTTATCGGTGGTCATTGTAACGACAGGTACGGATACGTATTTATTTTATGCATTCGCATTCACTGGAGTTGCACATTTGTTATGCACATTCGTTATATACATTCGTCTTTTCATTTAACGATATATTGAGGCAAGAAACATGAGACCCAAATCACCATACCGACTCGCAGTGCGCCAGCGCCACCAGCGGCTTCGCAGAGGGGCGGGCAGTAAGGGGAGTGCTAGCATCATCAGCGGCGAAGGAGCAGCGGTGGAAGATAACGATGACAAAGGCGCGAGTGACACGTTGAGGCAAAGAACTTGAGGCCGAAATCACCATGCCGACTGGCAGAGCACCTGCGCAATCAGTGGCTTCGCAGAGGGGCGAGCAGTAAGGGAGCGCTAGCATCATCAGCGGCAGGGGAGACAGCTGTGGAAGACAACGACGACGAAGGCGCGAGCAGTACACTGAGGCAAAGAACTTGAGGCCGAAATCACCATGCCGACTGGCAGGGCGCCTGCGCAATCAGCGGCTTCGCAGAGGGGCGAGCAGTGAGGGAGCGCTAGCATCATCAGCGGCAGGGGAGACAGCTGTGGAAGACAACGACGACGAAGGCGCGAGCAATGCACTGAGGCAAAGAACTTGAGGCCGAAATCACCATGCCGACTGGCAGGGCACCTGCGCAATCAGCGGCTTCGCAGAGGGGCGAGCAGTAAGGGAGCGCTAGCATCATCAGTGGCAGGGGAGACAGCTGTGGAAGACAACGACGACGAAGGCGCGAGCAATACACTGAGGCAAAGAACCTGAGGTCGAAATCACCATGCCGACTGGCAGGGCGCCTGCGCACGCAATCAGCGGCTTCGCAGAGGAGCGAGCAGTAAGGGAGCGCTAGCATCATCAGCGGCAGGGGAGACAGCTGTGGAAGACAACGACGACGAAGGCGCGAGCAATGCACTGAGGCAAAGAACTTGAGGCTGAAATCACCATGCCGACTGGCAGGGCGCCTGCGCACGCAATCAGCGGCTTCGCAGAGGAGCGAGCAGTAAGGGAGTGCTAGCATCATCAGGGGCGGGGGAGACAGCTGTGGAAGACAATGACGACGAAGGCGCGAGCGATACACTGAGGCAAAAAACTTGAGACCGAAATCACCGCATCGACTTCGATTGGGCGTTCCGCTAGCGCCTTCGCAGAGGGAGATGCAGTATGGGAGCGCAAGCATCTTCTGCGGCAAGGCAGTTCGCTGTGGAAGTCAACGATGACGAATGCATGAGCGATATATTGAGCAAAAACATTAGAGGCTAAATCACCGCACCGACTCGAATTGGGCCAGTTTGACTAGCGCCTTCGCAGAGGGAGGGGCAGTATGGTAGCGCTAGCATCATCAGCGGCAAGGGTGCCAGCTTTGGAAGACGGAGGCGCAAGCGACATATTAGGGCAAAGAAGTTGAGATCAAAATCACCACAGCGACTGGCAGTGGGCCAGTGCTGCCAGCACCTTCGCAGAGGAAGGTGCAGTAAGGGAGCGCTAAGATCATCAGCGGCAAGGGAGAGAGCTGTGGATGACGACGACGACGAAGGCGCAAGCGATATACGGAGACAAAGAACTTGAGACCAAAATCACAGCACCGACAGAGATTAGGCCAGTGCCGCCAGCGTCTTCGCAGAGGGAGGGGCAGTATGGGAGCGCAAGCATCATCTGCGCCAAGGGAGCCAGCTGTGGAAGACAACGATAATGAAGGCGCGAACGATATATTCAGGAAAAGTATTTTAGACCGAAATCACCGCACGACTGGGATTAGGCCAGTGCCGCCGGCGCCTTCGCAGAAGGAGAGGCAGTATGTTAGCGCTAGCATCATCAGCGGCAAGTGTGCTGGTTTGGAAGACGGGGGCGCGAGCGAAATATTAGCTACCGACTAGCAATGCGCCAGCACCGCCAGAAGCTTCGCAGAGGGACGGGCAAGAAGGGAGCGCTAGCATCATCAACGGTAAGGGAGACAGCTGAGGAAGACAACGACGACGAAAGCGCGAGCGATATACTGAAGCAAAGAAGTTGAGACCAAAATCACTGCACCGACAGGGATTGGGCCAGTTCCGCCAGCGCCTTCTCAAAGGAATGTGCAGTATGGGAGCGCTATCATCATCAGCAGCAATGGAGCCAGCTGTGGAAGACAACGACGTCGAAGGCGCAAGCGATGTGGTGAGGCAAAGAAGTTGTGACGGACATTACCACACCAACTTGAATTGGGACAGGGCCACCAGTGCCTTCGAAGATGGTGGTGCAGTGTGGGAGGGCCAGCATCATCAGGCGCAAGGGAGCCACATGTGGGAGACAACGACGGCGAAGGCGCGAAGAATATATTGAGGGAAAGAATTTGAGACTGTAATCACCGCAACGAGTGAGATTGGGCCAGTGCCTCACTCGTCTTCACTGAGGGAGGTTCAGTATGGGAGCGCTGCATCATCACCGGCAAGGGATTCAGGTGTGGAAGACAAGGACGACGAAGGCGCTAGGAAAAGAATTTGAGACCATAATCACTGCACCGACTGGGATTGGGCCAGCGCCGCGAGCAGCTTCGTAGAGGGAGGGGCAGTAAGGGAGTGCAAGCATCATCAGCGGCAAGGGAGACGGCTGTGGAAGAGAACTACGACGAAGGCGCGAGGGATATACAGAGGCAAAGAGGTTGAGACGGAAGTCACCGCACCGACAGGGATTGGGCCAGTGCCGCCAGCGCCTTCGCAGAGGGAGGTGCAGTATGCGAGTGCTTGCATCATCAGCGGCAGAGGAGACAGCTGTGGATGACAACGACAACAAATTCGCGAAGGATATATTGAGGAAAAGAATTTCAGACCGAAATCACAGCACCAACTGGGATTGCGCCAGCGCTTCAAGCGCCTTCGCAGAGGGAGGGGCAGTATGGAATCGCAAGCATCATCATCGGCAAAAGAGCCAGCTATGGCAAACAACGATGTCGAGCGCGAAAGATATGTTGAGGCAAAGACGTTGAGCCCCAAATCACCGCACGGACTGACAGTGGGCCGGCGCCACCAGCGCCTTCGCAGTGAGAGGGACAGTATAGGAGTGCTAGCATGATAAGTGGCAAGGGAGCCACATGTGGAAGATAACGAACAAGTTGGTGCGAACAGTCTTTAGAGGAAAACAATTTGAGACAGCTATGCAGCAGGGCTCACGCAACTCTTAGACACATTCTCTGGGAATGTGACGTTATATGCGAAGAAAATGCAGTTTCCCCAGATGAAGCTGCGGCGCGATGGACGGCCGCGTTGCGCAGCTCAAACCTCGAAAATCAACTATGGGCCATCCAGCAAGCCCGTGAGGCGGCGAGGAGACAGGATCTCCGGTCCTCCTCGGGGGCGGCCTAGGCCCAGGCCACGAATTTGCCGGATTGTTAATAAAGTTGTTACCACCACCACCAGAAATCACCGCACCCACTGTGATTGGGCCAGCGTTGCCAGCGCGTTCTGAGTGGGAGGGACAGTATGGGAGCGCTGGCATCATCAGCGGCAAGGGAGCCAGATATGGAAGACAAAGACGACGAGTCACGAGCGATGTATTGAGGTAAAGAATTTGAGATCAATATCACCACACCCACTGGCAGTGGGCCAGCGCCGCCAGCGGCTTCACAAAGGGAGGGGCAGTATGGGTGCGCTAGGATCATCAGAGGTAAGGAAGCCAGCTGTGCTATACTGCGACGAAGAAGGCGCGAGCGATATATTGAGGCAAAGAATTTCTGATCGAAATCACCACCCAAACTGGCAGTGGGCCAGAGCCACCAGCGCCTTCGCAGAAGGAGGGGCAGTATGGGAGGGCCTGCATCATCAGCGGGACGGGAGCCAGCTGCGAATGACAACGACGACGAAGGCGCGAGCGATATATTGAGGAAAAAGGTTTGAGACCGAAATCACCGCACCGACTCGAATTGGGCCAGTGCCGCTAGCGCCATCGTAGAGGGTGCTGCAGTACTTGAGCGCTAGCATCATCAGCGGCAAGGGGCCAGCTGTAGAAGACAACGACGACGAAGGCGCGAGCGATATATTGAGACAAGGAATTTAAGGCTGAGATCACCGCACCGACTGGCAGTGGGCAAGTGCTGCCAGCGCTTTCGCCGAGGGAGGGGCAGTATGCGAGCACTAGGATCATCAGCGGGAAAGGAGCCAGCTGCGGAAGCCAACCACGATGAAGGCACGAGCGATATCTTGATGCAAAGATTTTGATTGCGAAATCACCCCACCGACTGGCGGTGGGCCTGTGCCGCGAGTGGCTTGGCAGAGGGAGGGGCAGTAGGGTAGTGCTAGCATCAGCAGCGGTAAGGGAGCCAGCTGTGGAACACAACCACGGTGAAGGCGCCAGCGAAATATTGAGGCAAAAAATTTGAGACCGAAATCACCACACAGACTGGCAGTGGGCCAGCGCAACAAGCGCCTTCGCCGAGGGAGGGGCAGCATGCGAGTTCTAGCATCATGAGCCGGAAGGCAGCCAGCTGTGCAATGCAACGACGACGAATGCACGTGCGATATATTGAGACAAAGAATTTCAGGCCAAAATCACCACACCGACTGGCAGTGGGCCAGCGCCACCAGCGGCTTCGCGGAGGAAGGGGCAGTATGGGAGGACTGACATCATCATCGGCAAGGGAGCCAGCTGTAGAAGACAACGACGAAGAAGGTGCGAGCGATTTATTCAAGCAAAGAATTTAAAACCGAAATCACCGCACCGACTGGCAGTGGGCCAGCGCCGCCAGCACCTTGGCAAAGGGAGGGGCATTATGGGAGTGCTAGCATCATAAGCGGTAAGGGAGCCAGCTGTAAAAGACAACGACGAAGAAGGCGCGAGCGATTTATTCAGGCAAAGAATTTAAGACCGAAAGCACCGCAGCGACTGGCAGTGGGCCAGCGCCGCCAGCACCTTCGCAGAGGGAGGGGCATTATGAGAGTGCTAGCATCATAAGCGGTAAGGGAGCCAGCTGTGGAAGTCAACGTCGACGAAAGCGCGAGCGATATACTGATGCAAAGATTCTGAGTCCGAAATCACCGTACTGACTGGCGGTGGGTGAGCGCCGCCAGCGGCTTCTCAGAGGGAGGGGCAATGTGCGAGCACTAGCATCACCAGTGGCAAGGGAGCCAGCTGTGGAAGAGAATGACGACGAAGGCGCGCGCGATAGATTGAGGCAAAGAATTTGAGACCGAAATCACCGCATCGAATGAGACGTTCACTTGAGGGATCGCCAGTCGTTTGTGCGCAAGCGCGAGTAAGAGTTGGCACGAGAGATAAAATCTTGGGGCTTTTGCTCCTTGAATATATGACTCTGCCTTGGTACTGCGTGTTGTAGGCGTTTGTCCCTAGGCGTGCCGGGCATCGCTCGGACGCGGGCTGCCGGCTCGGTAAAGTTGGTGAAGCAGCGGGCTAAGCGAGTCGTGGCGGATCGTAGCTTTCTGGCTCGTTATGGCGATGTACCTTGTATATAACATCACAGATGGTTCTGTAGGAGCAGTAGCCACCGTAGTAGAGCCCGGGCCGCATATATTGAAAGTATGGAAGGCAGAGCGCCTTAGCAACTGCAGTTGAACGCAAGCGCCTGAAAGGGCCACCGGTAACGATGACTGACCCAGCACCAGCGCCGCAGACGCGAGAAAGTCTGTCCGACGTACCTTCAGACGCAAAGTTCTGACTGGTGTTGAAGAAGTCGCGGGGAACGGTAGTGCTGAACTTATAACGTCACAAGTTGACGGCTCGACCTAACTATATTTATTGAAACGTACTTTTTTATCAATTGTAACAACATGTCATTATTTTGCATTATTGGCGGCACTTTCAGGACACCAAAGCGGCAATGGGGATACCAAAGCTAGCACCCGGACTGGTCTGTGGGCTGGGGCTCGCCGAGGCCTGCGCGTGTCAGGGTTGTATAAGATCGGCTGTCAGCCAATTTTTTATGCGAACACCTCCTGGCACACTTCGGCCTCCGCGGCCGCAACCCACGGGCCGCCCCGCTTCCCGCTATGATCACCCCGCTATTCCTTGGGTGCCCGTCCGCGCGGTGAGGCACTGGGCGCGGTCGCCCCTTGGTGATCGCTGTGTCTGAAGTGACAGTGTTCTGACTGGTGTTGTATAATTCATGGGTCGCTTTTCGCGTCGCGACGATACATTGAATTTTTTACGAGCCGTGCTCCAGGAGAGCACATGTAACCGGCAAACGGAGGCCTCAGGAGAGCACCTGAGGTAATATTAAAGCAGGTGGCGCAGGATCTCCAGGGCACCCAAAGGGTAGTGGGGGTATCAAATTTGGAAGCAGGGCAGCCCGTTGGTTAGGGCCGCGGATGCCTAAGTGTCCCAGGGCGTGTTTGCATAAAGGAATTGGCTGTCCGCTATCGCGCACAGCCGATCTTATACACCCCTGGCATGCGCAGGCCTCGGTGAGCTCCATGCCATGGACCAGGTCGGGTTCTAGCTTTGGTGTCCCCATTGCCCCTTTGGATTCCTGGAGGCGCCACCAATAAAGCGAAATAATGACACGTCGTTACAATTACTAAATATGAATCACCACTCAATAAATATATTTACGTCCAGCCGCCAACATATGACGCTAATTTCAGCACTACATGCACCGCGACTTTTTTTCAATATATGCGGCCCTGGCTCTACTACGGTCGTTACTGCTCCCACACAAAAATCTGTGATGTTATTTACAAAGTACATCGCCGTAAGGCGCGACAAAGCTATGATCCGCCACGACTGACCTAGCACGTGCGCCTCAGGTGCGATACAGCCTGTCCGACATAGCGGTCGCCAAATCGGGCGTCAGTGCCCCCGCTGCTTCACCTATTTTACAGCACCGGCCGCCAGCTTTCCACAGTAAACAAACTTGACCTCACTGCGCAAAGACGGCACGCCTAGGAACAAACGCCTATAACATGCGCTAGGAAACCTCTTTGATATTGCCTAGGCAGAGTCATATATTCAGGAGCAAAAGCCCCCAGAGTTTCTCTCACGGGCCCGCTCCTACTCGCACCTGCGCAGAGACGACTGGCGATCCCTCAAATGAACGACTCGCCCGCACCGACGGGCTGTATGCCAGTGCCGTCATCGCCTTCACAGAGCGAGGGGCGGCATGGGAACGCAGATATGATGAGTGCCATCGGAGACAGCTGTGGAAGAATACGATGACGAAGACACGAGCAGTGGTACGAACGCAATGGGCAGTATGTGAACGCTGGCATGATGAGTTGCAACGGAGCTACTGTGGTAGAAGATAACGATGACGAACGCTGAAGCAGTGGCATGAGCGCGTTCGCGCGCGGTCACTTGGATGGCCGCCAAGGAGTCAGCTGTAGAAGAACAAGACGGCGAACGCACGAGCAGTGGCACGAGCCATTGTGGGGGATGATAGTTTTGCACGCACACACAAGTTTTTCACGGAATCCTAGCCGTAAGCAGCTTCGCTGAAAAAAAAAGAAAGATAAAGAAATACTTGGAAATTTCTCTATCTCAAAATACAGCTTGTTTAATGGTATGGCATGGTATGGTAAAAATTTAATGAAGTCCTGCAGATCGTGTCTTCACGAAGCGGGTCGCTCCCACGTGGCAACCAGAAGGCCGAGCCTCTCGGCCGCATTGTGGGCCTGCTGGACAGCCCAGAATTGGCCAGCCAGAAGGAGGCTGCGCAGAACCGCCTCCCATCTGGCCAAGCTGTTATCGATGATAGAGCGTGACTGGGCACACCGCCAGAGCATGTGGTCTAACGTGGCTATTTCTCTGCAATCGTGGCAGGTAGCATTGGTGTAAGTATCCGGATAGATTTTGTGTAAGAGCGACGGATTGGAATAGGTATTCGTTTGTGGTAGAAGGAGCGTTAATGCTTGAGCTATATTGAGGCGCGGATGAGGAACAAAGTAGGTCCTACGGCTGAGATAGTAGTGTTTAGTAATCTCGTTCTAGGTAGAGGGCGTGTCCCTGTTCTCTGGGGAGTCGGCTTCCGATTGGTCAAGGGTAGCGCGGTGGGCAAGTTCACGCGCAGCCCCGTGAGCCGACTCGTTGAGGTTGGGAGCACCCTTTATCTGACCCTGATGTGCGGGAAACCAATGAATGAAGTGGTGGGTGATTGCCTTGTCCCCAAGAGGTGTGAGGGCCTGTTCGGAAACGGTGTCTTTTTCAAATGCTCTGACTGCAGATCTTGAATCACTATAGATGACATCCCGTGAGCTATCCAGCAGGGCTAGTGCAATAGGTATTTGTTCAGCTATTTCGGAGTCCCTCGTCCGAACCAAGGCAACATTACCAGTGTGTTCAATGGGACTGGTTGGGTCATCTTTAGAATAAAAACAGGAACAGCGCAACACAGGATGAGTGAGTAAACACGACCGAGCGCTTACTAGCAACCAAATGCTTTATTTGCAGAAGCAGCATATAAATACATCATGAACGTGACATAAAGAATAGAAAAAGAAGGATAAGAAGTATAAGTCAGCCACGAAGATAATCAATTTCTTTTGTTGAGAGCGAGAGGGGCGCAGAGCTGACGCACGCGTCGCCACTTCTGAATATACAATATGCTTCAAAGATTTCCCGCTCACGATTTTCACTGTAACTGCCGATTATTTCTGTCGATCTGTCGATTATTTCTCTCTTTACCAAGTGCGAAATAATCGGCAGATACAGTGAAAAGCGTGCGCGGGAAATCTGTGAAGCATATTATATATTCAGAAGTGGCGACGCGTGCGTCAGCTCTGCGTCCCTTATCTTCGTGGCTTACACTTATTGTTCTTATCCTTCTTTTTCTATTCTTTATGTCACGTTCGTGATGTATTTATGTGCTGCTTCTGCAAATAAAGCATTTGGTTGCTAGTCAGCGCTCTGTCGTGTTTACTCGCTCGTCCTGTGTTACGCTGTTGTTTTTATATTGAACGCCCGACGTCCCTTAATAGAAGCGGCACCCACAAAGCTGACCTGTCGCTGATCACTGTGTATTTCCTTAAAGAGGTTGGCCGCCCTTGTCCTCCTTCTACCGCGATTATGATCGAGGTGCATGTTCCTAGGTATTGGCGCCACCGTAATGTTCTCACGAATCGATCTTAGGCTGCTGAGCACGAGGTCGCGGGATCGAATCCCGGCCACGGCGGCCGCATTTCGTTGGGGGCGAAATGCGAAAACACCCGTGTACTTATATTTAGGTGCACGTTAAAGAACCCCAGGTGGTCGAAATTTCCGGAGTCCTCCACTACGGCGTGCCTCATAATCAGAAAGTGGTTTTGGCACGTAAAACCCCATAATTTAATTTTTTTTTCACGAATCGATGGAGGAACCTCAGTGAACTCTTCCGCTACTCTATCGGGGTAATATCCGAGTTCCTGCAAGATGGATCTCCCTGCCTTCGTTGTTGAGAGGCGAGTTAGCTGTGCGCGTTGATGGGCCTCTGCAATCTCTTCAAGAGTGTTATGAATGCCAAGCTGCATTAAGCGCTCTGTACAAGTGTATACGGGCAACCCGAGAACCCGCTTAGTAATCTTCCTAAGCTGTGCATTCAATTTATCCTGCTCTGCCCGTTTCCATTGATGCATGACTGCCACGTATGTAAAGTGGCACAGAACGAAGGCATGCATTATTCGAATTAGGTTATCCTCCTTCAGTCCATGATTCCGATTTGATACCCTCCGAACTATACGAACAGCACTTCCAGTTTTAGCAATTAGCTTTCTTAATGTCTTGCCATTTGTACCCCCTGATTCAACGATCATGCCCAAGACCTTGATTGAATCGACTCTTGCTTAATGTCAGTAATTAAATATTAAGCTCCCATATATGTATACACGTGCAAATCAACCAATTGATATATAAACCACATTTTTTGCCTTCTTTACTAATAGAGATTGGTATGTGCCCGGACAGAGGATGTTCTAAATGGCGTATCACAACGAACTCGAATGAACTGTATGAGAAACAAAGAGAATGCTTCGAGACGCAATACGTAGATGCAAACAGAAAGCTGCTTTCGGTGAGACCCTTCCTGTATTCTTGTTGGGTAAACATCGGCGGCGTTAAACATGTGCAGTTTTAATGCTAAATATTTTATTAACACTAAATATTCATGATGTGTTTCCCATAGAAACAAATGTGTCATTGGACGAATGTCGATTCTGCTCGCCAAAAGTTACGGGTCTGTGCTTATGAAATTACTTACTTTTCTGAAATTATCTACGAAAAAATGCATAATGCGTATCTACCTCGAAGTGTTTGAATATAGAAACTTAAGTATAACAGTTGTTTTCACTAGATGCATTAAAGTAACTACAATCACCTTTATTTATTATCTTCACTTTAAAGTTGATAATAGCTTTCTTCATATTACAGTGCTTTTAAATTGACTTATTTGGTTCGTCACATGAGAACAATATGCTATGCTTTGTAGGACCTAGCGCTTCAGAGCTACAGAAATGAATATGTTTCTGTGTTGTCACCAGTAAATGTGCTGTATTTAATTTGACGTATAAGTTGTAAATTCATGTATGCATGTGATGTTGCAAAATCAAAAATTTCGTTTCACACATCAGTGGTGTGGCGCCACTTTAGTACCTAAATCGCGCTACATTGGAACCGTTCCATACCCTCGGTGACTAATCCTCGCTATGCGGATGGAACGGTAGCGTTCTGTCTACCCGCCGCAGTGTGGCATAAGCAGAGACGACACCATGAAGGGTGAAGCTATGCGCGTGCTTCAGACTTTCTTATTTGGTTTCGATCACTCTTGGAGTCTGAATTTTGATGCCGTATTTCCGTGGGCAATCAATTTTTTTTTTTTAAATCTACAAATTCGTATTTCTTGTAGCGTGAGCTCCTTTGAGTTTCCCAATCACGATGCTCCTGCTGAAGTAAAATTTTAGAAGTTTTAATTCACTTTTGTTCATTAGGTTCGAATTACTATGTATCACCCGTCGCCACATTATCAACACCGCACCTCTTTGAAGTATTACTTTGTATGGAAACATCCTGTATATTTACATGCACTATTTACTACTAGCGCGTATCACCTGTAGGAGTAGTCGTCACTTGAAATGTTGTACTTGTAGCGTGTTTCTTCTCGATGTCTCGAAAGACAGCTCGTAATTTAAGAAATGAGACAAGTTACCTCGTTACAAAAGTTTTTTAAGGCTGAATCAAATATAGGCCCATTTACCGTTTTCCCATTGTATATCATCAGCTTTTATTAACGTTAAACATGTATGTTTTATGAAGTTTGGTGAACAAGCGCTGAAGGAAATGTATTTCCTATTTATGCCTTTGACATTAATATGTATGCTATTATCGAACACTTTGCAACAAGGCCGCAAGAACTATTATGCAATATCGGGACTGCACGCACCAACACCTGCCATTTTAAATTATGCAGGCTTAACAATGTCATGTATTACAAACCCACTGGCAACAAAAACGGAAACCTATGAAAGCTACTATGAAACCTACTAAATTTGGACGTTTATCCTTAGCCACTCGCCGACTGCGAGGGACATTATGGGGATCATTTTCAGCATCGGATAATTTTCAGCAACCATCAAGTATTTATTTGTTAACAAGATACACAGTTTAAAAGATGTAACGGTGAAACCAATGTGATGCATTTACCCTACGATTCACATCTAACACTATCCACTATTGGTTGATTACATACTGTCCATTGCAGGAACTGCCTGAGTATGCCGGGATATTAACGTCAAATGATGACCTTGCTGACAACGCTGGCGTTCAGATGGCTTATAAAGTGAGTTTCAAAAATGCCTGACGTTAATATTCGTCTCATATATTTTAGACGAAGTAATAACTAACGTTATTACACCAATGATTCATAATAGAAAAGTATTTCCTATGCTGATTTTCTTTAGGAGTGTCTTTGATTCATGATATGTTTCCATGCAAGAAGAGGTTTTTATGCAGGATGCAATCCCTAGGAAATCTGCTCGATTTATTTATAATAATGGGGCAGTAACTCCGGATGAAACAGGGTTCACCTCTGCCGACGGTTTACAAGAGAAGACAATTGCTAAGTTTCGCAAAATGATCCATTAATAATTGTGAGTGCATGGAAATAATAGAAGCAACTAAAATTGAACGAGACATGTTATGAATACATCATTTAGCAATAAAATGCATGAGCTGATGGCTGTTTAAATTATTAAACCCTCCCAAATCACTAATAATTTTGTAGGCTGCATGTTTTATAATTATTTTTATTACAGCATGGCCTTCCTGCGAGTAGCTAGCATCGCATTGTTGAAGATGTCAAAACACCTCACTGCTGTTCATTATCGCGTTCATTATCGCGTTATCACGTTAGAAAATGAAGTACGTTGCAACAACAACACATGAAAAACCTCACATTATTATTCTTGTCTGTGAAGCGTTCCTTCATTGCGCCGAAGTGATGCAAAAAGGATTCGTCTGCACGTAAGATAAATACTAGGGAGTCGTATTACGTTAAGGTGCAGGTTGCACTTGTTTACTACGAAGCAAGTAAAGCCATGCGACACATGCATTTGAGGTGAATGGCTCACAGGGTTGAAACACAAATGCGCGTGAAGTTGTAGTTGTAGGACATATAACTGTGGCATATATTTACGCCTAATGAGACTGCAATACTTAGATATACTTTGAAAAGTTGTAAGTCGCAATGTACAAGATGATACTTAAATCAGTTATCAGTTAAAAATATCGTTCGCAAGTGGGAGAAATAGTGAGAGATAGGTAGTTGTATACAGAGAGCTCCAAATGATATCGTGGTCATCGGGAAATGCGCCTAGGTGCTGCATGCCGCCTTCTAATTTTTTGTTCTCACTTAGAAAATAATGAGCTGACTAAACCTCCAAACGTTCATACCACCTGTTTTAGAAATGCCGGAGTGGATCGACAGCAATCTGGTTACAACTCGCCTCGCCTTGAAATTTTCCTTCTAAATCTCATTATTATAGAAAGCTTCAAAAAATAGAAGTAAGCCGAAACAAAGCACAGGAACAAAATAGTGCGGTTTCCCCACTAGGCCTCCAATAATATGCACAGCAGAACAGTTTTGCTAGGCCTTATCATGGACAAAGTGAACTACGGACATGGACATACATTACGTCCATACTTTGAAAATCACCCTAAGACCCTTTTTCCTTATTGATTTTGCCGCGGGATACCACCCACGTAAATTTTTTTTATAATTAGGCTTTATAAAATTAAGTAAACTTAAGCAGTGCCACGGCTGCACTGCTTCCAGGTGAAATAAAGTCGCGCTTTCTTGTTAACAGACCAACCCTATCATTCCCCCTTTCGCTTACAGGCTTATATTAAAGCACACACAGAGGAATGTGCGACTGCAGACACTCCTCAAACATGTCCAGGGAACATCACCAGATCGCAGCTGTTCTTCCTCACGTATGCTAGGGTAGGTTACCTCCGTTTGGATAAACAAACTACATGTCATATATAAGCGAAAATTTTTGAATAACTTTTAGAATGCCTTTTATTGCTTTTTCGTTATTTCCGCAGACACAGTGCAGACTAGCAGACAATGCTACGCTCATCCGAGAGATAACGCGTCCAGGATACAGCCATCCGCGAAACAGGTAAGACAAAATGTCGGATCAGAAAACGTGTAAGCGTGGTTTGACAGTTTAATTATCGCTTTAGTTATTTTTCACATAATTTGCCACAAAAGAAATATGAGAGCGCACTTATAACCTTTCTGGAGGCATCTTCGTGTGTTGTGCAAGGTTATAGCAGTAGTACTTCATCAGATGAAGTTATTCTAGCATGTACTGCCCAAGATATTAGAGCGCGTCTCTTATCCTTGTGAAAATTTCTACCGACGTTACTTTTAGACCGTCTTTAAGCTATTGTCACTTGAACCTACCAAACGTTAATAGAAATCGTTCCAACGGTTTTTATGTCTCCAAACAACTTCCTATTAAAACACCCTAGAAAGTATTGTCCACCAAATTATTTCAATCATGTTCATAGGATGTTTGTCAACTTCCTATTAACGTTCAATAAATTGAAGTATGTTCATAGGCTGTCTGTCACTTTGTACTAACAGTCTAGAAACACTTTCCTTTAAACCTCTTATTATCACTCATTAAATTGAAGCATGTTCACACATTACCTGTAAACATCCTATTAACCATTTACTAGCGCTTTCTTCAGACCATCTACATCACCACCTTGGCCACCTACATTGAATAGAACCATGTTTGTAGATTTTGTCAGCAACCTACCAACTTTGTCGAAACAGTCTCTTCAACCCCTGAAGCACAACCCGCCGTGGTTGCTCAGTGGCTATGGTGTTAGGTTGCTGAGCACGAGGTCGCGGAATCAATCCCGGCCACGGCGGCCGCATTTCAATGGGGGCGAAATGCGAAAACACCCGTTTACTTAGATTTAGGTGCACGTTAAAGAACCGCAGGAAGTCGAAATTTCCGGAGTCCTCCACTACGGCGTGCCTCATAATCATAAAGTGGTTTTGGCACGTAAAATTCCATAATTTAACCCCTGAAGCACAGGCAAAAGTAAAGTTCATTGCAGTAAACCCCTTTCGTTACTCTGAAGGATCCTTTGCAGAAAGTTCTACCGATGACACACGGCACCACACTAACTTCTTTAGGTGGTTCCTCAGATGAACGCTTCAAGAAAAATGCATAAAAAATAGCGCTGCTTGTTCGAGCAGCAAGAGAGAAAACATTAAAAAAAATTGGCAGTGGCTTAGCTCGGTTATGCCAGGATATACTTAAAAGCACTTCTTGTTGGGCTAGTTGGTTGCGGTTCATTATAAAATATGAAGACGCCAAATAAACGGACACACACAAGAGAAGTGGTGAGCAAATGAAAGAGGGCCCAAATTTGCCTAAACATATCAGGAGCTGTCCCTCACGCTCTTGTGAACCATGTTTTTCAGATGTGCGCTTACTTGTCCGAAGTAAAGATACTAGAACAAGGGAACTGGTTGAAGATACTCACATAGGCAAGAAAGGCAGCTTATGCGTTAGCGGTACTTCGATATCATTATATAAGGCCGAGATGAGGTTTCTTGAGCGTGGTGCGTCATGAATGTTTGATTAGGTGCATGAATGAATGTTTGCTCTATGCGCATGTGTTGACTGACGGTATATATGTGCCTGCGTTCTGTAAATAAAACAGTTGCGAGTGGCGCCCTGTCCCGTTCTCTTCTCTTGTGTGTGTCCGTTTATTTGGCGTCTTCATATTTTATAATGGCCAGGATATACGTACCGAAAGCTAAGGCATAGCATTGTTAGCCTTGGTTAATCTTGATTGCAAGCCCAGGTTAGTCTGGTTGTCTAGCTATGTTGCGGCATTCAGCCAGTCGTTCCGTGCGCTGTTGGTCTGTTTCCTGGGCGATTCGTTTCCTCTTCATCTCGTTCCGATGTCAATTCCAGGCCTCCTCCTGCTTATCACAATTGTCGCCGTCCATACTGCCGCCTCAACTGTGGTTGCGGCGCACGCGAGCTCTACTTTTTAATCCTCCGACATGTTATCAGGCATGCGACGCAGCAGGCGAAGAGAGCGGAGGCGAGTGCGAGGAGGAACGCGGTGTTACGTCATACATAACGGCGACCGCGGAAAGGGGCGGCGCTGCGCAGGGGCGGAACACCTGTGGCTCGGCGCTACTAGTGGCGCATGCACAGTAGTCACTAGGAAGCGAGAAAGAGAGAGAGAGAAATATCCGCGGCGAGGCACGTGTTGTGACCTCATGTGCCTCCTTGAAGCACAGCCACGGCGGAACCGAAAGTTTGTGGCCAGTAAAGCGTTCGCTTTAATGCTGCTTATTTGGAGTGCATTTAGAGATGGAAAAGTTGAAAACACCTATTTTTCCAGCGTTGATGACCTATAATGCGTTTATTCGTTTATTTTATTCATGTTCTTTTATTTCTTTGCAGCAGTTTAAATTGTCTCAGCAAATATGGATAGTCGGTGTATTACTGTACAGGCGCGACCACTGTTAGTGGTAACACGGAGCGGGTAGCCGTGCTTCGCGGAGCGCCACGACGGGCGCCGCGCGAAGTATTGCGGCGCAAGCGCAATCAGTGCCAGAGGCGGAGTTAGCTGCGCGTCGTCTGCTACGGTTCTCCCCACTTCGCCGCCAGCAGTGAAACTTAGATGCGCGCGCGCTTTTGAGTACACAAACCCTGAAACAATGGTGCGTCAACAGGTAGTATTCTAAATCAGTTATCAAAGCACGCAGGCATGCTGTACACGTAAAATTTTAAATGCGCCTTTTACTTCTAAAAGGTCCTTTTTGTCACAGAGGGTCGATATGAAAATTCGCTTGCTAAGGAAGTAAAAAAATCACACGACAAACATGGCATAGTTATAAATCTGTGCTTCAGATTTATTATATGGTAAATACGAAGAAGCCCAGACCACGGCTGCACATGAAGCTTAGATGAAGGTCTCCTTCCTGTCGAGCAACATGGCTACAGTATTTTGCACCAGAGCGCGTGTGGCGAAGTAGGAGGAATCGTAGCAGACGACGCGCAGCTAACTCCGCCTCTGGCGCTGATTGCGCTTGCGCCGCAATACTTCTCGCGGCGCCCATTTGGTGGTCAGAGGATCACGGCCACGTGCGTGGTGTTACCTCTAACATGGCCGCGCCTCCACATTCTGTTTATTAAGCTGCTTTTACGTTTATTATTATAGTGTTTTTCACATTTGTGTTACGATACGAGGGACGAGGTGCGAGCGTTTGAGAGTACAGCTATTGTAAATGTTTCACGTTCGACAAACCGCATTATCAGTGCAAATTAAAAGGTTTTCGGAAGGTAAAAAAATGTACTAAATGGGGCACCGTAGTTTTGTGACAGCTTTCCTTTGATTGACGAGCTGTGTGCGCTCTATGCGAGAGGGAAGCCCTTTCCAGTCGAAAAGTAGATGCGCAATCTAATTTCCAGCAAAGGAACTTTGCCGTAAGGAAGATAGTCCTTTATCCTGTGTCACTGCGCTTGAATGCCTTTGGGCATATGCCCGAGGTTGAACAAAGAACCTGAGAAGACAGCCGGCTCAATTTTTGTTGTGGTGTTTGGGGCCGCACAATATTATTTTTCGATAAAATCATTATTCTCAAAACCGACTTCTTTCTCCAATTATAATAAATTGGCAGATAAGATCATAATGGCGAATGATGTGGTTATTCTATTTTACAAAAGATCACGTTTTAGCACTTGCCGCTTTCAAAGACAAAGTTTACTTCTTGGTGTCCAGCTAAAAAGAATGCTGAAAGCTATTGTAGCAGTACTTTTATAGATAAATAAATGTCCAAAGCGTGGCGGCTATGACATTACCGATTTTCAGGCGCCCGAAGCGTGGCAAAAGCATGAGCTTTGATATGCTGGCTCTTGGTACCGCGGAATGCAATAATCACAAATGCCGTAAGGCCACCAAAAACCTTATCGGAGCTCAGAGCTTTCTCGCCGTGTTATGAAGCGGAAGCACTGAATTTTAGGAGTGCATAATAATCATTTTTCGATCTGTTTTCTCACAGAAAGCAACCATCACCTTAAAGCAGATCAGTTGACATAGTTACTTCGCCTTCGCTTTGATGCAACGTCCTATTAGTTTCCTTTAACGTGGAGAGTCCGTCTGTAGGAAGCGAGGACGAAAGCGTGGGAACAGGGACGCGAACAAAGCTACATTTTTTTATACAGTAAGGATAATTTGAAAGTGACACTTGCAGAGAGTTCACCCTTTCTTTGTGTTTGACCTCTGCGCTTTCTCAGCTCAACATTCGCTCTCGCTAGTAGCAGCTCTATTTTGCAGCCTTTTGGATGTTTAAGCGACAACGTTCCAGCACGGCATTACTCCGCATTCCTGCTTTATTTCTTCTCTTTAACAAATACCGAGACGCTACTGGGCTGACATGTTACAGCTTATGGCGTACTATTTATTTAGGGGAGTGCACTGACCTGGATTTTTTCGTTACAAAGTTACTAGGTCACCTTGCAACAGTAGTATGTGGTAAGGGCAGATTTACACCCGAGCCACACGCCACACCACGTGCCTGCCATGCGCATGTGGTCGGACGAAAATTTTCAGATTTCGCGGACTAGTACACCTATGTCGGTTTACACTGCTTGTGCGAGCCCGGTGTATACGAAAGGTTGTGCACCAGTGTGCGGAATGGGCAGTTTTCTGCAAGGCTGCACGCGTGCGGTGAGCGGGCGGTGTTGTTCGAGCGTAAATCGGCCTTTAATTAACCGGCCCTGAGGCCGGGATAAAGCTGTGTAACGGGTGTGCGGCCTGCACAGTAGTGCGCTATTATCACACCGGTCAGCTGGTGCAGCGCAAGCTAATTTTCTTGAAATGTGCTGACATCACCACAGATGTACTTAGTACAGTAGAACCTGTAAAATATTAGTTCTAGCACATTACGAACATATTTCGTTATACCTTTTAGTCGCCACTTTGTAAACAATTCGCCACCAACTTGTATTGGGTCTGTGATTTAAAAGAAAGAGCCTGATTCCTGAGTATGTCATATATTGTCATTAATGTAGGTTAGAAAAATTTATCAAAAGCTTTGTCTTACTTCCCATTTAAATTTTTTCGGCAAACAATACGAGCTGTTGACCTACTGAGGATACATGACTTTCAGAGAAAAAATATTTTGATGATGTATAGTAAAGCATTCTTTATTGAAAAGTAAGAAGCCCTTTGACTGAGTATTAAAGTTGTTACTTAGACAAAAATCAAAAAAGGGCATGTTAATGGTGTATCTAAAACATTATTCATACAAAAGTAAGTAGAAAGTCTTTTAACGGTGTATGAACAAAAGTAATTTTACAAAAATAAGAAGGTCTTTTAGCGATGAATTTAAAACATAGTTTATACTAAAATAACAAGAAAATCTGTTAATGGTGTGCTTAGAATATTCTCAGTAGAAAAGTAAGAAAGAAGCATTTGACAGTATATGAACAAATGTTACAAAAATGTAAATGTAAATATACTGTCAATAAAGTAAATAGAAATTTGGTAGGAATTCTAAAGAATGGTAATAGGCATTTTTGTAAGGGTAGGCGTCCGTTCCTGCAGCGAGCGTAGGCGTTGGTGACGTCCGTCGGCGCCCTCGTAACTGAGCGAACGAGCATACCTAACCACGAAAAAGCGAACGCGCAGAGCGGATGAAAGGCAGCGACAGCGAAGAGAGCGCGAGGAGGACAGCGGTGGAACACAGGAGGTGGGTGCGGCGGAACCTTGACGCGGAAAGCGGAGTAAAAGTGCACGGCGAAAACGTGAGAAGAAAACAATAGTACAGCGCAAGACAGCCTTTGCTGCGATGATCGCTACGAGATGGCGCCAAAGTAGCGCGCGTCGTCTGTATGATCACCGATGAAGCCGCCGATACCATTTATGGAAAGAAAGCGCTGCATGAGTGGTCGCCTGTCCGCGGCGGCTGTTCTGAATCGCACGCCCGCGTCACCCACGCGCTGCCTCTTGCGGTCTCCCGATTAGCGAGGCCGTCGGGCCAAACCTTGCTCAGTGTGCGAAGCGCCGAACGAGACATGGACAGTACCAGTCAATATATCGCAAAATGAAAACACTTAAACAGCTACGCTAAAATTTCGCATTAGGAAGCATCGTAATCATCGATGAATTTTTAGCATTTCCTTTCTTTAGGCTACTGTGACAGGGAGAGTCAGCAAAATGTCAGAAGAGAATAATTCTTGAACACTCTGGGCACCGCGGACAACCACACTGAATAAAAAGAAACATCCAAGACTACATCCTATTTATCCTTTGCTTATTGTAATGCCTAAGTCGCTTTCTTTCACCATTATATTTCAAGAAAGGTTGCAGCAAAGAACCTAGTCGACCTAGCTCCCGAAGTCTGTTCCTGTCTAAACATTCATATTGTTCCATTTCCTGCACCTTAGCCGTTTTATTTCATCATCATCAGAATCAAAATATGCCGTGTTCTAAAACGCTTTCCGTATTTAAAGGTATTTAAAGACCCAGTGACTACTGTGAACTTGTTTTCAATGAATAGCACAAACCCACTGGGAAGGTTTTGCAAAGGCGCTGAACTAAATACAAATAAAAGAGATCCAGTGAGTAACTGGAAGAAGCAATACCTTTCGAAAAGAAAAACGCGGATAATAAATGAAAGGGCCAAGTATAGTATTGTAATGTCACATATCACTCGCAACAAAATATCAACATTGAGAATTTTTGGCTGAAATAGGTGTTTCTGCCTTGTGGTGAATGCGACCCTAAACCTTGAAAGCATGGAGACAACAATATTCTTCGAAACTGCAGGTCAGGACGATGGAGTGCACAACCGCAAGCAAAACAGAAGAGTGCCGCAGACATGGACTGTTTCGAAAAAGCTAGACAAACATTTTTGTTTAAGGATTTTCGGGCACTGATAGCGTTTGTTGACATATGAACTAAAGGAAACATCAACTTGCAGAAAAAAAATATAACCACGCTGGTAGTATAGCTAGAGCTCGTCCGCATTACGACAGAAACCTCTTTATTTTATTCCTAATATCGTGTATGGTAGCGACAGTCGAGTGACTTCATTTATAGTAAACATTAGGCTTATGTATTTTACCTGAAGCCCCACAAAGTCGAGCTGTTGCAGAAATTCTAAACAAAAAGCATTGCACAATAGTTAAATAGAGAACCGCATTGTGGCTTTATATACAATAATGAATTCCGATAAGTTCGCTGCTTTAATATCGCCGTAAGAAACCTGGAACATTCCGCATGAAAGGCACGGCTAGCGATTTGTTAGAAACATGACAGCACTAAACCCGCACATTCATGTTCCATCAACTTCGCCATCCACAGGCATGCACTGTAAAATCTAAATGGTCAGCTTCATGCTGTTAACCAACATACTCATTGCAGAAAAGCTATTTGCTTCGGCTCTTCCGTGCAATTTTACAAGCTTACTTAGGTACCAGTGAAGTGCAGTAATTACCACTAAAGTTTGATAACGGCTTTCATAACATTCTCGCAACCTAAGTTGCATTTCGCATTTATAGGAAGTTAAGAACGCCGTCGGATGATTTATCGCCACGAAAACAAGAACAAAACCTCGGCACATTATCCTCAGCTTAGCCCTAAATGCTTTGAAACAAGATTCAACTTCAGGGATGTGTTCTTGTATGGGGAATGCGCGCTGGGTAAAACATACTGGGGGTGTGCGAGGGTTGAAACTGATTTTTTTTTTGCAAGTAAACTACGAACAAGGTCGTTAATTAGAAAGGCGCAGTCCGACTCAGATGGAGAAAAGGAAACAGAAAACCACATCACAAGCGCTGCTTTTTTACGTGTGTATGTTCCTTTGTCTCAGTCTCAATCAGGATGCGCATATTGAATAGCTATGAACCTCCTCGCCCAAATCAAAGTTTTGATCTCTAAGCTGCTGAATGGAAGTCAGCCTGCTGAGTCGCGTTTTTCACTTATAGGCTCTATTTACACCAGTACTGTTCAGCTGCAGGATTTTCACGAATATATTAGACGGAAGTTCCTGTGAAGCAAATGAACTGCTTGAAAAAGGAATTCGAACATACTGCACGTGATGCAAAGAAGACTGTTTTAGAAGATTGTTCTGGTCTAGTTTTCTGACACGTTATTTCTGACAAAACGTCTCGATTCTTCGCGGATCATTGTAATAGAAATCCTGCAGCCAAGCGTAATCACACTCTAAATCATAAATATTTTTCAAATAGTCCTTTTGTCTAGTCTATAGAGCCGATTCGGAAATACATGACTTTCGTTAAATAATTTCCCAGTCTTTATAATGTAAATGCCCTCTTGGTTTTTCTTTTTCTTTTTTTTTTACCATACAATTGTGCACATGGACCTTTCATTAAGTAAAATAATGACTTCCGCCTAAACAAGTGGTGCTCCAGCTACTGCGTTTAAAATTTCCGACCATCTGCAAAACACCTCTGCTTAAGAGGAACCAATAACTCGAGGGCTCGTACGTAATACACCCTTCGGATGAAATCGACGTGTTAGGTTTCGGCAGTGAGTGGACCAAATGCTATCAGGTCTTTTTACCTACAATATAATATATAATTCCGCCGTCTTTAGGAAAAGATTTGTTATTTTTATCCCTCTGCTTTGCCAGATTGAATATTGCAATAGTAATAATAATAATAATAATAATAATATTAATAATAATAATATTATAGTAATAATAACAATAATAATAATAATAATAATAATAATAATAATAATAATAATAATAATAACGCATCGACGTTGCAATCTCTAGCTCAGAAATTGAAGAAAGATGTCGAAGCTTTGAAACGGAACCTATTAAGACAGTTATAACAGACATGCAGCACCCTTTTACCACCCTATTACCACCACCCTATTATGCACCACCCTGGAATATACCAAAAGTTTTAATGAACCACTTGTACACAATGCAAAATTTTCATGGAAGCTATAAAATCTAAACTTTTCATCTGTGGGGCTCTAAGAGATGTTTCAAGAATTAACTCATCCCTTCCTTATGCCAAGTTATCAGTTTGTAACCATCGTTCTTTAGTGATTTTTAAATTTGCCACATTGTGTAACATATATTATTACACAATGTTCTAAGTCAAAGTATTGTCATCTGCAGTTTCGGGTTTCTCCATTATATGCAACAAGTTTCATCATAACAGCTGTGTTTGGGGGGTTCTTTAGCGAGGGCAGAGCATGTGGGCATTTCCCCTGCGATTCAATGTCAAAATCGAAGTTGGCCCTGATTTGTGTCTTCATATATAACTTGCATTGACAATACGGACCAAATTGCAATTAGATCTTACAAAATGGGTGCAGCAAGATCACATGTCTCCCGTTGTTGCTGACCTCACTCTGTAACGGCGAAACAATTTACAACACGGGTAAAAGTGCAATCGCCGCTGCTCTTGTTGGCTAGAAATAATGGTGACGAAGCATTTTATTCTGTCAGCCGCAACATTATATACCGTTCATTTCGTTCGTTCCAATGAAAAGATTCGCGCCAAGCATGTACTTTAAGTTGTTGCGTCAACTGCGGCTTAGTGAACGCTTTCTGTGTTGCGATGTGTTTGAACAGTTAACCACACACTGGAAAGCGAGAGCAGCGCCCTCATTGTCCTCTGTTTTTCTTTGCTGTCGTATGAATGCTGGCTAGGTTAGTGGTTAGGCGTGTGCCATGTGTTCGCTGACTGTTGCGTTGGCGATCATCTCCCTGGTGTGAACTCAGTTTGAGTTGAGGGCATAACTTAGTTACGAAGTAAAAACGCCTGCCACTTTGTAGCGATAACAGAACTTACATGAGGGAGTAGGTTTTGCTGTGTGTTTGAGTATTCGGTCTGCATATATTCACCAATCTCTTGAAGGGAATTTTTCACGGAAACCTTCATTTTTTCCGCAGTTGTTTTCAGGCTCTCTCGTTCACTACGTCACCGCAAAGGCAGTGGGCAGCACCGTGTACACCCGTTTACATTTACCCGGATGTTGCCACCGCTATTTGCCAGATGTGTCGTTGAAGCCCAGCACGTTGTAGCGGGACTATCGGAGCTACTTATGCTGTATAGTTTCACTCTCAATAAATGATAATCCCTATAAATTTTTACTCAGAGTATAGCAAGACTCACGACGGTGGCTCCTTGTTTGGCGAAATGCGAAAAGACCCGTGCACTTCTATTTAGGTGCTCGTTAAAGAACCCCAGGTGGTCGAAATTTCCGGAGTCCCCCACTATGGCGTGCCTCATAATTAGAAAGTGGTTTTGGCACGTAAAACCCCATATTTTTTGGGCTCGCTGTGCCCATCAAATAGAAACTTACATCACCTAAAGCTATCCACATAAAATCTTCCGATATTCTGATGCTCCTCACGAGCCCATTTTCAATATTATACTCCGTTTAGTTGGTAGTCAATGGCATCAAATCGTATCATAGTTCTTGAGCTACTACCGAAACACCCGCATGCCACTTATTCGGCGTCTGCAGTGACGTATTACTGTTGATTCTTGAAGTCAACAGTATTGGAGTGCCTCCTCTCATTAACACAAAAAAACGGTCATGTGATTTTTATGCTCTGAATAGCTGCATTAGTGCAACTGCCGTCATATTTTTGGCATATTGCAAAGACGAAATTCTGGCACATGATATGGGTGCAAAATGTTTACATTCTACAAAACGTACTGCGATGTAATAGGCAGAACTCCTTGGAGAAGATCGGTGCAAATGACACAGCGATTACTTTTCCAGTTGTCCCGTAAACTTATGATAGTTTTAGAGACCAAGTGAAATCAATAATTTGAAACATGCCTAATGTGGCTATGTGTTCACATTAGCAAAATTGGCAGATATATGCCTGGATAATGCCAACAATATTTCTCAGAACAAAATGTGCGTTCACAGGCTAGTCTGAGTAGTAGATTTTGGTTTCACTACAAGAAAATCTCATATTTTTCACTTCTGAGTCGAAAATGGCAAAAATATTGCTTCATAGCCTACGCAGGCTGGCAATGTAAAAATAACTAAATTATGCCATATTAAGGGATCGCTTTGACTATTCATGAAAGCTTCGAAGTAACGTACAAACGAACAAATGCTTACTTGGGTATCGAAAATAGTTGTAATTATACCGTTTTTAGTACAGCAGCATTACTTTAACATGAGAGCTGAACACTTACAATTTATCCGCTATAAATGTGCTGAGCTGTGTTACTATAACTAAGTACGATTAGACATAAAATTACAGTTCCACATCATTATGTCAAAAAGTCTTACTCCGAGAAATTTAATCAAGTACCAACGATATGTGCAACAGTGTGATTACGGCTTCATTAAAGTGTTTTTAGAGGCACTGATATCATGTGTTAAAATGCCGATCGCTTGTCTTTACTTAAAAATCATAACATGTCTCATATTTATTTTTTAGGGTCAACCTGGCCATGCAAAATTTTGAAGAATATGCTAAGGAATTCAACTGTACACGTGGCTCCAATATGTATCTGTCCGGAAATAAAACCTGCTCTTTTTGGTGAAGAAGAACCAGACGACTATGGCGTTAAATATCTGTTTTGTGTTTTGAAAAGGTAAATAAATAAATACTATCGATCAGAAAGCGTCTGACTTAATGAGTTTTTGCGCCTTCTTGGCGCAAAAATTCGCTAGAGTTCCAGTCATGCACAGTACGTGGAAAAAATGCGTACTTGAATAGAATATTGCGGTAGTTACGCTCGTGCATCTTTAGAGGATCGTCTACGCGGGAGGACAACTAGGTGATCTTTATGAAATACTTGTGCTCATCAACACCAGTTTTGTTGTTTAGTACATAGTAAAACAACAAAAGCTTTAGGAATTCACCTCTTCCAGAGAACAAGGGCCACCCGAGCGATTTGACTACATATGATGAGCTTCTTTGGAAATCATAGATGCAGGTCACAAACCGAGCTACGCGCTACCGAACCCGCTCCAACATATCAATATACTTCATCGCAGAAGGATCGCACTAGCAGCCGCTGAATTCCAAGACTGGGCGCACATTTCTCAGATGCAGATTTTTTTGTAATTTTAAAGGTTCTCGTCAGAAGTCACGCCAAATAAGTATCAGTACCCGCCTTGCCCTTGCTGCCATGTATTCAACCTTAGCTTTGTAGGAAAAACTGTTTGTTACAAGAGCGCCGAGATATATATAGTTTCAATTTTGCTAAATACCCCGGAAAAAAGTGTATTGATAGCTAGCATATATATAAACATTGAAGATCTTAGTTACCAGTCCCCCTATGACATCACTACTTGCTCACCATAACATTCGGATAAATCCACAGAAAATTCAATTGCACAAAGTACAATGCTTATCGAGTGAACAAAACTTTTCGATGATCACGCCACTAAAACACAGGAAGATTTGAGAGTCCGAGCAGGAAAGTAAGGTTCTTGTTCAGAACAAAGCGCTAACAAAGAGGGGACGTGGTTAAGCAAACTCCAGTTCCGGGTTTTGTTTCTTACCTCCCTTGTTCACTGGTGCTTTGTTTTAAAGACGGATTTAGAGTATACTTACAGAGCTTTCACAACTTTTTAACTCAGGTTCGCTGTATCACCAAAGTTAAGCAAGCGGTTAACGAAGCAACCCTACAATCACTGCGATTCTGGACAAAGTCTATGTACTGTAATATGGACGTAAGTAAATAAGACGTTGCCTCCTGAAAATGTTACTCGCTACTGATTACTAGGCGAGAAGTATCGGATGTATGATAAGTAGCACAACGTAACTGTTATATGTAGATAAGTACTCTTGAAAGAGAACATGGGAATAGCGCACGCGGGGAAATGAAGTGACAACGCACGCATAACATGCAGGGTCAGCCCTCGGCTCCCATTGCGGCCAGGTATTTTTTCGCGAACTTTTATTTTTCTTTATATCATTATTTGTACAATTCAAGTAAACTAAAACCACACCAGCCAAAGGTATAGGAAGTACCGAATTTCACAAGAAAAGCCAAATATTTAGTACACGACTTGTAAAAGAAACACAAATCTGAAGACTACAAACGTCATAGACAGTTATGAAACAATATATCGCACAAGCGGGAAATTGACCCCTATCTAGTTTTGTACTAAAGTGCATATATTGTTTTATATACACGTACACCCGGCCACAAAAGTTTACGGACCACGGGATCGCACAAAACGTTAAATTTCCAAGCAGCCTGTAGCAGTATCCAGTAGAACAGTATACGATAATGTTCTTAACGTATTCTAGCCGATGCCCGAAATGCAAATACCAGGCTGCGTTGTGAGGTTGCGGAGATATTCAGCTTTTTCTCAAATTTCATGGTCCGTAATATTTTGTGGCCGGGTGTACATTGTATACATACGGTGTAACTTCAACGGACAACGCTTCAGATGAAATTTTACCTCTGGCCTTGAAATTCCATAAATTTTAGAGGTAGAAATGCACATTTTTTCAACAGGTGGCGATCGGCTACGGCCCCAGCAGCTTCTTGGAATTTTTCAGTCTCCTGTAATGCTTTGTCATTTCGAATACGAAATGATATATTGGATAAAAGGATTTGCGCAAATTGACAATGTTTTAAGTGCTTATCCGTGTTTGAGTTTGCTTAGTGAGTCTTTGAAGAGTGCTGAAAGTAATAAAGAAACTATTCTTGAAGAAGGTGCACTGCTTGTGCGCAACTTGTTCACGAACGATACATATGAAAGAATTCCGAGACACAGTTTCTAACTCTTGTTATTTTTGTTGATTTCAGCAAAGCGTTCGCCTGCTTGAATCGCAATATTATTCTTGCAAAATCAGAGCACTCTGGCGTACGTGCGCACGCCATCAATCTAGTTCAATCATATCCGGGGTCGCGCTCTCAATACGTGGTCATAAATCATTACTCTTCACAGATTCTAAGAATTCCGAATGGCGCCCCTCAGGGTAGCATTTTGGGGCCACTACAGTTCAAGATATATGTAAATGATATCCTCTACATCAATTCCCATGGAAAATACATTATATATGCAGACTACACCAGTCTATTCTACTCTTCCGCTGGTACACAACGCTTAGCAGATTCCGTAAACCATGCGCTCTCATCACTTGCCACACGGTTATCAGTTATTTCCCTAAATATAAACAAATAAAAAACTAAAGCTGTACCCTTTCTCACTAAAAGAAAACAACTATTTTACCGCCCCTCTTGATACCGCAGTAGCATCGTGATCCAGTACGTTGACACCTTCAAATCATTGGGGGTAACGTTAAGCAGTACGATGACATGGGATGCCCATGTTTATAATCTTTCTTCAACACCTTCTGGAATCGCTATGCGTAAGAGGCATACTTTACCTACCAAACTAAGATCACTTTGTAATATGCGTTTATTGCATTCCCACAGGAGCTATTGTCTTCTTGTCTGGGGCAATTCAACGATGTCTCATGTTCTAAAACTGCGAACCTTGCAAAAGAAGATGCTCCGCGCGATTGTCAGCGGGTCGTATGATTTGCACACTGGGCTATAGATCTGCATGCTATTATAAAAAATAAGAAAAAATGATTCATTTATTTCTCAAATTCCATTTACATGTTGCCACTCATCTATGACATCACAGTAAAGAGTACTTTTCTATTATCAAAGTGTACAACCAACTACGGACTTTCTATGTTAAGCTATGTTGTACTAAAATACCTGAATACGTCATTCCATGACCAACTAAGTACTATGTCTTTGTCTGTCATCCAGAAGAGGTGTATTCAGCAATATATGCTATGCGTGTTGTGAAGCGTTTGCATATCAAATTTCATTGTACCAGTTTTTGTTATAGCTTTACAATGACTTGCATTACTTATTGTTGCCGACTACGAGACATACCTCTTGTCTGTCAATCTTGTACTTTGTAATTGCATATAAACTTGTCACATTTTTTTTTTTGCTTTGTGCCTACTGCTCACTTTTAATCGTGGTGATGCCCGTCAAACAGCGTATATTTCTGCAACTTTTTTTCTCACCATCCCCAATTAGTTTGCATGTGCAAATGGAAATAAGGAATTGACTATCCAGGTCGAAAACGTTGTGTATTTGTATGCGCCGTTCTGTTGTATCGTCATATGGAAAATTCAAAAAGGAATCATTTCAATATTGTGCGCATGTATTAAGATTTTCGATTCGCGATGTTCTTGTGCTATAGCGAAAGGATGCATTTCTTGAATTGAAACCTGTTTCACACCTAATTATGTGGATTGTCATCGTCGTGCCATTTCAGGCTACTTGAAAGAGTAGCCCGGGCAAAGTTCCGTGTTCCACTTCTCGTATGAATAATGTACCTACGCACGACCAGAAGTGTTCCTGGTGATCGGCTGTAAGCAAACACTGGTCTCAGTGGAACCTACAATAAACCTAAATCTTAACAAATGTTATGCTTTCATTGTGCGCCACCAAACACCGGCGGTTGTCATCTGTCGTCGGTTTTCACGTGCGATGTCATCTACCATCGAGGCGCTACGCCTGCAACCTCACTTACAGCGCGTCTCATCACGTGTGCTTTCAGACGCATGCTAGTTACCAGGGCCCCTTTCTCTGCTGTGTAGCAGCATTTGCCCCACGTTCTGCATTGCGCCAGCAGGTTTTCTTCAATATCTTTTCAGAACAGCAGCCTAGCAGCTTGAGCGGAACCCGAATTCATTGTACTGCTGCAGATGCTTTGGCCTTGTGGAGCTACTGTGGGTTACTTACTTAACTACGCGAACTCCTAAATAAACAATTGTGAAATGTGCAATTGTGTCCTTCGATGACATAGCAATCCGTTTAGATAAGAAGCCACACATTACTTGCATGCCTTTAGATTTAAAGAACGTGTTCGACTCAGTCTCATATTCAGCTCCTATGCCAAATTTCAGAAATCAGAGCACCAAGGAAACTCTATGCAAATCAGTTAGGGACATTTTGGCACCGATAACACTCAAGTTACTTCCATATGAATCCTGTAATCACTTAGTTGGTACGTTATTTAGTGTTATGACAGGTTCTTATTACGCCCGCCTTTGTGCCTTGCTGAAAACTGATATTGCACTATTTATGAACTCCAGCACAAAAATATGTCCTGACGATTTTGCTTGCATGTTGATTTGTGAGATAAAACACGGTTTACGCCACTTCAGGAATGTCATAGTCTCCGTATACAGCAGTGAAAATGAAAGAGTTTAAGCGTTGAAAACTGCGTTCACGTTTTTTAAGTTTCAAATAACGAATATTCAATTAACCACACGATGCTTTCAAAAAGTCAAATTATTGAGTCGCAATGTACTTACGTTATTGCGGAGAAGATGACATGGCCGAGAGGAGATATTTATTGAGGCACGGTCTTAAGCAGCGTCTTATTAACGTAAAGTTACTATAATTCACTTGAATTCTAATTCTGCCACTTGCGATCCACGATTGCTGAGATAAGTGTCGACTTACCTTCCCATCGCTTGTCTATTACACGCGACGTCACAGAAGCAGCAAGAACTTCCCATCTATTATGACGTGTACCCATTGCCTATACACGACTCGGCCTAAGAGAAGCAAGAAAAAAATATATTTGCTATTCAAAGCCTCTTTTGCCGTCATCCTGACGCTATACTGACAAATTTCTTGTGTGGCACCCACTTCACCGGCCCGTTACATCACAAAACGGTAAAAACCACGTCAATGTGATGCGTCGTACGCCCTCAAGGTGCAGTAATATGCCAACCAAAAATTAACATTTTTTCAGAATAGCTCGAGACTGCCCTGTTTCGGAATGAATAAAACATGGCTGTCCCCGTCCCCATCGCTCTGGCGCTGGCTACTAGGAACCGCTGACGAGAATAGATTTATCCGCATGTAATAAACGAGCTATGGAAAGAAGAATGATGGGTGTAACGTTAACGGGTAAGAAAAGAGCAGATTGGGTGAGGGAACAAACCGAGTTAATGACATCTTAGTTGATATCAAGAAAAAGATATGGGCATGGGCAGGACACGTAATGAGGACGGAAGATAACCGATGATCATTGAGGGTTACGGACTGGATTACAAGTTGAGGGAAGCGTAGCCAGGGAATGCAGAAAGTTAAGTGGGCGGATGAGACTAAGAAGTTTGCAGGGACAACATGGCCGCAATCAGTACGTGACCAGGGTAGTAGGACAAGTACGGGAGAGGCTTTTGCCTTGCAGTGGGCGTAACCAGGCTGACGATGATGAATAAACATATATGCATGGCAGTATCACGTTGTTCAGCCTTCTCGGCACGTAGACGGCCTCAGTCTGCCAATCCTTCTGTGTTGAGAATCCGTTTTAGTGGTATTTTAGCCTTCACTGCACGCCACCGCATTTTCTGACCAGGCACCATAAGCTAAAAGAGGGGAAGCTGCCATTGGCGTCCCCCATATCCGCTTATCTACATTCGCTGCGGAAGCCCAGGCCCACCAAAACCGCCTCAACTTGCTCGTGCTTTTCGTCTCATCAAGAAAAACCCCTCAAGGTTGTTGTCAAGAATAGAAAATCAAACTGTAAGACACCTTCCACAGCGACGTTGAATTAGTGGTGTCACAAAGTGAGACTGTGGAGGCGGGAAGGCGGTTCCATTCAGTGGCTGTTCTTGGCAAAAAGGAAGAATGACACATCAATTTTGTGTTGATGGTCGATGCGAGACGAGAACTTGGTGTGGTGAAAATATTTTCTTTAAGAGAAGGGTTAAAGTAGCGCATTCTATGAAAAAGAGGCGAAAGTACTCGCGACGCAACAAAAGGTCAGGTAAACCTAGGGTTCTTTTAATGGACGTGACGCTAGAATGACCTGAATAATTTGAGGGTATAAAACGGGCGGCGCGGTTCTGAATGCTTTCTGAATGCTTTCAAGGGAAATGGCAAGATTGGCATGAGCAAGGTCCCATATGGATTGTTGCGGAGAACACCAGCTTTTCTTCTTGATAGGACATAAAATGCTTTCGCATTTAAAACGAAATACATAAACATACATACATACATGTACATACATGTACAAAATACATACATGTACACGTTACCCAGATTTATGCATCAATGTGTCCAACACCCTTCAGTCGTCGATTTAACACTCTTCTTCGAGCGAAGTCACACCTTATATGTCGTATACACCCTTATGATTGGGTGTTTGGCCGAAAAGGGTGCTGAAAGGATGTATACATGGGTGTAAATGCAGAACACACCGCTTTTAACATTCACAAGGGTGTAAAATGTTTAGTGTGTACCCATGCTTGTACCAAATATCTGTAGGTAGTAGCTCTCCTCAAATTCGAAGTATTTATGTGTTAGAGCTAATTCAAGGAGAGGCAAGTAGACATCAGTCGAGTGTTGTGCATTGTGTTTAGACAGCGTTTATTTTATCGAAGATAAACCATCGTCGATTGGGACGTTGGTGTATATACCATACTTATACTATATATTTAATGGTGATGATGATGATGCTGATAGCAACATTATTGTGCCGCCGGATAAGGAGGCCCCTACTCCCCGTCCCCGGCACACAGACCTTGGGGATGGGGCCCGGAACCTCCGCGATTAGAAGCCGCGATTCGCGGCTTCTTGCGCCAGGCGGATGGCGTGTTGCTGTGGAGTAGGGTCCTCGCTCCGCAGCAGGGCTTCCCAGGCCACTCTGCAATTTATGTTTGCTTTAGCCCCTGGTGAGCTAGCACATTCCCAGATTATGTGATCGAGGGTCCCTCTCGCCCAACAGTGCTTGCACTCATCGTTTCCTCTATCATGCATAACATGGTATGCCCTGACCGGGTTTACGAAGTTCCCAGCTTGCAGGCGCGGCCATGCGACTGCCTCTCTATTGTTTAGACTTTTATCCGGTGGTGGCACCAGTCTCCTGCGTAGCCGATAATTTCCGACAATCTCCGTATAATTTTGCAGACGCTCGTCCATGTTCCGACAGTCGGGTGGTTCCACAGCCACCCGGAAGTAGGGAGCTCCGGCTAATTCGTGGGCCACCTTGTTGCCAGGAACGGACGTATGTGCAGGGATCCAAATTAGGCTAATTTTTCTGTTCAGCCCTCTACTGGCCAGAACCCTTGCCGCTTCCGGCGAGATCCTACCCTTTCCAAAATTCCAGATGGCCGTTTTGCTATCGCTAATTATGAAATTTGCTTCTGTTCCCACGCAAGCGAGCGCTATCGCAACTTCTTCCGCCGTTTCCGAGTTGCGGTTTCTAATGGTGGCGGCCGATACGGGGGCACCTCGGATGTCGACCACCGAGGCGACCGCCACACCCGGATTGCCACTTGCCGCGTCCATGTACGCTACCGACTTGCTGTCCATCGAATCAAAGCGTTTGATTAGTGCTTCTGCTCTCTTTTCCCTCCTCTCCACGTTGAATATGGGATGCATGTTACGAGGGAGGGGCGGAATGATTAGATTTTCTCGGCAGTCCAGCGGGATGTTTGTCTTGCCTCGTAGTTCCCTATCTGTTTGCAGGCCTACCAGTTCGAGGATAGCTGTGCCCATGGTCGTGCGGCTTAATCTTTCGAGCTACGAAATTCTGACAGCCTCCGCTATTTCGTCCCAGGTATTGTACACTCCCATAGAGAGGAGCTTCTCTGTGGAGGTGCTAATTGGTAAGCCCTACCCCCTCTTTATGCACCGTCGAATGAGCGAGTCGAGTTTCCTCCTCTCCTCTGACCTGATGTGTAAGAAAGGCGTGGAATAGCACACGCGGCTTATTACGTATGCTTGGGTTAGCTTAAGCAAGATTCTTTCCTTCAGGCCTCGTCATTTCAGCGCGACCCTTCTAAGTATGCCAAGTGCTTGCGTGGCAAATCCCTCTAGATTTTTTATTGTGCCATCATTATATCCGTTTTCCTCTATGAAAAGTCCTAAGATTCTGATTTGGTTTACCTTTGGGACTGGTTTCCCTTCTACTTTAATGTCAAATTCCCAGCTACGCTTGCACCGGAGCGACTTTGGGTTGTAGACGAATAATTCCGATTTTTGCGAAGAGCACGAGGGACCCCTACTGGCAGCATAGTCCACGACAGTGTCCGCCGCCACCTGCAGCGCTCCTCGATGCTCGCATCGCTCCCCTGGTTGGTCCATAGGCCGATGTCATCCGCATACATACTGAAATTGAGCCCCTGTATGCTTCTCAGAGCTTCGGGGAGGCCCCTCATCGCCACGTTGAAGAGGAACGGGGTGAGAACCGAGCCCTGTGGCGTGCCTTTGCTTCCAAATTTCAGTGTTGGAGATTCAATATCTTGGAACTTCATGCAGGCAGTTGTGTCTGACAAAAAGTCATTAACATAGTCGATTGTTCGCGCGCCTACCCCGATTTCTTGGAGACCTAAATATCGCTTCGTGTTTAACATTATCAAAAGCCTTTGTCAACTCCAGGCCGAGGATTACCTTGGCGTCTCTAGAACGTGAGTCGATTATGTCATGTTTTAGTCGGAGCACCACGTCCTGCGTGCACAAGCCCGGTCGGAAGCCGATGATCTCTTGCGGCCACGGGTCGTTCTGCTCCATAAAGTGCGTCAGTCTGGTCTGGACTACGCGCTCCATCAATTTCGCCATGCATGAGGTTAGGGAAATGGGTCTTAGATTTTCTAGTTTTGGAGGTTTGCCCAGCTTTGGAATTAGGATCACGTTTGCCATCTTCCACTGGCGTGGCAGGTGGCCTTTAGTCCAAATTTCTTGCTTGTACTCCGTCAGAGTGCTGATGAAGGCATCGCCCAGATTTCTTAGAAGTTTATTAGTTATCCCGTCAGGGCCCGGGGCTGATTTGGTTTTTTTGTCGCAATATTACTGCCCTGACCTCCACCTCCGCGACGGGTGCGTCGAGCTCTTCATTGGGAGCTCCGTCGTACTCCGGGAGGGGGGTGCTATGAGTATCGCCAATGTACATGGTGATTAGTTTGTCCATAAATTCCGCGTCTGTACCCTCGTACGCGTGCCTGGCTTTTGATAATCTAATTCCCGATAGGGTTCTTTAATTGGTCCGATCTAATAGGTGTCTTAGCAAACCCCACGTTTTGGAAAGGCTCATGCCCCTCTCCATCTCGTCGCATCTGCTGCACCAATTCTGTTCGCCTAATTTGATTGCGTAATTTTCAATTTCTTTGTTATGTTTAGCAATCCGCATTCTAAGATTACGGTTACATTTTTGCTTCTTTAGTCGATGTCGAGTCGATGGCAAGACATCGATGTCTTGCCGCCCTTGGAAAAGCGCTAGCGCCTTGAATGGAAAACGCAGTTCCGGAAGGCAACGCAGACCTTGCACCGTTTTCCAAATGTGAGACAGTGGCTTGCGGGGGTCGACTGTCTGGCACAATGTTGCCCAACGTTCCGATGCTAATCTATCCATACGATGCTCAATCTTCTTTTGCATCCTCCTGGCTGCCCTAAGGTCATGGATTGATTTTGTACGCCGATATCGACGTTCCGCCCGGCGACGAAGTGCTCGAAGTGGCTCTAATTCTATGAAGAAGTCATTTTGCGTGGAAGAGATTGCTCATCATGCGAGTGGCGTTTTGCATCGTATTTTTAGTTGTTTGCTCTAACCCAGAGGGTAGGCCCTCGCGACAGGCATCTTCCATCTCAGATTTGAAGTTGGCCCTTTGAATCGTCCGAATGGTATTCCGTGGGCTTGATCTAGACGACAAGCCTTTGATGTTCAGATAGGTTGGAATGTGATTATTGTAAGGCCGGGATAACAGCGCCTATGGAGCTGGCGGCTGAGAGAGATCCATCGGTGTAAATGTGCGTTCTTAGTTCATATGCCTCGTTCAGTAATGACAGTGTGAACTGACGTAGTAGCCACTGTTGAATGACGGGTCTTCTTCGTTATACCGGAATCTTGAGGCGTACATGTGGTTGTTGTGGGAACCGCAGGGGTAGCAGTGATCTTGCTGCTGGTGTAAAGCCCTACAGAAGGTAGCCTTCATGTGTCGCCACAAGTTTAGAAAATGTGGCTCGAGGTCGTTGTGCTGGAAAAGCAGCAATATAATGACTGGCTACGCAACACAGGTGTCGAATAGGGGCTCTAAAGCTGTCAATCACTATATGTGTTTCAACCAAGTAGTCTCTAGCAATCATGATTGTTGCGTGAGTCAAAGCTCATCGTGGTAGTACAAGACATGCCCGTAGAGCCTGGCCTTGCAAACTTTCGAGGGTACGAATGTTTGTTTACCTTTATTCGCCAAAGCCGCCAAGCTGTACCTAAATAGCCCAGAAACAGGGCTCTGTACAGCTGCAGCATGGAGCGTACCGACGTTCCTGAGGTTTTTCCGCTCTGGAACCTAAATATATGTACAATCGAAATTAGTCTCCGCTTCATGTAGATGCAGTGGGGGTTCGATGAAAGATCTTTATCAACAATCACACCTAAAAAGCGGTGAGACTTCTGGTATTTGATAGCCTGGCCCCAGAGAGAAACAGGTTACGTAACATGGATTTGCGCGTAAACGCGACTAACGCGAATTTTTCAACGGACACTCTAAGGCCGTGTTTGCGGAGCTAATAATAGGTTAGGGTGGCTGCCCGTTGTATTCTTGCGCACTTGAAGACGAATCACTGCAGAAGACCAGATACAAATATCATGTGCGTACATGGCTAGGTGAATTGTCTTAAATAATATTTCAACAAGGCCAACCATAGCTGGCTTAAAGAGAATAGGGCTCAATACTCCGCCCTGTGGGACGCCACTGTGTGTAAAATAGTTGGGAATCGGGCCATCTTCGGTCAGCACAAAGAAGGACCTTCTGGTCAAATAGTCGCTGATCCACATAAACATTCGGCCACCGATTCGAACAGCCTCCAATGACTCCAGGATCCCTTCATGTGTAACTTTGTCGTACGGCCGTTTCACATCCAGAAAGAGCGCCACTGATATGCCCTTGAGGCATGTTCGTTCTTGTATAAATGTCGTTAGGTCAATAACGTTATCTATTGATGATCTGCCTCACCGAAAACCTGCCATGGAGTCAGGGTAGACATTGTGGTGTTCAAGATACCATTCCAGGCGTGTAAGAATCACCTTTTCCATTACTTTCACTGTGCAGCTTGCCAGGGCAATATGGCGATATGTCGTCGTGTCGAGAGGTGACTTTCCTTGTATGAGTAGTGGTACGAGCCTACTGATCTTGCATTGCTGAGGAATGATGCCTTCATGCCATGAGCGGTTGTAGTAATTTAACAGCGCTTGTCTGGCCTCTTGTCCATTATGGGCAAGAGCTGCGCAGGTAGTGCCGTCGGGCCCTGGTGAAGAGGAGCATCGAGAAACAGCCAAAGAGGCGTCCAGCTATTCTGTAGTAAATGGAATTTCCATTTCTGGGACGCGAGACACACGGACGACACTTACATTTTTGGCGTTGGGGGCGACACACATGCCAGTGATCCGCGCACAAAAATAATTCGCCAGCTCAAGTTGTACCTCGCAGTGACGTAGGGCTAAGACCATGAAAGGATGTCTCTATTGCGGAGACGAGCGCAGGGCACGAACAGTCTTCCAGATGTATGAAAGTTGTTTGCGAGGGTCCAGGTATTCACAGAAAGGATTTACACTGTTGTTTCTGCAATATGTCCAAACGGCGCTGATTTTCTTCTCTGTTCGGCGTGCCCTTCTGAGGTCACAAACGGCCTTTGTGCGCCTGTATCTCCTTTCAGCTCATCGTCGAAGTGCCTCTGCAGTACTACGTCAAACTGGGAACGGTTTGCTGTCATCGTTATGAGGCATGAAGCTTCTCTCATTGCCTGTGTGATTGTATACTCCAGGCTGCGGCCAAGGTCTTCTCTGCATGCACTTTCCATGCGTAGCTTAAATTTATTCCAGTCGATTCTTCGTACTGCATTCGACGAAGTAGAACTGTTTAGCCCCCTTATCCGCAAATATGCAAGGATATGGTCGCGTCCATATGTTTTTATGTCTGAAAACAAGTGAACGTGTGAACTGAAGCATTGTGATACCAAAGTCAAATACAGGAAACTGCTGTACCTAAGGCCTCACCGGTACGTAGGACTGCCAGCATTCATGACACAAAGGTCGTGATAAGAGAGGAACGACATCAGATTCCTGCGTCTGGAATTGACTGTCGAGCTACCCCACAGTAAGTGATGGGCGTTAAAATCTTCCTTTAGAATTCGAAGACCACTGGCCTGCAGCATTATGTCTCGAAGTTTATCGCGTTCAAATCGACCTGACGGGGATATGTGGACACCATTGAGGGTGAATGACACTTGCTTCTTTCTTATACGTAGGCCGAGATATTGGGCTCCTTGTTGCTCATTGAGTAGATATGGGTATTCTCGCTGTCAGAGTCCCTTTGAGGGCCAGTCCCCTTTCTTGACGCCACCACCACTGACGTGGCCGAATTTGGCTGACGTCCGACGTGGCCCACATCCATCTCCGATGAACAAAGAAGCGATGCCTCAGAGGTACATGTATAATTTCACAAAAAGGCAAAAGATATCTAAACAGCGTTCTGCCAAGCAGACACTTCGTCGTCGTCCGTAGGTGCTCCCATAGTTTGTCATGTGCCCTTAATGGTAAATGTGTATTTTTAAAGATAGCCAAATCCTTGTAATAGGAAAGAAATGTGCGCCAAAGGAAGGTAAACGCGGTATCGCTGAGTAGACCATAAATATGACCGCCTTGGCGCAAACAAGGAAGGCCGGAAGAGAACAAGGGGAGCGCGAAATAAAAGGGCCCACTGTAGAAGAAATGTAATCCAGAAGTAAATGTTGCTGGGCTGGTCGGTTCATATCGCAGAGTGAACCATAAATATGATCGCTTTGGCGCAAGCAAGGAATGGCGTAAGGGAAAAAGAGGAGCGCCAAATAACAGGGCGTGCTGTAGAAGAAATCTAATCCAGAAGTGCATGTTGCTGGGGTAGTCGGTTCATATCGGTGAGGAGACCATAAATATGATCCCTTTGGTGCAAACAAGGGTGCACGGAAGTACGTCCTCCCTTGTTTGTTCCACAGCGATCTTATTTATGGTCTCCTCAACGATATGAAGCGACTATCCGAGCACCATGTACCTCTGTAAATGCGACAGCAGACAGTAGAGATTTATCTTGCCTATATTAGCAGCCATATGAAGAAATCTGAAATAGAAAACAAGGGCACCTAAAATTCACTCGGAATGACGTTCGTCTTGCGCCAGAGACATTAAGTTACGCGATGATGATCTTGACGTTATACTTTGTATTTGTCTGGTGAATCCACGGAGATGCGGAGGCTATCAAATCGGTTCTCTCTGGTGAATACTATAGTGATAACATATTGCACATGAGCTGCACACACGCGCGCCACTTTTGTCAGCATCGGAAAATAATTGTGACCACAAGCTACCTACGCCATGCATTCGCGCAAGAAGGGGGGCCCTTGCGCAACACTCGCATCTTTCCTTCATCAATAGAAGTTTTAATCTACCTGACTTCCGTTATTTTGTCTCCATAAAGAGATCAACCAGTTTTGCCATCTTCTAAGGGGGCCTTTCTTAGTCACGGCTCAGCACCATTGTTAGCGGTCCACCTCCCCACTGTGGGGATTTGCCCTTAGAGCGAAGGTCTCTGCCTAGGCATCTTTCTATCATTTGGCGCCTCAGTCCTAGGCGGCGATTCAGTATCAGTTCCACCTCGATAGGAATGACTTCTCCGATGCGTGAGACAGGAAGCCGAGACCGTGAGTTGTTTGGCATACCGCCGTCCACATGGCACCAATAAATGCCCGGCAAGTGCGGAAAGTATCTATTTTTCTCTGTCGGTTTTATTTTCCACACTACATTTATGTATTGTTCAAGTTCGCCGAAAATGTATCGTATATCTAGTCGCATTCATGGCCGCATGCGTACAGGTGACGCCGAAACCACGATGTTAGAACCATTGAGGAATACAACGCCGTGTCACCTGCTGCGATCAGCAAAGCCCCTATGGCGCGGAAAATTTCAAGCATGTTTTCAATCATTTGAGGTATACAAAATTGACTTTGACTGACTCGAAGTGAGCGCATCGTGCATGATATTATTCTTTTTAACGGGAGACGGAGTCGGCTGTACAGGTTTTGCCTAGCCAAATTCACGACCGCGTGCGTATGTGTGGTCGTCCTAGCGTGCGTATGTGTGGTCGTCCTAGCTGTGTAGGTTTTCCTAGCCGAGTTCACGATCGACTGCGCACGGGGGGTTCCGGAACTAGGAGGCCAGAACCATTTAGAGATCGTTCCCTATTAAGTTACCGGTAGCGATGATGACACTTATGTCGCGGATAAATCAAAGATGTTTTTGGGCTTGTAACATTTACGGAATGAGCTGCAATAACCTCCGAAGTGCGCGGCCGACTGTATCGACTGAGATGCCCCCTCTTGCTATCAAAGCGAGCGCACCGTGCACGTTATTATTATTCTAAACAAGAATAGTACAATGGGCTCTGCACCGCAGAGAAAAAATATAATTGTCGTGCAAAAGGAAGAGAAACAATGATGAGAATGTTTACCGTATCACGCACACCATCAGAAAAAATAACGTAGCGACAACAATAGCAAAGTGCACCATACAGATTTTCATCAAGTAAGAAAGGTCATAGTTTCTCAACTATATACTTCCTCTACATTCGCGCTTCTGTTAGTTTTCGCGGGTTTTCGTTTGTACTCCTGAAGATTACGGGCGCGCATTGGCAACTGCTAAATTAGAAGTATTGCAAGTGCGGCGGTAAAGGGTACTTCAATAGGTTCCCTGCGCGAACTGTACAATCAATGCATAACCGATCGCAGATGCATGCGCTGTAGCTTAAAGGAGGCGACGTATAGGCGCTTTCCAACAATAGAGCAAAGCCGCCTTCAAAGTACGCCTTTCTTAAGCGCGGCTCAGCAGCATTGTAAGTGGCCACCCTCCCCACTCCGAGGATTTGCCCTTTGAGCGAAGGTGTCTGCCTAGACATTCTTCTCTCATTTGGCGCCTCAGTCTTCGGTGGCGATTCAGCACCAGTTCCACCTCATTAGGAATGGCATCTCCAATGCGTGAGACAGGCAGCCGAGACCGTGTGTTTTTTGGTGTACCACCGTCAACACGCGACTAGTAAATTGCAGGTAAGCGCTGAAAGTTTTTAGTTTTCTCATTTTCGTTTTTTTTTTTCACACCACATCCGAGTATTGTTCAAGTTCTCGATATTGCATCGTATATCTAGCCGCGTTCCTGGTCGGATGCATACGGGTGAGTCCGAAACCACGATGTTAGAACCATTGAGGAATACAATGTTATGTCACCTGCTGCGATCAGCAACACCCCTATTGCGCGGAAAATTTCAAGGATGTTTTCAAGCATTTGAGATATACGAAATTGACTTTGACTTACCCGAAGTGATCGCATACTGCACGATACTATTCTTTTTAACGGGACCCGGAGTCGGCTTTATAGCTTTTGCCTAGCCTATTTGAAGACCGCCTGGGCATGTGTGGTCGCCGGTACGCGTGTAGGGTTTACCTAGCTGAGTTCACGGTCGACTGCGCACGTGCGGTTCCGGAACTGCGGGGCCAGAACCATTTAGAAATCGTTCTATATTGTTTTACCCATCGCGATCACGAAAACACTTCCATCGCAGATAAATCAAAGAAATTTTACGCATGTAACATCTACGGAATTAGCTGCAATAACTTCCGAAGCTCTCTGCCGATTGTACCTACCGACACGCCCCTCTTGTTATCAAAGCGAGCGCATTGTGCACGTTATTATTATTCTAAACAAGAATAGTACTATGGGCTCTGTACCGCAGAGAAAAAAAAATAATTGTCGTTCAAACGGAAGACAAAATATGATGACAAAGTTTACAGTATCACGCACATCATAAGAAAAAATAACCTAGCGACAACAATAGCGAAGTTCACAAAACAGATTTTGATCAAATAAAGAAGGTCGTAGTTCGCACTCATCTATTTCCATTACATTCGCACTTATATTAGTTGTCGCAGGTTTTCGTTTGTACTCGTGAAGATTACGACCGCGCATTCGCAACTGCTACATTACAAGTATTGTAAGTGCGGCGGTAAAAGGTACTTCAATAGATTCCCTGCGCGAACCGTACAAACAATGCATAACCGATGGCAGATGCATGTACTGTATCTTAAAGGAGGCGTCGTACAGGCGCTTTCCAAATATAAAGCAAGGCCGCTTTCCAAGGACGCTTTTCTTACGGGCGGCTCAGCACCATTGTTCAAAGGAGCATGAAAGCATCAAATACGTTTTTAGGCATGTAGGGCCTTTTTGGGGCTGTACGTGTCGGCGATAAGGTAGCCTCGCCGTCTGTGGAATTATCCGACTGAGCTTTGTCGCATTCTCGGTTGCCATAGTCGGAAGTACGAACCCCGCTATACAATTTTTTTTTCTTTCTTTTTATTGTACGGTGGTGAGATTGAAATTCACCTCCTCCCGTGCACAACATCTGCAGGCTTGGAATGACGGCTGTTAGCGGCAAAAGATGCCGACAGAGTGTGGGGCTATACTACTCCAGATACAATCAAACTAGGAAGGCCCACTAAGCTTGAACAAGACACTCCCTCAACAGAACAGGAATTGGCCTCCTTGGTGCTCTCGGTCCGGAAGCCGCCAATGGAAACTGACCCTTGCACCGTTTAACACCCGAACCCTCTCGAGTGAGGGTAGCTAAGCAGGAATCTTTGAGGAACTATCAGACATAGTTTGAAATATCATCGGCCTTTGTGAGATTACAACTGGTGAGGCTTATAGAATGCTGAATAACGCACATGTCCTCTGCTATAGAGGTCTCCCACATAAGAAGCAATACGAGGTAGGATTCCTAATCCATAAGGACATAGCAGGCAAGATTGACAAATTCTCCAGCATTAATGAGAGGGTAGCTGTAGTCGTAACCAAACTTAATGAGAGGTATATATTAAAGGAAGTACAAGCCAAAGCCCCAAAATCCAGTCGCGATGATGAGGAAGTAGATCAGTTTTATGAAGATGTTAAATTAGCGATGAGAAAATGCTAACTCAGTATACGGTAGTAATGGGCGACTACAATGCAAGAGTGGGGAAAACGCAGGCTGGGGAACAAGAAATTGGCAACTACGGCGTTAGAGGAGAAATGCTGGTAGAATTCGCAGAAAGGAATAAGCTTCGAATGATAAACATCTTTTTCAGGAAACGTAGCAACAGAAAGGGGACCTGTGAAAACCCTGATGGTGACACAAGTAATGAAATTCACTTCATACTTTCTGCTGATCCCAGCATAGTGCAGGATGTAGAAGTGATAGGTAGGGTAAAGGGCTGTCATCATAGGTTAGTGAGGGCAAGGATTTACCTCAATTTGAAGAGAGAAACAGCAGAATTGGTCAAGAAGACACAGGTCAACCTATAGGCAGTAAGGGTAAAAGCAGACAAATTCAGGCTGCTGCTACTTGCAAACAAATATGCAGCCTTAGAACAGAGAGATGATGTTGACATAGAGCTAATGAATGAAACCACCACTAGGTTGGTTTCAGAGGCAGCAATTGAAGTGGGAGGCAAGGCACCAAGGCAACCAGTAGGCTAGCTCTTCCAAGTAACAAAGGACGTAATAAAGAAATAACAAAAAATTAAAGTGTCAAACTCAAGAGATAAGGTAGAATTCGCGGAACTGTCAAAACTGATATTTGAAACCATAACGTGAGACAGACGGAAGAAAACGTAAAATATGGACGCAGCCTGAAATCAGTGAGAAAGCAACTTGGCATAGGACAAACCAAGATGTATGCACTGAAAGATAAGCAGAGGTATCATCAGGAATCTCGAAGATATAGTAAAAGCAGCGGAAGAAATCTGTACTGACCTGTACAGTACGTAGAAGAGTCAGGATACCTCAATTAGAAACAGTAATGAACTGGATACAGAAACTCCTCTTATAAGTAGCGATGAGGTCGGAAGGGCCTTGCAAGACATGAAACGAGGAAGAAGGGCAGTAGAAGATGGAATAACAGTCGGTTTAATTAAAGATAGAGGAAACATAATGCTTGGAAAACCAGCGGCTCTCTATATACGAAGTGTCTGTCGACTGCACGGGTCCCAGAAAACTGTAAGAATGCCAACATTATACTAATTCACAAAAAGGGAGTCGTTAAAGAATTGAAAAATTATAGGCGCATTAGCTTACTCCTAGTATCATACAAAATATTTACCAAAATAATCTGCAATAGAATCAGTGCAGCACTGGACTTTAGGGAACCAAGGGAACAGGCTGGCTTCAGGAAGGGATACCTTACAATGGATCACATCCATGTCAATATCCAGGTTATCGAGAAATCCGCAGAGTATAATAAGCCTCTCTGTATGGCTTTCATAGATTACGAAAGCCCTTGATTCAATAGAGATACCACCAGTCATAGCGGCATTACGGAATCAAGGAGTACAGAACGCTTACGTAAATACCTTGAAAAATATCTACAGAGGTTCTACAGCTACCTTAATTCTTCAGAAGAAAAGCAGGAAGATACCTTTAAAGAAAGGGGTCAGACAGGGAGGCACAAACTCTCCAATGCTATTCACTGCATGCTTCGAAGAAGTAGTCAAGCTATTAAACTGGTTAGGCTTAGGAGTGAAGATCGATGGCCAATATCTCAGCAACCTTCCGTTTGCCGATGACATTGTTCTATTCAGCAACAATGCAGACGAGTTACAACAAATTATTGAGGACCTTAGCATAGAGAGTGTAAGAGTGGGGTTGGAGATGAATATGCAGCAGACAAGGATAATGATAAATAGCCGGGCAAAGGAACAAGAATTCAGGATCGCCAGTCGGCCTCTAGAGTCTGTGAAGGAGTACGTTTATCTAGGTCAATTAATCACAGGGAACCCTGACCATGAGAAGGAAATTCACAGATGAATAAAAATGGGCTGGAATGCATACGGCAGACAATGCCAGCTCCTGAATGAAAGCTTAGCATTTAATTGAAAAGGAAGGTGTACAATCCGTGCATTTTACCAGTGCTGACATATGGTGCAGAGACTTGGAGATTGACAAAGAAGCAAGAGAACAAGTTATGGACCGCGCAAATAGCGATGTAACGAATATTGCTTGGCAAAACGTTGAGAGACAGAAAGAGAGCGGTTTGAATCAGAGAGCACACAGGTATAGACGATATTGTAATTGACATCAAAGGAAAAAAAATGGAGCTGCACAGGTAAATAACGCGCCGGTTAGGTAACCGTTGGACCATTAAGCTTACAGAATGGGTACTAAGAGAAGGGAAACGCAATCGAGGACGACAGAAGACCAGGTGGCGAGTTGAAATTAAGAAATTCGCGGGCGCTAGTTGGAATCGGCTGGTGCAGGACAATGGTAATTGTTCATCGTAGGGTGAGACCTTCGCCCTGCAGTGGACATGAAACAGGATGATGATGATGATGATGGCAGGGTGCTTCACGTAAATTGAACCAAAGATTTTTAAAGTGGGGTAAGCCGCAACTGAATCAACCCAACGACCTGTCGTTTGCCGTCATGCGGCGCTCTTTAGGGTATTTTTTATGTTATGCTTAATTAGTTACATAAGATCAAGTATGCAATTTTTGAAATATTCACTTTAGGGCCTAGTGCGTTTCATTATGTTACAGAATGCATTCCAAAGCAACCGATCTAATTTTTGTGGCAACGGGCACGCTGCGTGGCGTTCTTTTCTGGCTTTTAAACAAAAGCCGCAAAATATGAAATAAAACCACGCGAATAAAGTTGTGCACAAGCGCTACATTATTGCGGTGGTCTCAGCGGTGCTCCGTGCGAAATAACCGTCTCTTTGACGGTGGCACACGGAAAGGAAGCACCATCGTCCCTGATAAGCGATAGGCTCAACGCACAGTTTAGCGCGCTGCAAAAGGATAACGCACGAGCGCAGTCACGGAATCTGTATTAATCGAAGCAGCCATTAAAGTATTACATAAAATTTGTGATGTTAACATAGGCGTAGTCTTCGGTGTTGAGTTTCAGGTGGTGTTCTGACGCAATCGTCAGCTTGCGGCGTGCGCTTTCAAGCAACGATAATTTTTTGCTAATTCCTTGCTCTTAAAACTGCTGCGGTATTGTTTTTCAACGACGACAAAAGATTGTACACAGCGCTATCGATTCACTTGAAGTGCAATGCTGCAGCAGCCTACAGCCACGAACTCCGATTGTCAGACACGTTTGGGCACGTCTATTTCACGCCCGGAGGGGTGGCCGCCGTGACGTGGCAGCAGCCGCGGTGGGCTACTGTTTCCCATTGTCACTGTGCAGCCGTAGTATAGGTTGCGTGCTTCTGCGACACACGCCAATCTTCTGATAAGGGTCCTTTTCAGATCTTGCAGAGCTATAATTTTTTTGGCTGTCTTGAAGCCTCTTGGGCGAAGACTTGGACAGCCACTCCCTTTAGCGGGAAATAAACCCGCCGGGTAAGCTGCGGAACGAAATCAGAATTTAGGGCGCCATGTTGCTCAAGCGTGCCGTTTGTTGAAAGCTGACGTAGTCGGCAAGTTTCTTTTTGTCTCCGCGGAATGGAGCCATATATGCCGCTATGTGGCGGCTCTGCTGTTGGTCGCGCTCTGTCACGACATAGCAATTTAATTGCCAAGCTTGTCACTGCGCGTGTGCCTGTCACGTCTGCTCGTGTGTCTCTTCTAATGCAATGTTGCCAATCGCACGCGTGGTTCCCGGCATCTGCTTACGGTGCGGCTGCCTGCAGCTCCGGACTGTGCCCTTGCATTTTTATACCACGACTTTCCCGCTGGTATAGTGCCATGTACAGCTTTGACTGAAGCACCTCAGCCATTTGGGTAAGTACAACAGCACGCTAATCTTCACCGCGAATGTAATGAACGGGGTATGAAACGGACAAATATTTTTGAAACGCGAAAGCGATCTTCATACCCGATGCGGTGGCTCACTAGCTCTGCCTTTGTGCTGCTGAGCACGAGGAAGCTGGTTAGATTACCGGTAGCCTGAAAGATCACGCGGGTTGTTTAGGCGAGCACTTCCAATATGTCTCGAATGCATCGCACTATGTAGAAACTTTCCTGATTTTCGAAGAACGCGAAGAGCGGCAGACGCTTAATCGCAAAGGTTCACCAAGTGAGGTTTACAACCACCAATGTAGCTTAACAGAACTTGAGGCATCTCTCAACTGTTGCAAAAACTCGGCGCCAGGTGACGATTGCATTATGTATAACATGATTAGATACCTACATCCTGAAGCATTGAAAACATTCCTGTCTGTTTTCAATCCCATATGGTCATCCCGATACTTAAACAAGGTAAGCAGCCATCCTGTAGCCAACGGCTACAGGCCACTAGCGCTAAGAAGCTGTCTGTGCAAACTGTATAAAATGATAAAATGGCGCTTAATCTGTTTCTTAAAAAACAGCAAAGTACTACACCCCTTTCTGTGTGCCTTTCGAGAAGGTAGATCGATAATAGACCACCTTGCTTGCATCGAGGCAAAGATCAGAGATGCGGTTATGCGTAACCAGTTTTTACTTTCGGTATTTCTAGATTTAGGGAAAGCGTATGACAAGATATGGTGCTCCGGGATTCGGCGAGATCTTTCTGCGATAGGGATCTTTGGAAATTGTTAAACACAGTCGAAAGCTACTTGTCTAACCGTATGTTTCGTGTAAGAATCGGCAATGCTGCGAATGACAGCTGCAGCTTGCATTAAACAATTGTTCTAAATGGGTGGATGTAACTGGGTTTAAAATAAACGCCCAGAAAAGTACGTGTGTTTTCTACGCAAACAAAAGAGGCGTGACACGATCAATATTGACGAACTATCTGGGAGCAGTGAACACAAATCCTTGATAATAATTCTAGACTCTAAGCTTACCTTCATCTCCCAACTTAGTCATCCCAAGGCAAATAGTCTGAAGACGGGTGAACCTCTTCAAAATTCTTTCGCGCACAACATGGGGTAGGGATCAAAAATGCCTCCTGAACTTGTACAATAGTCTTAGCTTCAACGCGAAGCCCACTCTAAATCCTAGACTCTGTGCACCATCTAGGTGCCCGTCTAGCGACCGGTGCTTTCAGGATAAACCTTGTAAAAAGCTTCTATGTAGAATCAAACGAGTAGTCACTCCGTCTACGGAGGTCATATTCCAGCTTGACATGTTACCTGAACGTAAACTCGAATCCTGAACATTGTTTCTGTCGTGCGGCACAATTTTTAATAATCGGCCGACAGCTATGGAGCCTTCTTCACTACGTCTTAGGAATCTCAGTGAAGCAATGTGTGTCTAACTTCTAGAACACCCTCTGACGCTTCCAGAGACGTTGTCACCGCCGTGGCAGTGGCAGCTCGTGGAATGGGACATGTCGTTTGTTGAGGTCAGTAAGCGTGCTCCTGAGATGCACATTCGAGTACACTTCCTTGAGCTTCGGTCGAAGTACAGGTGCCTGGCGTTTTATGCCGATGCATCAAAGTCACAAGAGGGCTTGTCTTATGCGGCAGTTGGTCCGTCCTTTTCGGAGTCCGGCATTCTGCATGCGTAAGCAAGCATCTTTACGGCTGAAGCCTCTGCACTGTTATCGGCTGTGAAATACATCGAGCAATAAAAACTAGAAAAGGCAAAACTATTAAAAACCCTTTATTTATTTATTTTTATACACTCCTGTGTTCTGTTTATGTATGTAACAAACGTGTCAAAATATGCTGGGCGCTCGAGCACAGAATCATCGATGGTAATGTGCTCACCGACGAAATCGCAACATCCACAGAAACAAAAGATTTCAACTCTTCCATAGCTGCCCCCGCCAAATATTTGAAACCTTTCCTTCGGAAAACAATAAGAGACGCAAAATTGCCGGGTGACTGTCCTCTCGGGACTGTTTGCATGCATTGGCGGGCTTTTTTTTTTGCACCACATCTCATGGGGGTGCCAAAATAGACCGCCAATTTTAAATGCGTACTTAGTTATATTCTAATTAACACACTGGACCAATGGGAGGCAAAACTCGCAAGCTCAGACACGAAGGTGCAGAAGGGTCTTCTGGGTTACGTTCGGCTAGAGGCAGAAGCCAGAGACACCCTAGATTTGGGGCGCCGCCTATCAAGTTCCTAATCCCCTATCCCCCTTTGCCCAATTCAATAAAGTTATTCTCTTCCTCTCTCTCTCTCTCGCTCGGAAAAACAATTTTATATTGCACGCGTTGAGGAACTGAAAGCTGTATGGGAAGTTTTTCATGTCGCTCTACAATTTTCTGATTCACACTCTTCCTCTAATCAAAATATTTCAGAAGTCGGTGATCAATGAGGAATAATGATCTAATTAGGCGGAATGAAAAAAATGAATATTCTGCAAGCGACGGCAAACAATATTAGCTTTGTTCTGTGCAGCTACGCTGCATTTGCATATTTTTAAACTCTGGCTAAATTTAGCTGCGACACCCTGTATACCCTTAAGTGATACCTTAATAACGAAAGGACGTGGTTCGGACGTATAACGAAAGGACGTGGTTCTTTCCATATATATTTATTATATTACTTTCTAATGCTTTTACAGCACCACCGACTTCATATGCGAATGCAATCGGCACTTATAGATCTCATATGCCCTATTGTATTGGTAATTATATTTCAGTTGCGGTAGTAACTACATTACTGAGGTAGAACTTAGTACTAAGTTAGTGATTTTTCCAAGCTTGAGCAGGTAGTCCAAAGTACTAACCATCGTTTACTACCTGTACTTACTAAGAAGGTAGTGCTTTTTCGGACTAAGATTGTGTTAGTATTTAGTTAGTGAATATGACGATCATATTTTATTAAGAGTTTGAGCGGGTGTAGCCCAAGTGACCAGCGGTTGCCTTGTTTTGACAGGTGTCTAAGACTTCGTCGCAACCAAACGCGAAAATGACGAATCGGTAGCTGCTTCCACCAGGTGAAATATACTTTTTATGGAGAATATCGCAGAAAAAGCAAGACTATAAGGCCGTCTTTTCGCGAACAATCTCGGAGCTGTCCTTCTTCTTCATCCTACGTAACTAATAAACGGCAGCAACTATGCCTCGCGTTTCTGCTTGCGTGAAATTGTCATAGTATTCACAACCCCTAAAATGGCTGCGTTTCCGCCGTATTTTGAAGTGTTCTCAACGAGGCACCAAGAAAGGAGCTTGGCGCTGGTATGCCGCTTTTCAGATTTATTGAATGATCAAATCACCACCGGAGCCGAAGAGTCCAGCGCGCGAGGCAATCGGATGGATCTTTCGAATTGGTCAGCCAGCAATGTGAAGAAACTCCTGCTTTTTATTTCTTGCAGCTATTTATTTTTGACCGCCGTTATACGTCCAGACTTTTCGGAAGTTGGCACGGTAGGACGAAAAATTGCATTAGATGTGCGAATAACGTCTTCGTTCTAGTGTTTGTGCTTATTCTCCGCTAAAGCAGCGGAAGAATAAATTCCTGAGCTTCGGTGACGAAATCAAGGAATTTGCTAGCGTCACTTGTGACGTATCGGAGTGGCATTCCGTAATAATCTGCGTTAGCTGCATACAAATTCTGTCTTCTACGTTTCATTTATTTTAAATGTCCTCCACGTAGCTCTACGTCTTCGCAAATGTATTCTCTTTACCCTTTGCGCGTGGCAGGCTGAAAGATCAACACGCAGGTTGAGCTGATGCACGGAAGAAAAATAGGAGGCGAAATACACGCGGTCAATTCGCACAGGCTTCACACGCGTGGTGAATAAATGCGCTCGATGTATTTTTAGATTATACATTTGCAAAATCATCGAGAGGGACATGCTTTCTTTAACCTCAAATAACAAGAGCGTGGTATAGGAATATCGCGTATATGGTTAATGCTTGCTTTATTTGTTCGAAGGTGCAGTTTTAGTGCCGGTCAGTTCAAAAACGACTATGTTTCAACACGGGAAGTGGCATCGAAGGGAACTTCCAATTACTAAAAAATTACAATGTATATATATAGAAATGTATATATATATACATACATATATATATATATATATATATATTGCGACGTTTCACTGGCATATTTCTGTGTGATACTTTTTGTACCCTTGCAGATTAATTCGGAAATTCCGAAATAACTGATAAGCTTGTAGCAACACAATATATGCTCAATGCACTACACAGCGTCAATGCGGAATTACCACAGCCTTTGACTACATATATTCTAATTTTCCCACTGGACAAATATCTGTTCTTTTTTCCCCTTCACCTGGCCCTTCTTTCTCTCCACGGCAGCGCATATCTTAGCTAGCTTATTGGCCGTTGTGAATACAACATTAACACGACATGTACTTGCGACTTCTTAAAGCCTTTGTGATACTGAATGAATGTAAGGAATAGCCACTACTCTTTTCTTTCTATTACTGCCTTCTTTATTCACGTTCGTGCCCCTCAAAATCGACTTCTTTAGGCGCTAAGCAACGTTGGTCGCTGCTACGCTAGGATACCCTGTTTCTAATCGGCGCCGGACTTGTGCGTTAAAACTGGCGCTTATTTTGTGCATGCACGATCTGGTGAGAGAGGACTTAAGGCACGACATGGCAATTCCATTTTTTACTACCTTGGAATGCTTGGATAGAAAGTTTAAAAACGGCTTCCAAGATCTAGGAGAGTAGTGTCAACACGCGTGATTTTCGTCGAAGACAAAGGAAATGTACAGAAACTGTAGTACGCGTCTGTGAGGAAATTCTTTGGTAAACAATAATCCTCCTCGATTAAGTTTAAATTGCTCACTTACTGAGATAGCACCAGAATCAAATTCGTCCCTATTGCAGAAAATCGGGTAATCATTAGTGTAGCGAAATATATTAATAACACACTCGCACCAGGGCCGTCTCTAAGCAGTTACCAATCTTGCTCAGGTAAATATCACTAAGAATAGGGACAACCTTTGAACAAATCCAAATTAATAATTTCTGCAGAAACACGCCATCTCTATACGCAACCAGCCTCGACTATAAGTAAATTGACAGAATTTCTAGAAAAGCACCCGTGGAAACACCGCATCTGTCTATAAAAGACGACTCTTGCACTTATTCTTTAATGCACTAATTTACAGGATTTAACAACCCGTCATGCGGCAAAAGTATTCATCGGAGAGCGGCGCAACACAGTGCAGGTTTCCAGTGACCCGAGTTGGTGTACAAGAGCTCCTTTGAAGAGCGCCACAGAGCTAGTAACACATACTCAGAGACCTAAGGTGATTCCATGGTGGGCTTCGAATTCGGTTTCATCAGCAGAAAGTTAATGATTGCTTCATTAGACCATAGGCTTCCCAGTGACCTAAGTTGGCCAGGAAACAGTTAGGGAGAGGCATAGATAAATAGACAGATATCAGAAAGTGCGTGAAGAATTCTAAGAATGCTAATCACCTTAAATGTATACACCCCAGCCCAAATAAAGCCACCAGAAATTGGGTTTGACACACAGCGAAAGGCCATTACATATGGCTGAGCAGAGAAAAAAATTTCTACACAACCCTTCTCACGATGAATGTCGACGTTAATGCAATTGGCATTGAAGAAATGAAGCGCTACACCGTACAGCCAAAGGGGAAACGTGTAGGCACCCGGAGTCGTCTATTGCGTTTCCTAGCAAACACGTTGTGACATCTAGTTTCGAAGCCGCAAAGTCCATGGAATGTGCGGGTGCTATTAAGCCGAGCAGCGCAGAATTTTAGAGATATTTTTTCGTCTGTCAAGAGTCACACATACGCAGTGGTGTTTGCCTGTTACCCTAGTTGGTGTCACTAAATTTTTGAAGAGCGTCATATGCCTAGTTACCAGAGTTCGCGTGACTAAGTTTTTTGAAGAGCAGCACATGCCTTGCCATCCTTAATTAGGGACCCAAGTGGCCGTCAAGCTCATGTAAGGACCGCACAGGCCAAATGGCACCAACCCTATACTCCAAATTCGATTCAAAAGGTTTCTTCAACAATAACAGAAACCCAGCAACCAAACTGCTTCCGACATTTCGTTTCAAACCCTGTTCACTGAGCACAGCAGCCCAATGCGTTACGCATTAAGTGATAGACTGCCGCTTACCAGTGACGTGGCAGACAGGCACAATGAAAGAGAGATATAAAATTCAACAGAACACATTTCATGATTAATGTTGACGTTACTGCAATTCGCATTGAGTACTTGTAGAGACATGGCGTATTGCCAATGCAGAAACTTGTATGCAGTCGGACTTCTCTCTCGCGCTTCTTTCGGTCCACACTACGTCATCTAGCCAGTGGCTCACGTGAATGCCCTACGTCAATTATTCGTCACTTATGGCTTCGTTTGTCTTAATCAACTTCGCCGTAATTAACACGAACTATCGTGGCTTTTCCTCCCACTAAAGGTCACGCGTTCGACTCCCACCAAAGGTAGTTGTTTCGACTCCTGACCTGCACGATGCCAATTAGAATCCAACTTGGTGACATGGCCGGTTCGTTCGTATCTCCAAGTGGGCTCGAATCCTACCAAAGGGCGTGCGTTCGTGTGCCAATAATTAACTAAATCTCAATTAACTGTGCCTTCATTAACTTTGCCATAATAAATACCAGATGTCGTGGACTCCATTCTCACCAAGGGTGGAGGGTCCGACGACAAATTTTGGTGCCATTGAATTTTGGCGCCATAACGACGGACATTCAATTTTTAGTCCCGTGAGCTGTCTAAGGCTGTCGCCTTAACAGCAAGAGCCGATGGCAGGAATTGGAGAAAAGAAGGCAGGGAAGGAAGGACGAGGATGACCGCCATGAAGAGCACAGAAGAGGGAGCGCGAAGGATAAGCCATCTCGGCAGATGGGCAGAAGGACGCGTGTATCGAAGAACAAGGTGGCAGTGATACAGTGTTTGTGGCGAAGACGATGGCCAGGGAACGAGGCTGGATCCCCTAGTAACATGTTGAACTAGGGTCGTGCCATCCGAAAACCAGGCTGGGCGTGGTGGTGGTCTTCTTTTTTAGAGCTGCTGCTGGTCCCGAGCATCCTGAGGACTTCGGACCCGCCGGCTCTTCCCACGATGGGCATGGACGTGCTGCTGTTGGCCCCAGCCAGTCCCATTCCTATGCGGGAGGCCAAAGATGGTCGTGTGCGTGACAGGAGCACCAGCCTGCATGATTGCCGACCTGCCAGAGTGGATCGAACACCAAGCGACGTCGTCTTCGAAGCATGAGGAAGTGCGACAATGGACATCGATCACACAGGACTGCGGATCATAGTGGCAACCACATTTCTGTCAGATACACCGATACCGTATCTGTTGGGAAAAAAACACCTATATAAATACCATCTCAAGCGCTACCGTTCCTGCTCGCATGAAGAAAATAACTGCCCAGCTATGCCTAACTGTACGACGCGCGTAAGGCGAAATTTAGCTCCGATTGAGTCATGTGACAATAGTGCCAACTGCACACGTGACACATACATGATCAATTATTTGTTTCTCTTCTCTACGCAACAATACCAGCGTAAAGAGCATGACATCCATTCACTCATTGGAAAGCAAACTAGAAATCCAAGGAAGGACCCACAGCGTAATTTTCAATTCCGCCCGCGCTCATATACGTAGTGGACCAGCTATGGTAAAATATTTTCGGCGCGAATTGGCCTCCCTCCGTCTTGCATGAGTCTCTTCGTGCCGTTTCTGGATTCTGCATGTTGAACGCTGGTCTCCATAGTCGAGCTTCAGAATCGCTGATAATAACTGCTTCCGGTTTTATATTCTGGATCTACTGTGGCTGCGTGAGCGCTCGCAAAAACGACCACTCCCGCTCGGATTGGCAAAGGTACTGCCAAGCTGTACCTTTAACGAATAACGAAGCTTCTACTTCGTTATTCGTGGAACGACAACGACGCCATCTGTGCGTCCAACTCACGAATATTCGAGCAATCGTTCCTGGACTCTAAACAACGATATCAAAACAAGGTGAATGGATGGTACGGCTGAAAATGTTTAGACGATAATCCTATACCATCTATTTATTACATGCGGCTAAGGCAAGCGACCCCCTCCCGATAATTTTTAAGTTGTTTCATCTAACAATATTCATTCAAAGGAAGTTATTCGCCGCATGCTTGAAGCGTGTGCGATGGGACTACGTGTATTTCGCATTTTTTCTCCCATGCATAATTTCGACAGGCGTGTTGGCCTTTGAGTCTGCCATGCGCGAAGGCTAAGGAGAATATATTGGCAAAGACTTAGAGCTATGGGGATGAAAACGTTTAAAGTAAATGAAAAGTTGAAGCAAAAAATTATGCTCTGGCAAAACAAAGTATCACGGAGTGCTAGTGCGATAGGTCACAAACGACGCCAGCAAATTCCTTAAATGATTTCATCTCCGAAAGGGAAGAACTCGAGGCTCTGTTGCCTGAGCGGTCAGCGGTCACAAATTAGAACGAAGACTTTTTCGCGCATCTAGTGCGCATTTTTGTCTTTCAATGCTAACTTGTCAAAAGTTTGCGGACGTACAACGGAGGTCTCAAATAAATGTCTGCAAGACACTAAAAGGAGGAGTTTGTATTACGCTGACTGTAATACTGTACACGATGGGGGTTGTAATAAGCAGTTGATTGATACTGCACAAGTTCGTATCTGGTAAGATTTGTTAGGCTAATATTTAAAAACGTTACTTTTCCTATAAGGCTCGAATAAAAATATTGTGGAGGTTGCCACGCATAGCTCAATAACAGCATTCCCTGGAACCATGGCCATAAGGGGTTTTGTTTTTCGGATAAAATAAAAATAGCAACATGCAACAAATATCAAATTCAAAATGCGGCAATTCTTCTTGGATTACAGCGACCTCAAAAGCGAACCTCCTGTAATACGTGTGTAGCTTCTCGCCCTGAGAACGAGTCATCGTGCTCCCTCTCGACGCGTCAGCAGCCTTTGGCACGCATCTGTAGTCGTTATCCAACGTGAAGCTTGTGGGGTCTTACGTCTCACAGGAGTACCGACCACGGCGGGTTTGACCGCAGCGAGCTCAGCGAGCCACAGGGCGGCGTCAGCTGTCAGCCACTTACGCCGCTGCGCGCGAGCTCAGGCCGCGAGGTGCTACCGAGCGACGCACGCAAGAACACAGTATTACCCTGAATTAACCGATACCGTTTATTGTATGCGGCGGCACACGACACTGCACAAACGCCCGGTGCCGGGGTGGCGGGCTACCAAAGGGTTCCCACATCAAAGGCGAAAAATACACTCACGGGCGCCTGTAGCACGTCGCTGCGAGAGCACAGGCTCAAGCTGGGACACGCCGCTAGGAAAAGTCCCGGCGGCTGTGCTACTTGCTCTCGCTATAACCAACGGGCCAACTCGCGAGAGCTCGGTCAATTTACGCCGGCTTGGGCCTCCGATAAGTGCGGCTCGGCGTGGTACGACCTCGCGCGAGCACTAGGCATCCGTTCTTCGGCTTAGCGTCCGGACAGGATCAACACAAGGTGCGCGCTCCCTACACGGGCAAAGGCACCGTGCGTGAGCTCAGTCCTAGTCACGAAGGTGACGGCGGACGAGAGGAAGTATGTACGTACCCGGCGCAGTCCCGATGGAGAAAGAGACAAGCTACCTTCACGACACAAGTCACCAGGTGTTACTTCGTGATGTTGTAGCTCCACCCTCACCGCGACCCATCGCGAGTGGAGCGCCACCGCTGACCACTGGTTCAGCGCGAGGAGGCCGTGAGGTGCAAGGATTGTACAAACAGGTGAAATGCGCCCGCGCTATGGCGCGTCGAAATCCCCAAATCCCTACAAGCTTGGACTTGAAACCTCCTTAAGGAGCATGATATGTTTGATGAGGAGGTTTGCGTTTAACACAACTGCCGTCGCAGGCAAGCAGACTTGTTTTCAGCCAGTACTTTATTATTATTATTATTCTTTGACTGGCTCTCTTTCTTTGTTTTTTGACCGATGAAAAGAACTGCGATCGTTTGTAGACATGATTCAGAAAACTTTATTTGACCTCTCATAGATGAAGAAAGGAGTTCAAAATTTTGCACAATTAAGAATATGACATGACCACTTCGATAACCAAAACTAGCATTGTCAACGCATATCAGTATGCGGCAGTTGTTATTCGCGTAAGGGCCTCCTAGATTGCTTTATTTAGATCCAACATTTAGTTTCATCTGCCAGTAGATATAAATGTTTTATCCGAACCTAATGCAAGCGCTCGTCCACTTAATAGGGCCTACGTAGCAGTGTATTACGTTTATAAGAGATATGGTGATCCACTTGCTCATAGAAAAAATGCTATTTAACTTGTTTCTCGAAGCACGGCCTTAATAGCGTCGTGGCGTATTCTACGGCGTTCCTTGTAACCCTGTTACTTCGCCACTTTTGAAATTTTGCAAACTTGTTCACATTCATGTATGTTTGACTTCCTGGAGCGTCCAATTTTAGACGCCAAATATTTCACAAACGAGTATATTTTAACACCGGATCTGCCGTCGACGACAACCTCCAATTACTAAATTATGGCGACTTCAAACAGTATCGGCAATGAATATAATTGCGTCGTTTCACTGGAATATTTGTATGTGATACCTTTTTTCAACGTTGTTGATTTCTTTTGAGGGAACTGACAATTGTGAAGCTCCGCTGTGCTCATTACCCTACAGAACTCGAAGGAGCAATTATCATAAGGGCTCCACTCATACATTCTAACTTTCCTGGGCATTTTCACTTGCATGCCTAACGTAGAAGAGACGTGCTTTCATATTGCTTATAACAGGCACTTCCAAGTAATAACCTTTAATTCGACCTCAGTAAAAATGAAAACGCGGACCAATGGGAAGAAAATTGGATACTAAAGAAACATTAGTATAATTTAAAGACAATACAATGACTCTTAAAGAAACACTGGAGCCATTCCACTCCGTGAAGGTGGATGACCCGCGAAACTATTGAAAACAACAACTACAATTGTTGAGCGTTGTATGCAATGTTTTATTGCAGAGTAGTGGTAGTAGTGCTATGTTAGAGTAATGGGAGGAATGGGAGTAATCGTAATTTTGAAAGCACCGCGCCATCCAGAGCGCTGCAGCGACGACATTGAAACCAGTTGCTAGACTGGTTATTTTATGCTCGAAAGGGTAGGAACGTCACACCCCATGTCGAAAGCCGGCGTCGCCGTGGCAGCCTGAGTAGGAGCAAACTTTACCAGGAAACATTTGCGGGGGACGCTACGTGATTAGCATTGCTATCACAAGTGTCTTGTCATCAATTGTGTCGTTCGGGTGCCTTTTTTTATCATCTTCTTTTTTGAAACGTATGCTGTTTTGTATGTTGTACGCGTGATTTTCTATGTTTTTGTCCGTTCCTACCTGAAGAGTAGGCAGGCTCTGTGCCCCTTCCGGTGGCAGTTGCTACCCTGCTCTTCACTTCTTCTTTCCTCTCAAGTGTTTATATGTTTCAAATACAAAACAAGGAATGCATGCACTGTTCGCTGCACTATGCTGAGTGCTTGTAGCCTTTGCCTTACGGGGACATGAGTGATTACAGTGTTTGCATGCTTACGGGAGTGTCATCAATTGATGATAGCTTTTGTTCACGGAGAGCACAAATACATGGAACCCTAGCCATATACAGCTTGGCTGTAAGCAATGATTGGCACAACGTTATTGGCAAAAGGGTAGCCGTACATAGGAAAGCGTACCGTACAGGCTCATATAACAGTCGCACTTTTTTTTCGCAATTTTGGGTACCCAAATTTCATGTGTGGCGCCCACATGAGCGTCTACGGTATTAGAGTTGAAGAATAGATACGAGCAAAAAAATGTAGTCCAACGTGGCTGAAAATGAGGCGTTTGATTAGGTGATTAAGCTGTGCGTGCATACCAGTTATAAATTTCGAAGGCGCGCGGCAAAGTCAGCTCACGCGAATTCGCGGTAAGTAGAATTCGCATCTCTCGTTTTTCGTCTTCCAGTAGGCGGTAATTAAACTGATGCTGTGCTTATTCGTCGTCAATATGATATAATAAAAAAAGTACTATATGCGAGGTATTAGTAAAATCTCAGTAGAGCGGACCCATCTCACTTGTGCAACCACCATAATGTGGAAAATTGTTTGCGTACTGTACGTTATTACTTTATGAGAGCGACAGCATTCTAACATTGGAAAGAAGGTAAAGTGATTACCGGCCGATAGCAGCAGCGACATGTGTAATCTAACTTGTTAGATAACATAACTTGTTATGTGGGTAGACCTTTCATGCTTTGTGCTGCCTCAGATAATGCCGAGCCAGTAAAGCGCCCTAAACCCCGCCCCCATTCCCTGTCTCGACACTTTTCTAGACGCAACAAAACCAAGGGTCGCATTATCTTTAAAGCTTTAGGGACGTCTTCATCTGGTATCCTTAACAAAAAGCAAAAATTAAAAAAATTGTAATGAAATCTCAATTTAAATATAAGTAAAAACCATTTTATGTTTGGAAGGCAATGTGGTCATTTATGCCCCGCTATCCTCATATAAGTTAGTTTAATCAATGAGGGCATTACGTATCCTCACTGCTCACATCTTATCTCCTCAACGTTGCCTGTAAAGTAATGAGCAGAAGCCCTTGTACACTATAGAAAACTTTAAAGCAGAATGTAGTTGTTTTGTGGGTTTTCCGCGTATTGTATTACCAGCACTTTCTCAACGTCTTCTTTCAGTGCTAGCCAGTGTCAAAACAAGTTATCAAAAATGGTAGGCTTCCATGAAAACTTTCTACACATACGAATTTCTCATATACAACAGTGTGATAGTGGCACGGGGATTATAAATAGATAATCTAATGCTCTTAGGGTACAAAAATTAACACGGCTATCCTCAGCAATGTTTGATCAGCCCAGATTTCTCAAGAAAACCAGATTTCAAGTACTTCCAAATAAGGAATACGGTACGAATAGTGAGAGACCGTTGTTGTGACATGAGTAAACGTGAAATAAATAAGAATGCTATGAATCAGCAAGACGTAAATAATCGGTGCTGCTGTTAAGTGTCGTTGTTAAATTATATAATAAAAAGAGAAGCGCAGCCATAAAGAAAGGGTAAATGATATAATTTGTATGTTTGACCGCTACATACTATAGAAGTTCTAAATGTGTGACCGATGTGCCCTATTCTATATCTATCAGATAAAAAAGATGTGATGAATAACTAGAAATCATACCATCGCAAAAAAACGTATATATTATGTAATGGTACCTGTATTGCGATGCTTCCGTGTAACTTTACTGCAGACACGAAGTAACAAGAAGCGTGCGAAATGCTTTTGCAAACGAATACGAGAACAGGGCAACAAAATATGCTTGACAACATGTCAAAGTTCAGGTCACCTAAATGGTGCAAAGCGCGCAATTTATTTGACCACATCCTTCGCTAGTATCCCTTGATTTGATCATTTGTTTAGTGCACTGGCCTCACTTTTTAGTAGATGCAAGTATTTACTTACAAAGCCGTGCATTCCCAGAATGCGTCAGTCATGGTTACTATTATTGAATAGCCTTTGTGCAAACAACGTCGTTCGAGAGTTTTTACTAAGGCAATGCAAATTAATTAATTGTGGGGTTTTACGTGCCCAAAACCACTTTCTGATTGTGAGGCACGCTGTAGTGGAGGACTCCGTAAATTTGGACCACCTGGGGTTCTTTAACGTGCACCTAAATTTAAGTACACGGGTGTTTTCGCATTTCGCCCCCATCGAAATGCAGCCGCCGTGGCCGGGATTCGATCCTGGCCATAGAGTGACTAGACCACCCCACAATACCCGTATTGGAATGCAGATACGGCCCAATGTCTGTCATTACGATTAAAGCGGCATCATTTGTGGTCGTCCCATACACAAAAAATTCCACACAATGCACCTCACGATGAAATGCGATAAAAGCTACCTCCAACAGGATTCAATATTTATTTTAAAATATCGCTGTGCTTTAGTGGCGACGATGAGGCAAAGCACCCCAGAAAAACGTCGAAGAAAGTTTTCTAAAACTGCCACTATGCTGCATTAAAATGTCTTATTCCCAACTGTAAGTGAAATAATGACAAAACTCCTCTCTGTAAGCTTACAAGTGATAAGGCATCCTCTCTATTCGCCCAACATGGCTCAGTCACACACCATTTTCCCCAATCTAAAAAAAAAAAGAAGAAAAGAAACTGAAGGGACCACAAATCACAAGTGTTCTGAAAAGAGCAATTGTTTCAAATGAGAGGTTAGATCAGCATACGCAAAAAATTTATTTGCATAAAGTTAAGAAGCTGCAGGACAGAAGCCGCGAGTGCATTGGATTTTCGGGGCAATAGCCAAAATAGCCTATTTGCACGATTATAACGCGCACCCTCTTTGCGTTCAAGGTGCGGTCAAATTTGTATGCGCGTTACAATCGTAATTGGTTCTACTGTCTGTCACCAGAGCTCTTTGTAATTCGAATGTGTGCTCGACGTGAATTGTGTAGCACATTCTGGAAGTCAAGCGGTCACCAGTGATTACAATGGAACCTTCGAGGAGTCATGCATGAGCACCAACGCGCATGATCCGCAGATGATTTTCGTTGATCGCAAGCTGTGTTCGGCTCGGTCGTTGTGGTTTGAGTGCAGCCTGTTTTACAAGGAGACTGTCTATGGCTACACTCCGGAAAAATCGTGGCGGTGAACAGAAACTGCCCTGAGGCATATCCTACATACTGGCGAACGTTCTGTAGCTCTCAATCTAATGTAGGTATCTCGGAAAAAAATCATACTAAAATTGGCCGCTAAGACGACTCTATGACTACAGGACGTTTCATTTAATTGTCATAAGGTCACAGAATTCTCATCTGCTGGTGATACATCGGCATCTACGGAAGGAGTATGGTTACAAAAAACGGCTGAAACAAACCACATGACAATTAGCCGCTAAGATGACTCTCATATTGCGCCATATTTCACTTTCTTTCCGTAATTACGTAGTTCACAGTGAAGTTGTAAATATTGTGGAACTCCCGTCTGCTGTCAATACATGACATTCTACGGGAGAACGAAAAGCCCGATGTTTGTCCTCCAGAATAAAACTCTAGTTCTTTCAAGTTTCATTCAGCTAGTTAACTAAGAATCATGCTCAATCGCATATCAACCGGCAAACGTGTTTTGCGTTGTGCACGCCTTTGGACTGCGCCCTGGTCAACGCATATCGTGGCTCACCTCGAGGCTCGGTTTAACGGCTACCTTCGTCTAAATTGCGCTCCGTCGGAGCTGCGTGGACAGCACCTGTGTCTTTAGAGCGGCATCGTAAAAGCACTTCGGCGGAAGCTCTGTGTATGTATGACGTCGTGAGTGACGTAGTGCGCATTTATACTTCGTTGTATTTCGCATAAATACAATATGCAGGAATATAGCTTTAGTTACGTACTGACAAAACTCTATACCAATATAAACTACACCACCATAGCAGCTTCGCTGGTCAATCACGTTCACCGGGTAGAATGTCTCAATGTCTCCTCAACTTTTTTTTTTGTGTGTGTTGAAGGATCTGCCCAATAAGGAGTTAGTTTCGTCATTTCAGAGCTTCTCTTATGTGCGCTAGAGCATGACTACATCGTAAAAATATAAACCTTTCTTCTGTGTTCAGAATTTGCGGCAAGCGATAGTTTAGTAGAGGTTGTGCTTAATGTCGCTCTAAAAGGTCAAATGTGAAACGTGTGCGCTGCACTTGCTCATAAGGCAACTTAATGTCGAGAAATCGGCTCAGAAGAGTTCAGTGTTAACGCAGAGAGAACTTCCAGAACGACCTTATAACGCCAAATACGCACTGTGCCAGAACAGAGGTGACTCATGCTTATTGTCAAAAGGCAAAGTAGAGTTAGATAGTACAACAAGGAATTGAAGCACGGCGCGTGTAAGTACGTATCCGTTTCTTTATTTATTTTGCAGTATATCTTGGGTGCCCTGAATTGCGTTCTTTTTTTTTTTTTTTACATTAACGCCCTAGATAAGAAGAATTTTCCTGATTCATGTATTTTTTTAGAGAGAGAGAAATAACATTTAGTATTGTCAGAGGAACTATGGCCCAAGTTCACGCCTCGTGGTAGGTTAATGCCTCGTGGCCCAGCAGGTTGTAGTTGAATGGCAATTCTTCTAGCTCTGTCGAACATTTACTTGCCATTTGTTCTCTTCACCACTAATATAAGACCAATGAATTATAGAGGAAATAGTGGGACCCAGTCTGCTGTTGCTCACATTACTGCTAACGACACAATGTTACCTGAAGGTGCAAGTTTATTAAACATGTTCTATGCTTCTTTAGGTGGCATACCAAATTTCTGTTTGGATAAAAAGTAATCCTTCAGGCATTAAAAATTGCCGTCTTCATTGGATGAGAGACACTTTCTACTACGCATCTGGCCGCATCTCAATCGGTGTTCTCAGACTATGGTAGAATTGAAAATAAAATACATAAAAGACCTGGTAATATAAATAAATAAAAGACCTGGTAATAGGTCACAGAATAGGTTAGCTCTAGGGGATGGGCCTGATATCGCCAATATGGTCGTAAAGTGACTATATTCCATCAAAGGGTACACTATCTCCGGTATCGGCCCAACTGGCTTCCGTATCATGAAGGAGAAAAGACGCCTCAATCAAATTCAACGCGCCAGATGACATCGTCGACGAACGCGTGTGTAAAAAAATTCGAATGAAAAAAGTACACATGAATAAAAGAAATAGATGGTTGTGGGAAACTGCCCGAGAATGGAACGAAGAAAATATTCCGAATAACCCAAAAATACAGTGCAATAGCGCAACGTTGCATTGGTTTAGTGCTTTCAGCACGTATCGATACATATAGATACCTGACAACTCTCCCGATTTGTCCACGTGTCTTCAAACTTCCAGCAAATGTTTCCGAATCTACGAACATGGCTATAAATCTCCAGAATAACTGCTCCAACCCGTGCGCGAGAGAAACCTTAATACAAATATACGATAGGTACACAGCCAAAGCCACATCTAAATCGAAGACATAGTGTGGGTGCCGTGTAGGTCCGATTCACTTCACTTTGCATTAAAAAACTATAATGCGCACAACAAATGAGACAGATGGCGAATGTTACACACCGTCTCTTCGCTTTAGATTGAGAGATGCGTGGACGAGTGCGCGTGAGTTAAACGTCTAATATGCGTTGCATGATGGCCGGTTTTCTTACGTCACCTTTACCGCTCTACAGCCCAGTTACCAATTGAAACACATTAGCGGTATAATGCCTCCACTGTCACGGTGTATAGTACGTGTTTCTTAACTATACACGCACGCGCCTCGTCTCCGGTTAAAGAAGGAGCGTTAATAACTGTACTAACAATCATTCAGAGTGGCACTTGACATTGATGTGGCCCGGGAAAAAAAAAAGGTTTTTTTTTTGCTGTCATCTATATGTTCACTTCGAGTCTTTCTCCTCATCGAATCTCCATAATTTCGTTGTACCCAGGTTGGCAGGTGTACATATACCATGTACGTCGATCTTGCCTTCATTCGCATTTACTCATGCATTTATACGTGCCATTTACGAGTGGCTGACTTGACTGCGTGAGGCGTTAGCGATAATAGTCTTTTCATATAGGTTTAACATAACGTTTGACAGCAGTCACATTTTTAAAAAGTAGAAAAATTATGGTTGTTAGTCTTTTACAGCCTTCCAACCACCTGATATTTGAGCATCTAAGCGATGAATTTCAAGGCAATCCAAATAACTGCGGGGATTTGGTTTCTTGCTTTATTAACTGCACAGAATAAAGCCATTGGTAAGTTTCCGACACCATGCATTACACTTTCGCTTGAATAAACCATTCTGTTAGTTTCAAGCAAGACAGGGAAGCAATGTGTTCAGCACTAACGCGCTATTATTCACAATAAGGGACTATGTATTGTCCTGAGATGAATCTCCGCCACATAAATTTATTAGCAGTGAAATGCACATTTGCTGTAGCTGCAAGGATGCAAAGTCTTTCACATCGCCTTCTGAAGGCAACGATGCGGAAAATAAACGTGAACTATGAGGATGAGGGTCATCGTTGTTATGTTGGAAGACTTGTTGTACACACGTCTGAATATGTACATGTCAGTAAAAGCGCGTTAATGTATGCCTCCGTTTTCTGACATGACTTAAAACTCATGCACCGTCTAATCTAAAATTTGTCATTGAAAAATTGGCTGCGCATGGGATTTAGAATATCTAGCTTTATTGCGAAGCCTCTCTATATTTCGAAGCATCAGCAGCCTTTTACAGAATTTTGTTTGCAAGCAGTAGAATCGGACATGGCTCCTGTATCTTTGCGGCAAATACCACGCGCAAAGAAAGAAATAAACCTGGTTTATGATTATTTATCACGAAAGCTTTTGCCACAATACGAAACTTCACATAGAAAAAAACTGCCGTAGATGATATTTTTTTATCCGCAGCAGTTCTTGGATTTGGGGCTTTATAGTAATATAGGCTCTGAGATTTATATCAAAGTCGGCAAGGATTTGTTGGTATGGGAGCACGACGTTCAGGAAAGGCACTGCAGTGAGCTAATTTTGTCTGGGGCATCTAGACAACATATATTTGTTGTATTTCCAGGAACTTGGCCAGTCTGCAACACGCCAGCGTGTGCTCAAAGAGGTAACGTACCTTTGCATATTGTATCATAATTTATTCTGTTCCAACTCGGTGTATTGATTGGTAAATTTGGAAACACAGAAATGTCTCAATCTTCTACGCAACACAGAGACAGAAGCGTGTTCTTTCTATATTGAAGATACTGCTGCTGAACGCCACAAATATATTTCCCCCTCGGTGAAGCATGCAACAATACAGCTTATTTTCCTGAAAGTAGCGATTCTCTTATAATACATTCAACTCTCCGCATTCACGACCACTAAAGCACTCTTCGGAATCGTATTGAATTTGACTGGTCAATTTCAAACGATCCTTGCACAAGCGCTTTATCCATTAAATATGCCCCCAACTCCTGCTCAGAACTCGCAGGCACTTTCACGTTTGTATTTTGCGAGTCTAGTGGAGATGTCGATATTATTCCAAACGTATTTATTTATTTATCTATTTATTTATTTATTTATTTATTTATTTACAAGTTTTACAAGTACCTTACAGGATTTCGAGAAGGCATTGTGTAAGGGGGGAAATACGGTAACATATTTGTATGGAATAGGGAAAAAAAAACGAAGAAAACATCAGTACAATGAAAGCATTATTCACGCAACGCAGCAGTATGGAAAATTATTACGATATTAGCAAATACAATATGAAGAGCAATAACAAAAAGGACAGTAAGCAGAATAACATAATACCATAACATTAAAAACGTCTTTGCATGTATACGGTAATAAATACAGCTTGTAGAGAAGTGTAGGAAAGAAAATAAAAGAAGGTGAGACGTGTTAGGCGGTTGAGACGGCACACTGATCGAATAAAAGATTACGAAAGGCACTGTGTTTTGATTAGCAAGCGATGTTATCTTGGAGAACGTTCCATGCGCGGACCGCGCGGGGCCAAGCTGACAAGTTAAAAGCGTGTGCATTGCCATAAATTCGGGTGTTGCTGAACTGATGGTTCACTCTTTGTAACGTGGAGGATGCCTTTTACAACTTTGATAAGGATAGGCCAACTGTGTGAATGAATCTATGCAATAATATTAGAATGGAAGTATTACGGCAAGTTGTTAGTGGTTGCAACGAAAGATCGAACTTTATATGGGTGTTACACTTGACTGGCTGCTATACTTTCTTGAAATGAAACGGCTCGCGCTATTCTGGATACTCTCGAGCACTTCGATGAGGTATTTTTGATGGTGAGACCATATACAACAGGCTTATTGTCGCCGTACAATAGTTATGTAAGCTAGTTTTCTTAGTGATGAAGGCGCCGTTCTTAGGTTGCGGTGCAGAAATCCTAATGATCTGGAGGCGTCAGCTGAAATGGAGGGGATGTGATTAGTGCACGAAAGATTGTACCTAAGCAGCACTCCTAAGTATATTCTGTGTTGTGGCCAACTATGTTAGAATCCAAATGATAAGAAAAGCGAGAGTTAACAGTTTTTCGAGAAAAGGAAACTACTTTGCAGTTCGACACGTTTAGAGACATGAGCCGCGTAGCACACCAATCACTGGTATGTTCAAGATCATTTTGGAGCGCCGCGTGGTCAGCAGAAAAGTTAATCGTACGGGCATATGTACGTCAAACTAGGCTAAAGTGTTGGATTTCGCTTAATAATTATTTATGTTTGCCCCAAATGCTTCCTACAGCAGAAAACAGTACAGCCGTTCTTTCGCATGCTTTACTGCCACCATATACCACAAATTATGCAAACGTTAAATACAGAAACAGATATTTTATCTTTAGCAAAGCAATGAAATGAAGCTTTACAGAATAGCCGTTAAGGGCTACTTCCCCCAGGATTGTGTCCATGTGTCGAGACGAAACTCGAGCCTTTTCCTCCGGCGTACATGACAGACACCACCTGCGTTTTTGTCTCTAGTTTCTCGCGAATGCACTGTAGCTCTCCATCTAATGTAGATACCTTGGAAAAAAATCATACTGAAATCGGCCTCTCAGACGACTCTATCATTACGCCGAGTTTCATTTATTTGTCATACTTTGTTAGTTCACAGTGAAGTTGTAAGTATTATGAAATTTCTGCCAACAATGAGGTAGTACTTGCACACGTCACTATTTCATATAATAATAATAATAATAATAATAATAATAATAATAATAATAATAATAATAATAATAATAATAATAATAATAATAATAATGATGTTGATGACTAAACGGCCGGCGCCGCCGCTGCCGCCGATGGATGGATAGATGGATGGATGTTATGAGCATCCCCTTTGGAACGGGGCGGTGGGTTGCGCCACCAAGCTCTTGCTGTTATACTGCCTAATGTCCTACCTAGGTTAAACAATAAAATAATGATGCTCAGACTCGAGTGTCATCTGGTGGTGCTTCAAGGTGGCTTCCTCCACTTTCCTTCTCGGGCTCTCTTCGCTATCACAGTCTTCTGCTTTTCTCCTCACCCTTTAGCCATGCTCTCCTCCTTCGCTTTCCTCCTCATGCTTTCACTGTAGCCTCTGCTTTTCTGCTCGCGCTCTGTCACTATCACCTTCTATCGCCTTCTAAGCGAGCGCGACACGCCGACGCTCAGCGCAGGAACAGTCGCCAAAGAACTGTGCTCTAAAAGTACGGGGACATATAAGCACAGGTATGAGTTGCGAATGCGAAAAACATTCGTGTCCAATTGAACGCCGCTGAGCGGTTCTTCGAGGTTTTCAAGTTTTCGAGTTTTGCTGCCGGGTGTGTTATCGACTTTTAAAATTTTCGTTATAGAAATTCTTGAAGAATGGATTTACAGGATACAAATAAGGGCCTGTCCAAATTAACAAATCGCTTGTGGGGCAGCGCCCGACAGCAACGCGAAAGTCAGAGCATACACCACTGCCGGTTCAAATCACGACAATAACTGGACTAGGGAACCGGCAGGAAGAAAATTAATGAAGCATAAAAAACCATAACAGATTTTACTTCATTCCGACTGCCGAAAATGAAAACACTAATTCGTAGGTCATTCAGAAGACTTGACACATAGAAAGCACGAATACGGCCACCATATCTAGCCTGCCCTCTCGGCGAAATGAAATGATCTCGTGGACGCAATGCTCTAGCCAGGACATATGGGAGGGAGAATTCATTATTCCGCAGATACTTAATAAAGTTTCTTTAAATAACAACGTGGACGGAAGCATACGTGAGCACAAAAACAGACTAGTACTGTTGGGAGTTGGAATACCGTGCATCACGGTATATATTGCAGATTTTATTATGCAACCAACGTTATTGCGCCACAATACAGCACAAAAGTAAAAAGAACGAACTCCGTAACGCAGCACACTGTATCCTACTGAATGGGCTATCACTTTTCATATATAAATTGGGCATATTGCTTTGACAGACTATACCAGACACGCTATCTTGCGCCGTCGTTCACAAACGTTAGTCAAATGACTGTCCCAAGACATGCTGGAATTGAAATGAACACCCAGATATTTTACACTTGAAAGGTATGGAATAGGAGAGCAGGGACAATTATTACACCGACGCGAATGAACAAAGATAGGAATTATGACAGGAATGCGTTTCAGGAATGCATTAATTTATAGCTCACCCACCGCTTGTTCATAATTAGCATGACGAGATACAAGAAGCGTGTCATTAGTGTACTGAAAACTCTCAAATGAAGAATGGTTTGTGTGAGATCGTTAACATATACGTTAAATAGAAAGAGTGCTAAAACCAGTCCCTCAGTAATTCCAATCGACAACTCTGTGGGCTTACTTTTATTATTTACGATTACTACAACTTGAGCTCAACCATGCAAGTAATTTACAAGGAAACATATGAAAGACACGCGGAAGCCATACTTATGAAGGTTGCAAAGTAAAACATCACAGTTGAATGAATCAAGAGCATTTGATACGTTTAATTATAATGCGCATACAAATTCGCTATTTTGAAGAGCATTATAAAGGAAATCCCTTTACAAAACGCTAACCATGAACTAAAGCAGTATTTATTGCTCCGGGCTTGACCCGGATTTGCCCCTGGTCTTGGGCCGGAGGCAAATTCTTATTGGTTAGGTGATGAGAGCTAATGTGCATCATTGAAGCTTTGGATGGCATAAAAAGCATCATGAATACATTTCAAGTGATCCTAACTCGCATTCGCACTCCGGCTGCTCATAGTGGACTTCAAATATTGGATGATTTAAACCCGGTGCTACCAAGTTTCCAGAAGCATCATGGCTCCTCCTCTGCAGCCCTTCCTCAAAAAGTCAGACATGCTTCGGTTTTTCAAGGAGTGTCCGTGGCCTTAAATCCTGCATTTTGGATACTCGGCTTCTTGTATTTAAGGATAAGTTTTCCATTATCGTCATTTACGAACCACGCCTTCACAATGCGATGTGATTATTCAGATATGAAGCTGTAAAGTCTGCTACCTTCAACGACCACGGTAAAGTCATAGTTTATATCGGGTGCGAGCTTGCCTATATTGAGCATCCAGTAACACTTGATGAAAACAGCCAATACGTGTGCATCACAGTAAAATGCAATAACCTCATTTGCATGCTAGTAGGTGTGTATATTTCACCTACAAGCCGTTTAGACACTGCGAGATTAAGCGCTATAATATCAGCGACAGCTGGACCTTGGGTCATTACCGGCGACATTGAAAGCTCATCCCTTAAAACTGGGAAGCCAGAAGATGGATCGTCGGGGAAGTCGAGTTTTCTCCTTTGCGACAGATCATGAACTGGTTTGCGTAAAATAGAGCAGTCCTACGCTCTTACGCGGACTGACATATAGCACCTGCCTCCACCTAACATTTGTGTCACGCAGCCTAAGTAACAAGGTACAGTGGTTTGCAGACAATGACACCCATGGAAGTGACCATATTCCGTCTTATATAAAAATCAAGGGCCCAGGAAAGTCGGGCATCACTGTTTCTTCATGCAACAAATGGTCAAAGTACAGGTCACTCACAGACAAACGGTGTCAGGAAAATGAAGAAGGTTCTCTTGAAAACTTAGTGGACATAATAAAACTTTCTACTGATAACGCTGCCTGTAATGAAGTGGAATTGCAGCGGCTTCGAGCAATCCGTCGTCGAGCTGAACGACGGTATAGGCGCACAAAACCCGTCTTTGACTTGACGGAGGCGAGACGTCTGCAGAAGATTCAGCGTCGAATCAATGCTCTCCACTGTATAATATGGAAATCCTTATGCGAGTCGTTCATTCTACACAAATCTATATCTCAAACATAGACTTTTTTCCGCGTCGAGCGAACAACGGCACATCAGCATCTCCCCTGCAAATACCTTGCCATCCACCAAGTTCTTCGCGAAATCGAAGTAGCAGAAGATTCTGCGCGAGGGTTGCAGGTAAGGGGTCCGCGTTCACGGGAAGTGATCTAGGAAACACGCCGACGTCAAGAAATTCCCGTATGGACAATCTGTTCTCTGCAAAGAAGCTTGGTAGCATGCAAGCGTTCCTCATCACCTGGACATGATGGTGTCCATAACATGGCCCTGTGTAAGCTCGGTCAAATAGCTCGGCGTGTCCATCTAAGCATATACAACGACTCGTGCTGTAACGGATTGGCTCCTCCCTCGCGGATGTACAGCCACCTCGTTCCTCTGCTCAAATCAGGTAAATATCCCCTGGACCTAGCCTCCGATAGCCACATCGCCCTTTCCAGCTGTTTTGTAAATGTGGTGGAGAGAATGGTATTGACTCGCCTAGAGTGGTGCCTGGAGCACAAACAGATATACTGTGATGCTATGACCTGCTTTCGGCGTCAAATACCCTCGATAAATAACGTGATTGACCGTGTGTCTTCTGTACAGCTACAAAAAAGCCAGAGCTGATTATCTGCTGCGATGATCTTGCAGGTGACCGGCCATACGACAATGTATCACATGGCGCTATTCCGGATACATTGGGGAACATCTGATTGTGGGGTCGTGTCTACAAATGTATTTAAAGTTTTTTGAAGGGGTGAACATTATACAAACAGACGATGATACAACATGGCACCATTGTGCTTGTCGCGGTGTGCCTCAAGGTGGAGTGCTGAGCCTCACTCCCTTTAACCTTGCGCTTATCGACCTTGCTGATGTAGTAGTGAGAAGTGCTCTGGTCGGTTTTTTATTGCAAGGAAAATGGCGGAGAGACTGGAGCAGCGCTACTGCATTAAATTTTGCCAGAAACTGGGCCAGCCAAGTGGAAACTATTCGGAAGATTCAGACTTCTTTCGGTGACGATGCAGATTAATGGGTGGTACAGCCGGTGTAAAGATGGCCGCACATCGGTGGAGAGTGAGTCACGCTCCGGTCGGCCAACAGCATCCCTAAATGACCAGGTCGTTGCGGAAGTGAACGCTGTGGTAATGTGGGACCGTCGTGTGACTATCCGAGAAATTACGTCAGAGGTGGGCATCAGCACTTTTTCTGCACGTTCCAGCACATATTTGTGCCGAAGTTGCTCATGGTGGAGCAAAAGCAACTTCGTGTTGAAGTCTCACAGGACGTGCTGGATTCCACAAACAGTGACCCCGACTTCATGAACACTATAATCACTGGTGACAAGTCTTGGGTGTACGGGTACCACCCGGAAACCAAATCCCAGTCGTCACAGTAGAGGCATTACACGTCACCAAGATCAAAGAAGGCCAGCCAAGTGCGCAGCAACGTCAAAGTTATGCTGACTCCTTTCTTTGACTCCCGCGGTGTGGTAGCCCACGAGTAAGCACCACAGGGACAAACCATCACCAAAGAGTAGCACAGGGATGTCCTCCATCGCCTGCGTGATGCTGTGCGGCGCAAGAGACCGGAGTTGTTGTAAACAGGAAATTGGCGCATCAATGATGACAATGCTTCTGCACATTCCTCGTACTTGATTCAGATTTCTTTTTGCGAAAAACCAGACTCCTGTAGTTCAACAGGCTCCTTACTCTCCTGATATGGGCTCCTGCGACTTTTGGCTGTTTCCCAAAATAAAGAGGCCATTGAAAGGAGCGCGACTTCAGACAAGAGAGGACATTATGGCAGCAACGACAGCTGAGCTAAACCCGATTTCGAAAGAGGCCTTCTCGGAATGCTTCCAACAATGGCAGAACCGCTGGGAGAGTGTGTCGAGTCCCAAGGAGACTACATTGAGGGTGATAAGGTTACCGACGCTCCAGTTATGCCAGCTTTTTTTTCTTCGGCCAAAGGTCGGATATATTTCTAACAGACCTCGTATACCATTATCCAGAACAGACGCTGCTACAGGCATTCGTTGGCTCGCACGTGAACCTATGCTTGCACAGTCAAACTTGACGGAATTTATCAACGCTCGTCTCGACAACTTGGATCTGAATCTACGGCTATGTGTTCTGTCAGGACTATATCTAGAGCTGAGTAGACACTTCTGTGCGACTTGTGGCTTGGCGTGGCGTTCACGATTGCTTACTCATTTTGGGTCGGAATTGCCAACAGCCTTACACGCGATGACCGTTGGTACTAGAAAACAATCGCCCCCTTTGTCAGGGTCCCCGCTACAGTGCGCCCAGGAAATAACTTACAAATGTGTTAGTATTGACAAACGCCCTTTGTCGGAGGAAAGGGCTGGGATACTGGCGAGGCCATCCTCAGCACTGAAGGCTTTAAGAGCGTTGTTTCACTTCTTGCAAAGAACTAGCCTTAGTCACCGACATTAAGCGGTGTCGTATTTCCCGTTTTCCCTTTTCGTTTTTGCTCTTGTTTCCTTTTTCTTATAGTGAAGCTGTTAAGGGCTACGGAAAATAACGTGTCAACGTGTAGAAAAACATTCGGTTCATAGTGCAATGCCGGGTCGAGCCGCGGCGGAGCTGACGGCGGTGTCAAGCAGTCCCCATACGTGAGCCGATCCCGAATATAGTGCAATACGGGGCCGGCCCGCAGTGGAGGTGAAGCAGGCGTTAACCATTCGTCCCATACGTGGGCCGATCCTGAAGATACTGCAATTCCGGGATTACCTGCTGCGGAAGTGCATTTTGTCATTAAGGGGCCCTCATACACAGCTTCACTGGTCACCCTTCTTCACAGAGGGGAAGGGCACTGAGTTTTTACTAAGACCTATTTTCAATTATCTTTCTTTCCCCTTACCTGAATGACATATTTTCTGTTAAAACGACAAAAGTAGGGATAGGCGCAACAGCGTTTTCCATACAAGGTCATCTATCCACACTGATACATCCAAGAAACATGTGCATGTGCTGAGTTACATGCTGTGGCACACACCTACATAAGAGAACCAGTCAGAGCGTGTCCGCGTGTTCCTTATGATAATTATTTCCACATAATGACACTGACTCAGAACGAGAGATTGGAATAAAACCGGGCGGTACATATCGTGACAACAAATAACTCTGAGATGATCGCTATGTGTTTATGGTCGTTACGATGTATATGTTATGGAAAACGCTTTAATCGGTCATGAAGTGTATCCGCATGTTGACGATAATGGTCAGGATATCGATGCCCTGGCACGAACCCACGAAGGGAAATTAATTAAGTAACGACCTGTGAATTTAAAATAAAAAAAAGCTGTGAAGATATTTATAGCAATACAAAATTTGCCACATTTTAAAGCGCGGATGAGCGGGAGTACATACGCGCACTAGTTTATATGGTGCAAAAGATGAAGGATCAAAATGAAGAAGATTATAACGTTTTTTTAACCGCTTCGTGAATGCTTCGCTTCACATAGCGTTTGGTGTTTGCGTTAGATCTGCATCGATTTTTTCAGATTTTAGGTGTTGAATAATTCTCTTTAGAGAACTATTTAGGTGCCTAAATTTGTAGACTTTGGGTGGCGCGTACGTGTGCTTTGTCAGTCATGTTTACCGCAATTTTTGCGATTGTTTCACATACGTAGAAACCCTGCAACCGGTACCCCATGGCCAACATATATGCGTGCACCTTCTCCCCCCATACGCAGATGTTCACCTCTTGGGACATATAAATTAGAAAAAAGATGTAGAGAAACTGAACTCATGTTCTTTTTGACTGCAGAATGTGCGGCCATATTGGGTGATAGATATGTGATATCTCTATATAGCAGAGAACATCCTCAAAACGTATTTGTTTTCCTTCAAAGAGGAATCAGCACGAGCACTTTCTATACGTTCGCGTCGTGCAAAACGTTTCCTAAGAATGTACAGACGACGTTTATCAGATGCCTTATGTACATTAACATTGCTTGTTTTGCGTCTTTTTCCCGAATTATCCCTTGAAGCATTGTACTCCTTGATCTGTTCATTTTCCTCTATTTTACTTTCTAGTATTAGTGCCTTACGTTACATTTTAATCGTTTTCTTTCCTTTAAGTGTACCTTTGTTGCATTTTATTTTCCAGTTTTTCCTTTTTCATGTTTTGATCTTTGTAATAGTGTTGATGAGCCCTGCATTGAGGCGCACCTTCTGTAGTACACTTCATAAGGCTGTTTAGTCTTTTTTTCTTTGTTACTTTTTTATGCCTTGATTTTGTAAACCCCCTTACACAATGCTCGCATAGGGCCTGTAAGGGATTTTAAATAAATAAATACATATGGGCCCAAAAACATCACTAGGCTTATGTCGATGTAGACATACGATGCTTCAAAAATGTGTCTTTTACACGTCTTTCACAACTGTTCTCAACGGGGGCAAGAAGGCGTTATTCTGGGCATTTTGAATGGCTGTAGCTGCAGCTTAGTTGGCTTCTCACAGACGTCTGTAAAGCATTTTGTACTGTGGGTCAGCAACATTGTCACTACGAATAGGAGGTTGTAGAATAATTTTGCAGGGCGCGTTTGAGTAAATATCTGAATGAATGTTCTTACCTTACAGCCAAACTAATAAATGAATCACTTAACACCACCATTGATCCTTGCAAGGACTTCTATTCATACGTTTGCAGCGGGTGGGAAAGCCAACATCGAAGTCCAAGTCTTAACGGCAGCTATGATGTTTTTCAGGAGGTTGATAAAGAAGTTTCCAAAAAGCTAAGCTGTAAGTCATTGTTGTTTCTTGAACTCGCGCTAATCGTCGTTGAATACTTGAATCTAGTTTCATACGCGCTGTAGTTAACTCAGCAATGTGTGCATTCACTTGGTATGGGTTCTATAAATAAATCAATTTCATGTGTGTTCGTGTCAAACACACATGGAATGGGCAAGGATCAGACGTATACGTTAAGAGACAAAGCTGGCAATATCATTACTAATATGGATGAGATAGTTCAAGTGGCTGAGGTGTTCAACAGGGACTTATACAGTACCAGTGGCACCCACGACTACACTGGATGAAAGAATAGTCTAGAGGAATTTTAAATCCCACAAGTAACACCGGAAGAAGTAAAGAAAGCCTTGGGAGCTATGCAAAGGGGGAAGGCAGCTAGGGAGGGTCAGGTAAGAGCAGATTTGTTGAAGGATGGTGGGCAGATTGTTCTAGAGAAACTTGCCACCGTGTATACACAATGCCTCATGACCTCGAGCGCACCGGAATCTTGGAAGAACGCTAACATAATCCTAATCTATAAGAAAGGGGACGCCAAAGATTTGAAAAATTATAGACCGATCAGCTTACTGTCCGTTGCCTACAAACTATTTACTAAGATAATCGCAAATAGAATCACGAACACCTTAGACTTCTGTCAAGCAAAAGACCAGGCAGGATTCCGTAAAGGCTACTCAACAATAGATCATATTCACGCTATCAATCAGGTGATAGAGAAATGTGTCGAATATAACCAACCCTTATATATAGCTTTCATTGATTACGAGAAAGCATTTGATTCAGTCGAAACCTCAGTAGTCATGGAGGCATTACGGAATCAGGGTGTAGACGAACCGTATGTAAAAACACTGAAAGATATATATAGCCGCTCCACAGCCACCGTAGTCCTCCATAAAGAAAGCAACAAAATCCCAATAAAGAACGGCGTCAGATAGGGAGATAGGATCTCTCAAATGCTATTCACAGCGTGTTTACAGCAGGTATTCACCGACCTGGATTGGGAAGAATTCGGAATAACAGTTAATGGAGAACAGCTTAGTAACTTGCCATTCGCTGATGATACTGCCTTGCTGAGTAACTCATGGGACAAATTGCAACGCATGCTCACTGACCTGGAGAGGCAAAGCAGAAGGGTGGGTCTGAAAATTAATCTGCAGAAAACTAAAGTAATGTTTAACAGTCTCAGAAGAGAACAGTAGTTTACGATAGGTAGCCAGGCACTGGAAGTGGTGAGGAAATACATCTACATAGGGATGGTAGTGACCGCGGATCCGGATCATTAGAATGAAATAATCAGAAAAATAAAAACGGGCTGAGGTGCGTTTGGCAGGCACTCTCAGATCGTGAACAGCAGGTTGGCATTATCCCTCAAGAGAAGAGTGTAAAACAGCTGTGTCTAGCTTACCAGTACTCACGTACGGGGCAGAACCCTGGAGGATGACGAAAAGGGTTCTAATTAAATTGAGGAGTCGAACTTGTTGCTGGGTGAGTTGTTTGGGATGTAATGAATACATTGATTGAACAAAAAGGAAAATAAGGACTTGGGAGGGAGAGTGCGAAACGACAGACTGAGCGCTGAACTTCAACTGATTTTATTCTTACAGCAGGGCAGGCAGAATGAAAAAATGCGCATGCGCATATCAGTGTTGCCTAGAGGGATGACAGTGACGTTTTGAACAATTGCAAGTCGTTTTCAAGCAGAAATACACACGTATACGGTGTCAAAAAGGTGTCAGAAACATTGCTCCAGAAGGTGAAGATAAAACGGCATACGCCTGGGCCTGACCAAAAACGAGGCAAACCCGCAGTGGTGCAATATCTCCAGAAGCTTTCCCATAACTTGAAGAAAGTTGCTACTAGGTTTGGTGTGCCAGTTGTTTTGTCGGTGCCACGCAAGTTGGCACCGAGAAGAATAAAAAAGATTAGAAGAAGGAGCTGGGGTGCGTTTGGCAGGCACTCTCAGATCATGAACAGCAGGGTGCCACTATCGCTAAAGAGAAAAGTGTAAAACAGCTGTGTCTTACCAGTACTCACGTACGGGGCAGAAAACTTGAGGCTTACGAAAAGGGTTTTACTCAAACTGAGGACGACTCAACCAGCTATGGAAAGAAGAATGGTGGGTTAACTTTAAGGAATAAGAAAAGAGCAGATTGGATGAGGGAACAACCGGAGTTGATGACATCTTAGTTGGAATCAAGAAAAAGAAATGGGCATGGAAATGTAATGAGGAGGGGAGACAACCGATGGTCATTAATTGTTATGGACTGGATTCCAAGGGAAGGGAAGCGTAGCAGGGGGCGGCGGAAAGTTAGGTGGGCGGATGAAATTAAGAAGCTTGCAGGGACAACATGGCCACAATTAGTACATGACCGGGGTAGTTGGAGGAGTAAGGGAGAGGCCTTTGGCCTACCGTGGGCGTAACCAGGCTGATGATGATGATGATGTGTCAACCACTGACACATGAGAAAACCATTGAATGAAGGCTCAACGTTGGTCAACGAAGACTGCAGCGTCTTCTAAATTTGCGAATATAAAATATAGATGTGAATTCTTGCAATATATATTCTGCATTCTTGTTTTGGTGTAGCTTGAGAAATGGATATATTGGGTTTTAAAATTTAGAAATATATGAAGTAATATCGCTACCTTACAATCGTAATTACCAGTAGGCCCTTTGTGGTAATCATGATAATGTTGAGCTGCAGAAAGTGGCATGTTGCTTGTGCTTTCTGTCGCTTTTCAGTAGCTTTGTTAGCACAGTGCACCCTACACTAGTGGAATGCTTCACCTTTTTTACTCTGTGTGTTTTCCCTAAGGCGCATGTATGCGCTATTTAGATGAGCAAGCTTTACTGAAGAAAAGAATGGACGCATTAGGATGCTTTTTCAGTCTCTTGAGTCAAATGTATAAGCTGCTCTTATTTCGTTGTGTGCGAAAATATTTATATCATATACGTTGAAGTTTTCAAACAGGTTTCAGAGCCTACGTTAAATAAGTAGCGCATTTTAAGGTTTCCGCTGGTGATAGTTCCGCATTCATTATCCCTGCAAGTATTTGCTTCAGCTGTAACAAGCATTCTTAGACGATGCCATGTTGATGAGCAGGTGATGTATACTGAAAATCCCAATACACCTCTTCTTACAGATATTCTTGGAAACCGAACCCTGGTTGAGTCTAACCAAACCATATTAGACAAGATGGCAATCATGTATAATGCGTGTTTAGGTAAGTGAGATTATCACGTGATGGCTGAGGTCGTGAATGCATAAATGTGTTCATTTTCCTCAATGAATTCACATGATATGACGCCAAAAAAATGCAGCGCACACGCCCAATATGCAAGGCAGGCTGCATCGCATCACACTACACCGAATTCAATGGTGTTATGTGCAATAACGTTATGAACAGCTTCATAAGTGTGCAGTAATACTTATTTAAATTTCATAACCTGGTAGAAGCGTTCTAAAGCACTCTTGCAAATCTTATCGACCGATGCACATGTAAAATACCTCTCATAAGAAACTGCATAACGTATATACCAAGCTCGAAGCGTTCGCTACCACTGTAACCACTTGCGTGTAGCGTACGCGACGTTGAGGAATATGTTCTATACAGTCCACCTGCTACGGCAGGTCCATGTAGACGCGAAGTTTTTTTCTCGATCATGTGACTTGATCGTAGGATTGGTGAGCTGGAAGAGATTTATCAACATAAGAAGGATAAGCAAGTCAATAATATTGAGAAATCTAATATTTGGCATGACACTGTGCGAACGTTGAGGAACGTTCACTGAAGCATGCCTGCACATTATCGAGCCATCGAGAGCACAGTTTTTAAGGACGCTGGGAAGCAGTAGAAGGCACAAGCCTAACGAAGGCCTATACTCATACCAGCCTATCAAATAAATAAATACATATTTTCTCTTTTCGACTGGAGAAATGAAATGCGGATGTAAAAAACGAATCGCTAAATACCTTTTTCCTTGCAGGAGGGCTTTGGTACGTCATATTACCTGATGTTTAAAACTACGGTTGCGCATAAACAGGCTTGTTTCATCCACGTTTTACTGTATTGAAGCATCAAAACAGGAATGTTAGCCAACATTTCGGTGGCCAGGGTATGACTTCGCAGGTTTAAATACTGTACGAGGATAATTTCACAACAGAACATACATGTTCTCTAGAGCCAGATCAATAGCAATATGTCTCGTTTCGCCTGCACAAGCAGTTAAACATGTGCACAAACAATACTGTAGGAAAAATTATAATTGGTGCTGTGCCAGGTGCATTTCAAGCTGCACTTAGAGACAGTGGTTAACTAATGACAGCGTTCCCTGGGGCCTTCACTAGAGATATAAGCGGTTGCCAAAAAAACATTGAAAATATTGGGAAAAAGTTTTTTTCTATTTTTTTTAACCAGGATAAAGTTCGAAACTTAAACAGACCTTCCCCACGGAATATTTCTGGTGCGATGCTACTGTCTTCGACTTAGGTTTGATGGTTTGAATGTTTTACTGAAAATATTTGGATAGAGGAAAATATATGGTACATAGTAGTACCTGTTTGCTCAAACGTTGCTCAAGAGAAGGAGTTCGGGAGTCTGCGAAGTACCTGGATCCATCCACGTGGTGGCAACGACTTTGCTTCAACCAACCCTTGAGCCCTCTCGCCTATCGCGTACTGCAGATTCGCCCTTCTGCGGCATGTGAACTTAACTGCTCCGAGTTGCACACCAACCCACGCAACAGGCTCGCAGAGGATCGAGTGTAAAAACTTCTGTACGTGCATTCGAACTTCAATGTCCAGAAGGCTTTGTCCACTGCACAGCGAAGCGTTGACCCGTCAAGCGGAAATGAATTCAAAACACATAGGTACAAATGTCGGTCTTGATGCTTTCATGTGAAATCAATGCCTTGACGTGAAATGGTGCCTAGATTTTGAATACGGAAGGTATGTTGGGACTTTAGTGATGCAGTGATGTAACAATAATATTCTTTTCACTGTTAGAGAAGTGAATGTGTCAAATTTTTCTAAGCTCTATTCGCCATCGTCTTTTTCAATTTTTCGTATTTTTCTGAAAAAATTATGAAAGAAACCAGTTTTTGTCACGCCCCTCAAGATTTCACGAAATTTCACATCTATAGCCTGCACTGTAAGTGTAGTGCACACACCAAATGGTATCTGTATCAGAGTGCATGTATTAAAAGGTCATCCCGCTGTACCGTCTGTCTTTGAGTGAAGCTAGGTACAATCAAACCCTAAAGCAGCAATATTATATGCCAATATCTTTGACAAAATAGAAGTTTCTGTCATTACTGAAAACGACAGAGTGAACAGTAATGACGAACTCTTTTAGAGAACCAAAATGTAATAGCATTGATAGCAGAGAAAGAAGTGGGGCTGTTATCATAGCTGCCAAGCGGTGACCTAAAACTGCAAGATTAAACCCACTGTGAAATAGTCGACAGGCGGGCTGGCTGCTATGATGCAATAACTGGGTAAACAACGAAGAACCGAGACAAACTTTGAAAGTGAACATCAGTGTTGACGAAACGCGCATCGCGCAGCTTCGAAGGATATGAAGTGTGGCAGACTTCGATAGGGGAGACATCTTGCTTTCGGTTCATCTAATTTAGTTGGCTACCCCTTATTCCAGTGGCAGCGATACGTGACGTTACCAAAACAACTTGCCTTATGCTTAGCACAACATAGTATCTAAGGGATGCTAGAGCGGAATGATCCCCGCCATGTTTTTTTCAAGTTATAAATTAGTGTGTAGCTAACATTATGCTGATCCTCACTTCTGCACAATGTTCAGCAGGGCTCACACCAAGCGAATCTATCGTTCTAAGCAAGGTCGAAACGTACAGGGCTGTATTGTGGAACATTGTAATTCACGGTTCGAAGAATTTGCTAAAAGTATCGAAAGTGGCATCAGGTTCGGCTGGCGTTCGTGACGGAATAACCAATTATTTATTAATATCTTTCGAATCACGTGGGATAAAGCGTATTCTGGTGAAGTTTTCAGGTCGTCACGAGCTACTGCTTCCACAGCTTTTTAAAGCTTGTATCAAAATGAAGACATTTTTAGGAGTGACAAACGGTGTCTATAGTGCAGGAAGGCTAACAAAACAAGTGAATGGGAGGCACGTGCGGAAGACGTGTGTCGTTTCTACACGTGCTTCAGCTATGACTAAGGTGTCATGGGTGAAAATACGTGGTAAACGTTTGCGTCCCAATGAAAATTAAGGATTTAAAGAAGAATGATGCGGGTCCCATGCCAGGTGGGAAGCTTTCGGTGGTGTTTCGGTTAATTGGCGGTAATTTGTGGAGATGCTCACTTCGAACGTTTAAGTTCATCCGTGTTTAGTGCAATAGGAGAGCTTTAAATTGGTGGTAGACCTTAACTTGTGCGCTAACTTGTGTTTGCCTACGTAGTAAACGGAACACATAGCGAGACGTGTTTGCTTCAGGCGTTGTTGTGCACCATTGTTCGTAGCCTGCGATAGGGTTAGCACTGTCATTGCCTAACATGGCGCATCACATAGCACCGAAAGTGTCAAACTGCTTAAATTATGGGGATTTACTATCCAAGCCCCAATCTGATTAGGAGACACGCGGTAGTGGGGAGCTCCGGATTAGGCCTGACCACTTAAGATTAGTACAGGAAAGGGTTAAGGCTTCGCCCGTGTTGAAATGCGTCTGCTTCGGCCGCGATTGATTTCGCGATATTTAGCAACACCATAGCCACAAAGCTGCTGCAGTGGCCAGAGATGTGTTGTTTTATGGGCGTCCGCTTCCGTAGGGTCGTCTAGATTGTGCACTGCTTTATGCGGTTCTGTCTCTGCACGCCATGTGGCATTTGCTGACTTGACAAATTTATATATATCTTCGTTTTCAGGAATCAGAGAAACATACCGCACTATTACTTTGAAATTTCATCCAGTTTTTCCACAACTGCTGTCGTGTCTAGTAGCATCGTTTCCTGGCATTGTTACGCTGCCTTTTCTCTCTTCCGCGCTCCCCCCAAGCATTAAGAGCGGCCACGAGCGAAGAATGGCACGACATTTATCCACTGCTTTTCTGACTCCTTCAGTTCTACCAACCTTCACTCTTTACTCCCTCTCTATATTTCATTTTAACGCCTCCCCTCTAGGCTCTGGCGCCTTATAACATTTGTAAGCGCTGCAGCTTCTGCAATGGTTTTGTGTGTGTGGGTTAGGGGGTGGGTGTTACAGATATTTACAACAGTCGAGAGCAAGCAGGTTATATATGAAACTGCCGGAGTGGCAGGCACTGCAGCCACCTGCGAGTGTGAGTGAAGCCTAGGCAGCTCAATTGATAGAGGCATAGGCGGCCGTGAATACGCACATTATTCTATGGCATTTGGTGCTGCGCGATAAAAACTTGAGAAAAAACGTCTTTAAAGTGTATATCATTTCACAATAGTGTGTTGCTGTAAAAAAAAATTCTGCGTCTAGCTTTTGTCGCTGGCTTCGAGAAAAGCAACTTGCCGGCCGCTCTGCCAACAGCACTTCTTTCCTGTGTTAAATTATGAACGGTTTTCTAGTGATGTGAATGCGAAATATTCGCGGCTGATTTCCCACTAGTTGGCGAGAAATATCTTCAGCTATATTTTGTGAAAGCTTTGTTGGGAGCCTGGTTAAGCGGAGGTACGTAATACACGTTTTGATAGGTTGAGAACGGAGAGTCGACTGCCTTCATTCAAAAGAAAAAGCAGGTTTGCTGAGTGGCTGTAGTGTCGCCTCCGTCAGGCGGCACTACAGCCACTACAGCCAGGTTTGGATACATTATTATATACCTTCATGTATATGCACGCTCTCCTCCTCCCCCCCTCTCCTATGTGACATGCAGGAAAGCAGCAGCAGTAGCGTAATCGAAGAAAGAGAGAAAGAAATTAAGCTTCGCTCAAAAAGCCGGGAATGGTTTTACTCGATTTCGCTCAAGAAAACGAGCAATGATACGGCTGAATAGGTTCTGAGCGAAAGATAACTTTTCAGCTAAGTTAATGTCCTTTTAACACCTCTTACAACAATTCTACCTTAGTGGGCGAGAAAGTCTTACATGCACTGCGATATAGCAAGGCACGGAACTTGGCGGTTGGTGCGGGTGACCATAACAGGGCATCTAAATAGTAAGAAACGAAACTAGAACCAGCGCTGCGATTAAGGATAGCCCGCTTTTGTATCGTCGCAATCTGTTTGCGAGATACGCGCACTGTTGAGAGCGTAGCCTGGGGCTCCTTCTCATCAGAAGACGGCCGCGTCGGCTGGAACGTGAAATGTGAATCTTCAACGTGCCTAGTTTCTGTAGGAGTCTCGATGTTATGTGCACTCTGTATGAACATGCTTTGTTAATCAAGCACCTGTAGCACAACTAAATAAGGACATCTGCTGTAATTATGCATTTCTAATGAGACCATGGTAATCTCAGAAATCTCAATAATCTGCATATCTTACCCCAGCAAATTTCCGTCACTGTTAGTCAAGCCAGAGCTGTGCTCGGCCTACGTGCACGTCAGGACCAGTGACATTGCACCAGAAAATTTGCTAGACGAAATACTCACGAAGCACTTTACATTTTTGATTTCGTAAGCAAGAATGTTCGAGTAAACTCACCCACTGATTACCAAAAAATCGGCTTTAGATGTTGATTTGGATGTACAAATTTTATCAGTCGAGTACTAATATTTGGCATAGATTCAACACACACAAACAAAATTTTAGTTCTATTTTGATGTCAGCAGTATCTGACTGCTAATTTCTTAAAGATGCATAGAAGCCGGGATTAAAAACATTGTGACCGTAAGAAATGTTCTTTTATATCAAATGCACCACAACAAAATATCACATCTTTTGTCTTAAAGGCATCATGCGTTGGTGTTCTAAAATTTGTTGAACTGCTGTGTTCCGTGTTTTTTATAGTAGAACGCAGTAAAGGGCGAATTTCCTGCAATTTCTAAACCGCCATTCTGTAGCATCTTGTACAATTGGCCAGCGTTTCACTCGACGTTAGCAAAAGTACCTGCATCTGCTACTGGTTAAATGCGCTGTACCAATTAGATAGCAGCCCATCCATCACTGGGCTTAGGTCGTCTTCGTCTAAGATGGGAAACAAAATGCGTAGTGCAAAAATTGGATACCTATAGCTTTTAAGTAATTTTGTTGGAGACGAAATTGTGAAGACAGCATAGTTTTATTTTATATGGAATACTGTCAGTCTCTGGTTGAGATCTAAGCAGGTCGACAATACATTCCTCAGCTTTTGACAGCTATACTATCATTTTTCACAGCAGCTCTACAAAGACAATAATTACCAAAACAATTCTACGGTAATAAAAGTTGGAAAACAACAAATTAGTACAAACAACTTTAAAATATCACATGCAGGTTCAAATGGAAAGCATGATCACAATATATTGTCTACTATTTAGAACCGACAGAATGAAAAAATCACTAGTGCTGAAAACGCGTCGTCTAGTTGGGAGCGAAAAATTGGAAATGAGTCAGCGTTAGTAGTGGATGCGTCCAGGCAGTTCCATTCTCGTGCTACTAGCGGTAAGAAAGAGTGTTTAAAGGTGTCACTGTGATATGAATACTCAGTTAGTGTGTACGCGTGCTGGTTCCTTAATGCACCTTTTGTGTCCGGTACACAAAGTTTGATGAGCCGATATTTAACGCGTTATGAAGTACCTCATAGAGGAATTTCAGTTGCGCGTGCTTTGCCCTTGTTGATCATGTTTCAAGCCCGGAGATTGCAGCAAGTTCATTTGGAGAGTCAGTTTGTTTATGCATATTGCGAAAGAACCTGAGTGCTATACGCTATCGCTTTGTAGGGTATATTATGCTTATTTGAATGTCCTTCTGTTTTTTACGATTCACTGAATAATTTTCTTTGAAGCACTTCCAGATACTCGTCATGCTTTGATTAGAGTGCTGAATGAATCCGGTATAAATGCCTGGCCGATTCTCACCGAAGGAAACATCTTCAACTCCAGTAATTGTACGGATTTACTTCGCCATATGAACATTTCTGCAATTCTCTATGTGCACATTCAGCATATCAAAGACGACGAAGACTTTTTCGATGATCCTAGGAATTATTACGGAATGGCGGTGAGGTTTTCAGCATTTTTGTCAAATTCATAAATGTAACAATGATTTAGCATGACTACGAAACCTGTAATTTGAAATGTGTTCTCAAGTCTCCAAAAGCTCGATTTGAGACAAGGAAAATTCAAAAGAATGTTCATTACGGCTGGTTAATACATGCTGGGCTGGTTGATGGAACGTACTGGTACTGTTCACGTGGTTTCTCACGCGTGGCCAACGACCCAGCCGATAAAATCAAAGGGGTTCCTCTTTCATGACACGTTGTATTATATAAAGATAAAGAACCCTTGGCAGACAACTGCCAATATGCACTCATCTAAAGTAGGGCATACCCTATTCCCTTTAGTATGTTTTTTGTTTGTTGTGTAGGCTCGCATAATAATAAGTTAGTTGTTTCGCTATCATTCATCTGTAAGATATACTGACGCATATGAAACATGTGGAATATACATATAGAGTTGCGAATACGGAGGAATACAGAAATGTATAAATTACACAGAAATAGGCACTACCAGGAGTCTTCCAAAGAGAAGGCTCAAATATAGCCGTGTTCTTCGTGGTGCTGAACTGGCGGTAGCCCGTTTCTTGTCAGCTGCATTCGACGTTCAAACGGAGTCCGCTGCGAAAACACCGGGGGCGGGCCAATCAAGGCTGTCACACTTTTGGATCAACACGTAGAATCCAGCAGGCACCCACATAACACTAGACTGAAGGTAATCATTGTTAGTGACAGCCTCCGGAACCGTGCATTACCTGGCTGCATTCCACGTCCACCCGTCGTTCACAGATCCTTTTTAGTATTTATTCGTTTAAGAATGACAAATATGTATTGAACGCCAACTTGCAATCCGCAGAGGACGTCATCCAGACCCCTGAAAAGAGAGTACAGCAACTAATTGACTTGAACTTAAATATTTCGACAGAATTTCTTTCTGGTTTGCACAATTATTTAGGATTTGAGGCGCGACTCCAAACAAAAAGTTGATTTATTAAACCCGGTGCTTCATAAACATCTCGGCTTATTCTTCACCAGGATAATGGTAGTGGTGTGGTGGTGGGGGGGAGTCGGCTTTTAAAACTCTTTCGTATTAGGGAGAGCAGGGGGACTGGCCTTTGTCGGCAGTATTTGAGTTTTCTATAAAGCAATTTTTCGGTAAGCATCGTTCGATTGTATGTTGCGCTACGTTCAGTGGCAAAGCGAAGACTATACACAAAAATTAGGCAACTCAAAAACGACACCAGTGCCTTTTCGCAGCGCGCTTTGTTGTCGCCGAGCAGAATTGAGCTACATAGGAGTGAGAAAGGCGCCATCGAATGCATCCCATCGAGGAGAAAGAAGTGGCGTGAACGAAATAGGACCACAACGTGCATTGACAGCGTAACAATGGGCTCGAGGGGAGTGAAAATGTCGGTAACAGAAAATTGAAGCTGAGAGCACAGAAGTAAAAAGGTGCCTATGCGGTGTGCCGCTGTATTGCCTCAATGCTAGTCGCAATATAACGTCTACATTCACCGTGAGGTTTTGAGTTCTCCCGATTTTTTCTTGTGTGGGTTGCAGTCCCAGAACGTAGCTGTAGTTTTTATGCCAGTGTAGATGAGCGTCCCATTTGAACAATGCGCATTGCTAATCTCGCATCCGAATAGTACGGCAAGTTCGCTGGCACCGACGTTTGTACCAGAAGCGAACGTATGTGCCTGATGTGCCGTACATAAACCGGGTGCCCCAATTAACTTGAGCCAAGTATGTAAAAAAAAAGCCCAAGTGCTATAAAGAAATCATACCAACTGCATAGTAGCAGCAGTCGTGTTTACTTACAGCCAGTATTTTTTTTATCATGAAGTATTAATTATTTTATTGTAATTAGTGAACTGTTTAATTATTGCTTGAATCACATACATGTCAATTACAAATTTGTAGGGCACCTCAAATAACCTCCGAATTGTGCATTTGTTTCGTAGTGAAGTGCGCCTGGTTGTTCTTTTTCTCAAAGAGAAAAAGCACGGCCCACGAAATACGCGAAATATGAAATAGATGCAGCGCCGCTACTCAAGCGCCTCCAAACAATCTTTGAAAGATTCACGGCTGCATTCGTTTATCGCGGCATCGTATAAGGGTTCGTCATGTAGGGTGGCTCGAGAGGTTTCGCGACCTAACTAGTGTGGTGCGATAAGCGTCAGCATCTGCCGGCGCAAGAATGTTGTGCTCGATCATGAGGCACTGAGGGTAGCTTTAGCCTTCGTGTACCATGCAACAAAGTTACAAAAGAAAGCCAACCAATGTTAAAAAAAAACAGTGCGCAAAAGTGCACGAAACAAGAAAAAAGGCAGTTCTCGGAGGAACAGAAAGCACCTACGCAGGAGTTTATTTCAATAAAAAATGAACCAGAAACAAGTAAGGCGTTTGAGCACCCACAAAGAAACATCCAAAGGTGCAACTGGTTTAGCCATTTACCCTTTCTATCTCTCGAACTCACCGTGCTCGGTCTACAGCCGCTCGGTTAGCCTTTCGCGTCGTAGGGGACGTGGGTGGTTGACGTTGTTTCACTGCAGCAGCTCGTTTGGCACGTTTGGTGGCGTTGCGATGGCTACGGTAGTATTAGTCTTGCTACGTACTAGGCGTAGTAGTTGATATGAAGTAGACTTGCTATGTACAGGTATATATAGAAAAGTTGTCACCTTTCATGTGGTCCAGTCGCCTGAGCTCGACTTCCGTGTTCTTAATTTTTCACACCATTCGAGACGGCCGTAATGACGTGGTTCTGGCGAGCGAGTAGTCATGACGGTGATCTGGGGCGCTATAACGTAAAGCTATTCCAAACTTATTTATTCCAATTCTGTTGTGAGCCCTTCGCGATTGATCAAAAACTTTTTGGACCACCCCCACTTCGCCTGTCTGTCACACGACGTCCCGAAAACCGCGATAGCTCCCCATTTGATATGATGTGTACACACTGCTTGAGCATGACCGGACTGAACGAAAGAAAAAAAATAGTTATTTATGATTCGACGCCTTTTCGCCTTTAGTCCTCGCTAGGGGCCAAATGTTTTCTGGCTGCACCCACTACACCTGCCTGTCACGCGACGTCACAAAACGGCGAGAACACACACGTCAAAATGACGTGTACGCCTTCAAGTTGCATTAGTATGCCGAAGAAAATTCAACTTTCTTTCTGAATAGCGGCAGGCTGCCCCGTTCCGAAAGGAATAAAAAATGGCTGCCGCCGATCGCTCAGGCAGTGGCTTCTCGCACCTGCCGGAGAGCATGCGTTTATTTGCGTACGATAAACCTTTTTGCGTGGCCGTGTAACGTTTCCGAGCACTTTTGCACGCTTACGACCTCGCTCTGCCAACTCTTCTTTGCTGAGGATTTGCTTTAGCAGCATTCTTAACCTTCCATTGCATGCCGTCGCGATTTTTGACCAGCCACCACAGCCTAAGTAAGGGAAAGTGGTCGAATCGCAGACGCCGGCGCCACCCTCTTCATCCGGTTATTGCTTTTCAGTGCAGGGGTCGGCCCAACACAATCCCTCTCCACTTGAGCGTGCTTCTCGCCTGTTATCAGCCAGTTGGGTAAGACAAGCGGCTAAGTGTAGGCAATGTTATTAATTTTTAAAGCAAACAAAAGTGACCTCCTATAAACGAGGAGAGCGCATGATTGATCTGTTTAAACAACCCTGCGGGCCACCGCCCAATGCTTGCGTCGGCGGTTACGCAAATGATCGCTAAGTAGCCCTAATTCGATCCACCTCCCTCCGAAAAAACTTCTGAGAGAGATAAGTCACATGAAACCCTTTCGAGTTTTAAAGTGGTGATTACTAGAACACCATCAATATGCAAGAAGGTGCACACATTACATTTTTTTCGAGAAAACGTGTCAGTATTCTTAGAAGGGTGATCGCCTGGGCTAGCTGGTTTTCTTGCTTCCCCTGTCCCGGCTTCGACCTGTACCACACAGTCAGTATTCTGTCTGAGGTGTTCAGGAACAAAACATTCAGAAAAGCCGGGATGCACGATGTGAGCTCCAAACAGCATCCTTAACAATTAACAATTGTCCATCCCTTAATTGCGCCAAATGTACAGTTAAAAAAGCATTACGTCCCAAGAAATTTGCGACAAGAAGTCATTTTTGTTTTCAAAAACCACTACGCCAAACCTGCAGGCGAGTGACCGCTGATGTCCAGATGCAGATGTCGTCGGCGTAGATTGACACTCACTGTTTCCGGTAGGGATTCGGCCAGCCCAAGAAGCGCGATATTTAAAAAGATAGGGATTAGAACACAGTCTTGGGGAACGCCTCGGCATTTGTAGTTGTCACTAATCGGACCATCTTCTGCACGTACGAACAAGGACCTTTGAGTCAAATAGTTTCTGATCCATTGATATACTTGCACTCCTAGTACAATTGTCAAAAGCGCGTCTAGGATGGTTTGATGAGAAACGTTGTAAGCGCCATTGAAGTGAAGAAAGGATGGTACTGATAATCGCTTCCAAGATATTTGCTCTTCTACAGATGACACTAGATCGATGGCATTGTCCACCGATGAGCGGCCTCGTCGAAATCCCGCCATAGAGTAAGAGCAAATTTTATGGTATTCAACGCACCATTTCAGGCATATGAGGATCATACGTACCATGAGCTTCCAACGCAGCTGGCAAGTGCTGTAGGCTGATACGTTTCCAGTTCCAGATGTGACATTCCTGCTTTTAGCAGCGGTACCAGGCGACTGCGTGTCCATTTCTGTGGGATGACACCATCCTGCCATGAACTATTCAAAATGATGAGGAGTTCTCTTCGCACTTCTCGACCTAGGTGGCGCAGATCAGTATGCGTTATTTCATCGGGCCCTGGTGAAGACGAACACCTACAGAGCGCCATAGCAGCTTCACACTCTTCCATAAAGAATGGAGTGTTCATACTTGTATCTCCTGGACTGGGAATATTGCCTAAAGCCATGTCAAGGATTAAAACTGTGCCGCCGGCGCCTTTCGCACAAAATTCTTATGCAACGTCTATCTCACGGCGATTTTGATAGAAAGCAAGGGCGTTAAATGGTTCGCGCAAGTCTACAGAACATAGCAACACAGGCATCTGACTTTCTTTGCACACAAGGCCTTACCGTCTCGAAAGAAAAATTTTCAATTTGTCGCTTTTGCGCGAAAAGCGATATATTCTTATTCAGCATGCATCAATGGCCAGCGCATCTCCTACAAGATAAATTGTCGGTTTTTTGGCGTTATTGTAGACCGCGACCTCTCTTGGAGCCATCAAGTTGCCCACTTGAACAAGAAGCTAATATCTGTTGCTCACCTCTTCAAGTTCATCGCCGGCAAACATGGGGATCGTCAGGGGGCTCCATGCTACAGTGTTACTGGGAATGTTTTATCGGATTCCTACGGCATAGCCCTCCCGTGCTTGCTAAAACATGCAAGTCAAATCTTCAAAAACTTGAGAGTGTGCAAGCATAGGCACTACGCCTTTGCGTAGGCCTTCCGTGGAGGGCCTCTATATCAGGAGCCGTTATAATGGTTCAAGACCTTCCGATCACTACTTACATTATCACCGACACGCTTCGGGCTCTTATTCGTCGCGTTTCACGGATGCAATCAAGCTCTCTTACCTGCGTGGCAGAACGACGACCACATGGGTCATTCTCCAACGTGGTCAGCATCCACGGCGCCTCCCTACCATCGGGCTTCACACCCTCAGCGCGTTCAACCTCAGCTTTGTGGTAATTAAAACAGCCTCAAGTGCGTCTTACTGTTCCATGGAGAAGGAAGAAGACTGACCTGACTTACTTGGCCTTGAAGCAAGCATATCTGGATTGTTTGCACACTTTCCACTTTGACCGAGTCCACATATTACAGACGGCTCTACCACTCAGACGAGCTCCACCGGTGCTGTGTTTATACCATCAGGATCAATAAGCACCCGATACAAGGTTTATCACGTGAGGTTTATCAACATCCACCAGACTGGAGCTTGTTGCCCTTCGAGGTGCTGTTGATTATAGTAGCAAACCGGTTAATCGGTGGGTAGTATTCTGCGACTCTAAGGCGGCTTTACAATGTCTTCTGCCAGCTCTTCGTCGCGGGTCCTCTGAACAACTCGTGTCGGAGCTACAAGAAATGCACCATCATATGATCCCGAAAGGACACGACGTCGTGTTTGAGTGGCTGCCGAGTCATTGTGGTATTTCCGGCAACGAACTCACTGACGAATCTGCTAGGAAAGCGCACGAAGGAGCAACCCTTGTTTCTATATCTTTATCGAGGAGTGACGCAGCCCAACACTTAAGCAAGCTAGCGCACCTTATGACATTGGGGAAGTGACACACACCCGAATTCACCTTAACTGGGAATGGAGAGTGGCATACAAAGAGCCACCCTCATTCTCTGCAGGAAGCAAATCAAGTTGCTTTTCATTTAGAGTGTTTTACTTCCTTTACATACTCATCACTGAAAACTGGCCTAATTCATGACCAACCATATACTTCTCCTGCTAGACACGTATATGCGTTAGGTTGTCGGGCAAACTGGGCAACTTGACGTAGACGACACTAGTATTAACTTTTCCTGGTCACTCTCATACGCGATGGCGTTAGGAAGTCTGTTCCAAGGGCGAATGGTTCTTGGGAGAGCGCAGTAGTTAAATGAATTAGTCTTTCCGTAGATACGCATGAAATTGAACTGATTGTACAGCCGGTGTGACCTGTAATGAGGAGGTTCAAGAGGCAGGACTGATGGTGCTGTATTATGAATATATTTATGAAATAATGATAGCAGGGCTATATGACGACGATCATTCAAGGGCTGTAGTGAGAGGTCGAGTTTAATCTGTGTTATGCTTTTGTTATAGTCATAACAACGTGAAATAAAACGCGCAGCCCTATTCTGGATAGATTCGAATTTTTCGATCAAGTATTTCTGATAGGGAGACCACACGGATGCGGCGTACTCAAGCTGAGTTATATATAGGTATCAAGGTTCACAGCATACAGCACGCGGCAATAATTTCACCGCCCGTGTCCTTTATACGGAGGCTCACGGGGACGACGACAGGAGAAATGCGGCTGAAGTGTCCATAATATGCTTGCTATCGCAATAGAATGACAGTGGTGGTGCGTTCCCAACCTCCGCCCCGAACCTCAGACGCATAGTGTTCCACCCACTAGTCTAAACACCCATCCTTGAAGAACGCGAATATACCTGAACTCTATGAATGTGTTGGACGTGTAGTACAAAACAAATGTGAAAGGAGAACAGTTTACAAGAAGGCTTCGTTGAAAGATTTTGTAATGGTGGAATAAAAGCCATCTCTCTGACAACATGTAAGCTGACTTGCAAAATTGTAGACATCAGCAAAATTCCGTTTCCTGAAAATTTATTGCCAAACACGGCGCGTCCCCATGCGTTTCTGTGGTCGCGGTATGCGCCTTCCGTAGGGCCGTTCTTTCACCGACTGAAATGCCACTGATCTCTGGGGCATCATGCGCTTGACCTCGCGCAACACGGACAGAGATGCTGTCAATGAGTTGATAAGGAGTGTTGAGGGGTTATCTGGGCCTCATCACGAATGATAAAGATTCGACGCGGATGGATCAGGTGTTAAATAGCGAAAAGGGCTTATAATAAGGAAGCAATTTTGTTATGCACCGATTAGGATCGGATTAAGATTGATAACGTTGATAAGGACATATATAGTTGATAAGAATCGGAATGATCGCGATAAGGTTGAAACCGACCGATAAGGCCGGATAATGCTCGGATCGAGTCCGACAAGGTTGATAAGGGTCAAATTATTCCGATAAGTTTGATAACGACTGACAAGGGTTGATAAGGGTTTTACTAGTCGAATGAAGTTTCCTAACATATTAGTAATGAGACTGGGTTGCGTGGAGATGAGCAAAATGCCCAATTAACCGAAGAGACAGCTTGAGTATTTCGTCTTGATTGATCTTTGAACTGACTTGTTCAGCACAAGAAACAACACGGACGACCGAGAAGCACACACGGGCAGTGCTGACTCTCAATTGAATAGTTCTTGCAGAAGACGTAAACTGAAATTTTGAAAACGTTTGCGCAACAGAAATTGAGAAAGAACAAAACAGAAAACACATAAGACAACGTGATCAGTTTAGCCCTTGTGCGTGTTTTAGAATACTTCGATCTCCTTATATATACAACCCGAACCTCGCTTACGTCGCCATTGTAGCGCAGAACAAGTGTTGAAATCAGCAGTACAGCTGATGCAGCATTCGTCTGTGGAACACGTCGTGGTAGGCTGTCTGTTGAGGCACATGCCAGTGGTCCATGTTGTCTGCTCGGCAACACCGAAGCCCGCACATTCCTGGTGGCCCAAGATACTAGACAATTTGGGTTGCTTAGAATGATAACTGTGCACCAACCAGGGAAAGAATGTGATTGTGCCACAAGTGAAATTGGTTCAAGTAGGTAAAGAACGTCTATCGCTTTATTCGAACACTTCGCGCCACAGTTCAAAGCTTCGCAGGACAAAGCCCACTGCATATTTGATGCTATAAAGATACTTGCAGGAAAATGAGTCATTTGGCGTTTAATATTGTTTCTTCGTAAATTGACGCCGAAGGCAACATTTTGAGGGCAATTTAGCATGCCGACCTGCCACAGTAGCTACCTGCCGCACATGATTAACAAATAGAGCTAATCAAATAGAGCAATATTGAGCAATCAGATAACAATAGAGCTAATAGAGCTAAACATATTGACCTCGGCAAATTATTTTCCCGTGATATATAGTCAATTTTGCGTTCCTGTTGCCTTATCCTTACGGGAGAAAAAACGTAGAATCTGTTAGGCTAACGAACTGAATGTAGAAAAAATACGAAGATTATAAGCACACAACAGCAAAATTGTAATATAAGAAGAGCATCCGCTGCTTCTTGCTTTTTTTTAAAAGAAGTTTTAGTAAGTTTCTAAGTTACATGATAGCTTTACGTATACCCTTCTTATTCTTACTGTTAAATTTTTCAGATTGACCGTATACCCGATATGTACAATATAAGAAATGTGCCGAATATCACAGTATTAGTAAACAACACTATAAAATTATTATTACCCCAAATTGAAAGTTCAACGCTTGCAAACCTAACTAAGGAATTGGCCTCTTTCGCTCAGAATGTGAGTATGTACATTTTTACTAATTCAATAGTTATACTAACCGCTATGGTTTGCGAACTGGTTACTGTTGAGCATTCAGCTAAGATAGTGGTATTCTTACGCGGCAAAATGCAAGAACGCTCGTGCCTACCGGTTTCTGTCGGTGCTAGAAAACTGCCGTCTGTGTAGACTCATCCGGCGTTCCTATTACGTCACCTTTCATCAGTTGCGAGTACCGTTAGGACGTCGCACGCGGAGAAAATCACTCAGTGAGTGAAACAAACAAAACCACGACATGAGTGCGAAGCACGTCGCAGTGGGAGACTCCAGAATAACTTTGACCACGCGCGTTTATGAGCCCACACCTACATTTAATTACATGAGTGGTTGGCTGCAGAAGGTGGCAGAACAATCAGTATTTATATCGGTTACTTCATGGGCAGCCATAGTTTCTTGCAACTTATTGAACCAAAGTTATCATGCAAAACTCCGAGCCTGGCTTATTTTAGAGTATGAATAATGTTTGCAGTGTAAACATAATTCGGAGCTACTGTCGGAAATTTCTAGTAAGATTTGATCTTGCATGATAAAATTATTCAGCAAAGCTCAAGCTACGTCCTATTCGATGGGTGGCTGGGATATTGTCAAGCTGTCATTAGGCATCTTTTTTCCCAGCGACATATTTACACTGTCAGTTTTTTAGTATTGGTCAAAATAAAGCTATTTATTTATTTATTTATTTATTTATTTATTTATTTATTTATTTATTTATTAACTATGAAAGTAAGGAAATGTCTAGAGATTGACGGGAAAGACAACCTAGAAGGAAGGACGGGTCCCTGTGAGGGTCTTTGTACAAGCCCGTACTCACTAAACCGCTGGGCAGTGGTCAGAAGAGCCGTATCGAGAGGCAAGGTTACTTCTCCTCCATGCAGACTGCTGAATTCAGAGAAGCCAGCAGTGTCGTGTTGCGGCGTATAGTCAAGTCTGAATAAAGGTCGTACAGTGTCCCACTCGCAATCATTTGATGAAACGTATAAGGAGGCTATATTAGTATTGTGCAATTAGTCGTTTGATAAGGGTGATCGTTTGAGCGTGGTGCGCAGTCGTAAACTTTCGTGTAGTGGCACAAGAGGAAAGTCCAAACTGACGAACGTACATATCCCAACAGATTGATGAAGGAGACATTCAAAGTTCATCAAAAGAAGGCAGTGCTCGTGGCTTCGCCAGCTAAGTGTCATCGTGTCAGCCGGTAGTGTTATTTTGAATATTCTCTAAATATATTTCGTGCTTCTTTTTCCCGGAAACATTTTGGTGGATGTTGCGTGCTCGAGAGCAAGACAAAATGGTGCAGCCGCCGCTCCTTGTCTGCGGCTTTAATATCAGCTCAAGGTTAGAGTGCTTCAGGCACGACGCCACTGTCACCGACCGTAATTCTGACAAAACCGCGTGACCCAAGAATCTTTTCTGGCATTCACAACACCGATCTTGAAGACTGGCTTCAACTATACGAATGGACGAGCGCAAGCAATCACCGGTACCAGATAATCATGCTAGGTAAACTGATATTTTACCTAGCGGGAACTGCAATCGTCTGATTTGAGGCCCAGGAGGAGGAACTGACTAGCTGGAAGGTGTGTAAAGAAAATCTGAAGAATTTGCTTGGCAAACATGTTGGATATCAGCATGCCACCCGAAAAGACCTCGCATCACGTGTCCAGACATGCACAAAGTCCCTGTCCAACATTACGTTCAGGACGTGCTCACTCTGTGCCTAATGGTGGATCCGACGATGTCCGAAGCTCTTACCTATGTGAGTGAGCTTCATGCACCCTCTTCGGCTCCTTCGTGGAAATAAGAGGCAATGCTGTAGCTGGCAGTGGAGTTGAAGTTTGTCGCAACTGAACCCGGTCGTGAAAGTGGAAGGACGGAAACAGATGTTGAGCTCGAAAATGTGAGCATTTCCATTGGCAAAACACGCCAGACACCACTGAGAAATACTCTTGCCTGAAGGAGTGGCCCCGAATATTTCCTCGAACTGTATGGTACGCGTGTGTGAAATTTAATGGCGGCTAAAATGCAAACGTCGAAAAGAGTCGGCACGACTGCTGTGCATGCGGCGTTAGTTCCTCTCTGTATGCACATCCAAGGAGTAGAAGGGCGGCACCAAAGAGCAATCCGGTAGGAAAGGCTGCACATGTACTCCAACGCAAGTAACAGATGCACAGACAATGCGGCTAAACCCTCTGCGGAATATTAGTAATGTTTCGACACTTCCGTTTCAAAGCCATAAACAATAGGAGGCACAGAGTGCCCCTAACAAGATTTGGGTCGTGAAATTGAAGGAGAGAGTAGTTAATAACATTGAGAGAAATAGCTATACTGGTCAAAGTTTTAGTTGCTGTAGAAAGAAGGTCAGCAAACGCATGTGGGGTTTGAGACGTCCCGCGGATAACGCAAGCAAGCTACGGACACATTAGTACCAAAACCATGTACTATGACGGAAGAATGACGGTGTCTTCCTACTGGCGTATTTTTAATGTGCTTTCGCACTAGGCACATTCACTGGCAAGTCATAGGGGATGCCCGAAGAAGTTGTCAAACATATGCAGATGCCAGTGACTTCGTTAGTCTAGGTGACAGCCGTATCTCAGTATCCGTATCCGGGTCATGTCTGTGATATTAGGGTTATCAGTTGACGACGGCGGAAGGGGCATCTAGTCTCCGTGGTTTTGTTTGAAAGCTTTGAGGCGCTAAAGGAAAGCGTGACGGCTTTCGTTTCCATAGCACACAGAAGCGCTCTTAGCAGTCTGCTGGCTTTCAAGACGTCCCTACGTGTCTGTATATATAAGAGTGTCTTCTGCGCAAACCTTTCACCTTCACAGCAAAGCGTTTGCAGGCTTTCGTGTTCACCCTGACGGTTGGACCACCGCCTCATGAGGTGAAGTGGCTGCATGTGGTCTTCACCAAACTAGGCCTTGTGCAAGCACACCAGCATGTGTTTCAGTCGAGGAGGGAAACCAATCGTACAATGACATTGTGGTGTCCCCGAAGTTCTGCACGCTATAAAAAAATGAAATTTTCATGTTGCACTGCACTGATTGCCTTGGATATTACGCCTCGCGCACAATCTAAACATCTATAACAAAAGCGGTCCAGCTTACACAACTATCGCAAAAGCTAGAAGGAAACTGCACCTGTCGTGTTCAGCGATAATTCACGAGATAGGATACTGTAGTTTTCGAATAGCAAGCCTATTTCCTAAGGCGTCACGAGATCAGAAATTGTGGCCTGCGACTATCATATATGCTGTGGCACTTTTATTTTGACATGCTGGCCACAGCATGCGCTATAGCGGGGAATTGTACTGTAACCTGCCTGAAACATGAACTTGACTTTTCAACGCCATTGCGCAAAGCATCCAAATTTTGCAGAATTTGACTAGTGTTTCCATGATAGTTAGAAGTTTGCGTGCTTGCATTGCCAACGAAGTTGCGTTTCTGTGTGTTGACAGGAGTGTCTCGAGGTTGTCCTTGTTTTAAGGACGGAATTTCTTTATTTTTAAAGCGTCAGCGTTGCTTTTGCAGGAGTTCATTTCTTTGGCTCGGACAATGGCAACGTGATGGGAGGCCCTTGTGCCCTTTAAACGAAGCCTCCTATATCGATCTTTCTCAAATATTTCTCTAGAACTTGACTCTCTATCGCAGATTTTTTAGTGTTAAAGTCCAATTTTCGTGTGAAATTTGGCAAAATTGTTCAGTCACCTGATACGAATACATTTGTGCTGTCGTCTCTCTAAGAAGGGCAAACAATACTTTCCGAGTTGTAGAAAGAATGTAAAGTGGTGTTTTCTTGGATGGTTTGTGGGAGAATAGAATTTATTTTCCCTGGTTGATGCAAAGCAATGTCTGACGTTTTTGACGGAACTACCTTTTGCTTGTTCCAATCTTCTGGGCATATGCCTTGCAGGAGAGGCAATATCGAGTCTTCTGTCATATTAGTTAGACTTATTGGGAAAGGATCAAAATGTTTTCTTTGCTGAAATACAGTAACAACCTTGTCATAGTGATTTTCGTATACGGCCTGTATGGAACTCAAAATGCTGCACTCAATGCGATTTGCCAGAAATGTATTGAGTTTGTATCCTTGACAAGTCTATTCAATGTACTATTTTTTTTCGCCAAATGGTTTTGCACATTACCCTATTGGTTTCGTTTTGTGAACATCTCCAATGAACTATACTACAAAAAATAATGTTAGCTATGGCATGGCCTGAGCGTTCTCATCAAGGGCTAGGGAGCTATGCTGTAAACTACTTGTGAAGCTTGGACTCCACACCAGCGGTGAGCCCGTCCAACCGCAAACATTACGGAAGAAAATTTGCACATTCATGGTTTGCGAAACACTGCTTCTCCAAGTGCAGGTTCTTCACGCCTTAAAATCTATTCTGATCCCAAACTGTGCGGGAATGAATGTTGTAACAAGCATTGTAACAGCAGCTGGCCAATCAGCTCCAACTGGGCTTGGAAATTGTGTTGGCGTTACATGCGTGCCTAAGATTAGGACTCTTTGCAACGACAAGACGTCGGGACGCTGACGACAGCACAACGACGATGATGGCCATAAGAATGCTAGGGCACATGGCGGCGGCAACACAGCGCGTGATCAGGAGGGTATTGCACAAGGAATCAATCGAAGATAAATCACATCGTCAGAGTCAAGCAGGCCAATTATCAGAAATCGGATTGCATGAAATGCAAAGTTGCTGGAAGCAGCAATAATTATTCGCATTAAAAAGAAGGTTACTATTGCTACAGTGTTTAAAATTGATACTCAATGTGATTGGGCACTTCAGAGCTGGATGTACTTTCCCTAGGGCTGTCTGACGACTTTGGAACTTGCGAGCGTAAATTTTGACACAAGTGGTATCTATGCGTGTAAAGTGAGGGTCATTGCAAGAAATAATGTAGCGCATTCAGAGAGTGTCGTGTGCATGACAAATCTTTTGTCTCACTTGTACTCTGAGAGTATGGTATGTGTGAACTTATTTCACAAGGCAGAATAGACTGTATTTTGATGCATGACCACTAGGTTATCTTTATTGCAAGAACGTCTTGTCATTGCAAGAACCCCAGGACAAGAAGTATATTGGGCTTTGCTTCAAAAGGGCTTACTTATTTGGTGTTAGCTTATCTAAGAATTATTTTTTTTTTTTCATTTGCCACTGCAATGTCATCTCTGACTCATCGGTCAAAGTAGCTCGACCTAAATGGTACTGTAAACGGTATGTGTCTTTTGAACTAGAACTAAAGACACCATACTCCACACGCGTTTAATTTTGAGCCAATGATATGAATACGAAACATACCCTTTAATGTAATTGCTAGCTGTTAATTCCACTTAGCAGTTAGGCGAGTTGGCTCGCTGTGCTTGCCCTGTAGTCTTCTGCTACGTGGCAGGTACGTTTAACTTTCCTGATCTCTACGGCCACGGGTTCGAAGCTGCTGAAAGCTGAGTACCAAAAGCTTTATTTGGCTATTTCTTCAATTTGGCACTGTCTGGACTTTGTGTTACCAAAGTATCGTAACAAAGGTCACGCTTTCTCGGACGACGGAGTTGTGGGGTGCGTTCTACGCCATGTGCACGCCGAGACGCACGAGCTATCACGCGATAAATTTGGTGTTTATGAAACTGTAAATGCTCTGGTGGAGTACTCGGCAAGGCAGTACTCCACTCCCGCCACCACTCTCTCAACCTCTCTCAGATTGGCGGATGTGGGGGAGAGGTATCAAAGTCGCCCTTCCAATCAGGCACTGACGCCGCAGAGGAGAACACATGTGTGACAAGTCGGCTTTACTACTGGAGCTCTGTACTGCTGCAGAACTCTTTGTGCCACTGCCCAGATGTGCTAGTTGAATATGGTAACGGCAAATATCCTCACTGCAACAGGTACACGCCTTCAAGTCAATATATTTGTTAATAAAGCGAATAGTTATGCAGACGAAGGGGAGTTACCACACGGTTTTATCAGTAGCTTACCAGTAGCTTTACTAGAGTTACCAGTTGCTTTCAGCGCTGAGCACTCCCTGAACCTGACAGGACGCTCCATGTCAAAGTAGCAAGATAGATCCCACAGTGGCTCCCACGTAACATGCGCACCTGGGAGTTTTCTCAACATTTTCACCTCCACAAGTATCACTGATCAGCTAGTGTTACCACACCACACATTTGAACTTGATACGCGTTTACAACTGGTATTATTTGCACTCCACGAGCTTGTAAACTTCAGGACGGAGTTAACACCATGCGAAGCCTAATCGAAGCGGTAAGAGTAAGGATCAATTTCTGTGCTACTAAGCCACAACACCTCTGCTGCCGTGCGGTTGCCCTAGCTCGCCCATGGCTTGAAGGCCCCTATGACACTCTATCCTGGAATCCCAGCCACCGACGTCACAACGATACAACACTACTTCGTCTCCCTCCTCCAGTATTACCAAAGACGTCACCGCATGCTTTACATGATTGGATAGCGTAAATAATTGTGAGTAAATGCTTAAATGTTGGAAATAAGGATTAAATAGAGTAAAACAAGCCTTACATGCATGCTTTACACTATTGTTTTGCAAATAAATGTTACTACAGCCTTTGAATGCAAACTTTCATGCTTTTTTAGGCTAGCATAAGGCTATTTCTCTTCAACGCACTTGCACACTGCTGAAATACACTCACAAAGCATCACTTTATCAGCGTTAAAATAAAAACGATATGATAAAACACACGAAAAGTTGTGATAATTTCATTCCGGCTATGTGTGCGTGCCAGTTTCGTCTTTCTTGTGTATTGGGCAATCAAGCGACCTGTTTGGTCAAGTGCCATCGAACACAAACTTATGAATTTTCTTGTTTTAGCTTTAATTACGTATGAAGGGCTTTTAGAACACATTTTCTTCTTGTGTTGAGGAACTTGAAAAGGACAGCCCTTTGGTTCTCTCCCCCCCCTCTCATCCTTACTGCCTGTGGTGGCGGTGAGAGAGGAGGATCGCGGTTGCCTTCTACCCCACTGCTCGCGCTGCGGTATGCAACACACCTATAACGAATCGCTTAATATGTGTAGGCAGCCCTGTACTGTCATTACTAATGCGCTGTCTAACGGTACTTTTGTTTGCGCAATTACGCTATGAAACAACAAGGTATGCTTAAACTTCGCCGCTGGAACAAATATAGGTGTTCAATCGTATCATTTAAAAAAACATGCTTTTCTGGAAACGTATGGCTATTCTTTTGCGTTGACAATGAATTTCCGCTCAGTTTCCTTATTATTCCTTCCAAAAACAATTTAAATGCATTTGGGTTGTTTAAGAATGCTCAAATGAAAAATAAACCATAAGTACTAAGGTATTGAAGCGAATTCTAGACGTGATCAGTTTGTACTTGTGCAATGGCGCGAGAGTGCCAAGTTGTAAGCGCAGTCGAGCATTTACTTATTAGGAATTGAGTAGTGTCAGCGATCTTTTGGACAATGATGACGGCTTCAGAACAGCTTATATTAAAACAAGCAGATGCAGATACCTTGAATAAGTGTATTTGTCCCCTCGCCAGTAACGATAACATCAGTTGAACGACTTAAAACATTCAAATTATGGTGTTTTACAAGGTACCGTCATGGCTTTTTATGTTTTTGTTTTATTGAAAGTATCTTTATTATACCACATTTTATGCTTGTAATATTTCTCAGATGTCGTTTCAATTTACCAAAACTTATGGTTTTAATACCTACAATATATCTGCGTTGGAAGCAAAGTATAGTCAGGTGAGTCACGCATTGTAACCAATAATCACTTCAACTAGATAAAGAAACAACGATGGCACGACACCACAACACTCGTTGCTGCAACTTTGTGCTTATTGAGTTAAATGTTTTCTTTCGTAGTTCGATTTTTGTTGATGAAGTACAAAAATAATTTTTTGTTTATGGATGACTAATTTGAGTAATGCTACAAATGTTCCGTCCTTGATTACTATATTTTTTACCATAAAACCATCAATGCATAAAAGAACGCATTGTGAAGTAAAAATTTCCGCGATGAATGCTGGTTTCGCACACTTTGCAAAGCATTGCACCGCTGCGTATGGCCAATCCTTTTGACAATATCTAGCGCTGGCCAGAAGTTAGGAAAGTCTTGTGAGAACTTATTCCCGTCTGTGCATAACTTAAGTTTTGAGACTGATTAGCCGAAAGCGCAACCATGGATAAGAAATCTGAATGTTCAAACGCGGCATTAAGATATCTACAATCAGAAATTTCAATATGAGGAAGTTTTATAAATCCGGCTGTTAAAATTATTAAAATATTGAAGTACACTAGGTTTGCTTCTGTTGTACTGATTTCCGTTCATTCGTACTTTTCCTACATTTTTCTTCGCGCTTTCCTAAGTAACCGGCAAACTGGTGATTGTGAACGCTGAGAAACTCGTCACGTGGCAACTGGTCTCCACTGGGGTGCTTTTTTGGGGACAGGCTGCGCCATCACGTGGCATTGCCGAGAAGCACGCGCCTGGCCTCCGAGACAAGAAGGGTGGGTCGCCGGTTCCTTGGGACGCTTAGAATTGTTCCCTCGCTTGCCGGACATTCAGTGGCACATAGCCAATGACCAAAGATGGCGAGCGGGCCATTCAAAAGTGGTACGTACCCACTGCAATCATGGTGCAGCTTGCTAAAGCGTTCACGTTCATTGGCGTAAGGCGTTCATTGAAAAGCGACACATACCAGGTGCATTTGTGGTGCAGCCTGCTAATGCGTAGGGCTTCTATCATTCAACAAGCCTTGCGACGGGTGTGATTTCGCTAAGCATCGGAAAATTTTAAGGGATCGTTTTTCGTCATTTTAAAGAAGGTTCATTTCTAGGGCCACAACACCTAGCTATCCTAGTTGGCGTCAAAGACGTTCGGTGACACTTCGGTTACCGAAGGTTCACTGAAGACCAGGCCAGAGCGAGTAGCACATAACAAGCGGTCCAAACCACAGTGAAAAAGCTTAATTGAAGAGCGATGCATACCCAGTGCCCCATATACTGTCACTTACGTCACCGTGAAGGGATTTCTGGAAGAAAGGTGCGTATGTACACAATGGAATACAGTCAGTGGCCAAAATCAATCCGGAGGTTAGTTTCAAACCCTTTTATCTCAGCACAGCAGCGTGATGCGCTAGCTAATAAACCGCGGACGGAATGTTCACGAAGAACACAAAGAATGCTCACGCAATAAAACTTTGTGTTCCTACATGCTGATTCGACGTGGTGCTGCATAGGAACTCGTCACCGACCGTAGAATGGTTTAATTAAGCAATCCCGCAATACAGCCGCACAAGCCATTGCAGAAGAACTGCCTATGACCCGAAGACGAATGGCCTCATAGACCACCGGAATAAAACCCAATCAGGCATATTTGCAATGAACTTCAATGATGAACACAAGACGTTGGATGCCGCCTTCCGGTACGTAACATTGTCAACAAAATGAAAGGACAAGAAACAGTGCCCATAACGCTGTTCCAGCTGGTTCACGGAAAGAACGCCGCAACCACGCTTGACACCTTGCTACTGAAAGTCAGCAGCTAAGACAACTTCGACGTCACTGACTACATCCGGCGCACCAAAGAGGCCCAACAACATGTTCGCCTGCTCATCAAGCAACACAAAAACGATCGACAGCCGACCCTGAAATCTTCAACCAAGCTACGTGAAAGACGAGCCCGTTGACGTTGTTTAGATTTGCACACCAATACGCCGGCGTGAGCTTAGTGAAAAAGCCCTCCGACGTTATTCCCGAAAATAAAACGTAATCCGAAGCATTGGTGCCACGTACTGCATAACGCACGACTTCATACGCAATCATAGCGGTGCCGCGCACTGCCTGAAATTGTCATCTATTGTGGCTTAAGCCTTTCTGAAAAAGGTAATGAACTCTGGAACTTTATTTCCTGCTTGCTTTTGTGTTTTGATATTTTACAAATAGTTTTTTCTTTCATGTTTCTGAACAGCATTGCAATAATGCTCAGTAGGAGGTGAACATTGACGCGTGTAAATTATCTTTTTGGTGCTCCTTTTCTCAGTCTAAACAGGTCGTGCAAACGTGGTCTTACGCGCGTAACAACGTGATTTCTTGTCCCCAAAATTCATCTGGCAATTTTTGCGTTTTTGTCGCACACGCTCAGGTCTGTGAGGCCAGAAACACCATCCGCTGTCAGTCAATATAATTTCCTGCGGCGAGAAAAAGCTTATGCTGTATTTTCAAGCGGCTTCAATAACTTTCACATTTTTGACGAAGTGACTTGCTTGATGTCACTTTCAATCCACCAACTAGTCCGGATGTTTCCAGATAGCAGGCTAAAGCTACTTTACTGAAATATTTACCGCATGAGAAAAGCGAGGCAGCTGCTTGCAAGGTATGAGTGACGGATGAGAAATTTCGGTAGCAATCATAGTGTCGCTACTCATGTTGCGACAAGCGTCGAAGTCAAGCCGGAGTTGTGGCCTGCGAGAAGGATAAGACGCAATGAACCTCAACTGAGAAGTAAAACCAAAGTCTGTAGTCGTCGCTAATTCATTCCCTAAGCGCTACTAAGCACGCCTGATGCAGCTGAATCCCCCAAAGCTTAGTGCTCGCGCCTACCTGCGAATATTTACTTGAACCGATAGCTGACGAAACAGTATAAGACCTACTGGCAATATTATTGTGCAAGCTATTGTATCGGCACATTTGCATTATGTGTAAAGTTTCACTTTACCTTTAGTGGCACCTAAACATACCGCTTGCGAGTGGCACTGATTACCTCAGGGCTATAGAAACCAAAAGATTCAGTTTAGCGTTCCTTTTTCTCAACCGTGTGGGAGCACCTGGTTTAGCGTCGTTTCACAGCAACACGCCGTCGATTCACCGTCACATAACGCGGCGTCAATGGCGAAAACATGTGATGAGAAAGTGCGCTAGGGTGCTAATGTCAGGGCTAATGTCAGGGCTAATGTCAGGCCGAGGACCTTCGGAGGGGCAAGGAACAATGAATATTCTAGTTACATGTACTGAGACTAACGCCCACCATATGCTAATTTCGCACATTTTCCTGGTTACATTAACTGTTTCGATGAGGGTCACCTGGTTCAGCTTTCGCTAACACTTAGTTTGGTTCACACATCAAATGCACCTAATGTGTGAAGCGCAAGCGTACTGGTACATGCCCCGTCTGTCAAATCGGCGAAACTATGTCTGTGAATTTGAGGCAAGCGAGCGCTGGAGGAAGAAGACGCCTGGAGGTAGAGAAGAGAATCACGCACCGGGGAAGTACGGAGGAGCGCGCGGCAAAGCAACACCACCTAGAGGAAAGACTAGCTGGCGTTTAGCGCAGGGGGAATCAGAAAGGAGGCGCAGCGTCACGGAGGAGGACGGTAGGCGGAGACGTTCCGTGTTGGCCTCCTCTAGCAGATGCTACGCGTTCTGTGTGCGCTATGGACGTACCGGGTTGAATCTCTACAATTGCTAGTAGGTAGAGCTAGGCGGGGCGTTTCTAGCGGCGCTTGACGTTTCTGCGCAGGCGCGATTAAAAGCGGGTGCGAGAGTGAAAACCTGGGGGCCTTTGCTCCTTGAATATGTAACTTTCTAGGCACTACGGGTTTACTACGGAGAAGGTTTCTTAGCGCGTGTTGTCTACGTTTGTCCTCTAGACATGCCGGCATTGCGGAGTGCGGTAGAGTTTGTTTTCGCTCCGCCGCTGGGGGCCCGCACGGTGAAAGAGTGGGCACGGACGCCCCATTTGGTGATCGCAGTGTATGAAGGGGCAATGTTCTGACTGGTGTTGTATAAGTCGCGGGTCGTTTTTTTGTCGCGACCATACATTGCATCCTTTACAAGCACTGCTCCAGAAGGGCACATGTTACCGGGAAACGTAGGCCTCAGGAGGGCACCTGAGGTTATCTGAGGTAGGATCTGAGGTAGGATCTCCGGGGCACGCAAGGGGTAGCGGGGGGATGAAAGCTGGATGCAGGGCAGCTCGTGGGTTGGGGCCGCGGAGGCCGAAGCATGCCAGGGCGTGTCCGCTTAAGAAAGGGACTGTCCGCTGCCTCGGACAGCCATTTCTTTAGGCGAACACCCCTTGGCACGCGCAGGCCTCGGCGAGCCACAATCCACGGACCAGTCCGGGTTGTAGTTTTGTTGTGCTCGTTGCCGGTTTGGCGTCCTGGGGGCGCCGCCAGTATTGCGAAATAATGACAAGCTGTTTCAATTAGTAAAAACATGTTTGAATAAATATAATTACGTTCAGCCGCCAACTTGTGACGCTAGGTTCAGCACTAACGCACTCCGCGACTTCTGCCGGCACGCCTAGGAACATCATCATCATCATCATCATCATCATCATCATCATCATCATCATCATCATCAGCCTGGTTACGCCCACTGCAGGGCAAAGGCCTCTCCCATACTCCTCCAACTACCCAGGTCATGTACTAATTGTGGCCATGTTGACCCTCCAAACTTCCTGATCTCATCTGCCCACCTAACTTTCGGTCGCTCCCTGCTACGCTTCGCTTCCCTCGGAATCGAGTCCGTAACCCTAAATGACCATCGGTTATCTTCCCTCCTCATTACATGTCCTGCCCATGCCCATTTCTTTTTCTTGATTTCAACTAAGATGTCATTAACGCGCGTTTGTTCCCTCACCCAATCTGCTCTTTTATTATCCCATAACGTTACACCTATCATTCTTCTTTCCATAGCTCGTTGCGTCGTCCTCAATTTAAGTAGAACCCTTTTCGTAAGCCTCCAGGTTTCTGCCCCGTACGTGAGTACTGGTAAGACACAGCTGTTATACACTTTTCTCTTGAGGGATAATGGCAACCTGCTGTTCATGATCTGCGAATGCCTGCCAAACACACCCCAGCCCATTCTTATTCTTCTGACTATTTCACTCTGATGGTCCGGATCAGCAGTCACTACCTGTCCTAAGTAGATGTATTCCCTTACCACTTCCAGTGCCTCGCTACCTATCGTAAACTGCTCTTCCCGTCCGAGACTGTTGAACATTACTTTAGTTTTCTGCAGATTAATTTTTAGTCCCACCCTTCTGCTCTGCCTCTCCAGGTCAGTGAGCATGCAATGCAGTTGGTCCCCTGAGTTACTAAGCAAAGCAATATCATCAGCGAAGCGCGAGTTACTAAGGTATTCTCCATTTACTGTTATCCCCAATTCTTCCCAATCCAGGTATCTGAATACCTCCTGTAAACACGCTGTGAATAGCATTGGAGAGATCGTATCTCCCTGCCTGACGCCTTTCTTTATTGGGATTTTGTTGCTTTCCTTATGGAGGACTACAGTGGTTGTGGAGCCGCTATAGATATCTTTCAGTATTTTTACATACGGCTCGTCTACACCCTGATTCCGCAATGCCTCCATGACTGCTGAGGTTTCGACTGAATCAAACGCTTTCTCGTAATCAATGAAAGCTATATATAATGGTTGGTTATATTCCGCACATCTCTCTATCACCTGATTGATAGTGTGAATATGATCTGTTGTTGAGTAGCCTTTACGGAATCCTGCCTGGTCCTTTGGTTGACAGAAGTCTAAGGTGTTCCTGATTTTATTTGCAATTACCTTAGTAAATACTTTGTAGGCAACGGACAGTAAGCTGATCGGTCTATAATTTTTCAAGTCTTTGGCGTCCCCTTTCTTATGGATTAGGATTATGTTAGCGTTCTTCCAAGATTCCGGTACGCTCGAGGTCATGAGGCATTGTGTATACAGGGTGGCCAGTTTTTCTAGGACAATCCGCTCACCGTCCTTCAACAAATCACTGTTACCTGATCCTCCCCAGCTGCCTTCCCCCTTTGCATAGCTCCCAAGGCTTTCCTTACTGCTTCCGGCGTTACTTGTGGGATTTCGAATTCCTCTAGACTATTCTCTCTTCCATTATCATTGTGGGTGCCATTCGTACTGTATAAATCTCTATTGAACTCATCACCCACTTGAACTATCTCATCCATATTAGTAATGATATTGCCGGCTTTGTCTCTTAACGCATACACCTGATCCTTGCCAATTCCTAGTTTCTTCTTCACTGCTTTTAGGCTTCCTCCGTTCCTGAGAGCTTGTTCAATTCTATCCATATTATACTTCCTTATGTCAGCTGTCTTACGCTTGTTGATTAACTTCGAAAGTTCTGCCAGTTCTATTCTAGCTGTAGGGTTAGAGGCTTTCATACATTGGCGTTTCTTGATCAGATCTTTTGTCTCTTGCGATAGCTTACTGGTATCCTGTCTAACGGAGTTACCGCCGACTTCTATTGCACACTGCTTAATGATGCCCACAAGATTGTCGTTAATTGCTTCAACACTGAGGTCCTCTTCCTGAGTTAAAGCCGAATACCTGTTCTGTAGCTTGCTCTGGAATTCCTCTATTTTCCCTCTTACCGCTAACTCATTGATCGGCTTCTTAGGTACCAGTTTCTTCCGTTCCCTCCTCAGGTCTAGGCTAATTCGAGTACTTACAATCCTGTGGTCACTGCAGCGCACCTTACCGAGCACGTCCACATCTTGTATGATGCCAGGGTTACCGCAGAGTATGAGGTCTATTTCATTTCTAGCCTCGCCGTTCGGGCTCCTCCACGTCCACTTTCGGCTATCCCGCTTGCGGAAGAAGGTATTCATTATCCGCATATTATTCTGTTCCGCAAACTCTACTAATAACTCTGCCCTGCTATTCCTAGTGCCTATGCCATATTCCCTCACTGCCTTGTCTCCAGCCTGCTTCTTGCCTACCTTGGCATTGAAATCGCCCATCAGTATAGTGTGTTTTGTTTTCACTCTACCCGTCGCCGATTCCACGTCTTCATAGAAGCTTTCGATTTCCTGGTCATCATGACTGGATGTAGGGGCATACACCTGTACAACCTTCATTTTGTACCTCTTATTAAGTTTCAGAACAAGACATGCCACCCTCTCGTTAATGCTATAGAGTTCCTGTATGTTACCAGCTATATTCTTATTAATCAGGAATCCTACTCCTAGTTCTCGTCTCTCCGCTAAGCCCCTGTAGCACAGGACGTGCCCACTTCTGAGCAATGCATATGCTTCTTTTGGCCTCCTAACTTCACTGAGCCCTATTATATCCCATTTACGGCCCTCTAATTCTTCCAATAGCACTGCTAGACTCGCCTCACTAGATAACGTTCTAGCGTTAAACGTTGCCAGGTTCATATTCCAATGGCGGCCTGTCCGGAGCCAGGGATTCTTAGCACCCTCTGCAGCGTCGCAGGTCTGACCGCCGCCGTGGTCAGTTGCTTCGCAGCTGCTGGGGACTCAGGGGCCGGGGTTTGATTGTTGTGTTCATATAGGAGGTTGTGGCCAAGTACTTCACCAGGGTGGCCAATCCTGCTCTGGTGAGGGAGTGCGTTGCCGGTTCTGGTCACCGGGATCAGGCCACACTCCAGGCCTGTTTATGCAATTTTATCAACACGCGGATTATTTTTTTTAATGCGGTGGAAAATTGCGCGGCACCGGGATTCGAACCACGGAGCTCTTGCACGCCACCGCTGCAAACGCAAACAACACGCGTTAAGAAAGTACTCCGTAGCGCCTAGGCAGAGTCATATATTCAAGGAGCAAAAGTCCACACATTTCGTCTCTCGCACCCGCTCTTTCTCGCGCATGCGCGCAAACATCCGGCGTCTCGGCAAGTCCCATTCCCCGCTGTGCCTATTAGCAATTGCATATACGCAAGCGGGTTCATCTAGTGATAACATCGTCCACGCGCCCCGGATGCTTTATTGCCATTGAAACCGGCGCAGTCCTGCGCATGCAAGGGTGGAAGGCGGGGGGGAGGGGGGGGGGGGAGCGCGCACTCTTTCGTCGCATGCAAGTCGCCGAGGGGGGGGGGGGGGGCTTAAAGAGGGAGGGAAGGCTGTTTTACTCCGGTGGCTGCTGCGTATTGCGTAGCAGCCTGAACCCTATCTTGAAAACGATGAAAGACGACGATGGCAACCAGAGCGCGCAGAGGAAAGTGGAGGAGGAGAGTATTGCGAAAGAGGGAGGAGAAAAGCGTAGTGACGTGCATGACATGTTCTGTGACAATAATTGCTACGAGATGGCGCTAAAGTAGCGCGCGTCGTCTGTTCACAGGTGACGCCATCAATAAGCATGCAGAGGGCGCGGCCACCGATGTTATATATGGAAACAAGCGCTGCATTCGCGGAGGTCTGTCTGCGGCGGTTTCTGTGAATCGCGCGCGCACATTACCCACATTTTAGCTCTCGCGCTCTCCCAATTAGCGAGGCACTCACGCCCCCCTTCGCTTCGTTATGTGCAACATGCCGAACGAGACAGATTGTACACGCCAGCCGAAATATTGCGAAATGTGAGCAAGCATAGAGATGCGCTCAACGATTGTATTAGGGAGTGTCGTAATCGTTGGTGACTTTTTTTTGTTGCAGTTATTAGGTCATTAGATTGTTCCTGTCGACGTAATTCACTAGCATAGGTTAACGCGTTGATGAAATAGAAAATTTAACCATGATATCCTACCGTAATTTCTATGTTAATGTGTTTTCCGTTAAACATTTTCCCTCTTATATTTATTAGGATATTGGCTCTATACCTCGGTTTATGTCATTCTGATACGGACATAGTCATTCGTCTAGTTTTCCAACCTTGTCTGAAAGTTCAAGTGCAATCTTTGATTAGGGGACCTCGTTTTGTCCTTCATGTTCGCAAAAACATGTAACCACTGAATAAATTATGAAAAATGCCAAATTGACAAGGCAAGGAAGCATGCAAAAACAGCCTTCTCTTAAGCTGTATTTATTTAATGTTTTTCTTTCAGGGACACATTTTTGTCTCAGTACGTGAGTTCCATAAGTTTATGAAGTGTTCAAGTGAACGACAGTATTCGCGTAAATTTTTATTATCTTACATGACTCTGGATATAATGCTCCAGTAATATGTATTTACGTATTTCATTATTTTCTCATACATGTTTACACATTCTGACAAGAAATGACCTTCTAGTTTTGTATCGCGAACGATGTAGTCGCTAACGATTTAGTGGTGATGTAGTTGGAATATTATTTTATCGGGTTATATAGTGAACGACGTGGGCCGTTTGAGAAATAACAAATACTTTTTTTTTCTTCCTAGATTCCTATATCTGACTTAGTCAAGAAAGAATTTGCAAAGGTTAACATCACATTGCCTGATAACTATACGTTCGAAGTGTTTTCTGGCTACGACGATTTAAGTGATTTTTTGGCCACTGCAAATCCGTAAGCATCAATTTGCATATTGCATGGTCTTTTGTGCGCGATTCTATTAGACAGTTTCACTTTTGCGACATACGCTATACGTCCCTGGGATAGGTGATGTGTTAGGCCGTATAGATGCTGAGATACAATTGTTTAGCATACTGTAAGAGCTAGCCTGTGCTGGGCATAGAATTAAGAAATACCATTAGGATTAGAAGTTGAAAGCGTTACACATTTTAGCATACTGTAAGAGCTAGGCTGTGCTGGGCGTAGAATTATTAAGAAATACGGTTAGGATTAGAACTTGAGAGCATTACACATCCCCCACGCATAACAATATAGTGTGGTGCCATTCTACGTGCAACATTTGCCTTAATTCGAGCCGTCTTGCAAGGTGTGAAAACAAAGAACTGATCTCAATATTACCGAGAAAATATATCTAGTATTTCATTCTCGGCGTGTGGTGTGACAGGACGAGACCTACTTTTCCATTTAATTTTTGCGGCCACGATGAAGAGTAGATATATCAGGTGAAGTCAGATAGAAGCATGAGTTTGTGTGTCGTCCGAAAGCTACCCTATTGTTATGCAATGACGGTAGTCAGTGATACAAGACCGGCACAGGCAACCAGCCTAAAAGCTTGCTTGTCACACTAACTAATACATCATCAGCTTTCCGCATGTAGTCCTAACTAAAGAAACCGATCCCATTATTCCTTTTGGTAACATACCACTTATCACGAAGAAAAATATACTTTAATTCTGTGAAATACGTAGCATTTGCCATAGCGTCTGGTGGGTCGATACAATATATTCCTCGTAAAATTGAAATGGAGCCACAAAGAAAACATTAGCAAAGCTCACACGCATTATAATTCTTCCGTTAATACAATGAAATTTTTTTTTAAATTTATGAGGCCGCTTTGAAGACTCACTAAAAGTCTTGAGTGTTGGTTAGAATCAATAGTGTCCTCAGACAATAAAAACAAAGAATAATGCTTCATGAAAACCTTGTCCGGGAGATATAAAAATAGGTGATTTAAAAATACGGTCAATGCAGAACCAGTTATCTCACACTGCGTTAATTTACAAAAAATAATTCAATGGCCAATTCTGTCAAATGCTTTCGAAAAGTAAAAAAGATAGATCCTGCGATGTCACCATTACCCGTGAATTATCTAACTTTGTCAATAAAACATGCAATTGCAGTATCAGTGTACACAGCAGCCCTGAAACTTAACTGACATCCAGAGAGTACGTTAAATTTACAAAACTATTTAGATGGCCATACTTAGATTTCCCAAGGTTTTATCGAGGAAAGGAAGCACGGATTTAAGCCTCTAATTATCGTTGTTAAATTGATAATTTTTCTTAAAGAATGGGCACTACTTTGGCCACCTTAAATTCTTCGGGCAATACAGCAGTTTTAAAACAGCGGTTAAAAATGTGACTTAGAGCTAGGACAACAAAAGATCTTTGAGCGAACGCTCTCTAAACCAGGTGCGCTAGGTTTTAATCCTGAAATAAGTGAACGTACCTCGGAGGCACAAGTAGGAAAAAGAAAAAGTGATTGGTAAATGGAGGTGCCTAGCAGGAAGAGGGCGAGATGGTGAAACTAGAATGAACCTTAAAAGCATTGGCTATATCAGTGGCCGTGGTGAGGATACTGTGGCTCACACGAACAGACATCACTTTGCTGCGTGGCTTGGTAGAATTGAAAAATTCGTTAAGGAGCTGCCACTTTCTCTTTGTATCATTTTTACAGAATTGAGGTTCATGTTCGTAATAATTTTGTTAAGCATTCTTCAGACGCAAAGAAAACGTGTTGGAGTACCTATGGTAGCGCAATTTCTAGTTTTCTTTGAATGTTTGCCGTTTGATCTATTTATAGAAGTTATTTTTTGAGAAGGGACCGGTATGAGTGAGCTGTAGAACCAAGGATGGCGTGGGGAAGAGTAGCGACTGTTAGAGGATTGAAATGAAGTTGAAAGCTCAACTGCTGAATAAATAGCATCGTAGAACATAATCGACGCCTCTTCTTGTTCATTAGCAGCATATACATATCTTCATACACAATCTGCATCTTCAGTGAGCGGAAAGTATCCATCCGAATTAAAAAGATTCCTCTGAATTAATACGCTTCTCTGAATGATAGCCCCTTCAAAGCATAATAACACGGGAAACTGGCAGGTTCTATCGCTCTCCATCACGCCTGCGTCAGCGGCGTTATCGAAGTTCATGAGGAGATAATCAATTAATGACGGTGATCCATGATCAGTACAGCGTATTGTTAGAGATAATAGCGATTGAAACCCATAGCTATAAATAGAAGTCATGTACTCAAGATTAGTATAGCTAGAGGAATCAAGTAAATGAAAGTTCATATCACCCATGATTATTACATTTTTGCACTCAGCAATAGATTTGCCAAGTAAGCGAGTAAGAGCTTCACAAAAAATGGTGGGATCAGAAGAAGGCGAGTGATAGAAAGTAGCAAAAAAGTTTTCGTTTATTCTGACAAAGTGCCGGCGTATCAATTTCCAGCCAAACAGGTTCGCTTATCGCGACATTCAAATTAAATCATTGCGTATCTTCTACAGAATACTGTTCAAGACAAAAGTGATTGAACCACCATGAGGATCCCCGATTAGATGACAACATTCACTAGAATAACCAGGGAAACCATACAAGTCACTGTTACCGGTGGTAGCCAAGTTGAAGTGCAACAAATAACAGAGAACTCGTGATTAGGGGAGCTCATTAGAGCAACATTTGCGCCATGGTTCTTAGGAAGGCTACGAGCATTAAAATATATTAAGGAAAAACCGCTAAATTGTGAAAAAAGATCATTAAAGTCACTCGGAACAAAATAAGCGATTTCTTTATTTTTCCTACTCTATCGCCACACGCAAGCTTAAGCGTTGAACACGTATAGATGAACGTCACAGGCGATTTGGTGGGCATCACCATGCAGGATTTGTCTGTCCTTGACAACGCAGTTGTCGGTCCACAGATTTGTTTTTTAAAGGCAAGCGCCTTAGAAAAGAGCAGTTATTGCCAGGAGTCAGGGGATCGTTATCGAGAGCAAACTTTTCTTGTGCTTCAGAAAACGAGGTAAACAGTCTTTGGACGTGCCTTGAGACCTTTCTTTAGAAACTTGGTGTGCTTGTGGCGCGAAGAGAAAAGAACAACAATGTTCGTGTTAATTGCGTCATGTGTTGTACTCTGTGCAAAGTGTCAATGCCCTCAACCTTCACAGGACAACCAACTTTATTGCCAAGAAGCTAGAAAATCTTTCTGCAGCTTTCACCTTGCCTTAATGGAACTCTTATAGATTCTTCATGCGGTAGTACCGTTCCAAATGACCAATCTTCTCAGCTGTAAGGTTGAGAAGGTCAGCTGCAAGGCGGCTCTTTTCTGATTGTGTTGCTTCAGATTCGTTGCTCATGAAATTCGTGACTTCATTTGTATTGCCAACCTCAACTTTCAGCTTATTTACACTCTCGCGATTGCATCCAGTCACTGCAACCTTCAGAAATTCGAACGTGTTATTAATGGCAGCTGCTTTTCTTTTTTTGCAAAAGCCACCTTAAAACCTTCGTTTTTTTTTTTAGAGTGATGCAACGGTAGGAGTCATAACAACAAGAGTGATCAGAGTGCAGTCAGTGGTCAGGACTAGAATAGCGCTGTCGGCATGAAATCCAGAAGCATGTGACTTTTTTTTTAATTTTCTAGGAACACTCTGTACAACTACGCAGGATTGCTTTCAATGCTTCCCTACATTCCATATGTAAATATGAGCACTGAAGAACCAATTTCAAATGACCTGACTCAAAGTACGACGACGGGCCGTAACTGGAGTGAATGCATAGCTTTGTTGGGCGAATATATGCCTGATATTCTCGACTATTTATATGTCACAAACGACACCAACCATATTGTGGTTAAGAGTGAGGTAAGTTGTAGTTGTTGGTAAGTTGGCGCATTGTATAACGCTGAATCAGCTCTTCCACCAAGCTGTAAACCATGGCTTTTGTTCTCCAAAATATAAGGCCACGACGGAAACGAAAGCCCAGATAAAATCATCCAGTGCGTTACGCTTTTTCGCAATTAAAGGCAGGGAGAGCGCAAGTAGTCTAATCCACTTATTCTCTTTGTCCGCAATTGCCCGGCCCGTCGGACGTTTTCACTATGATATCCTGCTCGTGAGTGATGATGACAAAGAAACAGAATATATCAATAAAGATCAGTACAATATAGTGGCCAAGCCCTCTAAGTTTACTAGATGGTGCATTGGTTTGTAAGCGGCAATAAACGACGAACGTTTCATATTTTTGCACATGGGCATACGCAGATAGCCTGCATTATTCGGGCACGTTGATTCAAATGTTTAGTAGAGCCGATTAAAAGTGTATTGGGATTCAAGGGCTCAAACCGCCGTCGGTTACATGCGGCACATCAACTTAGGCTGGCCCTCCTCTGGAGTGACATGCTACTTTACGAAAAATCTCTCGAACAGAACACGCAGGCTTGGCGGGCTTCAGAGGGAGCCATGCTTGAGCCTGCTCAGATTCCCTTCGATGCAAAGCTGCGGCAACTGCACTAGCGCTTCACGAATGGCAGCCACGCATTCGTCTTACCCGCAGTAGGTTGGTTTAAAACAATGATTTCAGCGCCCCGCCCCAATCCTCCAGCGAGTGGAGGCGCAAGTGCGCATTCGCCGATGTCAAAGCCCTGAGCGCGTGTACGGTCGAGCGCCTTCGTTCCACTAGAGAGCCCATCGAACGGAACTCCCAAGCGCGGCAATCGAGACCAACGAAAATACAAAATGGCTGCGCCACCACCGTGGGCTTGCTAATGAGCTGAGGAGGCGCTTGGCTTATTTGACACTAGTTATGATCATAATTTGTTGACGAGAGAACAAGAGGCAACAGAAACGTCTTGACTGCTACTTCGCAGCTCCACCGCATCATCACACTGCACGCCGGTTCAGAAGTAACAAAAGAAGTAACTCTGGGAGTGCATGGCCGAGTCCTCAAATGGATCGCTAACTTCTTGAAAGAGGGAAAGATATATATAAATACAAAGGACGGCCGAAGCGACGAACACACCATAAATAAAGGAGTTCCGCAAGGAAGTGTATTAAGTCCACTTCTTTTCTTTGCAGCAATAGTAGGTTTACCAGCAGTACTTCCAGCAGACATAAACATATATATGTATGCTGGTGACGTTTGCATATGGACATCGAACAAGTCTCTAGAAGTCGTCAAGCATCGGTTGCAGGAAGCTTTGAACGCAGTAGGTGATTATTTAGGAGAACGGGGCATGAAGATATCTTATGCCAAATTAGCGGTTCTGCCTTTCACAAGAAAAAAAGTTAGAAATTTTGGTCTTTCAACAGATGGCCATGTGATCGAGCTGGTTCAGACACATCGTTTTCGCGGCGTGATTTTAGGCCACCAACTTCGATGGAGTCATCATTTGACCGCCCTGGAGGACCAAATTGGTGTTATAAATGTTCTCCGCAGAATTGCAGGCACGAAGTCGGGTGGAACGACAGCATCCTTGCTTCACGTCCACTCAGCACTTGTGCATCAGAGAATTCCTTATTCCGTCCCTATATTGCACAAATGATCTGCGACGTCCCTCCATCAGGTGCAGCTATTACAGGCTCGGAGTTTACGAGTGTGCCTAGGAGTCCCGCAAGCTACGTCCAGTCACCTCACTATTGCAGAAACGCGGGAACCGCATTTCACAGTGATTCGGAGCCTGGAAACTTGCCGACATCTCTTCAGATTGTCGAATCGGCATTCTGCACAACCCCTTCTGTCTCTGATAGAGAACCGTCCGGGTTTACAGATACACGCCTCGTTTCAAGAGCATAAATTGAGACTTCCACGATCACTTCTTTAGCACTCCGACCTCTGCGAACCACTATGGCTTCTGCAAGTGCCGAACATAGAAACGTCAATCGAAGGACTTAAAAATAAAAGCGACGTTTCCACATTAGCAGCAAAACAATAGCGTTACACCACCTATTTGACAAGTACCAGGAATCTATTCACGTCTACACGGACGGTTCTGTAGTCACAGAAAGTGCGATTGCAGCTTACGTCATACCATCCTTAGAGGTAGGGTACACTTGTCGACTAGGACACACGTCGTCACCAACAATAGCGGAATCGGCGGCATTTCTCCAAGCCACTCATTTTATCAAAAGATATGAGACACCAGCAAAGTGGGTAATTTGCACGGACTCCTTATCGGCTTTAGAATGTCTTGAAAATATTGATGACAGCCAACTACACGCCCGAATAACATACGCAATACTGAACAGTTTAACTACGGCTAATGAAAGGAAACATGAAGTGATATTACAGTGGGTCCCGGGATATGCTGGTACAGCAGGCAACGAACTAGCGGACTCATTGGCAAAATCAGCCCATAAAGATGCAGGAATTGAACTCATCCCTTTATCACCAATGGAAACAAAACGGATATTGAGAGTACTAAAGAAAGAATTGTGTATGTCAACATGGCTTAATGAAAACACTAAGGAATCAATACTTTACGAATGAGACCCTCGACTCGAATACCAGCTGGATGTACAACTTTCTAAATGTACTGAGACAAAAATTCACCGACTACCGAATGCGCCTTGGGACAGCATATACCAAACATTTCCTGCGTCGCATCAAACGGGCTCCTGCCCGGGCTTGCTCCTGTGGCCACTATGATGAGGATGGTCGCCATCTACTCCTCGAATGCCCCATATACGAGATACAAAGACAGCCGCTAGAACAAGAACTACACTCCATCGATCCTCACCGGCCTTTCTCACTCGCAATTTGCTGGGCCCATGGCCATCGAAAATAGCACAGCGAAAAGCATTGAACGCAATTGAACATTTTTATGAAGACACAGGCATACTCAACAAATACTAGTTATTGCATTGAATAATCACACGATGTCACTAAAACATTCTTCTGTTATTTGTAATTATTAGGGCTTGTATATTACGTGTTATACATTTTCTTGTTGTGCGTGAATTATTTCAACACTGTAATTCCTCATCTGTTTATATACTCATCGAAGTCTACACCACGGCCGTATGTGTGTGTTTGTGACTGTTTACGAACTCATTGTGGTGCAACAAGCATTTGATTTTTACGCTGTTATGTTTATAGGCGTATAGGACTGTGCTGTGGGTTTCTCACCGTATGAAGGGATTATTTAATTCTTTTTTTTTCATTTTCCTGCATATGTCTTTATGTTGTTGTTTCTGCTATGAAAAAAAGTGTAGCCGTCACTATCATAAGGTGACTACGTCTCTTTCCTTTATTTTCATTTCAACAAAAAAAAGAAGTGCCTTCTTTGACGACTGTCGTTACATAAATTGCTACTATGAGAAAAAATACACCGCATGCAACTGATGAACTTGAATATGCTATATATTATTTGCAGTAGCCCCGTATTCTACCATAAGGGGCCGTAGTAAGATACTTCATGCTCGCCGCACGCGTTGAGCGCTCAGGTAAAACCCGTCTGTTTTTCCAGCCTACTCATCCGACGGAGCGCGTGTACGTGAGATGAGCGGGGAGCAGAAAACATTCTCATAAAAATGTCTAATAGGTGCTCGTACGAAACTACCGTGCGTGATCACTAGGCTTCCACTTTCGGAGGCAATATGCAGGACTAATTGAATTGGAATCGCCAACAACTGTTTCACCTTAATTATTCTAGACTAAGACGTAAGGTTACAATATAGGCTTATTTGAATGCGAGTGCTATCCAGTGAAAGTAAGCATTCACCGCATTTTACAACGTGCGTGACGCACGTTACGGGTGAAATCTTTGATGACAAAAGTGGTTCCTTTACGCTTAGGGCCGCATGCCAGCGGACGCTCATAGCCTTCAATGAAGCAAAAGTTCACAAACAGTGGATTTTTTTATTCTTGTCGGCGGCACAGCCCATGAGCGCGCAAAATTTCTTGAGTAGAAAAAGGTACCTTGAGATTTCACTGTAAAAAGGAACTTCATTTTATTATATTGTTTTGAGGGGCTAGATGGTTCATTCTAACGACTGATTTCCAAATGCGCGAAATTGGCAAACAGGATAGTACACCAGAAGGGATACACGCAAAGATCGAGCGCCGTCATTTTCTTCTTCCAACTCTAATTCGCAGAGTGAGACATACTAAACATTAAATGGTTGTTTCCTCTCGATCTCCTATTTGGAACTTCGAGCGAGAGCTTTATCTGCGCCATATCCTGGGAAGTTGTGCCAATTAATTGACCTTCCTTGGTGCTGAAGCGTTCATTTTGCTTTATAGTAAGCACGTCGACCTCTAGCATAATGACTCTGCTAAGGAAACCTGTGGGAGGCGGCGCGAAGAGGTAGCCGCTGTGGCCAATGTTTATTTAGGCCGGCCAGCCATGGTGTCGCGGGATCTCAGGAGCGGCCGAAATCGCGGCCCTCAGTTCCAGCAAGCTAGTGTGTTCTCTTCTGTCGCTACAGGCACGTGGGCCGTCTCCTTCTTCACCGACTCTGGAGGCGACAGTCGCGCCGCTACAAACCTTACCACAATGCCCCCACCGCAACCTGCTGTTCCCTCATGGCCTGAAGACCTTTTAAAACGCGCGTCTGATTAAGTTCAAGTAAACCCCACCTGTCCTCCTTAAGAACATCGTGAACATCTTGTATGCTTCCGCTATCAGTGACACTATAGCAGACTGACGCTTAACGTGGCCATGCGCAGGACCGGATCTGCTGTCAATGCACTCTGGGAGCAATATAAAGAACTGAAGAACTTTGGCCGACGTAACAAATTGTACAAAGAAAGCTGTTCCTAATAAAAAAAAAAACATGGAACTAGGGCACGATATCGCAATAAACCAATAGCTAAAGCGGTAATAGCTAGAAGCGAGTTATAAATAACTTAGCTGTGCAATAATTTCAATACCTTTATGGAGTTTTACATGCCGGAACCATAGGCTGATTAGGAGGCGCGTCATATTGGGGGACTCCCGAATTACTTTGACCACCTCGGTTTCTTTAACCTGCGGCCTGTACAAGGACGGCGATAAGATAGTGGCCCTGATGATATGGGTTCCGGGTAGCCTTTTGACAAAGTCACGCTTAAGTAACCATGCCTACGGGATGATACCACTACCTTCTACTATTTCCTCCCCTTTTATGGCACAAAGTTTTCCCTTTCAGCGTCTTCGACAATACAGTATGACGTCCGAAGTGTCCTATCCTTTTTTTTAATTATGAAGTTTTATGTGCCAAAATCACGATCTGATTGTTATGCACGCCGTAGTGGGGGACTCTGAAAATTCGGACCACCTGGGATTGTTTAACGTGAACCTAACTCTAAGTACACTGGTATTTTCACATTTCGCCCCATCGACATTCGGCTGCCGTGGCCGGGATTTGATCCCGCGACCGTCCTATTTAAAAATTCTACTGTGGTCTATCCGACTACCTCGAAAAATTCAGTGCCATCGCACTCTGTGAAGGTGGATGTCTAGCGAAGCTGTGCATGGGGGCCTCTTAATGGCGAATTGTCCATTTCCGTGCGTCGGAGGCCGTGTGGACATAAATGGAACGCGAGGCGTGACTAGTCGCTCCTTCACTATGTTGAACCTCGGAAGATGATGAGGCACTGGCGGGTATACAACCAATGTATTGTAGCTAAGCGCGTCCCGACATCTTTTACTAACGAATCCCGGCACGTAGAACAGACATGCACTTCACCACACTCCGAGGGCAGAGACTGCTTCACCGTAGCCAAGGCGATCGTGTGTTGGTCAATGTCTCGCGGTGCAGTAATGGTTTTGAGGTCACCCGAAAACCACAACCGGTCACACGCAACACAGACCACACAATATTTGTTCCCCACAAACTCCCTATGAAAATCTGGCCGTTGCTGCGGTGAAACGTTCCAAGTTTGCGGGATCTGGGCCACATTGACGGTTCGCTTTACCTTGCACCTCGCGGTCCTGGCGGGCAGTACGCTTACGGGAACGCGACCACGGGAGAGCTGAAAGAAAGGAAAGGAGATAGGTAAACGCTTGGAACGCCGACATGGAGAGGGCGGTGCGGACGTAGACATGGCCGCCGCAAGTAAGCGTGTAGTATCCGCTCTTATCACCATAGCACCTGTTACGGGTTATATTTGGACCTGAGATATCAAACTTATTTTTTGCAAGTTAGCAGAGTGCTAAAAGCCCGGCGCACCTTAGCCATGGGTCAGGCCGCTATTGCACAATCTTCGGTATAGACCCACGTATGGGGAGGAACTGCCGATCTACATGGCTCTCGCCCACGGATGTATTTTAATCAGAGCCTAGCTACAAACTTCGCTGTAAAAGCATTCCACTTTGGTGGTGGCATAGTCCAGACGTGTCGAACGAATTCACAGAAGTTCCTGTTACTGCGTATTGTCCAGCAACTGTTTCGGTTCTATCTGCGCCACTTAATCACCCACGTGCCGTATATGTGAGGTCGTGATTACGTTATCAACTAGCCGTAGTATAGCCAGCTAAGTTCAGTGTTTCACACTAACTATTGCGTTAGCCCAGTGTTTAAGGTGTCGCGCTGTTGATATCAAGGTCTAGGTTTCTATTTCGGCCGCGTCTACCTCAGTTTTATTGGGGATAAATGGAAAACAAAACGCTCGTTTACATTCATTGGGCGCATGCTAAGGAACCTCAAGTGTTCAAGACTAATTCGGTACACCCCTCCCACTGCAGCGTGCCTCATAATGACATACACCTGGTGCTCCTGAGCTTTTTTTTTCGACCATAACAATATTTATAGATTTTATGGCTAACGTATCGAAACCAAAAGGTACCTTACAACAAGACATGCGATTTCCAAAGCATACTAGATCGTTACAAAGTGATTAGAACTGTAGCAGTTCTGCGCTACATAGCCAAATAGAATACGAAGGAACACAGGAATAGGCGTCTAGGTGCTTCCCGCTCATGCATTCAATATTTTGTTCCTTTCGATGCATGCAAGCTATGAATAGGCAGCGATGAATCAACTCGCCTAAATTAAATTACTGTTGAAAACTGCACCGAGAAGAAGAAAAACAAAGAAAATGCGCTTGACATCAGCTTTATTGGACGGCCTACTTATTTTTTTCTGGAAATTATAGTTACATGCACTGGCAAGCCCTGAAATACGCTACATCACGAGCATGAAATAAAGAACTACTATTCGATAGTTATGTTAGAATTAATTAGAAATACCCTTCCATCCAGGTAGAAGTTATTGCCGAAACATTGAAACAGGCATTCAACGAAACGCTTCAAAACAACAGCTGGATCGACAATACGACGCGAGCAGCTTTACAGAAAAAGGTAAGAGCACCGCCTTACAACTGCTACGCAAAAAATAATATAGAACATTTTTCTTTCCATCCAAGTTCTCATCTGTGGTCGTTATTTGAAACCGTCGAATGCGCTCGGCGTTTTTTACGTTTGTAACTGAAACAGTGCTTGCAATAAAGTGGACTGACCATGCATGATTCAAGCATGTCTGAAACAAAGACAGTCTTGTATGAAGTAGTATTTTGTGTCCATGTTCCAAGCTAAAATCAATGAACAAAGGAACAGGATCACACTTGGCGCAAAACGGTTGTGACACCTTATTTACCAAGATTTCTATAAATATCAGCAGCAGTGAAAATGAAATCGCTCTTTTCGGAAATACTCAGACTTCTGCAAGATAAGGGTAGAAATACATCGTAAAAGTTACGACAGAGAGCAGGAAAAATGCCTCTTTTTTTCGGGTTTCTCTTCTCCTGCTCGCTTTATGTGTGCTATACATTTTCGTATATATTCTCTGGCTAACAGCCTCCATGGACTTAAAATTTTTATAAAACCGAAGAAGTTCAGTATGTTGCAGTGCGACTGAAACTCTCTATATTAGCGCTTTCTTTTTTTTTTCTCAGAAGCACAAATGACTATGCAAATTTGTGGTGTCACTTTGAGAAAGCTGGAGCAAATAGTAGCAACACTGCATTAATTCACACTGCAGTAATCAAAACACGACTGGCAAAATAACTATAATACGTAACAGTGGGATAAGATTCATCTCTTGTGAAATTTCCAGACTGCAAGATCAATTTTCTGACTCCCTAAAGTTCTGTTTTGGGACCACAACAGAGTTTTAGTCAAACCAATGTAATTCAGGGCAATAGAGTCTATGCGTTACAAATATGCCGATGATATACCGCTAGATAAGAAATTTTTGCATTCATATGCGTAACAACGAAACGACTATGACGATGTTTATTGAACTGGTCGAGCGTCAGCCAGAAATACAGCAGCAGCAACGAACGCTCAGCTTGATGGGCGAACTGGCCGCGCCACAGGCGATGGTGAAGGGCCTTTCTAGAGTGCGGTTCTTTTTCCTTACGCAAGGTTAGATTTTTTCCCTATTGCGCTTAGTTCGTTCGCAAAATTTAGAGTTTGATCCCTATCCTCGTCATTTTGTAGCTGAGCGATGACATCTTTTTCATAAACATGGTTTTGCGAAAGATATGGGGCTAAATATTTTACATAGGAAGGCTCGCTGGAACGGGAACTGACGCGGGAAAGCAGCGCCTATTACGCAGTTCTTCCCACCCTCCAGTTTCCTTCACTTCGCCACAGTGGTGACTCCTCGCGATTCAATGCCTCGTAGATAGCCTGTTTCAGGCATTAGTTTTATGTTCCCGGTCGGCCGCGCAACCCGGACGAAGGACGAGCGGAAGTACACAATACGAGCGCATACTAACAACTGGTTTATTTTTTCAAGCAACGGACTGTAATATGCAGAAACTGTAAACACGTGTGAAGTGACGTTTACAAGGGTCTTATCCTATCTTGCCATTCAAAAAATCAGTTTTTTTATCCTGCAGAGTGATAGAAGTCTGACTGACGCATACGCCTGAGTTCACATGCATGAAATATAGGCCTCTACGATCTCGCGGTTGATTTGATTCCTATTTTTATACAGTATTTCCGGTTGTTGAAAAATGGGTTTGCATGAGGAAACTCTACAATGCGCTGCCACATTAGAACCTGCTTCATTCCTGATCGCACCTTGGTGCTCCTTAAGGCGGATGTTGAGGCACTGTCCCGTCTGCCGAAAGTACTTTGTGCCGCATGAAAGTGGAATGACGTAGACCATTCCCACCGAGCATGCCACAAGCTGCCCCGAGTGTTTCGCGCGGCACGCAGCTTCGGACGCCTGTTTAGGTCTAGTGACAAGATTGCAAACCTTCTTTAAGGAGTTCTTTGCTGAAAAGACTACTTGAACACCATATTTCATGGCTGTCTTTTTTAACCCACGCCCCATCGGAAGTACATAAGGGATGACTGCGTACTTTTTAACTTTTTCGATCTGTGTTTGGGGTGCTTCCCTTTTTTATTTTCTTCACTAATCCTTCACATATTGACACGATAATAGGCTTAGGAAAACCGGCCTTCTCTAGACGATTGAGTTGTTGCAAAAAGCTCAGATTGGCGAGGTGGTGGCATGACTTTCTAAGTGCGGAACCCAAACACGTCATAGCGATTCATTTTTTGACTACTTTTGAATGTGCCACGGCGCAGTTTAGAATTGCTTTGCTTGTTCTCGGGTTATATTGCCAACAAATACGTTAAACTGTTAATCTTAACTGCAAATTCAAAAAATTGAATTTCATTATTACTCGGCAGTTCATGAGTAAACCTGAGACCCATTCCTTCTTTATCAAAGGCTGCGAGAATAACTCCAATGTCTTTGGAACTGTTTTGAGAGCGGATAACTACCAGGTTGTCGTCAACACACCTGAAGCACTTGACCAATGTTCCTGCCAAGACGCTCCTGAGTGCCCGGTCAACTGTGCCGAGAAAGATCTCGCTAAAAATTGGTGCGACGTGATAGCCAATGCAGACCCCCTGCTTCTTAATCACAATTTCATTATCCCAGATAACGAACGTGGAATTTAAATAAAACACCAAGAGATTGAGAAAAGACTGAACCGGGACGCCCCTATCATTCCTAAACTTTAACTCGTCGTTTTCCATAATGCAATCCTTGATTGTCTTAATCACCTGATTTCTAGGAAGGGAATAGTATAAATCTGTGACGTCGCTGGTGAACGCTGTGCATACTGGATACACCCCTTCTTGTAGAAACCTAATGACATTTTCCGAGTTTCTTACTTTGAATGGGTCTTCTACCTGGAGCCCTGTTAAGTGCTTCTGAAGATAACCAGAAACTACGTGTTGCCATGTGTTTCTCTCAGACACAATTGTGCGTAAAGGTTGGTCGGGTTTATGCGTTTTTATCGTAATGAAAACCTCAATGTTCAATCCCTGACTTTTGTTCACTGGACCAGACAGACGCTCAGGGTTACATTCCAGCAACAATTTCTTTGCTTGATCTTTGACTTGGGTTGAAAGTATACCTTCTTGAAGTTTTTTGTTAAAGCGGCTGAGGCTTTCTCAGAAAACTGCCCTTCCGTTAGGAGGACGAAGTGCCCTTGTTTATCAGCGTTCAATACTATCACTTCGTTTTCTCTGAAAAATTGCACAAGGGGTTGAATCTTACGCACTCCGCCATTCTGGTTTCCTTGATGTCTGATTAACACGTCAACGCACTCAGAAATGCACCTGAATTTTTCATCTTCTTCCACATGCTTAGACACTGATCTCACGGCGGCTATCTAATTTGCAGAGTATAGGCACGGATCTAGGCAGAACTTTTGGGCCTAATTCAAGAATGTTCATGTGCTTATCTGGAACGGCGATATCGGTTAGGTTCAGCACTATGGTAGTGGGCTTCGGTTTCTTCTCCCTGGGGGGTAGGGTGCGCCGGACGTTTTTCCAGAGGAATTTCAGTGAAGACTGGCTTGACCTAGACCACTCGTAGTATCGACGGCAGTGTCGTTGTCTTCCTTTCATGAAACCGAACACGGACTTGAGGCAGTCTCTAAGCAACCTGGCCTGGCTCATCCATTCGGACCGCAAGACCTTGCAAATCCTTCTAGTGTGGCCAACAGAGGGGCGGAAAATTCCGCATAGAGCCCTATTTTCTTCTGGACACGTACCATGGCGAAGATGCCAAGACGCCACCCTTGCGCGGCACTCACACATGGCTATTGTCACGGCCAAGTAGGCCGGATCATGAAGGACTTAAAGATAGAAAAAGTGGCCCTTGAAGAAGAAATAAACTGAATTACATGGCAGGCTGGGCGAGTTGGTGATTCAACATGTTCCTATATATGGCTAAAAAATAAACCAATTGTTAGTCTGCGCTCGTATTGTGTACTTCCTCTCGTCCTTAGTCCGGGTTGCGCTGCCCACACCCATATGAACATGCTTGATCACCAACTCGCCCAGCTTGCTGTGTTAATACATTATTTTTATTGCGATTAGAGTTGCACCGACTGCCATGGAGGCCAGAATAAATTTCTGGTATTATCGTTCGATTCTCAAGACAGGAGATAAGAGAACAATGGCTAGCAGGGAGGCTGGCCCTGAGGCTCGCGAAAAACCGTGTTTACATTTCAGTAATCGTGACAAAGCGGTCTCCTTATCTGTTCTTAAAGTGCAAAGAGTGGACTAAGCGTTCATGCTATGTATTGCCATTTCTTTGTCGCGTCAACTACGGCCCGTTTATAGATGCAAACCTACAATGAATGAAATTACAGGGTGGACACGTTGCATGCCTTTCTTGTTAGGAAGACTATGTTTCTCTACCACAAGTACACGCGGAACCCCATATTTAGCTTAGCTTTAATTCTACGCAATGGTCTCTCACATTTTACAAAAGCAGTGGACTCGGCCTCCGTGGTCTCCACGTCGGTGGCTATAGCTGCCGACGCCTTCAGTCGGGTGGCCTCTAAGCTACGCTTTATGAGGAAGTTAACTTTTTCGGAACAGTTATTTAAGAAATCTTGCAATCAGTGACGAAGCCATAGCAGTATGTGGTTGACTTCATTGAAGTGAAATACAATAATAATTAAATAATAGGACTCGATAGCAGCAGCAGGATGAGCAGGAGAGGGCTATCGAAGCAACACAACATTGCAGGTCGCTCGGATGGCTCCGCTTAGCGGTATCACGTTATATCCTCACGGCCAATTGGGTGTCCCACATAATTTCAGCCAAGCGTTAAAAATTTGCAAATGCCAAGTAGCTGAACAGAAGCAAGGTAATATTGTTGGCTGTGCTTGCAGGCACTCAGATTATTTTTGTATTTCTCCTGTATACATAATTGATCCTAATAAATGAACTTCTCAAGTAATCTGATCAGATGAAAATACCAATGAGAAAATTCTAGAGCAATATCAGAAACTCTCGATACAGCTTTCTGTTGCTGAATACTTTCTACATAAAAGTGTTTTGCCAGGCAAGAAAGAACCCCGCGAATAGTGCCTCGAGTGTCCAGTCGCGCTACAGTTGTATTCCACTAACGCTTACATCATTATATATCATTCTGACTGAACTGATGAAATCCAGAATATTTCACTTTGACTGCCAGTGCTGATGTTTACGAATTCACTGTCTAGGTTGAGTTCCGAGGTAAACTACTGTTTCCTACAGTTTAACACTTTTTTCACGTTGAAGGTGGGTTGTTCATCTCACATTAGGTTCAAGTTAAACTGAAAAATATTTGCCACTGTATTCACAAACCGCACGTTTCTTAATAGGGGCCTCTTTTTCCTGTCGTCACGGTTTTTATTGTTCATTTATGAGTGTGAAACTGTGAAAAATCATATTTAAATAAGAATGGGCAGGAGCCGTATTGTATGTGTTAAGCAATGGTCTTTAATGTTACAAATAATAAAACGAGAAACGCCGTCGTCTTAACATGTCTGAAATTGCGTGATAGTGGTGTGTTGCATAAAAAACGGAACATAAATCTCAACGCATCAGTATATTTTAGCTAATAATACCAATGGTAGCGAGATGCCGCTGATGGCATCTACCTCAAAGCTCAATGATTACGGTATTTATGCTCGTATAGAGAATTAGTGTGTAAATTTATTCTATCCGTCAATCAAAATAAACGTTTCGTTTTGTTTCAGTTAAAGGAAGTGGCAATGAGAATAGGATACGAGGACACGCTATTGAACCGGTCAGCACTCTACGAATACGTAAGTGCAAAGCAAAACTCAGCAGATTGCTGGAACACCTAAATAGCAATTTTCGTTTACCTCATTACGTGTCAACAGAAAAGAGCAAAATTTTTAACTTCAATACAAGTATCATCGCTCACACCGTGGGTCCCTAAGGGAACTTGTTACAGTATCCTTGAAGAAACTCAGTTAATTCTGTATTTTCTAATACTCACGTACACTGTTGTTTTCATAGATGAATGCAGGAATATATCCCCACAGAGCAGGCTTTTACTATCCTAAATTGTACAAATGCCAATGTCTTATCTATATTAGTTGCACGTATGAATGGCATGAACTAAAATATAGTACAGCCCTTTGTAACCTGAGTGAAAAACAAAGTTATTTGTAGGTTCATGCCAAGCATGTCTAAAAAGATTGGTGCGTGCTATACTGCTTAATATAAAACAAATGTACGTATGTTCCAAGTGACAAATGGGAAGTGAGTGAATTTCATGAGTTGTTGCAGAAGGCCCCTAAGTAGTCTCACGTTTGAAATTTTTTCAGCTTATTTTACGATAAATACCGAGTATAGTCTTGTTATGTCGTTCAATTTCGCAGTTAAAAAAATCTCGTGCACTTCTTATTGAGTGAACTGTTCGAAAGCTATGTCGATACGCAAGCAGCAATATGGGTAAATGCACACTGGTAAAGGTGGACGCATTGATGTAACAAAGAATGAACGTGATGGGATATGTTTGCTTAAGCCATTGCAAGACAACTAAAACAAACGCAAATAACATGCAACCAAACTCTACGGACTCCATGGTCCGAATAAAATATTATCCTCGCATCGCAACAGCTCTGTGCTCATATCATTAGTGTGTTTGGGGCCATTCGCGCATGCATCGATAAGCACAGCGTGTGTGAAGAAAGAACGTGCACTATTGCCAGTTTTCTTTAGAGACACAGATTCAAACATGGCAAAACGGAATATTTGTTGCAGTTCCTTTGTCTGCATCAATACACCTGTGCTCCCAATTTTCCCCTTGTCAAACAATCGACACGGTCTTTTGCCTCGCGGCATTACTGCGTCGACGTCTCAAGGTGTACCTTCACATCCATGGCTGCTTGCATATCTGCCTAACTTCTTTGGACATCTGAGCATGAACATAAATATAAACATTGCGTTGCAGAATAGCTTTTATCAGTCTGGGGCATGAAGAAATCTTTGTATTGGAGTAAATGCTGAAAACTATAACATAAAAGCCATTTGTATTAATAGCGTTTGATTTGATAATATTCAAATAGTGCCGTCACAAACGATTCCCTTCATGTAATAGATTTCATCATGTAATTTCGACTTGCGTAACGTTTTTTGAGTGCAAGCTACTCAACAAGGCAGCCGCAGCTAAAGCTATTATCAATCATAATAACGAAGGTCCAAGAAGGTTCTTAAACAAACATTCCCTTAAAGAATACGTGGCCGATAGTGGGATCACATCGTGATCCAGATACATCTCTCTTGCCAACGACGTCAAGTGATTTGAAAGAATTCGCGCGTTCGTCACGTCACCGGACAATAATATGCATGGAAAAGCGAGAATACGAGCACATGGCAGGTGATTTTGGCCGCATATTCAGGAATGAAAGGCACAGATTATGGTCTACCTTATTACTGTATTACTTCTGCATCAGGCGTTGCAGCAGTAAGCTACGTATAATGTTGACACGGCAACATGGACAAGGGAAAATACTTCGTTTTAGCAATATTGTTTGTAACTTCATTTTGGTGAAACACTTCAAGTATGTCATGAATATACCTTTGGCGCTGAGTTATAAGCTACTATATCTTAGTTTTGTACTGATATGATGGACGACAAGCTTGTAAGTGTTTGAGTACAGCATGGGGGAGTGTATATACCTGTCTATGAAGCATGTAATGCAATGAACTATCGCAAACTGAAATGCCTAAAATTATCTTCTTAGAGGTGAGCCATTTATATGAGCCAAGAAAACCCACTGCGGTGTCCTCGTTATGAGCCCAGACTTTTTTCGGGCTAACGTAATCAACATTACTTTGTCATTCTAGGTACGACCCTTTCCTTTGAATATTTCGTTCACAGAAGCCTTGTACTACATTCGAGAAGGCTTCAACAGAATGGAATTGTCTAAATATCACAACCTAGACGAGGGACAATTAACGTGAGTAATGAGTGGTCTTAAACAAAATGGGAGGGGCAGAGTGCCAAGTTTTTTATCCTTAGACAACTTGTGAATGTGAATCCAGAACTAGTCTTGATGGATTCTGGCAGCGCGGTAGGCTGGACAAGAAACGAATACGAGCATGGGGATCACTGACCTGCTTGTGTGTGCTCTTTTTGTAGCCTTACGCGCTAAAACTGAACACGAAACTGCTAATCACCTACCAGCCCTTATTTCGGCGTTAACCAGAACTGACCTAGAGTGTGTTTCATTTCATAATCTTAATAAACCAAAATTTAGAGATTATGGTACTGTTTACCACTGCGCTTACGACAATCAGCACCATAAGTACGACGATTATGAGAGAAGTGACAAGTTGCTCTCGGCTTTCACGAATTATGTACAGAGCCCACAGGAACAAGAGTGAACAAGCCTAACGCTGCAGTTTTGAAATCGATCAAGATGATCTGTTTGGTACTGTAAATAGAGATTCGCAGTGGGTGTTGCAGGTTCTAATTTAGATGCGGAGAATGCTACAGAAATAGCATTGCATGGTGCGGAAGAGCACGTGTGAGACTTATGAATAATTCTAGTCGTTTGCTTGTAGCTGAAACCCTAAAAGTAAAACTCAACCTCTAAAAATGTTCTCTCAGGGTCACAGTGGGATAATAAATGTATCTACCAATCGCACTCAAATCCTATTTATTGCGTATAAAAAGGAAAAGGAGTACGGTGGGTTAAGGGCACGAGATTCCATTTGTTCTGTTTAGTAATTTGCTTAATATTGCAAAAGGTGAAAGAGTGCAGGTGCTGGAAATAGTTTGATATTTCCCGCCAGCTCTCCATCACTCGCATCAATTTGGGACTTGTTGCGTGAACATTTGCGGAAAACATTTACCGTTGTTCCATCGCGCCGAAGCTTTGCAAACAACTGGGGCTTGTGGGCAAATCATTTGAGTACATTCTCAGTGCAAGCAACTCTTTAAATTTGTGACTTCGTATGGCGTAATACAGAAATCCGGTACAGTACTTTCGAGTTGTTGTAAAATAGGCTGCAATTGCAGATCACTGTGTTACCTTGATAATGCTTCCTTCATAATTATATTATTGAAATGCACTGGGTGATATTTATAGCAGTTGAGAATTTCTACACCATTAGTGGTACACGTTTGGTTTTCTGAATAAAGCTGATTTTTCTATTTTCTTTTTGTTCTACTCGTGGTGATAAATGGTTAGAGCGCACATGTAATAAAAAAAGTGTGAATATCTGTCTTGCTGAGGCACGCCAATTGTAGCATCAACCACTAAGTAGTTTCCACATGCTACTACAAAATGGAACTCTGAATTCAACGAAGTGTGCCATGCTTCATGGGATTCCATATTTTTTTAAGCACTTTGTTCCCAGAAGCTCCTCACACAGTTTATACACAGATAGTAGGTGACAAAAGCTGGTTTGGAGAGCGCTTGTCCATTCACCCTTTTCTGTAACGCATCTCTGCGTATCAGCGTTTACTTTATTAACAATTCACCTGGCATAATCTCGGCAGCTCTAATTCGGGATTTATTGGAGGTCTCGCATTGTTTTAGGCAACTGAAAATTTCTCGTACAAGTCATGTGGGATTCAAAACATAACTAGTAGCCGGGTGTTCTTTACAATTAAGGAAAACGCCTGTGCGCAGTCACAATCACGTAACATCAGAAAACCTATGGTGATCACATCAGGCATACGGTGGCCACTTTAGCACTTGCCTATAGTTCAGTGCAGCAGTGAATTCGAGAAAAAGAACTCTACTTGGTAAAACTGTAACGGGATAATAAATGTAACTGTACTTGGTAAAAACTGTAACGGACATTTCGTTACGCGTTCTGGCACACAATTTAGGTTCTTAGGCTTTAAACTTTGAAACTTTGAATAACAGCGCACGGCCAGCAAAGAGAACAAAAGAGAGAACAGAGCGCGAGCGCTCTGTTCTCTCTTTTGTTTTGTTTGCTATCCGTGCGCTGTTACTCAAACGTTAAAGCCTGTTTTACCAACAAGCCAGGACCTACACCCTTTTATAAATACAAGTTCTCACTGTTTTGCAATGAATTAGGAGTTAATGCAGTCGTTCTACACATTGCTTCTTAAAAAATGACAGACCATATTTTAAAACAAATTTTGGGGAGAAGACTCCCGTTAGGAAAAAAAGTATTTACCAATGCAAATTTTAATAGGAAATGTAAGTGAACGCACATGTGAATTCCGACATACGAGCAACATGCACTACCTTTCTGACCAACTTGTGTTTAACAGACCTCTAAACTTAGGTGGCAAATTTGTTTTTTATTAGGAGCATGGACAATTACTGAGTTTCTTTTTAAATAGCGGGGAACGGAGCACGCCTTTAAGCGTTACTCAATAGGCAATAAGCGGTTGGGTCCAAATGTTCAGGAGCCTACTGTTTGTGATGGCAGGTTAATACATGAACCACGTTCGCAATTTTTATTCTACAATTCTAAAAGCTTATTTGTGTAAATATTAGTTGACTACAGTGCTCTATGAATTATACAGTATTCTACTGCAAGGTGTAACATTTGAAAGAATCGTGCTGCACAAACTTATTGGCTGCTCTATATTTACGATTTTCACCTTTATTCTTTGTTATGCGTGTAGGTGGGAGCACAGTCCAAGAGAGGCTCGCACGTATCACGTCAGCCTTTCGGACGTCATTGGTAAGCATCTATACTACAGAAAAAGCAAATTGCTGCGAATAAGAGTGTGAGTTGCCGCTTGACATACTACTTGCAAGTAATGCTATTTCAAACTACACAAAAGGTAGTTTCAGAATTGTCCTGTATTTTTGTAATAAGGGCCAAAGTTCCCTTGCAGTTGATGGTCTTCAGCAGTGGAGACACGTATCATCCACTGTAGACGCTTATGGTGAGCACTTCAACAGTGGCAATTAAATTAGAAACAGCTGGCAAAAATATGGGAGGACGCTTAAGGTTAGCATTTAAGAGTGGAACGCGATAGTATTAAAGGATCCCTGACTGGCTTCTGACGCTTCCCAGCAACTACAGCTTATGAAACCGTAACGTTTACCGGAAAAAGCTGGCGGCGAAAGCTATGCAAGGAGGGCGAATGCCTAGTTCATTATTTTTTATGATTTTGCAAGGAAACGAGCAGGTCGCCCGATTCTTACTAAAACAGACCTCAAACGGTGACTGAAAAAAGGGGCTTATGTTTGAGTGTCCACGAAAGAAAATTACGTTTTCTCGTATACTCAAACTACACTCCCACGCTATCATGTCTGTTGTTGTGTGCGTAAGTCGTACTTTACGAATTTTCTGAGTCATGTTACTTCGAAAAAGTCAAGCTGTTCAGTAACATTTCGGAACTACGCAGAGGGCCTGCGTGGTTCTGGAAGCATGGTTCGCGATCATTTTCTAGTTTGAGGCGCCTGCGCCGGGGCCCACACCAATGCCCGCACTGATGCCGAATTTTCTATGTCACGGGGCGGTTAACGCCGTCACGCTATTATATCAGGAACATGCTACTCATAGGTTAGTGCACCATGGACTCGGAAATGTCATTGAGTGCCTAATCGCGTTACTATGTTCTGACACTCAAAATAAATGTGGACTGACAAGTCTATATTGATCGCACTCTTGCTGGCATCGCCTTTAAGATATTCAATTCACATTACCAGAAATGATTGCTGTGGCTTTTTTTTTTTCATTTTCTCGGCTTGATAATGTTGACTTGAAAGGCGAGTATTTTGCTAAAGCTGCGTGCTTTTGCACGACATATCTTTGTGCTACAGGTTGTTCTTTGCATATAAATAACAGCAAACAAAGTATTCCTTCTAATTTGTACCAATTGTAACTTGTTCTTGTGTAACTTGTCCCAATTAATTTAACTTTGCACTGAAATATACCTGTAACGGCAACAAAACTCAAGTTGGCCGTCGTGTGTGAAAATGAACCAATATACAATAAACACAAGATGCCATTATGTTGAGTCCATGGCATACCGGTAATAAACAAGCTTCCTTTACGTCTAACTTGGCTTTAATATACCGAGTGCTGAACGCTTAACAGACTAACGAACTATTACTTTGTACTATGTAGTCGAAACGCTTTGAATTCCTGGCATTAAACCTTGCTCTAGAGAATTGAGACTCCTAGAGACAAACTGAACACTAAGCCATGTTACTAAGCCAGCCACTTGCGACTTAGCAATTCAATGAAAAAATCCCTAGCAGTTGTTCCTACTACTTATCTATTTGTAACTAAATTTATTTAGATGGTCTTACAACTTCAATGACACACTTCATGTATTTACTTCTTCCAGAAATTCCCTACGCACTCTTCGCACCTCCCTTTTTTCAGCAAGGACTTCCACGGTAAGAATGCGAAAAATCACTTAGTTCCTGTTTGTTTCTTTATGTCTGTTCGTGTTTCAAAAACATATTAGCAGTATGCAACCGAATCAATCGTTTTTAACAAGGTCAATGCAGGTTTACCAGTGCGCCAGTGATGCAGTATTTCATTTGGTAAAGGTGTCAGGGCAGTATTTAGATTTTGCGGGTAGTAGGCAATTTATCAAGTTGCCGTTGTGCGCGCCGTGACAACCAAAGGACAATAGACGCCGTTTCTGGATTACGTCTGTAAAGTCAGAATGGTATTGCACGATGCAGGTGCATTGAAAGTCTTCCTGTCTTGAAGTTCGTATACGCTACAGAAGTAAATACAAAGCCAAAGAAGGGGAAGAAAATTCACGCAAGCTTGAAAAACTGAATTTTCGATACAGCTTTAGCACAGCTAAATACAACGAACTTCAAAACGAGACATTTCACGTAGCCTTTAGCGTTTTGCTTGTTTTGGCATGAAGTTGACATATCAGGAGGCCATATTCAAGATTTATTCCTTCGTTGTCATCGAATCGTTTAGAAAGTCCCCCCTGTCATCTTTGAAACCAACTCATTTGATCTTTACGTCAGGAAGGCTTATGTGATGCCTGATGCACTTGAGCTTTTCGCAGCAGTTTTAATGGGTGGAGTGCATATTGATACATAGGCAAGTGTATGTCGTGGCTTCGCAAACAACATAGCAATATAAATAATCTTGGTGCAGAAGGACCTTGGAATAGGCTAGTTAGGTCATGATAAACAAAAAAAAAATTGTAGACGACGATGAGGATCGTGCTTTAATGGACTCCGTGTAGTGGGACTGCGGAAATGCAGAGACCAACAAGACGTCTTGGTTCTGGTGGTTTTGCAACAGGCCGTGGTCTTGCTCCTGCTCAACGTGTTGTCGCTTATTCACGTGGATCCACGAGAATATATGTATCTTTATGTATATATATATATATATATATATATATATATATATATATATATATATATATGCCTGCTGCCCGATATTGACCCACCATATTACACCTACGAAACCATAGTAGGCTTGGTAAAGAGTCTCCCTTCAAGCGGAGAACCATGCTGTCATCTAACAGACGAAGGCGACACTAATCACGATTTCTTCTATTTCAGTTCATTCAACTATGGTGGCATCGGTACTACAATTGCTCACGAGCTGGGGCACAGCTTGACCTACTCAGGTAAAATCAATGTATCTTTGGTCTTCTTATTCTACAACCAATACGATCCCATGTGATGAATGCTCCACAATGCCAGACAAGCAGACGCGGTAATAGTCAATGGGCATTACGAAAATGAAGCTTTTTGACCTCTCAAATGCATTATTATTCTTTTCATTTTTCAGTTATACACATTAGTGTCCGTAATTGTACAGTAATTTCCCAGTCCACAGCCGGGGCCATAATTTACAATGAACGTGCAGTGCTAAGTAAACTTGACCGCCACCTGAGGTATCGGTGACAATACCGCGGCCGCGTGCTAGGGCGCTTCTGCAACCTCACGCGACGCCCTCATCCTCCACGATACTGCCTGCCATCATTGCGGCTCATTGACGTCCCTCACAAGTGGGCAAAATGTTGTGCATCTGCTCTAGGCGTGAGCTAAGCGATAAATTTTTCTAATTCAGCCGAGACCTCTAGTATTGCAAACTTTGGCGCTTTAGACTTCCCATTTACTGCCATTTTCCTGAAGTTTGCTACTTGATAAAATGTTTGATTTGATTAAGCTCGCGTCCTTTACTGTACGTCATCGTAAGCATCAGCTTGTGGTGCGACCGCCTGGGTTCCGAGTCCTGCTTTTACGGGGCCGCCGCTAGATGGCGCCACTGCTACCATTTCTAGCAGCTTTAGCTGCGTTTTAGGGTTCCTTCAGTAGCTTCGACTGTAGTTCTAATGCGCGCATTTGCTTTCTCATTAATGCAAATATAAAATAGTCATGTTACTTGCTGTGTCGCTTAGCTGCTTGTATGTTTTTTCTTATTTATCACCCGCACTCAGAACCTTCGCTTAACAGCGATTGCAGTTAATTCCTTATTTAGGCATACATCTTTCGCTTGAATTCAATATAGTCTTGGTACAGGCTTACTAATGCGAAAACAGTATGTTGCGTATGAGGCGGTAAATTCGTTGGTGTTGGCGATGGCGTGGCCACGCCATGATCCGAAAAATCTACAAACCCTCGACCTTTGGTGGGAGTCAAATTGACAACCTTTCGTGTAAATTAAGGCGAAGTTAATTAAGGCTCTCGAACCCGCGACTGTTGGTTCAGGTTAAACTCTCGATTTTTGGCGAGAGTTGAGCCTAAGACTTTAAGTGTTGATTTGGACGAAGTTGATTAGGCCACACATAACTAAGGTGGAGTTAAGGCTGTCGAAGCCATGTCCTTTGGTGGCAGTCGAGCCCTCGACCTTCGGTGGGAGTTGATCCGACGAACTTTGGTGTTAATTAAGGCGCAGTTAATTAGGAAGAGTCAATTAAAGCACTCTAAACCACAACCTTTGGTCGAAGTAGAACCCGTGACTTTTGGTGTTATATAAGGCGAAGTTAATTAATGCACAGTTAATTAGGACCAGTAAGATACTTTCTGCTCGTATCTTTGGCCGTAGAAGGTGGAAAGAACGACGCCCTCGGAGCGCCCGGGCAGCCGCTCCGGCAACCCGGAGCAAAACAGTGTGATTCAGTCCTCCACTTCGGCATGTCGCGAAATACATGTCTTCGCAATTCTAAATATCCGCACGGCACTCCGGTTATTTTAAACACACCAGTGCACATGCTGTCGTCACTTCGTTGCTGCCGACACAGCGGATCGCGACACTCGGGAAAGCCGTGTCCACGTGTGCCATCCGCGTTTATATTCTAGTTCATTATACTCAAGGAAAAGGTGTGTGTAATTGTGTGCTCCGGTTCGACAATAACACCTTAGTTGAAAGTCAGCGCTTGTCCTGTCTAGACCTGTCCGTAGTTCTTACTGCGCTATGTATTCTGTATACGAACCTAAGCATGCTTGCTTTATTTACAATGGCTTACTAATTTACTACTAGTTACTAGTTACGTACGCGTTGTCATTGCCTCGCTAATTGCGACGCGTAGGCGCGTTTCAGAGCAGCCGCTGCAGACAGATCTCCACTTATGCAGGGCTTCGTTTCCACATAGACGAGGTGCGCTACTGTGGCGCCATCTCGTAGCCATCGTCAACGCTAAGCCCGCCATGTTCGGCACTACGCTTTTCTTCTCAAGCTTTCGCCTTAGCCTGCTCCTCCACTTTTTTCCTCGCCCTCTTCGCTGTCGCTGTCTTTCACCCACGTTCGTTCTTTCATCCTTATGCTGTGCTCGTTTGCTCGGTTATGCCGACGCTCGCCGCAGGAACGGCCGCCTAACAGCTGCGCTCTAAACTGTGCAAATGCCACTTGCTGGACAGATGCAAGGTAATGTTGCTCGCCACCCCTTGGAGTTACTGAGAATATTTTTGGCATTCCGCCTAATTACACAAGTAATCTTAACAAATTAACTTCTTAAATATTATAATAACATGAAAAGTGCAAATGGGATCATTGTAGAGCAACATGAAAAACTCACGATACAGCTTTCGGTTGCTCAGTACGGGCTACATAACAGTGTTTTACCTACAATGAAACAAGCCCGAATACAGGCAATGTGCCTAGAGCGGCCAGTGGCGTGGCAATATTTGGTGCATTCGCAGGCTGCTTTCAGACTTGCAAGAAGGCATTTACGTAGCACGTATTGAGCAACAGAAAGCTGTATCTGCAGTTCTTCATGCTGCTGTAAATTTTCTCGTGGAAACTTTAATCTCATTATAGTATTTGAGAAAGCGAAGAAATAACTAAGACTTAATAAGTGACTAGGCGGAACGCAGAAATTAATCTTTGTATCTCCTGGCCACGACAAACATCATTAGCTTGGTTGTGCCCACCTACGCTACATTTGCATATTTTTACCGTTTGGCTCAAGTTACGTGGGATGCTCTTTATGGCCCTTGCGCTTTAAGACCCCAGATACCATACTCATCATCAACACCCTACATGAATAAACGCGCAAATCAGCGCATTTATGTATCGATCACCTTATAAACTATTCTTTGCTCTAGGTATCAGCAGAAAGACAACCAAGGAATATGAAAATCTCATAAAAGGTTCCTTGGAATTGTTTAAGAACAAAACTTCCTGCTTCGAGAAACAATACAAAGCGGTTAACAAAAAACTGCTTCTGGTAAGAACCTCGCTGTATTCTTTGTGGGCAAACTGCGGTGACTTCAAAGATGTGTATTACTAATTCTAAATATTTTAGTAACTGCAGATATTTACGTGCATCTTATATTAAATGCAATGTGTCTTTTGGCGATTGACGATTCTGCTCGCCAGAAATTATAGGTCTGCGCTTATGAAATTATATACATTTCTTAATGTCTATATGAGAAATTGTTGAAGTATGTATTTAGCTTAATGTATTCGAATACAGAAATTAGTATATTATAGATGTATTTTAACAGTACAATCACCGTTGTTTATAGTATTCACTTTAAAGTTGATAGGTTTGCCCACATTAGAGTGCCGATAAATCAATTTATTTCACTGTGCGCACGACAGCAATCTACAAAGCTTTGTAGTAGTATAAGGTGTGCCACCTTAGCGCTTCTGCGTTAGAGAAATGAATATGTTTCACCGTGACCATTAAATTTGGAGTACTTGACGCATAAGTTGTGAACTCATTTATTATCTGTCTAATATATATCGTGTAGTGTAATCAGTGCAAGTTCGATTTAACACATACATGGCGTGGCGCTGCACTGGTACCTAAGCCAGGTTACTTTGGAACTTACATTGAAATCATTGGTTCGCCGATGCACACTCTCGAAGCCACGCTATGCTGATGGAACGGTAGCGCACTGTCTTGCCGCCCCTGTGTGACGTCAGCAGAAACGTCGCCGCGAAGGGTGAAGCTATGCGTGTGCTTTAGGCGCTAGTTTTGGTTTAGAACGTTCTTAAAGCCTCCGTTTTACGTGCCGCATCTTTATGGGTAATCGAATTTCCGAAGATCCAAAAATCCATATTGCTTGTACCGAGCGCTCTTTTGAAATTCTCAATCCCGATGACGGTGCTGAAATTAAAATTTTAGACGTTAATATTGCCTTTTGTTTTAACCACAACAAATTAATACGTATCACTCGTCACCTCGCTGTCGCTACCGCTGATAGCGCGACTCAGAAGGAACCGTCTTTTTATTTCAGCGTACATATTTTGTACATGAATTAGTCTGTATGGAAACATGTGGCATACATGGATATATTAATCTCTGCCTGTGCCTTTACCTGTAGTACATGTCGCCACTTGAAAGGTAGCCCTTTTAGTGCGTTTGTTCTCCCCGTATTTTAAGACACCATGTAGTATAACGAATCAGACAAGTTGCTTCATCATAAAAGTTTATTTTCTTGATTGAATTAAGTTTAGACGCATTATAAGTGCACCCGTTTTGTGATATCTCAAACACTCATAATGTAAAAGAAATTTGTTCTAGGAACTTGACGAGAATTACAACGAAAGTACGAGTGCTGAAGCGGACGTAAGTATTTGCTATTTATTCCTTTCAATTTATGATGTACACACTTATTTAATACTTTGCAAGAAGGCCACTAGAACTATTGCGCAATATATAATTACAGGTGCCTACAACGGCAGTTTGCCATTCCGCCGGCATAGCGATATCCTGTATTAAACAACATAATGGCCCCAGAAAAGGTGCGCGAATAAAAAATTATTAGATTCTGACGTGTATCGTTAGCCAATCGCGGACTATTCGCACACTATAAGGTTGAGCGCCATTCATTTTCGGCAAGCAATGAATATCCAGTATACAAACAACATACACAACTGTTTTTACGTGCCGTCAACAGGAATGTGCTCGTTGCTGCCGTGGCCTAATGCAAGAACCCTTAGCCACTAAACCACCATCTTGGTAATAACATCTACTCTGCCCCACTCCCCCCGCCCCTACCGCCACCCATGCTACGCTCGGCTACAAATGTTACCGATATAAATCCTTTAGTCGAGAAACAAATCTCAATGCATACTAAGGTATATTTTCATTGTTTCCATTCTCAATTTTCTTAGCTTGCAACATTTCATCTATTGCGCGTTATAATACACATGCTATGATTTGCTGATAGATTGTAACATCAACAGTTTCATAAAGCATCCTGTGTTTCGCATACTATGATCGTGTGCGCATCCTTTAGCTAAGTACTATTGTTTTATTGCGATAGCAGTTATGTGGACACTCTAGGCGAATTTCTACCGTCGTCGTCGGCGTCGACATCAACGTGGTCTTCTGCATAAATACAAAGCGCGATAACTTTGCTGTAGCGTGCCTTGGCTGCAGGTGCGAGCAAAGGCTTGCGTGGGTAAGCTGCGAAGTGTGGTGCCTTAATGCGGCGCTGTCTTCTCGCGCTCGCAAACGAGGAAGGCGGGAAGAGAGCGCGCCGTCTTCTGACGTACGCACGGGCAAGGGGGAGGGCGTGATGGGATAGGTGTGTGAGCATCTCCTCTTCCAGTGCAGTTATGGAGGCCGCGCGCGTCGTATCGGAGGTAATCTCCGCTCGAGTCGAAGGCTAGCCTGTGCGCTGACATCTCGCGCGCATGCTTCGTGTTGAAGAGGCAGCAAGAAGGAAAATTCGCTCGCTGCTGTTGCCGTTTTTCATCACGCCAAAGTTTTGACAGCGAGTGTTCCTGTTTCCGAGACAGATGTGATCGTGCTTGCGTGTGTGCCACTCTTCATCACGCCAGCGTGCTGACAGCGAGTGTTCCTGGTCGCCGAGGGAGATGAGTTCGTGTTTGCCTGTGTGCGCGTGACCATGTGCTTGTTAATACAATGACTAAGGGAATGTTTACAGCAGTTTATGCAGCTGATAAAAAGACTAGGTTTACGTCATATAACTATCTAATAGTTTGCTATCGCAACGAATGCTTCGCCTTTCGGGCGGAAATATGACTTTTTCCGTTCGTCGAACACTGCTGCGACCTTGAGTGCTTCACTAGTTTTGAAAAACTTGGCTAAGCTGCCTCAATATGTAAAACTCAACTGATTTATTAATCATTTTGTTTTGATGCGAAAGCATCAAATGGCCCATTGAACGAAAAAGCCGGCGTCGGTAGTAGCTAATCGGCAGTTAAATTCCCATTGGATGCGACTCCACGTCACATGCACGGAGCAAATACTGCGACGTGACCCCGCGGGGCGAGACGGGCTGTCGTCGTGCATAACTCTTGTTGATTCTATTGAGCTGCGAGGTTTTCACCCTGCCTGGTTTGTAAAGGGTGTTAATCACGCTGTGTCTTACCGGAATGATACCAAACAAGTGCTTCTTTAACAGCTTTATTCTTTTCACCCGAGGGCATCTTAGATATTGCTACGGCACAATATGCGCGATCACGAAAGGCCAGCAGTGTGAAGACGACGACGACGATTAGAAGCTAGCGCGGGCTGTTGCCTCTTGGCCAAGCGCAGCGTATTTTCCTTGTAAATATATTTGTACATAGCTTTTCGTCTGCGTCTTCCTACGTAACATATCTGGTGGAGGTGGACGTTCCCTGTACCTCGTCACGGAGCTTCGCAGTGGACGGTACGTCGAGCCTTCCTTCATGGCTCCCGGCGACGACAACCCGACTCCGCCGGCTCCGACACCTGCTGCCACTTCGACGACCTACATCACTCTCCCCGCTCCCCGTGATCCTGGCGTATTCTCGGGCCAAGATGGGGAAGACGTCGATGACTGGATCAGCCTGTATGAACACGTCAGCCGCAATAACCGGTGGGACCCTACTATTATGCTCGCCAACGTAGTCTTTTACCTCGGTGGCACACCTCGAGTTTGGTATCGCACGCACGAAGATGAGCTCACCAGTTGGGATTCACTTAAGACACAGCTTCGAGACTTGTTCGGCAACCCCTACGGTCAACAACTTGCCGCGCAGAAGGCGCTTTCCGGCCGTGTGCAGACGTCAACAGAGCCCTATGTCACGTACATTCAGGACGTCTTGGCTCTGTGCCGCAAAGTTGACACCCACATGACTGAGTCAGACAAGGTTTCCCACATCCTCAAAGGCATTGCCGATGACGCCTTCAACTTGCTCGTTTGCAACAACGTAGCGACTGTGGATGCTGTTATAAGAGAGTGCCGCCGCCTGGAACTCGCCAAAAGCCGACGTATTGACCAGCAGTTTGCCCGTCTGCCCAACACCCCAGCGACATCTTCCTGTGCCGACGCTCCTCGTCCCAACAACACTGCCGATGTTACCAGGATCGTCCGGCGTGAGATCGAGGCCGCCTATCCGGCTGCCTTCGACTCCAGTTCCACCAACACATCTGCAGTCACGGTCTCACTGATCCAGGCAGTTGTCCGCCGGGAGTTTGAAAACATGGGTCTTCACACCATCTGCTCGGCCCATCGCCCTAATACCCGCCCGGCTTCTTCGATTTCGCCCCGTCCCGCATCTTCTTACCCACCACGTTTCCGCAACCCATCTGAATGGCGCACTGCTGACGACAAGCCTATTTGTTTCCACTGCCATCGAATCGGGCACATTTCTCGGCACTGTCGTAGTCGCTGGAGTTCCCCGAGCCGGCCTACTTATACTGCCTACTCTCGCCCCTCAGGTGGCCCTTCTCGTCCCTATGCCGCACGCTCCGATAATGCCGCCACTGATTCTCCTGCAACGAACCGCCCCTATTCTCGTTCGCCTTCGCCCCAACGACGACAATCTCGCTCTCCCCAGCCCCGTCGCGCCTATTCGCCGACTCCCTTCGGACGCCGCTCCCAGCCGGAAAACTAGACGATGCAGCGCCTCGAGGTGACGCTGCATTGCTCCCTACGCCGCCAAATCCTCTACTGACTTTGCCCACTCATCTGAACCTTCTTGACGTGCAAGTCGACGGTGTTTCTGTGTCTGCTCTCATAGACACTGGGGCGCATTTGTCCGTAATGAGCGCTGACCTTCGTAACCGGCTCAAGAAAATTATCACGCCCGCCACGACGCCTGTTGTCCGTGTCGCCGATGGCGGAACAGCCCCCGTAATTGGTATGTGTACCGCCCGCGTCTCCTTCGCCGATCGCTCAACAATCGTGCTATTCACAGTCATCGCCCACTGTCCCCACGACATCATCCTCGGCTTAGACTTCCTTTCCGCACATTCTGCTCTCATCGATTGTTCCGCCAGTACTCTCCGCCTTGACCTGCCTGTTCTGGATCCTGCTGAACCACACCCCAGTCGCCTCAGTTCCGCCGACTTCGTTCGCTTGCCACCTTCGGCACTGACCTACGTTGACCTAGTGTCATCCCCACCAGTCCCCGACGGTCACTACATCGCGGCTCCTATGCAAGACGTCCTCCTTACACATGGGATCACAGTACCCCATACAGTTTTATCTATTACGGCGAATTGCGTCTGCCTGCCAGTGGTCAACTTTGGCTTGACGACACAAGTGCTGCCACGTGGGATGTCTTTGGCCCAGCTTTGTTCATTCGAGGATCACTCAGTAGCATCCATTGCAGTAGACGACACTTCATCCGATACTCCTCTACCATCGCAGTCGGCAAATTGTACCATCGCTGACTTACGGAAAATGATTGCCCCCGACTTGCCCTCCGACCACGCTCGTGAACTCTACCGCGTCCTGTTTTCCTACCACGATATGTTTGACTTTAACGATCGTCCTTTAGCCCAAACTACAGCTGTCAAACATCGCATTAATACCGGCGATGCCCCTCCTATTCATCGCCGCCCGTATCGAGTGTCACCAGCTGAGCGTCAAGTTATTCACGCAGAAGTTCGCAAAATGCTTGCCAAGAACATTATTGAACCATCATATAGTCCATGGGCGTCACCTGTAGTACTGGTCAAAAAGAAGGATGGCTCATGGCGCTTTTGCGTGGATTATCGGCACCTTAACAGGGTTACCAAAAAGGACGTGTATCCCCTACCTCGGATTGATGACGCCCTTGACTGCCTCCACGGTGCTCGCTATTTCTCTTCTATTGACCTTCGCTCCGGCTACTGGCAGATTGCCGTGGACGATCTCGACCGCGAGAAGACTGCTTTTGTCACACCCGACGGTCTTTATCAATTCAAAGTGATGCCGTTCGGTCTATGTAACGCCCCTGCCACTTTTGAACGCATGATGGACTCCCTTCTTCACGGTTTCAAGTGGTCCACTAACCGACCTTTTGAAAAAAGACGCTCCTTTCCAGTGGGGCGATAACGAGGCCTCTGCATTCTCTCATCTAATCGACATGCTCACAACGCCTCCCGTTTTGGCCCATTTCGATCCTTCTGCGCCTACCGAAGTCCGTACTGATGCCAGCGGTCACGGAATTGGAGCAGTACTGGCACAACGCCAGCGTGGCCACGACCGTGTTATCGCTTACGCCAGCAGGCTCCTCTCACCCGCGGAGCGCAACTATTCCATCACTGAGCGTGAGTGTCTGGCCCTAGTGTGGGCGGTTGCGAAATTCCGCCCATACTTGTATGGCCGATCCTTTTCCGTTGTCACAGACCATCACGCGCTTTGCTGGTTATGCTCACTGAAAGATCCTACAGGAAGACTTGGTCGCTGGGCCTTACGCCTCCAAGAATATTCGTATACTGTCACCTATAAATCTGGCCGACTACACAAGGACGCTGACTGCCTGTCTCGCTACCCGGTCGACGAGCCTGACGACGCCGACAGTAGTAGCGCCAACGGCATTTTCTCTGTCTCTGCCTTCGGTAACATCGCCGATGAGCAGTACCGAGACCTATCGCTGCGAGTACTCATCGAGCGTCTGCGCTCTACACCTACCGACGCATCCGTTCGCCGATATGTCCTCCAGGGTGGCATTCTGTATCGAAGGAACTTCCTCCCTGACGGCTCTGACCTTCTTCTTGTCGTGCCAAAACAGCTACGACAGACTGTGCTCTTTGAGATGCATGACGCACCCACTTCAGGACATCTTGGGGTAACCCGCACGTACGACCGCGTCCGCCGCCGCTTCTATTGGCCTGGTCTCGCTCGCTCCGTTCGACGCTATGTTGCTGCCTGTGATCCCTGCCAGCGTCGGAAGACACCTCAGGTGCTACCTGCCGGTCATCTCCAGCCGATCACCGTCCCTGTGGAACCGTTCTTTCGTGTTGGATTAGACCTGCTCGGTCCCTTTCCCACGTCATCTTCTGGGAACAAATGGGTAGCCGTCGCGACTGATTACGCCACCCGATACGCTATCACTCGGGCTCTCCCTACCAGCTGCGCCACTGACGTCGCGGACTTTCTCTTGCGTGACATTATCTTGCTTCATGGCGCCCCGCGACAGCTGCTTACTGACCGTGGTCGAAACTTCCTCTCGAAAGTTATCGCTGACATTGTGCGTTCCTGCTCCATTCAACACAAACTGACTACTTCATACCATCCTCAAACCAATGGCCTGACAGAGCGGTTAAACCGTACTCTTACCGATATGCTGGCCAAGTACGTTTCCAAGGACCACCACGACTGGGACATTGCCCTTCCTTACGTAACATTTGCGTACAATTCTTCCCGGCACGACACTGCCGGATTTTCTCCCTTTTATCTACTGTACGGTCGCGAACCTACCTTGCCCCTAGACACGGCACTTCCTCCTGCTGCGGTCTCAACAAGCGAGTATGCGCGCGACGCCATCGCCCTCGCTGACCATGCACGCCAGCTTGCCCGTGCTCGACTGACGGCCTCACAGACCACTCAGCAGTGTCAGTACAACGCCCGCCATCGTGACGTACAGTTTTCACCTGGTGCGCTCGTGCTCCTGTGGTCGCCCTCTCGTCACGTCGGACTTTCAGAGAAGCTCCTTTCGCGATACACAGGGCCCTACCGCGTGCTGCGCCAGGTGACGCCTGTGACTTACGAAATTGCTCCTGTGGCCTCAACCTCGTCCTCTCCTGTGGCATCTAGTGATGTCGTACACGTCAGTAGGCTCAAGGCCTACTACACTGCTTCCGAGTCCGATCTTTAGTCGCTCCGGGACGGCGCTTTTGCAGCCGGGGGTAGTGCTACGGCACAATATGCGCGATCACGAAAGGCCAGCAGTGTGAAGACGACGACGACGATTAGAAGCTAGCGCGGGCTGTTGCCTCTTGGCCAAGCGCAGCGTATTTTCCTTGTAAATATATTTGTACATAGCTTTTCGTCTGCGTCTTCCTACGTAACAATATTGTTGCTTTTGGGAAATGTCTTCAGAAAATAGGTAGCTAGTTCACGGCGAGAATTGCTAATAGTTGCTGCATATGGTATTCTTGTTCCATTTTTCGCTGAAAAGTTCGCGTCATGCTTGGAAAGTCGTCACACCTCGATGCTATCTGAGCAGACTTAACACGCCCAGCGATTTGTTTGTTTGTAACCGCTGGGCCACGATGGCTCAGCGGTTACCAGCAGATGTCGGGTGAAGTGGCCCATGCAAATTGATGCCGACACACCCGAACGGCTGGGTAGGGCGAGGTAACGGTTGCAGACCGGCTGGCATGAGGCGCGGTGAAGATTTTCGGCACTGACAATCGGACACGAGCCGCGCCAGTAGTATACATACCGCGCCAGTAGTAACGCTGTCGAATGCGCTAGTAAGTTTTGGATACTCCCAAATGTGCACACTGTGAGGCAGAATGGAATGACTTGCATATTCTAGGACGCAGACTGCGGGGCACTACTAGCAACCACTGGCGGCCATCGGCGGTGTAATTTCGTCGGTGGAGTAGGTCATTGGGAATGGCGAAGTGGTGGGCTTGACGACGTAATGCGCGAGTCATTGGTTATGGCAGTGGATCAGAGAGCAAGTCCATTAGCGAGGCGATCCACTGGTCATTGCGCTGTTCGGAAGCGATGGTGCGAAGGTTGATAAAAGGAACGGCAAGCTGGGATACGGAGCAACGGCCATTGTCGTCGGCCAATGGAGAGCGCGAGAGGGCGTCGGCGTCAGCGTGCTGGCGGCCGCTACGGTAGAGCACGCGAATATCGTAGACCTGCAGGCGATGTGCCCAATGGCCAAGACGGCCTGAGGAGTCCTTCAGTGACATCAACAAAGTGTGTGGTGGTCCGTGACGACGTCAAATGAGCGGCCATACAAATATGGCTGGAACGTATTAAGAGCCACGATGATCGCCAAACATTACTTTTCTGTCTCAGAGTAGTTACTTTCGGCTTTTGTGACCGTGCGACTTGCATGAGCCCCAACGTATTCAGAAAACCCGTGTTTGCGCTGCGCAGAATGCGCCGAAGCCAATTCCGCTGGCATCAATGTGCACATCTGTAGAGGTCGTCGGGTCGTAGTGGGCAAAATTGGAGGTGACGTCAGCAAAACGCGCGATATTTCGAACGCCTAGTGGCACTCTGATGACCACAAAGTGAGGGGCCCGCCGCTTCCAAGGAGCTTCGCCAGGGGTGATATGATGGTGGCGAAGTTTCGGATGAAGCGTCCAAAGTAGAAACACAGACGTACATAACTGAGTAGGTCTGACGGATGTAAGTTTAGGGAATTCGGCAACGGCCTGAAGTTTGGCTGGATCGGGGAGAATTCCATCCTTTGAGACGGCGTAACCTAGAATTATCAGCTGCCGAGTAGCAAATCGGCACTTTTTGAGGTTTAGCTGCAGCCCTGCGTTTGTTAAACAGGTTAAAACATACCGTAGCATTGAAGATGCGTGGGGAAGTTAAGAGCAAAAAAGAAAAAAAAAACGCCGTCAAGATAGCACATGCACGTGCTACTTCAAGCTGCACAGAACTGTGTAGACCATGCACTCATATGTTGCGGGCACATTACAAAATCCAAAAGCAATGCGTTACATTTGTATAAGCCGTCGGGTGTGATAAATAGTTTCCTCGAAAGCGAAGAATTATAGGTGAGTGGCAAATGCAACAGCTGCGAGAGTTATATTTCGGCCCGTGCTCACATGGATAACGGCATTGTGGCACGATAAAAAATCACAGCCGAGGATAAGGTCATGAGAGCACGATGAAAAGATGATGAATTTTATGGCATATAGAATGTCGGCGATGACAACACGAGCAGTGCAAGCGGCCTAGGGGTCAACGTGCTGAGCACTGGCCATGCGGAGAGACAGTCCAGAAAGGGGCGTTGTGGCTTTCCGAATTAAGCGCCCAAGCTTAGCGTTCATAAGACCTACAGCGCCTCCAGTGCCCACGAGTGCAGAAGCACGAACACCTTCAACAAACACTTCGATTACGGACGAGGGACCGCGGGGAGGACTTTCACATTTCGATGTTATCGAAGCCCTTGCCTCTTGGACTGCGAATATTAGTTTTCTTCGTCCCGAGTTGCGGGGCGAGATCGCATCGGCAGCAGTGAGCGACGGCGTGGAGACGATGAACGGTGGTATGGTTCCGGTCGGCCGGCATTTCGGTGACATAGCTGACGGGGGGCCGTAATATGGACGGTTGGACTGGCATGTCACGGGTGGTGCGGCGATAGGCGGCGGAACATGATTACAGAAACGTGTGCTGTGATCGGCGTAGCAGCATGTAACGCATATTGGCCAGTACTCGGCAGTATTAAGCACTCTTGGCCACCGGCTCGCCGCGGCATCTCCCATCCATGTCACAGGACGCGTTGTCAGGCCGGCTGCATCCATTACTGCACGCCGGGCGGCAGTCGGGGTCTAGGCAGGAAGTCGGCAGAACGGATAGGCATACTTGAAGAGAGTGGCTGGGTCCTCAGGACGTGGGGGACTTCAGCGTAACTGTGTGGTGCAACCGCTGGGACCTCTTGGGGCGGCGCAACGCCCTCAGCGTAGCTAAGTGATGCAGCCGCAAGAATATGTTAGCTCTGGTCTGGCAAGACCTCGGCGATTTCCTACTCGATCACGGGGCAGAGCGGAGGCCTAAATTCAATGCGGGTTGTTGGGGATGCGGCGGCTAAGCAAATGAAATCAAGGGGAGCTGGTGTGCAACTTGGTCCCGAACGAATGCTTTCGTTTCAGCAATCAACGCTGACTGGTCGGAGGTGGTAGCCAAACCAGCAATGAGGTCGCCGGGCGAGGAAGGGCCACGTGTCAACAAGCGCTGCCTGGGCCGCTCCTCGCAGCTTTGGCATAGAGTGATTATGTATACCACGGAATGAGGATTCTTAGCCAGTAGCATGTTGAAAACATCGTTCTCTATCCCTTTTAAGACATTTCTTAATTTGTAAGATTCCGACATCGTCTCATTAGCTTTCTTACAAAAGTCCAGTACATCTTCTATGTAGTCGGTAAATGATTCAACCTGCTTCTGTGCACGTTCTCACAAATGCGATTCCGCTTGGAGCTTGCGCACAGGAGTGCGACCATACACTGCCTCTGAAGAAGTCTTGAACGAGGACCACATCAGCAAATCAGACTCATGGTGATTGTACCAGAGACTGGCGACACCAACGAGATAGAAGAGCACGTTGCTCAGTTTGGCGGGATTGTCCCATTTGTTGTGGGCGCTTACTCTTTCATATGTCGTCACGCAGTCCTCGACTTCCGTGTCTTCCGCGCCGCTGAAAATGACAGGGTCCCTGTGGCGAGGCACACCAGGGCACAGGACCGACTGAGGAGGCGCTTGCTGGGATGGAGTAGGAAGCGTTTGCTGGGACGCGTCTTCAAGAGTGGATGAGCTTAGGGTACGGGATCGAACTTCCAGAGTTGACGTTGACCACTTGCAAAGCCGTTTACTGGTCACCGACGTTCGGGACTGACTGTTAGTGCAGGGCACAGACTCTCAGCACGAGCGGCATTCAGAAGCGAAATCGCTGAAGAGCACGACCCACTAGAAAGCTCTTTAGAGGACGACCCACTATACCGTTATAGTTCTTCACTACAGTATAACTGTCACAATAATTTAATGTGCAAGGGCAACTATACCGCTTTGCATGGCTCTTAATGCGCAGATGACAGCAGATATGTGTGAAAGGCATTTCCTGTCTCTGGCTGCTCTGGGAAAAAAACTGAAGAAGCAAACATCACATCACGGGCACGTTGGTGTGTGACTTGCATTGCATAACCAATGCGGTTTGCTTAGAGAACTGACGGAAGATAGTAAGACGAACATAAAAGCGTGAGTTAAAAAAAACAACTTATGAATGCGAGACGGAGTAGCAGCGCGCTGACCAACGGACAAAGGTTATAAGGTACACTGAATTTTCAAGGATGAAACGCTGATGTGATATCAACAAGAAACATGAATCAATCTAGACTCATGATTTTAAACGGATTCAATAGTGGTTATGAGATTCACTGCGTGTGGGTTCCAGATGGGCGATGAGTAGACTAACTTAGATTTGACGAATGATATTAAGCCGGTAGTTTTACATCTGTTGGGTTGTGTTTTCATGGCGTTTTTCAACCGGCACTTTTTATGTTATGACGTGACATTAGCAACGCGCGCGTTACAAGACACATCGTTACATGAGGTCACTCCAAGGCGTTATTAGGTAGTTACCGGCTCACCAGTTATGCGAACAATATTGCAAGGAAAATGGGATATGACGACGAGTGAATGAAATAAGTTTGGATTTATTAGGGTTCAGGCACATTAGCCCCTCATCGGACTATTTTAGATGGTGGTCATGGTCTGGCTGTAGTATTATTTGGTTAGATGGGCTAGTAACGGTTCGGTAATTACGCAGTCGTCAATAAACATGCGAATTTTTGAAGCTACATACATGCTAGGCAACATCGTTATTGCATAATGGGAATAAAGAAGACCCTAGGCAAAGCCTTCAGGTACAGTGGGTGATACTGATAGGGCGCTAGATAAGTGTTCGCTTCTGAATACTATTTGTGAACGGTCATGGATCACTCTTACATTGCACGGGATTTACCTCGAAGCGCTTGCCTTGCCACAGGGCCTATGTGTTCTACTGGCGTTACTGACTATTCGTCAGAGAAATCCAAGCTTCCTCTTGGTCGCGAAAACTGAGAAAACGCTGACGCATACTGCCGCATTTCCTGCTCCTTGTAAACGCCAGAGGTATAAGGAAATGTGAGAAGCACGAACCTGGAGGTTTAAGCCTACTTCACTGAGTTGCAGCCTTTTTTTTGATGTTTAAAGGTGCGTAAGTGATTTCCCCAGAAAAAGCGAGAAGAGAGGGGGTTAACCGAGGGGCCAATATTTTTATTTGTCATATCACAAGAAGCCAACAAACACTGACACCAAGGACATATGGGGAAATTACTTGTGCTCAATATATCAAATAACGAAAGGATAAATTAATGGAAATGAAAGTGGATGAAAAAAGAACTTGCCGCAGGTGGGAAACGATCCCACAACATTCTCATTTTGCGTGCGATGCTCTACCTGACACCTGCGGCAGAAAGGATGTTCTACATCCGCCGCCAAGGTCTGTGAGTGGTGGTGCTGGATAACACTCCCAGGGTTCTACTAGGAAACATGAAAAGCCAAGAAAGTGGATGGGGAAACAGCGCTGCAGTAGCTCAATTTGTAGAGCATCGGACGCGAAATGCGATGGTTGTGGGATTGTTCCCACCTTGGGCAAGCAGTTTTTTCATCCACTTTCATTTCCATTAATTTATTATTTCGTTATTTAATTCATTAGGCACAAGTAATTTCCCCTATGTTGTCATTGGTGTCCGTGTCTGTTGGTTTCTTGTGATATTTCCCTGAAATAAACATTTATGTAGGTTACCGCCGAACAGTCGTTTTATATTATCGTCGACTCTCTGTAGCGGTCTTTCCTGCAGATATGCAGCGAGTTGCTCACCTATTTATGTGCTTGTTTACAAAAAGAAAGTAAACATAGCAATTCCTTACGACTAGGCAATTACAGACTAAACATTTCTTTATATCGGAATAAATGTCATGTTTTATGCTGATGTCAATAATAGGACAAAAGCAAAAAAAGAAACAACATGAGTAGCACTAATGGTACCTAGTAATGCCGAGAAAATAAACAAGGCCCCTGATTCTAGAACCATTATCATCACGAACTAGGGTAGTTGCTTGGGCTAGTTCGTAATTCCTGATCAAAAATAAAGTACAGCGCGAACGACAAGGACTACATCGCTGTGTATCTCGTCTCTCGCAGTCCTCGTCCTTCCCGCTGTACGTTACTTTTGATCATCACGAACATTGGCAACCACCGTTAAGTCAACTTCCACGGCTAAAGGCGCTGCGAACGATGTCATGTGAATAATGCCTTAGGCCCACAGATCAATGGCACTCATAGAGTGAGCTCCCACGCGAAAGGACTAACACCGTAGAACGCGAGCAACGTCGTTTTCACCAACTCTAAAACATACATCACAATGGCTTTTTTGTGTCGTGCAACAGAAGTTTCTTTTTTTTTATTAATCAATAATTGGGTATCTGCAATGTTCATCACATCAAACAGACGTTATGTTGCGAAGTTACGTAAACGACACGCCACTGCCACCTACCCAACAATGAAGAAAATCCGCCAAATAATCTAGAAGCTTTTCAACGAATATCTTGAAGTAGAGGCAGATGATGTTTCCTTAGGTGCTGAGACACGAAGTTGGTTGTCTGTAGGAAATAGAAATTTTAATATTTTAAAGTGAAACTTTTCATTAAAGATGACATAGTGACCCCTCATACGTAGTATCTACCCTTGTGCTTAGCTGCTGCAGGCAGGCGGGCGCAACCTTCAAGATTCAGTATAACTGAAATCGAACAAGAAAGCAACCTCTTGGGGGTGAAATCTTGTTGCATCAACAAGATCGGCTGACAGCATGCCGTAAACACTGCGAGAAATTTTCTATGAGAGCCACTCTTGTAAAATTGTATTCAGTCAAATCGCTTTAAAAGTGGTCTACTACAGGCTTTGACTAACCTGTGACTCACCGCCTCTTGGTGCTTTTGTACTTTGCAGGATTTCAAGCCCCTTAGTACAGTGATGTTACAACACATACATCATACAATCCCGTTGACTATTCGCAAAAATGCTACGTCCTAAAGCACAGAGTACATGTGTCTGTTGTGCAATGTTTGATATGGTGGATTGTGTCATCTCTAGTACACAACGGTTTGTTCCTGCAAGCCTGAAAAGGAGTCTGTAAAACCTCACTTTACGACTAACAAGCTTTCTTACATAGCGATGCTCAGCTTCAAAGCAGCAACCTCTATGAGTTTGGAGACTCGCCGGCTTCACTTTCTTACGCTTCTTAAATTTATGAAAGCCAGACACTTGGGGTGCGATCGGAGATCGTTGTTCGGCGCGTTCGTTCGGTTACCGGTGGGCGCTATTGGCCTACTCCGTGCCGACCTTGCCAGCCCCGGGGCGCGGCTATGGTTTTGGTGACGTCAAAATGACGACGCGCTCCTGTCAATTATCGTGCAACCGAGCACGTCATCTGCTAGGCGCCGATCCCGACGGGAGTTGGGAAGTTTGGAGCGATCAACGTAACAGTGTGCTCGTTATGAGACCGGCTTCGCATGGTGCGTCTGGAGGATTTGATTGGATCAAGCCGGTGGCTGCGACTGCGGAATGGCACGTTCGGATCCAATCCATAGTTTATTTCGATAAAATGACGCTTGCGTTGGGAACTTACGTTGTTGCGCTGGCGTTGCTCGAGGAGGAAGGAGAGCGGATGGTGGTGCGAAACGCGTTTGAAGAAATGGCACAAAGCGAATTCCAGCGTCGCTTTCGTTTCTTGAAACAAATAGTGCATCGGTTGTACAGCGAAATTGACCCCTTCATCGGTGCCAGCAAGCCACTGGAATGTTGTAGCTTCGTCTTGAAAAGTGCGGCACTTTCCCCGTCGTTTCCTTTTTCTTTTTTCTTCTTGCTGGGCGCGACACCACCTAGGTACGACGCAGAGAAAATAATAGTTATAAATTGTAGTAGTCACACGTACTACTATTTGAAACGTGTTTAGGCTTGAGAAGAAAAAATTAGATAAAGATTTGATTCATTGGAAGACGAGAAACATTTCGTTTTGTAGTATACTGTGTGCAAGCAGACGACAAACGAGGGAAGTAAACTTCTGGGGAGTTCACCGCTTGCCGATTGGCTGCTCTCTCCGCCCCTTTCTCAGAAATTTGGCATACTGCTACTTTGTGACGTTGCAGCAACCGAACAGAACGCGTATCGAACAAAGATCTCCGATCGCGCCCTTGCTTTGCATTATCAACGCCGAAAGCAACAAGGAGAAAAGCACGCGTATTTATCCACGTGCTTCGTGCTGATACAGTGGTGCGGTAAGAATTGCATAAAGCTGATAACCCTTTGCTGCAGTGAGGCGACGTTGGTTTTCAGACGCCATTCCGCAGAACAGACACTGGCATGGTCTAGTAGGCGGCTACGTAACCCCGCCAAGTGCTTGTATGTTTTGCGCAGTTTCTGACGCATTGTTCCGCTCAAGTTCGACATGCCCTCCCAGTGCCTCTATGCAATCAGCGTGCCCATGTGTGCAGTTCCAGCCGTATGCTATAACTATTTTACAATTGCGCAACACTCAATATGATGTTGAATGCATCCACTTCACCAGTGAAATGAGCCACTATGTGGCCATGGCGAGACTTACCGGTATTTTACGCTAATTTTGAAGTCATGTGCAGCTTAAGGAATGGTTACAGTGCACGCATGGCTAGTAATTCATTATTTACACTCATGTGGACGACAGCAGTCACGTTTGTAGAGCCAAGGATAATAAGTGATCTTGTGATAAGCTGATGCAATCATGTGACCGTCTACTATGGCGATCGCGAAGACACTTCGACCATGATAGAGGGCCACGCGGGATGGCTACATTAGTACACAAGTAAGAATGACGCAGAATCTCACGTTTGGTTGGCTCCCCTCTTTTTTGGGTAGTTTGAAATGATGAAATTGGTTATGACGCAAGACTTGGTGATAGTGCAGGCTGCTGTTATTAAGGCTTCTCACCGTCACCGCTTTCGCTTTGTAGTAGTCAACGATGCCTTCGTGGTGCAAGAGCGGAAGCAGGCCGCATGCCGAGATATTCAATTTATTGCATTCCCGTGAATGCAATTCGTGTTCCCAGGATGATGTTATGCAAAAAACATACTGTGCGCATGTTCACTGAGGCTTGTACGTACAAAGCAAGCTCATTGAGGCCGGTAGTGGAGCGCGCATGGGCCACCAGCTGCCCACAAGCTGCGATGTACAGAGCACAATGAGGATAATAGGTAACAGGTGTTCGTGGAGGTTCCGAAACAGTAATGGTTCCAGGACTTACATTTCAGGACGCTGTTTTTGGTTCAAGACAGAGGTACAATCAAGACTTCATAGCAACCAAAGGTCAGTGGGGCGGCTCGCATTGGATACTCATGGGTAGACTACAAATGAAACGCTGCCGGATGATGTGGGCTGAGCAAGTTTTGAAACGAGGGAAGCTTAGAGTAAAATTAATTTCGAAGAACTACTGAGGAATCTGAAACAGAATAAATGCGTTCCGAGAATATTCAATTATTCCTACAGGAAGAATGTCGACATACAGTGGAGGAAACGAACTAGAAAGCTTACAATCAAGTATGCAGCGGGTATAGTAAGCTACATGGCAACAAACAATATTAAACGAGTATGCTTGAACAAATAATTACTAAGTCAGAATGGCTGAGATTATGGGTGGAGGCCATGAGTAAGAGCTAAGAGCTAAAATGAAATCAGGAATGAAAAAAATTATGATAGCCTAAAGTAAAGCTCTATACTTTTCGCTATAAGATCAGGATGCCTTAGAACGCATATTATAAAGCGAGTTACGTCAAGGAACAAGAAGTATGTGCTTCCTGCGGTAAACCTAGGGAAATGATGGAATACGTTTGTTAGAATTGGATGATATCTGGCTGGTGGAAGATGTAGACTCCGCTGGCTTCCTTGAAGCCTATATATTAAGAGATAGTGGGGGGAAATAAAAATGTCCACAATAGAGATCAGTAATATGCATTCGGGTTTTTTATGGCAGAGAAGCACGGAGAACGAAAACAACGGAGGGGTACAAACCCAAAGTTCCTAATAAGGGATTGTAAGAATGGATGCTGGGAAGACTGTCTGCAAAAAAAAAAAAAAAATGGATAGCTAACAGTGTTTGGTGAAATAAGAGCCGCTTTGTGGCGTAAGCCACTGCCCAAGTTTATAGGGGATGCTCATAGCATTCATACAGCCACCTATCCATCCATCTACGCACGTCATGTGTATACCTGCATGTCTCTATTTAACGATATGCTCGGGAACGCAACGTGCGCACAGCGTTCTCGACATTTTGCAAAATATTTATATTTACTTCACTATATATGTCTCTGAAAGCGCCTGTAACGTATTGATTCATTCAAAAATGTATGCTAGAGTGTCCACAAGGTAAAACTTTCAAATATGTCTTGCTTTAGCTGTTTTACTTGTGAGTTGAAAGTTCTTTCTTTAAAAGCATTCATTTTCGTTATACATAAAACATTGTTAAGAAACTAAAAATACTTCTTTTTCAGGTATACGATGCCTTCTTTGCGAATTCCAGTAAATACGTAAGTATAACTTTTATGCTATTAGTACTTCGCAGACCAGAGAAAAATATGCTATCTAACCACATAGCTTGTTATCTACAAGGCACATAGACAAACTCGTTGGAATATCGTAGTATAAAGGAGGTAGAAAATCCTACATAGTTACCCGGAATTTATGTCTATCCAGCACTAAATAAGAAGTGGCGGGAACTTTTGAAAGTATTTGCCATTTATTTTTTTAGTTTGACAATGTTTGCCGAGAGCTCTTCACCGAACAAAATTCCCAAATGAAGTTTTTTAATCATTTTTAGAGCTGAAATCAAAACACAGATTTGCCAGGAACTTTGCTGTTTACAAGCCTACAGTAATACAATAAGCGAGAAATATAGTTAGCTTGTTCCGTGAGGCAAGGAACAATTTATAGATCGCATGTTATACAACATACAGTGATTAGTGATTGATTGTTTTGTATATACCAGATTTCATTTTCTCGCGATAGAACACTTTTGGTGTCAGAATATATAGTTGTACTTACGTGCTGTGTTGTTACTTGACGCCATATTTATGGTAGGCGGTAGGCCCTATGCTGCGTTTACCGTCTGGCTGACGGTAAACGCAGCATAGGGCCTAACGCTTTCAAAGACCTAATGATACCACCAACATAAAAAAAAAAAAAAAACTCGCGATGCAGCTTTCTGTTGCTCGATACGTGCTATATAGAAGTTATACCCACGGCGGTGCCTGAAGTATTCTTTATATGGACATCTTTCCTACCTTGGTTCCTTGTGTTTTCTCCACTGGCAATATGATAGCTTCTCCGATATACGGATCCGAACTTCTTTCGTTGTCTTTGCCACCGGCTTCAGTGGATTCATGCTCCGTCCTATTTGCAATTCGGGTATTGAGAAAACTGCATAGGGGATCTGGATCATCCACTCTTCGCGCTCCCGGCACATTCCCAAGAGTGACATCGTAAAGCGGTTCTTTGACGCACCGGGCTTCAATCCAACCGCAGTAATAAGGCGTCAGAAGCAATACACGAGCCACAGGCATTCGCCGTACCGTACCACCCGCCAATCGAAGTGGCGTTTCTGTACCGGTGATGTCTTTTTCCGACACCATGGATTGCATTACCAAAACAATGTTGGACCCAGTGTCTCTGAGTACAGACACTTTTTGACCCTGCAGCATTCTCACTAGTATTAGCACGGAGGTTTCCGGGTCTTCCGACCTCGGCGCCGTTGTGACAGCGCTTGCCTTGTCGCTAGACACCGTCTGCTCCATTTGCGTACTGTCAACATAAATCGTGTTTTCGGTCGCAACAATGCAGGCAGTCTTATTTTCTGACTTAACTCGGCAGGTTCATATTGTATGCCCGTGCCGTCCGCACTCCTCGCACTTCAACGTGGAAGTGCGAGTGCGACCCAAGAGAAACTTCACAGCCCGATGCCCTATCCGGTCACACATAAGACATTTCATTGTGCTCCGAGTCTGTTCTTTCTCATCTGGTATCTTCTTATCTTCCTTCCCCTTTCCAAGTTCTTTTGGCCTTGGGCTTCTAAATAGCGGTCGGCGTGTTCGGATAGTTCCGCCACCGTCCTCAAGTTGCGCACTTTCAGGAATATTGCCACTCCCTGATGACATGATGCTAGGAACTGTTCTGCAATCATGATGTCTTTCAAGTCTTCAAATGTCTTCTCTATGTTCGCAACTGTTCTGCAATCTTGATGTCCCTCAAGTCTTCAAATGTCTTCTCTATGTTAGCTACCACCAACCAATGATAAAAATAGTTGAGATTCGAGCGGCGAATTGCTGGCCCGTCTTGTTTTCGTGTGGCTTGGAGCTTCAGAATTTATCCCTGAAACATTCGGCCGTTAGGCTGAAGCGTTGTAGGAGAGGCTTTTTCACCTTGTCCTAATCTAGTGCGTCAGGCGCTGACATCCGGCTGTACACGGCCAACGGTTCCCCTACAAGACACATACCCAATCCCGTCGCCCAGACACTCCTCTGCCAGCCTTGCCCAGTTGCTATTTACTCGAAACGCTGTATGTAGACATCTAGGTCATCTCGCTTTTCATCAAATGGGGCGATTAATTTCTGGGGACACACTGTCGCTATCCTCTGAGGTACCACATTTGAGCTCCTACTTCCTGCCTCTTCTCCACTGTTACTTGCGCGCAGCTGCAATTTCTTTTCCATAAGCTCTTTTTCTATCATCAAGTTCATATATGCACGCTCGTCCACCGCTTTCGCTCTCTCCTCAGCTGCCTTACCTCTCTCCTCTTCTTCCATTGCAACCTCTCGCGCCTCTGCGCGTTTTTCTCTTAATCGCTTCTGTTCCTCGTGATACAGTGCCATTATAGTCTCGGCCGATATGCCCGCGGCACTCCCAGCAGTCATCAGGCGTCCAAGGTCCATTCCGCTGCTCAAGACACCCCAAGGCAGGTGACGAAGATAAAGGGATGCTGGCAGGCTCGCCAATGTTATCGAATCGAATAAGGCGCTTGCGTCACATACCGAAACATCTACGGAGTCCTGTCTCTCTTATATACAGGCCATGCTGGTCCTTTGTCGCAAAGCGGAAGATGACATGACGGAGTCAGACAAAGTGAGACATTTTTTAGAAAAGATAGGAGATGATGCATTCAATATGCTCATTTGCAAGGCTTGCAACGCCATGAACTCCATCGTACGGGAGTGAAAGCGTGTCGAGAACGCCAAAAGGGCGATAGCAACATCACCGTGCGAAGACGCACTTGCTCCACGGGCACCGCTAATCGCAGAGCATGTCACCAAGATTATCCAAAACGCGCCATTGAGTCTCGTGTCTCATTTAGTTACGTGTCGCCGTTATTGCGTGTGTCACTTCGGTGAGCTGGCGTAAAACCTTTTAGGGCCAGGAGTAGTGGGAAAGAAGTTTCGAAGACAGGCCGACGTGGCAGTAAGGGCTCCAAAGAAGCCCCAAGGAGCCTGGTTCGAAGGGGACGGTTCTGTGGTGACTATCGTAACAGGCCTTTTGAGGAAGGTGGGAGGAAGACACACGGTCCCGTGCGATGTTATGAGCGGTTTGAGCATGAGCGATAGTGTCGCGAGCATATTCTGTAGCAGCGTGGGGAGCTGGGGGAAGTAGTGCCTTAAAGGGCAACGTGGGGTGGCTGCCAAACAAGACATAAAATAAGGAAAAGCCGGCAGTGTCGTGGGGGGGGAAGTTCTTTGCGAATGTCCCATTGACAAGCTCTTGTCCCAATCACGGTGGTCTGCTGAAACGTACATGAGTATGATTTTGATGAGTGTACGGTTGAAGTATTGTGTAAGTCCATTAGTCTGCGGGTGGTAGGCGGTGGTTAGCTTGTGACATGTTGAGCGAAAGCGAAGAATATCCTCGACGATGTGTGAAAGAAAAGACCTACCGCGATCTGTGAGCAGCTACCGTGGAATGCCGTGGTAGAGGATGACGTCGTGAAGCAGGAAGTCAGCAACGTCCATGGTGCAATTGGTAGGCAGTGCCCGTGTGATGGCATATCGCGTCGCATAGTTAATAGCTACGGCAACCCTCTTGTTCCCCGAAGGAGAAGTCGGAAATGGCATAACGAGATCAAGGCCGAAGCGGTAGAACGGACTAGTTGGAATGTCAATGGCTGAAATGGGGCCGGCAAACTGCAAGGACGAACGCCTGCGACGTTGGCAGGGCTCGAAACCACAAACGTACTGGTGCACAGAGCGGTACAAGCACGACCAAAAGAATTGACACCGTATGTGATCGTATGTACCGGATATTCCAATGTGAGTGGCTGTTGGAACATCGTGGAACTAGTGGAGGAGTGGAGAACGGTCGGTCGTAGGTACTTCGAGGAGAAGCTCAGCACCGTCGGAGTTGGTATTTGGACGGCAAAGAATATTGTCACGGAGCACGCACAGGTGGAGGGACGGGTCGGAGGGATTAGAGTTTAGGTCGTAGGTGGTGCACCGCAAGTTTCCATCCCTGAGCATTTCATTGCATATGTTGCTGAAGTAGCAGATGGCGACGACACAGAATCTGAATCATGGGTGGTGGATTTGGGAGGGCCCACGGAATTACATGAGAGGCAATCAGCGTCCTGGCGCGAGACGCCGGACTCGTAGGGGTCATCGAAGCTATGTTCTTGAAGATTTAGCGGCCAGCGTCCGAAGCGTCCAGTCGGGTGTTTGAGGGACGAGAGCCAGCACAGCGCATGGTGGTCCGTGATTATCGAAAAGGTGCGGCCAAACAAGCACGAGCGAAATTTGCCACTGCCCAAAATAGAGCAAGGCATTCGCGTTTAGGGAGTTAAAACTTGTGGGAATAAAGATTTAAAACACTGAAGGGAAGAGAAGGCGACTGCCGTGTGCGATGATAAGGTCTCGGCCTTGTCGCTGCTGTGCGAGGATAGCGCGGATGCCGTGTCCGCGGACGTTCGTTCTTACCTGTGTAGGCACTGTGGGGTCAAAATGCGCCAAGATGGGGGAGTAACAAGAAATCTGGCGAGCGTTTAAAATGCATCAACTTGTTGACGACCCCGTGAAAATGTACTTTCCTTCTTTAGGAGCAGCGTTAGAGGACGGGCAATGTCGGCGAAGTTGTTGACAAAATGTGGGGAGTAAAAACACAAGCTATCAAAGCTTCTACATCTTTGGCCGAACGCGGTACAAGGTAATCTTTCAAGACACGAAAGTTGTCGGGATCAGGTTGGACGCCGCGAGAACTCACATGGTGACCTAGGACCATAATTTCACGTTGGCCGATGCTGCACTTTGAAGAGTTCAATTGAAGGCCAGCACGTCGGAAAACGCCAAGCAATGCTGATAGGCGACTGAGGTGGCTCTCAGATGTTAGTGAAAAAACGTCAGACTAAATTCCGCACGTGACCGCCGCGTCACATCACGGAGGAGCTTTGCGCCAATTCTTACTCTCTTGCGTGCGTAATCAGGCGAACGACAAATAAAATTTGCCGTCAGATATCTCGGAGAACAGACAGGCTACAATAATTCTTCCAACTGATACTGTGTAGAAACACGACTGCCTCTAGCTATTCAATACAAGGATACCCACTTACGGCAGTAAAACAAGGTAATTATTCAATAAAGGAAATTGGGCTACTCACAGAGATAATTATCATGTCACTTTGTGTCCCCCTGGCCACATAGCTTAGTTGCCCAGGTCGTGTTCGCGTGCCCCCCCCCCCCCCCCCAAGTGCGTAATTTTAAGAAAACCATGAAGCTTAATTTTGAACACCCTGTATAATGAGTAGAGTAGATGCGACTGCAGAAGCATCAAGGAAAACACTTAAGAATATTTCCGAAGAGATAAAAATTTGCCCACACATTCGAGTCGTCTTTACCTTTTACAAATGCTTTGCCTGATACAGACAATCATTAAGGATGGTTTCGGTATTAGGCATTTAAGAAAAGTCTAACTACTTACGAAGCTCACCGCAGTTATTACTGACCTCACAATTTGAAAACTTTATTTCTAGTCTGTAGGTAATTGTTATTCACGTTGGAAGCTAATCTTTTCCTAATATACCATTATATAGCGTCGGCTTCAAAATCGAATCGCTTTAGCCTGTGGCAAATGATACGCCGAACAGCCCATTCGCGCAGGTTGCATACCGTAAACCATTAACATAAAGAGAACTGGATTGGAAGCAACTTTTTAATAAAGTAGGGCTCATTTTCGCGTGGAAATATCGTGTCTCTGTTCCTATATCTCAAGTACTGGACGAAAGTTTACAGGAGACTACCATTTCATAATATAGCGCATTCATCATATATGAGATGTACGGAATCGCCTGGTAATACAGATAATTTTTATTAATTGTGTCCCGCTGATTGATGGTCATTATTTGCATTTATATATTTTTTCGCTGCAATAGGATTTCTGTTACGCGTATAACAGTCTGAACGACACTAAGGTAAGTAGGCTAAGTGTTTTGCTGCTTAAGAAGTTACCATGAGAGAACAATTTACTGTGTTTACATATACACATTTACCGTGATAAGCGGTGGAGCATAAATTACACTGCATGATTCGGTTAAATGGAAAGTAGGACTTAGAGACCATTGAAGAATATCCTACATATTTCGATCTCACTACTTGAAACAGGAAATCGCATTTGCCTTCTTAATTTCAAAAGAACCCGTGGCGATCCGCTTGATATGCTACACACGAGGATGAAATGCCAAGACGCGCACCAAGACTTTCTGAAGACTTCATTTTAAATAATATGGTTTATTTGTGTTAAAATATTTGCATATCTCTGTACCATGTTCACCATTACTTCGAATGAAGGTGGAGTGGCAGTTTTTATATTGTACAGCTCAGTATAGAATTCTTCCGCAGCTTTTACTATATCATCGGAATTGCTGATGATATCACCCTGCTTATATTTCAGCGCATACACCTCGCATTGCCCTATGCAAAGTTTTCTCACTCATTTTATGCTGCGTCCATTTTTTACTACTTCCCCTGTTATAATTTCGAATATCCCTTAGTTTCTTCATGGTGATCAGTTTTGACAGTTCAGGGTATTCTATCTGATCAATTGAGTTGGATATTTGTATGCTTTGTCGTTTGCTGCCTAGTACAATCAACCTCTCTATGTCTTTCATAGAATATGAAAAGGTGTTTTATTCAGTAGAGATACCAGCAGTCATAGAGGCAGAAAAGTAGAAAGTTGCCTATCAAGAAAGGGGCCAGGCAAGGACACACAGTCCCTCCAGTACTACTTGCTCCATGTTTGGAAGTATACAAGCCCTTAAAGTCGAAAGGCTTAGATGCGAGGATGAAGGGCAAATATCTCAGCAACTGTCGGTTTGTGGATGACATTGTCCTGTTCAGCAGCGCTGGGGACGAGTTTCAGCTAATAATTGAGAACCACAACCGTAAAATGCTATAGTGGGGTTGTAGATTATTATTCGGAACACCGAGACAATGTTCAACAGTCCGGCTAGAGAACGATAATTCAGGATTGCCAATAAGCATCTACAGTATGTACAAGAGTACGTTTATCTAGGTCAATTATTCACAGGGGACCTTGGTCATGAGAAGGCAATTCAAAAAGAATGCCCATAGGTTGGAGTGCATACGGCAGGCATTGCCACATCCTGACTGACAGCATACCTACTACTGTCATTCAAAACAAAAGCCTGCAATCATTGCATTCTACCCAAATAACATGTAGGGCAGAAACTTGGAGGTTAACAAAAAAATCGAGAGCAAGCTAAGGAGCGCACAAAGAGCGATGGAACGAAATACGGAGGGCGCAATGTTAGGAGACAGGAAGAGAGCGTTGTGGATAAGAGAGCAAACCGGGATACCCGGTATTCTAACTGTTATTAAGATAAATATTTTGGAGATGGACAGATGACATAGTGCGTAGGGTGGATAACCGGTGGACAATTAGAATTGCAGAATGGGTGCCAAGCGAAAGGAAGCGCAGTCTAGGACGTCAGGAAAGTAGGTGGCGGGATGAAATCAGGAAATTTGCATGTGAAAATTCGAATCAGCTAGCAAAAGACAAGGGTAATTGGAGATCGCAGGGAGAGACGTTCGTCCTTCAGTGGATATAATATTATGCTCATGATGACGATCTTGACGATGATTTGCAAATCGCACACAGAGATTTGCATTTGTGTAAATAATCAGGAATGCGTGACGTTGTCAAACAAGCTAAAACAGTGTGTAATGTTAAGAGCGATATATTACCTATAAATGAGAACGGCCCCCAAAATTCGGGCAGCACTGTAAAAAACGTTATTTTACAGCTTTTCAGATACATCAGTGTGTTCACCTACAATGTACTCCCTATTAGACAATATATAATGGTTCCCTCTATTATGACATTGATAAAGACATTCTTGCAAGCCCTTTTATCTTAATTTGTTGGAATAGCGGTCATACTGTTCGTGTGTTTGTGAATTTTACTGTCTCGTCCTCTGCGCGCTATTCATTGCTGTTCAAATCTTGCACCAACAAGCCCAAAAGCTACGCTGCTAAATTGGAACGCTGAAAAAATAAATATAGTGACAACAGTCGAAAAAGAACTTGGCAAACGGCCAAGCAAAGAATGTAAATAGTGTGGAATGGAAATAAAGAATGGAAATATTGTGAGCTTCTCAATGTAATTACGACAAAAATGCGGAAAGAGAAGCAACATAACAAGGACAAGAACCGAAAAGCTGGTGCAACAGGGAGATACGAAAAGCTTTCACTGAATAACCGAATCATCACGAGAGCACAGGCCGGCAAAAAAAGGTAGTTGCCGCAGGATGAAGAAACCAGAAAATGGGAAATATTCCGGGAGAAAAAAAAATGTACGGTTCAATTATTGCTTGAAGCAAAGAGAAACGGTGAAAGTGATCGTTGATGGTCCAAAATACGTGAGGAATAGAAGGCCGCCCTTAGGAGATATTAGAATCACGTAAACTTGTTAGGCTGGAAGTCGGGAACAATACAAAAAATAACATAGACGAACAATGGAAACAAGCTGGAAGGGCACACGCCATTAAATTACAACGGAAAAATAACATTTTACTTTAACGTTCTTGAGGACTAGTTGCTTCATACTTGAAGGAAGGTTAAAAGTGCCCGAACAAAACAAAGAAAACTGTATATAATAGTATACTTATAACACACGCGCCTCTGAAAGCAACGCCAATGCCCTTCTTTGTCACCATTCGGATTGATATTTTACACATTTAAATACTAATAACAATACCTCTCAAACAAAGAATGCTTGTCTATAACATGCAACTTTTGCCAACTTAACACTAAACAGGTGTGTGTAAAGTTTCATTTGACCATGCAACGTAAGGCTTTTATGTTTTAGGAAGTTCCAAGCAATAGCATAATTTTGAGGAGCAGCCATACTTTTGATGCTTTGGTGTCATACAGGCCAAGCGCACTTTAGAAACTACACGGTTGCAATGTTTGAAACGTTAAATTGCAATTCAGTAAATTTTCGTAGTGCAGTTAGAGTGTGATAATACCGATAGTTACCTAAAACGAATGGACTCTGGTACGTAGTCCTATCATGGGCCTTAATGAGGTAATGTAGGCCGGACTGTTAGGCAACACGCTCGATATGGCACCATGCTTGACCATGCACTTCTTCATAAAGTGTGGAATATCGGTTTACAGAAAATGGAGGCTGCAAGAGGCCGACTAAATTCAAGTCTAGTTCTGCTATCTGTCTTTTCTATCAATAGCTCAACCTCATGATTCAGGCCACTCTGTGTTTTCGGGTACCAAATGACACTGGTCGTTCTTTCTTTCGGCAGCAAGAGGAACAAAACGGTACCGAAGAGCACCGCATGCTGGCTCGTAAAATAGCAGGAGATATCAATGTTGCTTTGAATAGACGGAACTTGAACTGCCACTACAGGCAGCATAAGTAAAGGTTAAACTTGTCGTCTCCAATTTCGCTGAGGCGGGACTATGCATGTTTCTTAGTACAACATAAAAACTGAGTTGGGGGCTAAACGTCCCAAAACTGCCCGGTGATTTAAGGAGCAGAGCGTATTGGGGGGTATCCGATCATTTCTGACCACACGGAGCTACTAACGCGCAGCTATACAGAATGCAGGAGTGCATTTGCATTTTAAGCTGAACGAATTGCAGGCTTAGCTGCGTGGAAGCGAACCTGCTCTCTTATGCTCAGCAACAGAGTGCCATAGCACATAGCCAATCTGACAGTACCGTGGGGAATTATATCAAATATTGACGCCAGGGTACCCCTCTCAAACGTAGGTGTGCTTTGTTTTCTTGTCTTTCTGAGCGAGAACATGTTTTTCAATTTTATTGTCACCAGTTTTCCCTTCGCCATTTCTTCAGGCATTCTAAATTAAAGAAAATTTCTTCTAGGAAGCTGAACGTAATAAATCTGGCAAAAGCGATCAACAGGTAAGTGTGAAGCGTTTCTTTTTTGTTTTCTCACTATTGTTTGTCAATTTTTACAAGCAATTAGGCACTTCGTCAATAACAGAGCGAAACGTACACTCTCAGTTGCGACATAGAAAGGAGGCTAATCATTTTTCCAAGCAACATGGGACATATATCGTGAAAATTATGTTACTGCCTTTAATTAAAAAAATTACTCCAAATTCCTCAAGTGAACCGTTTTTTTTGCGCTTCCTGCCATTTGTGGTTGCTCTGTGCTGCTGTCTTTTTCAATATTAGGCACCCTTACATAGTGCAAACTAACACTGGGACATAGTGCTAACCAACGCGGCAAGTCGCAAGATTTGCTATTTCCGGGAGAGTTCGCTATCAAAGTTTCTCTTTAAAAACGGCATTTCATTTAAGAAGCGTGGCACCAATACATCGCTGCCTCCGTCCGCTCGCTGTTCCCTTACATTGAAGGCCTCCGAATCCTAACACGTGGTGGTTTCCCTCGTTCCTAATTATTGTGTGAACCAAAGAACTACTTAAACGAGGACTCAGCGCCCTCGCCCTTTATTTCATTTTGCAATTATACCGTGATTTCGGCAAGTGAAATTGAAGATCAGAATTGCCGTTTAGTATTTTTGCACCGAAAAGCAAAAGCCCAGACATGGTGTGATGGTTTTCGAAGCTTTCTTTTTTTTTTGTTTTTGTTTGGGCCGTTGTGTCTCGGCGAAAGTCCTTGAAGCTTTCCGTGTCCAGTGTTCGGCTGTTCCAGAGCACGATGTTGTCCATTTTTATGATTTTGATCTGCCCCGAGAGCTGACGCCGTCTCAATGCTTGAGGTCACGGCAAGGTGGGTCGGGAACTTGAAGGCGGCACTGCCAAACGATTTTCGTTGCTGCGAATTTTCCAAGTTACAGAGAATCTTGTCGCATTAAATTTGCTTTTTTTTTTTTTTTTGGTCGAACAGGGCAACGGTAATATACACCTCAAGCAGTTCTTCTTTATTTAGTGTCCGTTCAATGTAACCCTTTTTGCTCACTCATGCACAATAACAATTTATTGTTTCTTTTGCGTTTCTTTCTGAAAAGTGGCAAGAATGTTTCGCCTACTGGGAGGCATACTGGAACGTGAGTGGATTATTTATTTGTTCTTCGGAAAGAGTCGTCGCGCGTGCAGAATTTACTCTATGAAATGTGTAAGCCATTTTTATGCTTACCCAATGAGACAAGCGTCCGTCCGTGCGTCATCTAAGACGATCGCCTTCAACATACAGCCCACAGCAGCGAGCGACTTTACCTTCGTGCTGCCAGTCGCTTCAACGCGAACGAAGCGGCGCGACCACAGCGTTCGTGGAGCTCTCAGAACACGCCGTACTCTGCGCTTTTCGCAGATCGCTTTCAATATACGGGCCCACGCGTATCTCTTTAACGCTAAGTAAGCGACCACAACACAGCGCGTCAAGCTAGCAGCAGTCGGCGCACTCTGTCGGCATCGCGGATCGCTTTCAAGACGCGGTCCGCGCGGTCGTGCCATGTGCAGCCGTCGGCGCACTGCGTTTGGTCACGGATGGTTAAGGCGCTAACGAGCGATAACGGGTTATAACGATCAGAACGTCATTAGCGCACCTGGCGCCACCGTCCGCACCAGTTCGTGTCACCGCAGTGCTGTTGTTCGTAGTGGCCAAATCAAGTTTCATAACATTGATAATGACACCGGCCAGCGTGGAGATGAGCAAGTGGCACAATGCTTGCGCAAACTTGGACACCTCCCAGATGAGGTTCTGCATAAATTTTTTTTTCATGTTTCCAGGTCACATGCAAGCAGTGTAGCCTCTGCGTGCTCTGCGCCTTTTTCTGTATAGCTTAAAATTCAGTTTACCCCGTAGTGAAGTTGAGCGAAAGGATTAGACCTTTTGGATACTGTGTAACGCCTCGAATGAAGATGTTTGTTTTGAAATACCGTGAATTCGTGGTGTACTGCGCTAGGTATTGAACATTTACGTGGTAAATTTCAGACGATATTTCAGACGATGCTGCTCAAAGATAAATTATTCAAAATTCGCACAAGGACATTCCCCGACTGCTTTCGATAACCAGTTCGACCTTGTGCCACCCTTGAAGTTTAATGATCTATATAAGAAAGTCTGTCTTATGGAATTGAACGATAAATGTTTTGTAAAGGAGGCCAAAGCGGCTGGTCACTTTGAGAGTCTCTTCAACAGGCTTGCTTTTTCCGAGAGTAGCGTTAGCACAGAAATTCCTTTATTGCCAAAGCAATATACATCATATTCAAGCGCTCTCGGCGTAGTGGATGACATCGGAGCACAGCTGGCAAAAACGAGGAAAGCCTTAGAGGTGATAAGGGGTATTATAGGTGAAGGCGTGACAGAAAGTAGGTCAAGCTGTAAAGATGTGCGCTCAGGCTACTACGACTGAGCCACGTGCCAGTGCGGCATGATCCTGATTGCTCGCTTGTTTCTGCAAATCGCGTTTCTGTATGTAGCGCGCTTGCAAAAAAAAAAAAAAAAAACAGTCATGGAAATAAGCAGGCCGCTAATACTGCTGCAGGCCAACGGCTTGGGTGGGCGGAGGCAATTCGGAAAGGTCGTGCCCGAGAACCACATGGAGCACATTATTTCGCTTAGTAGTCGCTCGGTTCTCGAATAGGTGCCGTGAGAAACAGCCAACGGCGAAAGAAGGAAAAGATCGTCTTAATGCAACGTCATAATGATCGTCCTAATCGTCACGGGTTGAGAGAGACAGAGCGTTGTTAACGTGAGACTTAGGACATAGAGAACGACATCCCACAACAGGGGACACTCGGCGAAAACTGGCAACAGGAAACACGTCACGCCTAGTGTTAATCCTATCCGTTAATTCACAGGAGCACGGGAAAAGAGAATGTGAAATGAACTTGGAGACAACGTTTTATTTATTTTTTATTCTGGCCCGCCAAAACTAAAACGCTTTGCGTGTAAATGAACTTATACTTCGCGACCTGCTTCTCTTGCGTTACCTAGCAGCAAGCTAACGGCCCGCCAAGCGCGACAGATGCATGTGTCATGCGCTAGATAGACCACCGAAGCCCGCGATGCCGGGTGCGCATATTAAGTTAGCCTGTGCGGCGACCCGTTTCTTTTGAATGTAGCGTATTCCTTAGGATCTTGGCGTATTCTTGCGTTCCTTCTGCTCTTCGACATGGCATCACGGAATATTGGGCTACGGCAAGGCGAGAAATTTTGTTTGTCTGCGACGTATATCAAGAAATTTTGGCTTTTACGGCACGGAACCGACATTTGTGACGTAGTTAGTGAAAAACAGCTCGATGGTTCTGGCGTAGTTAATGTGCGTTAATAGATGGTTTTAGTACTGCGTATGTAGGTTACGCAACGACGTTTCGTACGTAAGATCGCTACGTTCTGCAAAGTGCTCATGTGCAGAACGCAACCCGGACGCTACGTGATGCGTACGCGCCCGTAGCGTACGCACGCATCCGATTCTTGCGTGCGCACGCAGGGGGCCTCGCGTGCTGCTCTCGTGGTTCTCGTTTGTTCGGGAGAGCGCGACACAAAAGAGTTTCCCAAAATGTGACGCACTGAGCGAAAAGCAGCTCGGCCGTGTGCCGCAGTTTCGCGTGTGCTGAATCTTACTGGGAGATGTTCGGGACGGATTTTCTGACCCCCAAAATTATTTTAATTCATTTCGTTACTTTTTGAAATACTTTTGTGTCATACTCGCCGCGCCTTTGGTTGTACGCAGTCAGAAAAAAAAAAGGAAGCTGGCCGTGGTAACAGTTTGGCGTGTACTGAATCTCAGTGAGACAAGTTTGTGACGCTTTCTATGGCCCCAAAACATATACCTTCTTTCGGTACTCACGCTTGCCGAAGACGCGACGAGCAATTGCCAAGAGTGATAACACTGGAGTGTGTTGCTTGCGCCGGCAGAACGCGCAAAAGATAACGCCGAGGAGCTCAAAAACCAAGAACACGAAAATTCTGTATTCTGAACGACAGAAAACAGGCATTGCACGAACTCATTTCTCTTGGGTGCGAATAGAATGCATTCTGCGAGCATCTAACATGGTACGGCCGAAAGCCTGTGTTGTGGCCATCTCTCTGTGTGTAGCCTAATATCGCGTCGGCAGATGGCCAAGTTGCTTTGTAAACGCCCACTCGCCCGTGCACTTGTGCACTCAAGGTGCAGGAAATAATGCCGGGGAGTGGGAGAATACTTGGAAATTGGATGTTTTCTTTATAATTTATAGCACGGCTTGGAATTTGTCAGGTATTTCTGACGCCATGTATGTCAAGGCGAATTGCCTTTGTTTGTAATGTTGCCCATTCACCACTCTAAATACCAAAATGACGCATGCTTGTAATTTACCTCCTTCAGCTGATGCCCTCCGTTGGAGCTCCGTACGGGAATTACTGCTGCTTATGTGGTGACACAACGTCGAATAAACCCACAAAAAGTGCGAAACGACCGTTTATACAGAGCGAAATATACATGTCCTCATTTAGAAGGCGTTTCGCATCTACTTTATAATATTGCACTTGGCGCACATCAGATGGAGGCTTGTAAAGATGGTTTGCAACAATTTTAATTAAAGAAACAATTCCGCACTAAGACTGGGCACGATTGATCAGCAGAAGCAAAAAAAAAAAGTGCTGAGTAGCGCAGCCGGCGTAGCGCGTGCCAGCTACCGTTCAAAACGCGTGCACCCAGAACCGAAACCGCAAGGAGTTAATCCCACCCGCTTACTGCGCTACAGTCAATTCCTCCGCTTGGCTTAGTAGGAGTGTCCGCTGTTGTTGAATGTCTTTCTTTATGCTTCGGAGCTGAATAGCATAGGTTCACTGCGCTACGGGCCGCGAAAAGATGGCAGCATGAAGAACAAGCAATCAGCCGTCGCAGCTTCCCTCTACAGCAAATCAATTCAACCGTCCGTTAGTTGAAAAAGACTTCGGCCACAAATGAAATGTTTTACAGCCTGTATTCTCGCACACACAATAGAAAGGTACTCTAAAACAGTGCCAGGAAAAAAACATACTTTCAATGAAATCGTAGTAACGCTTTCAAACCAAATGCCATCCTAAGTGTTCGCAGAAAACAAGGGTTTATTCAATGACACTGTCTGCTGAAACATACTTGCTTCAAAGAATCCCCACCAAAAATGTCGCTCTCTACACCTTTCAAAGCAAAACTAGGGGAGACCGTCGTCTGTTCTTTATTTGAGTGGCACGTTTATTGCCAATTTTTCGTAATATTGACAATACCATATATAGGCTGGAGCCCTCTATGGGAGAGTAGGACGAATATTTTATAGTGAAAAGTGAAAGCCTAGATTGACAGTGAGCGGTAGGTAAGGATATGCCAAGATAAAAAAAATCATTATTTCCGAGCTGCTGTTATTATTTTCTTTTTTTATATATTCGTCTGCACGATCGCTGTGCATTCAGTGTGAGAAAAAAGGAAGCGCACATCTCTGGACCGAATAAAGTCACTCACTCACGCACATCTGTGCACGCAAAATTTGTTTCTAGAGTATGACTGAATCCAATGGTCTCAATAAGATGTTTAATTAGGAGACCTCCATAGCCTTCAGAAATTACACCACACTGAGCCAGGGCCCGTAGTCTGTAGCGGTTCACTTTGGAGCCGGTTCGCTATGTCTGTTACGTCAGGACGACGCCACTCGGAGAAAGAGTGGAACGGGACGGAGCGAGGGAGACCAATCTGCGGGCGGCGATCTGCTGCAAGGTCACGTCATTATTTTTGCATGTACTTTGTGATACAGTGATTGAAAAATGTTGCTAGTTTGATAAAAGAAATATTAGTTTCTTATTGAACACTTGAATATTTCTAGTAATAAGTGTGAGCTTGCGACGCAGAGAGCAATAATGTTTAAATATTATTAGTTTTCTTTTTTAGTTGATAGGTGGTGTGACATACGATAAATTATCAAGGAGGTTATCTGGGTAAAAGCTGCGGCTCTAACAGGATTTAGTTTCACCGGGGCTGAGCTTCTAAGGGCGGACGATTGCGACAAGAGTTCCGTCCACACATCCCACAACTTCCAGAATCTTGCAGCGGTCAAGGAAGCGTTCCTTGACTGCGGCTTTCTCCTGCACCGTAGAGGGAAACCTACCCCACACTGTTTATTTTCCCTCAACCGTATTGGTCCTGGCGACTGTGGTAATGATGCGACTGACTGACGGTTGCGATGACGCTATCGTTCCTTCATTCTAGAGGCACTGCTGAAAACAACCCGGAGCAAAAAAAAAATATAAAAGAAAGTAAACTAGGCGCTCAGAGCCCTTTCGTTGCAATGTCGACTCCACTTAATCGTGTGGTCTGAGATATTCTAGCTCATCGCAAATCCATCGCACTGTGTTTTCGGAGAGCTTAAAATGTCTGCGGAACCTTTCTTCGCTCATGTCGAGCGCGTCGCACCGATGCCTCTCGTCACGCTCACCAGCAACACACCAAAAGAAGGCCATTGGCGTCTCTACCTTGTCTCGCCAGCCAGCGCGAGGTTAGCAGACGGCCACGGTTGTCTTAGCAACCGTCTCCTTCATGCTCGCGGCCTCAGCGACCATCGGGGGAACCACTTATCCACGGTTCCGCTCTTAGCAGACGACGGGTTCGCTTTCCAGATGATTGAAAACCTGTGGGACAACAAAATTTGTAGTAACACCCAACAGGGATGACGACAACGAAGTGCCAGCCAATCCCGTTCGGGAGAGTGAACCAGTTCCAAAGGGAACCGTTACAGAATACAGTCCCAGATAATCTTTTAACACCGACTATTGTATGAGCTAGTGATTCTTACATTGGCTACAGCCTTTATACACAGTCCAACAGAAGTTCATATGCTTTCCCCTTGGCATGTCATATTACGTTAAGAAAAAGCCGGCAGTGTGCTTTTCCTACGAGCTTCAAGAAGCGTCGTTGCGTGAAATAGTCTATGCGTAGTCAGCTACTCGACATTGTTTTTGTTTAAACGAAGTGGTGTAAATATACCACTAGGTTTGTTTCAAGTGACTATTTGTAGTATGGCTCCTAATAGCTGCGTCTTTATTTTTTTCTTGGATACTACTAGTGTTTACTCAATTTTTATGATCCCTTTAAGCACAGTAGATTATTTAATGGAGTTGCCAAATTGAGTGCTCATGCTGTTTTACTTTTTACGAAGGGTGCACTAAATTCCGAAACTATGAAGAAACCTTTGCACAGACACAGTTAGGAACAGTGACTCGGCAAAACTAGAGGAAGAATATAAACTCCCCCAATGATTACAATACTCCCCAATGCGAAATTTTAGCGCAGCTGTATATGTGTTTTCATCTCGGGATATATTGACTGGCGCGGAAAGTCTGTCTCCGGAGTCACATTGCAAACGGAGTGAAGTGTGGGCGGAGCGCCTAGTTAATCGTGACGCGAGGGCGCGATTCACAGTAGCCACCGCAAACAGACCTCCGCTCACTCAGCGCTTTGCTTCTATACAGGCGAAGCGCACTACTCTGGCACCGTAAATTCTGTCGTGCGCGGTGCTACGCTTCTCACGATTTCGCGCTACCCTCCTCCACCGCGTCTGCCTCATGGTTCCGGTGCACCTTCCTCCTGCGCTTTCCTTTTCGCGCTCTCTTCACTGTCCCCGTATTTCATTTCCACCTGTGTTCCGCGTTCAATGTCATCTTTCGCCGTGCTCGTTCGATCGGCTACGAGGTATGCATCCGAAGCTCGCCGCAGGAATGGGTGCAGAGAGCTCCGCTCTGAAATATGGTATTGCCTCGTGCACTAGCTTAGAAGATGTAACGGTAATACCACTGTGACGCAATTGATTAGCAGAATTATGGCGCTAAAAAACCACTAGGGACTACAAATGCGACGTTGACAGGCGCTGTTACGTTTCAGACAAAGGTCAATGTTCCTTCTGTCGTCCCTCGTCTTTTGCTGCACCGCAATCATGCAGTAACTAGCCTAGCAACCTCCTTCATTGACGCAGTCACCCTGCCACACCCAACTAGCCCTATCCACTGTAGGTTTACCACAGAACTTCAAATGCAGAGACGCGATTGTTATGGGTCAAGAGAACTCCGTGTACGCTGGAGGTTTAATACATAACTTCCATTGCAGAAAAGTCAATATTATAGGACAAAACGACTTCGCGTCCACTGGAGCAGGACCTTGAACGAAGACCTTGCTGACAACACTGGCCTCCAGACAGCTTTCAAAGTGAGTTTCAAAAATGCCTCGCAGGAATAAACCAGCCATATATATTCGACTTGTGAGAAGTGTAACGCTCTGTAAGTTATAACTAACGTTCGTACGCTTATAAAACATAACATCAAACTATTACACGTTCTCATTTTGTACAGAAGTGCTTTTGATGTACAGTATTGTTCTATTCACAAGACAGTTTTTATGCAGTATAGAATTTTGGAAACCTGCTTCATATGGCTTTAATAATGGGACAGTAGCTCTGAATAAGACTGTTTCCTCCTCACCAGATATTTGTGAAGAAACGACAAATAAGTACTCAGTTTATTATAATAAAGTAGTACATTATAACTGTGAATACATTGCAAGTATAGGTTGTACTAAAGAAATCGACTCACCATCTGAGCCCTGGATAAGTGAATATCCAGCTAAGCTGCTGAAAACCACAGCAACTGGTGGGGGGGCATGCAATTCCATAAGACTAATCGCAGCGATTGTAGTTTACAGTAACGGTACTAATAGGAGCAATGGTAAGTTTGCCAACACGCCACCACACATTGCGGTGCTACAACAGCACTTAAATCAGTTTCTAGGCTGGTTCTTTTATATTCAAAAGGTTATGGACGTCACTTCCCACGTCGTCGGCGCAGCAGCTTGGACAACAGTAATATTCGCCGGAAAAGTAACTCGGGTGGCGCTACGTACTTCGCACTGTTATCAGGAGCATCTTATCATCAATTATGTGGTTCGGATGATTATATTGTGCTTGTTCGTTATTGACACGTATGCTGGTCTGTATGTTGTCTGTGAGATTACAAATGTTGTATGCACTGTTCACTCTGCTGACTGCTTGAAGCCTCTGAACTACTGGGGTACTATCCTTTGCTCCTGGCCCTGTACTGCCGCCTAGATTCGCCCCACATTTTTGCTTCCGGACGGGGCCCCGAAAATGCCGACCAACAAGAGGCTAACAGCTTCGCTGTGAAATGACCAAGCAATGTTAAAAAAATAAAATTTAGCATTTCAGTTCATGAGCTGAGAGCAGTTCGATTTGTTAACTCTCCCAAATGGCTCTAAGATCTTTAAGCTTCGTGTTTTGTCATTACTGACATTACAACGGTGCCTTCCTGCTAGCCATTCGCTTCACGTTGTGCAAGAAGCAAAAAAAAAAAAGTTAACTGCGTTTCATTATATGCCGTTTGCTTTTAGAATAAGGTCAAGCGCGTGGCTACAGCAGCACATGAATAAGTCCAGACTGGCATCGTTGCTTTTTGGAGCGTCAATTCTTTTTCCCTAAGCCATATCAAAATAATTATTCTGGACGTAAAATTACCATTAAACAACCATGTTACGCTAAGCTACATGTTGCACTTTTTGACCACTGAGGGAGGGAAGTCGTGCGGTTTGCGCATGGGAAGTGAGAGGCTCACAACGTCAAAATGCGAATGGAATTGCACTTGCACTTCGAGGATACTTAATGGCGACCTTTATATTTTAGGCCTACTAAATGAGAATTCAGAAATGTATTTTGAAAAACTGAAACTCACAATGTACAAGATGATACCTACATAAGTTAACTACATATGTACAAAACAGAGCTCTTCATTATTGCTCAATTGCGGTTATCGATAATTGCGCACAGTTGCCTATTCTGACCTCGACACTTCTTGTTTTCGATTTTTAAAAAAATTATCTGACAAAAAACCACGTGACTGTTCATGCCACCTGTCTTTGAAATGCTGGCGCTAATCAACGTCAATCCCTTTACCCACATTCGCCTCAGCTTGACGTTTTTCTTTACGAAGAGTCATTATGGTAGACTCTGTAAAAGTGTGCAAACAAGCCGAAACAAAGCACGAAACCATAAGTGCGGTTGCACAAGACTTTCAAGTAATCAGCACAGCTGCACAAGGGAGCTAACCCTTAATGCTGGCACAGTGAACTACGGAAATGGCCGTACATTACGACTATACTTTTATAAAGATCCTGACACATTTTATGCAATCTTTTAAAAACTGTTGCCACCAGCTACCACTGAGTTAAAGATGGTTTATTATTTAAGCTGGATAAAGTGAGCTAAAGTCGAAGCATACTACCGCTAAATTACTTAGCGTTGGACTTCAAAGGCACGATTTTGGTTAAAGGCTTAATTGCACCCTTCTCGTTTTTATTTCCAGGCATATATCAAAGTACTTGAAGAAGAATGTGGAGGGCAAGACACTCGTCTAACAGGTCTAGAAGAATTCAGCGGAACGCAGCTGTTCTTCATTTCACGTGCTAGGGTAGGTTGTTTGCCTTTGGAGAAACAAATTATATTTTGCATGAGCAAAAACTCCTAAATTACTCTTGTAATGCCCGCTATTGCTTTTGCGTTATTTCCACAGACTATGTGCAAAATAGCAGACAAGTATTCGCTCATCGAAGAGATAAGGAAGGTAAAATTCAGCTCTCCGCAAAACAGGTAAGATGAGAATTTATCTAGTCAGAAAAGGTTTACGCGTGGTTCACAGCTGTTATTGCCTATTTTTTCACAGTATTTGCAATGAAAGGAAAATGAGAGCGAAGTCATGACCTTTCTCGAGACACCGTGCATTGTGCAAATTATTAACAGCAGCACCTCATCAGATGAAATTATTGCAGCGTATGTGACCTAAAATTTTAGCGTTTCCTTTCATTAATGTACGATGCACAGAAGAAAGAGTCTGGAAATTGTCAGAAAATGTGTTTCTTCAACACTTTGGGCGCCGCAAAGGACCACACTGAATAGAAAAAGCGTTTAACAATCTATCCTATTCATTCTCTGCTGACTGTAACAGCTAAGTTGCTTTATTTTGCCATTATTTAGAAATAAGCGTTGCAGCAAAGAAACTAGTCGACCTACCTCCCCGAAGTGCCCTTGCTTTCTAAACATACATAGTTTTCCCATTTTCTGTTGTTTGGTTTGACTTCCGCATAGTAAGTAAGTTACGAAACGTTTTTGAACATTTTGACCACATACATCGATCAGTTTTTTTTTCAAGGAAATTCTGGCCAATATAATTGTTTTGGCTGCAGTTGTCTTCAGATACTTCCAGTCACTATGTCATTGCCATACAGTTGGCAGCAACGTATGTTTGCCATTTAGCTAGATTTCGCCACCGCCATTTGCGAGGCGTGTCGTTGAAGCACAGCAGGTTGTAGACGGGTTATCGGTGTTACATAAACTGTATAGTTTCTCCGTGAACAAATGGTGACCCATTAGTGTTTTTACGCGCAGTATAACAAGACTCAGGACGATGGTGCGCTGTGCCCGTCAAGTAGAACCTACAGCTATCAGGCCGAAAATTATGAGATTATCTGATAATCTCCCCCGTGAGCGTTTCTCAATAGTATCCCCTGTTTAGTTGCTAGTCGACGGTATTAAGATAAGAGATGTCATAGTTGCTGAGGAGCTACCCAAACACCCGGGTGCAACTTATTCGACGCCACCAATCAAGTATTACTGTTAATTGTTCACCTCAGCAGTATTCATGGACCTCCTTTCATAACTACAGAAAACGAGGACTTCATTTTGACACTCTAAATGACGAAATTAGTGCAATTGTCGTTGTTTTTGTTACATATTGCAAAGACGAATTTTCGCCGCATGATATGCGTGTGAAATGTTTGGATTTTATACGAAGGTGCTGCGATGTAATAGGCTAAATTCCTCGCAGCAAATTGCCTTATGTGGCGAATTCATCGCGTTCCCAGTTGCCCCGTAACCTTATGATAGCTTTAGAGGCCAAGTGATATGAACAATTTGAAACACACTCAGAGTGGCTATGTGGTCACAGAAACAAAACTGACGGATATGTGCCACTATAACGCGACCAATTATTCGCAGAACGAAATGTGTGTCCGCAGGTTAGTATGAGCAATAGACCTTCATTTGTCTACAAGAAAACCTCATAATTTTTCACTGCTGAATCCCAGGTGACGAAATTGTTGCTTCATAGTCTTCGCGGGCTGGCAGTGTAAAAATTATTAAATTAGGCAGCTTTCAGAGATTGCTTTTACTTTTCGTGAAAGCTTCCAAGTAACATACACAATAAGAAATCGTTCTCTTGGTACAGAAAAAAAGAATTGTATATATTTTTTTTTAAAGCGATATTACATTAAGATGAAGTCTGAACGCTTACAATTTACTTGCTATAAATATGCTGACTATCATCAGTATAGCTAAGCCAATTAACTAAGGAAACATTGCAGCCGAGGTAGTCTCTCCTCGCGTTATCTTTTTAGCGACACACCAGTAACCCTAAAATTACAGTTCTACATGATTATATCAGCAAAGTTCTATTCGGAAAACATTCAATAAGGCACTAATGACCTGTACAGCAGTGTGATTACACTTTCATTAAATTGTTTTGTACAGGAAGTGATATCGTGTGTAAAAATGCCGATCCCTTGTCTTTCCTTACAAAGTCATGACACGTATCTGCTATTTATTTTTAGGGTGAGCGTGCCCTTGAAAAATCTGGAGAAATTTGGTAAGGCGTTCAACTGTTCACTTGGCTCCACAATGCACCCGTACAAAAATGAAACCTGCTCTTTATGGTGAAGGGGAATTGGACAACAACAGCACGAATAAACCCGGGTGTTAAGAGCGCAAAACGTTGACGGGACACAAGACAAGAAGACACCACAAGCGCTAATGAATACACCGTTTTGTAAAGTTAAATAAATAAACACTATGAATGGGCAATGCTTATAGCCTAATGAGTTTTTGCGCCTTCTTGGCACCTTGCCACCAATTAACTAGAATCACAAATATTGCAACAACTTTAAGGACAGCATGCCTTCGTACGACGCTGCTTCAAGCAAGTAGGTGCTTTCCTGCTTACTTCAATTACTCATATATGCAGCTTAGTGATAGGACATGTGGCGTTGTAGGCTAATTTTTCGGCAGAATAAGTCGAACACCTAATTCGTTGCCATATACTTTTATCTACTGCAAGATTGATAAGTCGTCAGGGAGGTATTAGCTAATTACTGTACTATATGTAGGTATTTCACCTGGCGTATGGACCACCTATGACATTACCTTTTATGTAAAGATGTCTAGCCCGTAGTATGATCTTGAATTGTGATAAAACGTGTGTGTGTTTGTGTGTGTGTGTGTGTGTGCGTGCGTGCGTGCGTGTGTGTGTGTGTGTGTGTGTGTGTGTGTGTGTGTGTGTGTGTGTTTGTGTGTGTGTCTGTACGATAGAAAGAATCTCTGCACAAAAAATAACATGCAGCGTCTAATTTTCGTAGGCCTGTTTGCACTGACACTATAAGGAACATGACGAGGCAAAGCTGCTCGGATAATTCGCACTGACCAATCCTAAAGGACCCCGCACCAAGTTTGGTCATTTCGAACAGACAGGTGCAACGCATCATGCACGTCTGCAAAGTATTACACCGATGTACACTGCCCAACGAAAAGAGCTGAAATTTCTATCCAAACACCGTACGCCTTCCCTCTTGAAGGAAGTTCGATCGCAGCCAGCCAGAACCAAGGTCACACGCACAAAAACGTCTGCTTAAAATGCACGGCTAGCAATGTCACTCACTATGACACGTGACTTGACTAAATCGTTGAAGGGGTAATTAGTTCATTCGTTATTGTTACATTGTTATTCATCTGATTCGTTGCTTCCCACGCCACTTAAAGTTTACAGAATTACTAAACTCTATAAACCGAATCCCTGTGAGTCTTCCCTTCATTCCACGCCGTAGTAAAAAGTTACGAACTTCCGTTACGTCTGCTCATTCCCGCATCGTACCATCCGCCGCGCAGAAAACGAAACGATCAGCCATTTTCTACCTGGTTCCAGCGCACAATCCACACTCTTAAGCAAAATTACACCCTTGGAGTCGTATCTTGCACTGTAAACAGAAATGAGCCGAAAAGGGCATCTTAGGGTATGTCACCTCCCTTAGGCTACGTGCCTGAAAACCATGCTCCCTTACATTGTGTAGAAACGTTCAGCGTCGTCCATTTCGCTCCTTCGCAAAAAGGGGATGAAAGAAGGACGAACAACCTCAATTCTACACCCTCTTTAAGAAGAAGTTTAAAAAATGGAGGACTCCCTTTAGCGTAAACAGAGTTGTATTTCTTATGTTATGCGTTATTTTATTTTATTTTACACATCTGTGAGCAGGAAACGAGAAAGGAAAGATATATTGTCCTTGTTCTTTTTTCTTTTTTTTATTTCTGCAAATTATACATTTCCAGAGTGGAAGCCAACTTGTTTAGGGCAATATAATTGACCATCGGTTTATCTCGTCGACCACAATGTCCTGTCGCGTGTATTAATTTTAACTGAGCACTGGCACGCAGTCAAAGCTGCTAGGCTCAAACGGATACCTTTTCATGCGTCCGAGTAATCTAGTGACCCCCCCCCCCCACCCCGGTCTACTGTAACGCATGGAACACTGAGGACCATGGGGGTAAAAATGTGGAGGACGCAAACAGATTCTGAAAAGAAGCTAAGTTGTGCGCAACGTGCCAACTCACTAAATATGATACGCTTAAGGCAATGAGACAAGAGGATGGCAGTATTTTTATTCAAGATAGGCTCGTATTGAACATTCTCAATGAAATTAAGAAGAAAAAGCGAATTAGCTGGTACATTTTAAACAGCCGTTTGCCGCTAAAGACATGCGCACAAAATAGAACGCCCCCGCACCGGCCCCGCCGGGATCAACGTGTCTTAGTTTTTAATGCGAGTGCGTCACTTGGCTTATAGTGCGACTGCGCGCCGTCATCAGAAAGCTGTGGGCGAAAACAACGCACGGACCACGTCATTGTCTACTTAATAGGAAAGTGGCCACGGTGAGGATTCGGAACTCTGCCCTACCACCTCCGCTACGTAGCCGAGCGCGTTATAACCACTGCGCCACCATTGCGACACGCGACAGCGAATATCTCCGAGAATTGTGTGGAACGTGACGCCTTGCGCAACGGTCACACCCTTCCATCAGCAAGACAATTCTTAAGCGACCTGACTTCCGTCATTTTTTTCTCCTTTGAGATGTCACTGTTCTCTCGCTTACACAGGATGTTTTGTGTAACTTAAACCAAGTATTTTAAAAGAGTGTTTACCTGCAACCGAATGAAATCGACGACATATGGTTTGTCGTCATGCGGCGGTCTTTAGGATATATTTTTATATTGCGGGTAATTCGTTTTTTAACTAAGATCAATTGTGCAATTTCTGAAGTATTCACTTCAGGGCCAAGTGTGTTTCATTACGTTACAGAAGGCATTCGGAAAGGACCGATCCAATTTCTTGTGGCAACGTACGCGCTGCCTGGCGATTTCTTCCGCCGTTTAATGAAAACCCGCGAAATATGAAAGAAAACCATGTGACGGCGCTCAAGCCCTACCTTATTGCAGCGGTCTCGACCGCTCTTCGTGGGAATTAACTTTGAGCGCGGGCCGTGGCGAAGTGAGCGGCCGCGGCTCTAGCAATCGGCTTCACAGTGAGTCAGCATCTTTGATGGTGGCACACGGAGAGGAAGCTCCATCGTCCCTGATAAGCGATAGGCTCGACGCAAGGTTGAGCGCGCTTCAAATCGATAGCGCACGAGCGCATTCACGGAATGCGTATGAATCGAAGAGAAGCAGCCATTAAAGTTTTAGATAAGATTTGTCATAATACCATACGCCTAGTATTCGGCGTTGAGGTGCAGATGGTGTTCTGACGCAATCGTCAGCTTGCGGCGCGCGCTTTCTAGCAAGAATAATTTTTTGCGATGCAGTGCTCTCAAATCTTCTGCGGCATCGTTTGTCAACGACGACAAAAGTTCATAGACAGCGTTATCGGTTCCCTTGAAGTGTGATGCTGCTTCAGCCGACAGCCTGGGACTCCGTTTCCTAGAGACGTTGGGCACGTCTATTTCGCGCCCGAAGGGGTGGCCGCCGTGACGCAGCAGGAGCCACGGTGGCTTACTGCTTCCAATTGTCACTCTGCAACCGTAGTATGCGCGCTTCTGCGATACACGCCAGTCTTCTGACAGGGCAACTTTCCAGCGCTCGCAGAGCTATAGCAATAATTCTTTGCCTGTCTTAAAACGAAGCCTTTTGGGTGAAGCCTTGGACAACCACTCCCTTCTAGTGGAAAATAAACCCGTCTGGTAAGCTCGTCTGCTAAATCGCAACTTGTGGGCACCGTATTGCTCAACCGTGCCCTTTGGTGAACACTGACGGGGTCTGCGAGCTCCGTTTGTATCCCCGGAATGGAGCCATAGATGCCGCTATGCGGCAGCTTTGCTGTTTGTCCCGCTCGGTCCCAACATAAAACTGGCATGCTTGTTATTGCGCATGTGCTTATCACGTCTGTTCGTGTGTAAATCTCGTGTAATGCAATGTTGCCACTCGCACGCGTGGTTCCCGGCATCTGCTTACGGTGCGGCTGTCTGCAGCTCCGGATTGTGTCCTTGCATTGTTCTACCACCACCTTCCCGCTGGTATAGTGCCATGCATAACTTTGAGTGAAGTAACTCTGCGAGTTGGGTGAGTACAACAGCTTGCTAACCTTCACCGCCAATCTAATGAACGGGGTTTCAAACGTACAAATCATATTGACAAGCGAAAACGACGTTCTTCATACACGATGCAGGGGCTCACTAGCTATGACTCTGTGCTGCTGCACACAAGGTCGTCGGTTCGATTACCGATAGCGGCGACTGAATTTGTGTACAGGCGGAATGCACAAAATATTTATCTACTTATGTTTATAGGTTAAAGAGTCGAAGTTTGCTAAGGTAACACAGTCTGTGAAATTTCATCCGGATCCCTGCGCCAGTGTGTCGGTCCCACCCCAGCGTTACTTTGGGACTTGTGCCGCGATTTTACCAATGTTTTGTCGCAAGATTTAGATATATTTTTAGCGTATTTAGCGACAAATAGTTCTACTTAGTGACCGGTGGCATTCTTTAGTGACCAATCAATCGGTGACATTTCAGCGACTGCGAAGTAAAGAAGCTGCAGTGAAGCTGGCCTTCTAAACCGGTTTTTACGGCTTTAAACGGTTTGATATAGCGGGTTAATACGGTTTTCTATTACAGGTTAGAATTTCAATATGTCTCGAGTGCATCGCACTGTACAGAAACGTTCTTGAGGTTCAATGAACGTGAAGAGCGGCAGACCTTTAATCGCAGAGGTTAACCAAATGAGGGTAGCAATATTTCATATAGCTTATCAGAACGTAAGGCATCTCTCGTTTCTTGCAACAACTCGGCGCCAGGTGATGATGTGATTATGTATAACATCATAACATACCTACAACCTGAAGCAATGAAAACCCTCCTGTCTGTTTTCAAAACCATATAGTCATCCCGATACTGAAAGGGACACTAAAGCGAAACAATAAATCAGTTTAGACTACTGAAGCATTGTTTGAGAACCCTGCAGGCAGTCATTTAAAAAAAATTGTTTGGTTATTAGATGAGAAAATGAAGGTTCAAGTATCAGTATTTTAATTTCGCGCCGAAACCCCAGCGCCGGTACGTCAGCGTGACGTCAGCGATTCCAAAGTATGTTTTCGCATTTGGGCCGCGTTAGCTGAATAAACGTTCCCGAAACTTGCCATGTTTAATATTTGGTTCCTTTAGAACACAATGTAGTCAGTCTGTACCGCTATATATAATTAGAAGGCCCTAGAAGATGCTATCAAAATCCAAGATGTCACAGCCCCCAGGTGCGGGAACTTAAGTAGGCGTCGCCACCTGTATTTCGTTCTTGCGCTATTTCTGGCTTACCAAACGTCTTATCGTTGCAAGAGTGGTGTTTTTGATGTTGTAAAACAGTAATTTACTGATGCAGAACTAATCATTTTTCACTTTCTGTCCCTTTAAACTAGGCAAAGAGCCTTCCTTAGCCAGCAGCGACCGGCAAATAGCACTAACAAGCTGTCTGTGCAAACTCTCAAAAATGATAAACCAGCACTTAATCAGTATCTTTGAAAAAAGCAAAATACTGCGCACCTTCCAGTGTGCCTTTCGACAAGGTAGGTCGATAACAGATCACCTTGCTCGCATCGAGGCAAAGTTCAGGGATGCGTTTATGCGTAAGCAGTTTTTGCTTTCTGTATTTCTTGATTTAGAGAAACATATGACATGACATGGCGCTTCGGTATCCCTCGAGATCTTTGCGCGATGGAAATCCGTCGAAAATTGTTAAAACAGTCGAAAGCTACTTGTCTAATCCCACGTTTCATTTAAGAATGGGCAATGCTTTATCTAGAACATTCGCCCAGGAGACCGCCGTGCCTCAAAGGGGTGTGCATAGTTGCGTATATTTTGTTGTAAAGATGAACTCCCTATATAAAGTCATTCAACGCACCAAGTTTTATTCTGTGTTTGTCGATGATGTGCAAATATGTTTCCAGTTATATAAAATTACTATTTGCGAACGCCAGGTGCATCTTGCATTAAACACATTGTCTAAATGGGCGGGTGTAAATGGATAGAAAATAAAAGACCAGATAAGTGCGTGTATGCTCTTTTCAAACAAAATAGGCATGGAACCAGTGCCAACTTTCACCATCAATCGAGGGGAACTATCTGTGAGCAGTAAACATAAATTCCTTGGAATAATTATAGACTCGAAGCTTACCCTAATCCTCCAACCTAAAAAATAAGGCAAAATGTCTGAAGATGATGAACCATTTAAATATTATATCGCGCACAACAAGGGGTAGGGATCAAAAAAGTTTCCCGAACTTATACAGGAGCCTTGTTCGCTCTCGCCTTGACGAAGAAGTTATAATCTATCACTCCGCAACGCCAAGCGCTCTAAAAATCCTACACCACGTGCACCATCTATATATCCGTCTTGCGACCGGTTCAGGATAAACCTTGTAAAAAGCCTCTATGTAGAATCGAACGAGTTGTCACTCCGTCTACGGAGGTCCAGTCCCAGCTTCACAATGTATCTGAAAGTAAACTCGAATCCTTAACATCGTTGTTACACCACTGTAAACAACAAGCAAGACCAAGGCGACCCTTTCGCGAACAATCTCGGAACTGTGCTTCTTCCTCCTTTTGTGTAACCAATACCAGATGAAGTTTGAAAAATTGCAGTAGATGCGCAAAAAAGCACTTCATTCTAGTGTTTGTGCTGATTGTCGGCTAAGCCAACGGAAGAATAAATTCCTGAGCTTTGGAGACGAAATCAAGAAATTTGCTAGCGTCACTTGTGACCTATCACAATAGCATTCCGTAGATATCTGCGTTACCCGAATATAAATGAGTTCGGCGACCTTTGACTTATTTTAAATGTTCTCCACACAGCTCTACGTCTTTGCAAACGTATTCCCGTTAGCCTATGGGCACGGCAGACTCAAAGGCCAACACGCAGGTGGAGCTCCTGCACGGGAAAAGGAGAGGAGGCGAAATACACGTACTCAGTTCACAGAGGCTTCACACATGTGGTGATTAAATTCGCTCGATTTATTTTTTATATTAAACACTTTCAAAATAACAGAGAAAGGGTAGCTTGGCTTAACCGTATGTTGCAATAACGTGGTATAGAAATACCGCGTATGTAGTTCATGGATGCCTTATTTGTTCTAGGGCGCAATTTTACATGATTGATGGTTCAGAAACGACTTTGTTTCAACACCGCAGTAGGCGTCGAGGGGAACCTCCAAGTACAAAATAATGGCAATTTCAAATAGTATTGGCAAAAATCGCGTGGATGTTAGCGTTTGTCTAAACTTAGAGTACCATGTTTTGGTGGTCTTTTCTTGAGTAATTTGCCGAGTTAAATCAATTAACTTCTTAAATATAGCTTGAAACGTTCAGACCTCAAGAGGAAGGTTGTGGAGCTTCACAAGTATTCCCCATCCCAGGTACTTCCAACGAGATAGACATTACGTCGCCGTTTTTATTTGGGCAAAACGAAAGCTCGCGAAGTTTCGGAAATACCACATGACAGCGCGCTCTGCGCCCGAATGCGCCGCGATTACAGCACTCTAATGAGTGATTTGTAAAAACGAGAAAAAGCTTCAACCTTTGCTCGGCTCTCACATTACCGGCAGCGGCAGGCGATGGCACTCCGAAAAAGCGCTTCGTCAGCAGCCGCTCGCGCCTGTCACCGAAGAACACGCCGGTATCAACATCATCATCATCATCATCATCACCACCCTGGTTACGCCCACTGCAGGGCAAAGGTCTTTCCCATACTTCGCCAACTACCCCGGTCATGTACTAATTGTGGCCATGTCGTCCCTGCAAACTTCTTAATCTCATCCACCCACCTAATTTTCTGCCGCCCCCTGCTACGCTTCCCTTTCTTTGTAATCCAGTCCGTAGCCCTTAATGACCATCGGTTATCTTCCCTCCTCATTACATGTCCTGCCCATTTCTTTTTCTTGATTTCAATTCAGATGTCATTAACTCGCGTTTGTTCACTCACCCAATCTGATCTTTTCTTATCGTAACACGCTGTCATCAGCCGTTTAATCCGATATGACGAGACGAGCAATTTTTTTCCAGCATTCAAGTCGATGCGGAATAGAAAAATTACACACAAAACATGCATCATGCATCTAGAACATGTGCGAGAGAGATCATCATTGATTTTTCTTCCAAGCTGTGCCAGCGGCTAGATGCATGTGAGCTCGACTGTCTATTACGGTCGTGCCACGCAACCAGTTCGAAGAATTTGTTTGCAGAGCCTACAGCACGCCGTTCTCAAGCGAGCCGAAGGCAAATATGGTGTCACCCTTGGGAGCGGCACGGGGCGACAAGAGGAAAGCTGCCAAAATATACCGAAATTCGCAATGTGGGGGAAGACCAAGCGCCAACGCAATTGTGAGGATTGCCTTGACGCTGAAAGAAACAGGAAGCTTCAAGAAGACGCGCCACAGAAAGGGGACCATCAGTGAAGAGGCTGAAGGAGACATTTTGGCTTTCATGACTGCAAACCCTCATTCCAACGTGCGTGATGTGAGTGGTGAGGTCGGCATTTCAAAGTCTTCAGTGTCAAGAGTTTTTTAGGAAGGCTGAAATGCATTCGTATCACCTCCAAATGCATCAAAAGCTGCAATAAAGAGACTTTTGCGGGGGCTTGATTTCTCACATTGGATCCTTGCGAACAGCGACGAAATACCAGATTTTGTTGACAAAGTGTTCTGCACAGATGACGCTACCTTCTCCAGAGATTCTCAAGTCAACATCCATAATGAGCATTACTGGAGCTTTACGAACCCGCATTGGGTTGCGCAGACCAGACACCAGTACCAATGGTCATTCAGTGTGTGGTGCGGTATCTGTAATGGAAGAATAATTGGCCCCATATTTTTTACCTCATGCTCACTGCTCCGTGGTACGTGAACGACATGTTGGAAGGCCCAGTCGAAAATTTTCGCTGTGATGGTCCTCTTGAGTTTTTAAAGCGAAATTGGTATCAACACCACGGTGCACCAGCTCACAGCAGCAGCTTTGCCCGAGCCTGGCTTGACGAAGCGTTGAAGTGCCAGTGAGTCGGGCGGCATGGACCAGTGACATGGCCTGCAAGGTCACCGGACTTGACACCTATTGACTTCTTCTTGTGGAGACATGTGAAAGACCGAATTTATCGCAAAACCTACAACTACACTAGAAGCGCTAAAGGCAGGGATTGCTGAGGCCTGTAACGATATACCATTTTGCGTCATCAAAAAAGCTACATCGGATGGGCTAAAAAGGTGCCAATACTGCATTATCGCAGAGGGCGACTTGTTTGAACAAATTCTTTAGACAGATTATGACAGCGAATAAATCTCTACAACCGTTATCCATAAAATGACCCATCTATATGAAACTCTTGCACGACGTGGAAAAGGCACGTAAGTAATATGAAATTGCAAGTTCTCTGCCGACAAGGATTGGACAGGAAGCTAAAAAGCAACGTTCCTTGTCAGTTTACAATTGTTCCTTTTGTGACAAGCAGCGTAATTCACAGAACGTTATCAAGTTTCTTATAATGCTTGTTTGCTTTTTGGGGTCTTGTTCCCAAATTTGAACTCCTGAGCTTGTCATTTTCCGTCTGCACGCATTCTGCTAGCGTGAGTCCAATTATCGCCGCAGAAACGGAACCCGCGCTGTATTTCAACTACCGCCCGATCCGACTGGCGTTTATATCGGAACCAAGCACAACGCGAAGCTCTGTCGTGGACAGCACGACAGAGCTTCGCGACAGAGCTTCGACAGCACGACAACTCGAAGCGAGCGATGTTTTTTTACAAATCATGGTGGAGTGTGGTGTAATCGTGGCTCATTCGGGCGCACAGAGCGGGCTGTCACGTGGTAGTTTCTAAACTGCGCGGGCTTTCGGTCTTCTCGAATACAAACGGCCACGCTTTGTCTATTTTGTTGGAAGTGCCTGGGTTGGGTAATATTTGTGGAGCTGCACAACTTTCCTATTGACGCCTGAACGTTTGAATCTACATTTAAAAACTAAATTTATCTCGGCTGATTATTCAAAAAAGGACGAGCGAAAAATGGTACCTTAAGTTTAGATAAACGCTAACATCCACGCGATGTCTTTTCTGAACAACGCATGGTTGTTTTTTTTTTCAAAATCTTGGTCCAAGTTAACGAAGGTGCACGCTTACGAAAATTGCATCTTTAACGGTTTTAACGTTTTGGCCGTGGCACGGCCTTCGTCAGAATAAACCAAATTTGTAACAGGTCCGCCCGTATGCAGGAAAGCTCCGTGGTGCGTGCTCGGTGGTTCGCGCGTTTTTGTTTAGCCATTTTTGTTTTCGTGTATTTGAATTTTGTGCATGTGCCGGAAGCTCAGTTTGTGTTTTCATCCTGTCTATAAAAGCAACGTACCAGGCAGAATCATACGCGTGGCAGTGCCTAGCACAGAGCGGTCACAGTCGCGCAACATTGAATTTTCTACAAAAATGTCCCGCTTCCATCCCTATAAATCCTGATGACCACCTGTATGGGTTGGAAAAGATATCCCTGCCGTGGCATAATAAACTCTCAAACGCTACCATTCCTGCTCAAATGAACAAAATAACTACCCAGCTACGCCTATCTGAAGGCCGCGCGTGAGGTTAAAGTTAGCTCCAATTGAGTCATAGGACAACAGTGCCAACTGGGCATGTGACACTTGATAGATTATTTGTTACTCTTGTCCACGCAACAGTACCAGGGTAAAGAGGATGACATCCATTCACGCATTAGAAAGGCCACTAGAACGCTAAGGAAAGGCCTATGGTGTAATTTTGAATTGTGCTCGCTCTCATATACGTAGTGGACCAGCTATGGCGAAACATTTGAGGCGCGAATTGGCCTCCCTGCGCCTTGCCCGAGTCTCTTCGCGCCATTTTATGATTCTGCACTCTGAACGCTGGTCTCCATGGCCGAGCAAGCGTGGAATTCCTCCAAAACTTGTAGGCTCCATAACTCGGGATAAGAACTGCTTCTGGTTTAATATTCTAGATATGCTGTGGCTGGGTGAGCACTGGCAAAAGCGGCCACTCCTGCTGAGATGGGGAAATGTGCGGCCAAGCTACACCTATCTGCACGATTAGTGATTTCGCTCCTATTGCTTCATTCGTGGAGTGACATCAGTGCAATCTGTGCACGGAACTCACGCATATTGGAGCAATCCCGCATGAACTCTAAACAAAGATATGAAAACAAGGCGCATGGGTTGTCCGGTTGAAATTATATAAGCGGTAATCCTATACCGTCTATTTATTACATGCCGTTAAGTCAAGCAACCCACATCCCAATATTTCGAAGATGTTTAATCTAAAAAATTCATCCAGCGAATTCAATCACCGCATGCTTGAAGCCTGTGCGAATCGACTACGTGTATTTCGCATTCTCTCTTTCTCCCGTGCATGGTTTCAACCGCCGTGCTGGCCAGGGAGTCAGCCGTGCGCAAAGAGCAAGAAGAATACCTTTGCAAAGACGTAGAGCTGTGTGGAAGACAACATTTAAAATAAAAGAAAGGTAGAAGCAAAAAATTAGGCCGCACAGAATATCACGGGATGCTGCTGTGATAGGTCACAAATGACGCTAGCGAATTCCTTGAACGATTCCGTCTCCGAAGCTCAGGAATTCATGTTTCCGTCGGCTCAGCGGAGAAGTAACTCAAATCAATGAATCAATCAACCAATCAATCAACTTTATTTCCCATTTGTGCTTCTTACAAAAGCAGATGAAAAAATGTTTGGAAGGGAACAAAAAACAACAGCCAAGTAGCTTGACGAGGTTCCTGCCCATGTCTTGCACAGACGATAACAAGCAAATCACAATTCATAGAATGAACACAATGAATACAGCTGAGCAATGCACATAAAGATGTAGTTATATACATTTCTACAAGGGACATTACATAAAAAACTCATTCATGATAGTAATATTTCACATACACAGTAAATGTGTACATAATGGAACGCGTAATAACATTAAACTTAAATACATTCGTGCAAACAATGTATTTAAGTAATTGTTGAATAAACCTATATTACGTGTATTAGACTCCAACATATGGGAATATTAGTTGAACAAAAGATAACAATAAGTGCGACATTTAGATGTAAAACTGGGCATAATCAACTTATGTTCAGAATAAGAAACCTCCTAAACTTTTTCCTAGTAATGCTGCACAAATCAATTCCTTCGCCATAAATGGGCATGCAGTGCTCTAGTCTATTTATTCCAGTGTTGGTGCCTGAGAAAGGTGTGTTATATTATAATATTATATTGGTATGGGGTGGGAGCTTTTCCAAGATCGCATAACAATATGAAAAGTTTATTCTTATATTTCAAAGTGTGCTTATATTTCATAGCAAGATAAAACTGGAAAATCTTTTGCAGAGGAAGCACGTTCAGCGTGGCAAACAGCTCGGCCGTCTGCGCGTCATAAGAAGCATTTAAAATGTGGCGAATGGCCTTCTTTTGTAATAAAATGAGTTTCTGAATTTTCCTTATTGATGAGCTTCTCCCTACAAGGTTACAATAATATAAATGAGGGGCCAACATAGAAATGTAAAGTAACAATTTAACCATGGGTGGAAGTACTTGCCGAAATTTACAAAATATACCACAGGTCTTTGCCAAATATTTTGCCACATGATCGAAATTTTTGCTCCAATACCCGTGCTGATTAAAAATCACAGCAAATGTCTTGACCTCCAGTCCATGTTCAACGTTTTCTGATTGTAGGTATAGACTGAGGTTACGATTTACTAGGTTTTGCACAGGTGTAAACCAAAGAGCTTTAAGTTTGGAGGCTTGAATTTCTGAAGAATTTATGCTAGTCCTTTGTAGTAATGTTTGTAATGCAATATTCGCTAAGCAAGTTAGTTCGTCAACGTTAGTAGACTGTTAACACAGGGCACTGTCATCTGCATACATGACACACTCGGCACGTTTAATGAGCCTAGTTATGTCATTTACGTAAACGTTAAATAGGTGTGGCCCCAATATGCTTCCCTGCGGAACTACCGAAATTATTTCCAAGAAGGAGGAACAATTTCCGTCAATTACAACGCACTGCTTTCTATGTGTTAAGTACGAGTTTAAAATGACAAGTTAAACACCACGGAAACCATAATGTTCAACATTAACGGCTAATATAGTTGATGATTTATTCTCTCGAATGCCTTTCAAAAATCAATATATATGTGCCCAGGGTCAGAAGTTTATTTTCGAAACCGTTAAGAATGAGGATCGCGATTAACAGAATTAGGTGAGCTAGTTATAACCATGTTCCGTTAAGAATAAGTTTTTCTGAGTTAATAACACTAGTTCGGTTGACTAACCGCGGCGAAAACCAAAGTGCTGTGGAAATAGCAAAGAGCTCTGTTTTTCACAAAGACATGAAATCCGTTCACTTAAATTTTTTTCTAGACCTTTGCGGATGATAGCTAATATAGATATTGGCCTCTAATTTGAAAAGCTATTCCTGTCAAATTCTAGAGCGAAGCGTTTTTTCGCCTATCTACCGCGGTTTTTCGTCCTTCACTGTCAGCTTCTTAAAAGTTTGCTTACGTATAACGGCGGTCACAAATAAATGCCTGCAAGAACTAAAAAGGAGGAGATTGTTTTACGCTAACAGCAAACACTACATACCATGGGCGTTGTAATCTATATTCGATCCATACTGCACAAATAGGTGTCCGATTAGATTGATGAGGCTAATACTTACTTACCTTACATATTCTAAGTCATGTATAGAAATGTCGTGGAGGTTGTCATGCACAGGTCGGTAACGTTGCGAAATACGGGTGTAGCTGCTAGCACTGCGAACGAGTGATCGCGCTCTTTCTCGGCACGTCAGCAGCCTTTGGCACGCATCTTTGGCGTTATCAAACGTGATGCTTTGACTTGAAACCTCCTCAAGGTGCATGCTGTATTTGATGATGAGGCTTACGTTTAACACCACTTACATCGCAGGAGAGCGTACTTGTTTTCAGCCACTACTTTATCATTATTACTTCACGGACCCTATCTCTCTTCTTTGTGCGAAGAAAAAAACTGCGGTCATTTGTAGACGTGATTCAGAAAGCTTTATTGGGCCTGTTATACATTAGAAAAGGTGTTGAGAATTGTGCACAATAAACAAAATGACGTCACCATTTTAATAATCAAGACTAGCATGGTCAATGAATATCAGTACGCCGCAGTTGTTATTCGCGCAAATGCCTCCTTGAGTGCTTTATTTCGATGCAACATTTAGTTTCCCCTGTCAGTATATATAAATGTTTTATCCGAACAAAATCAAGCGTTCGCCCACGTAATGGGGCTGTTGTACAAGTGTATTGAGTTTAAAAGAAAAATAGGGATCCACTTGTTTATAGAAAAGATACTGTTGGAAGCATTGCTCGAAAGACGACCTCAATGTCATCGTGGGCATATTCTAGAACGCTCCTTGTAGCCAAGCTACATTGGCTTTTTTCAAACTTGTTCACGTTCATGCAAGTTTTAGTTCTTCGAGGGTCTAATTTTGCATGCACGGTAGCAGAATGTAGAATGGCAACTACATATAGCATCATCAATGTATATAATTGGGAAGTTTCCCAGGCATCTTCCTTTCGGGTACTTCTTTTCAACCTTGTAGAATAACTTGAAAAGAACCGATAGTAGTGAAGCAACGCTGTACTCATTACCCTACAGAACTAGAAGGAGCAATTAGCATACCTGCTGCTCGCATACATTCTAATTCTAATTATTGTTGCCATGCCTAACACAGAAAAGACCTACTCTCAGATTGCTTATACAGGCACTTCCAAGTAATAAACTTTAGATTGACCTCGGCAAAAATAGAAAGGCAGACCACTGGGAAGAAAATAGGAAGATAACAAAAAACATTAGTAGAATTTCAAGCCTACGCAATGACTGTCAAAAAAAAAAAACGAGCTATTCCACAATGTGAAGGTGGATAACCAGCCAAGCTGTTGAAATCAACCACTACCATTGCTCGGTAAGGGTGGTATGCAATGTTATATGGCAGAGTAGTGGTAGTAGTGCTATGTTACAGTATTGGGAGGAATGCGAGTAATCGTAATTTTAACAGCACCGTGCCAGCCATAGCGCTGCATCAACAACATTGATAGCAGTTACTAGGCTGGTTCTTCTGTACACGAAAGGCTAGGGACGTCACACCCCATGCGGAAAGCCGGCGTCGCCGTGGCAGTTCGCACAACAGTAATCTTTACGTTTGCTGGGAGCGCTACGTGCTACGCATTGCTACCACGAGCGTCTTGTCATCAATTATGTGGCTCGCGTGCCTTGTTCTTTGTTAAAACGTATCCTGTTTTGTAGCTTGTATGCGTGATTTTCTATGTTTTTGTCCCCTCCTGACTGATTAGTAGGCAGGCGTTGTGCCCCTTTCGGTGGCAGTTGCTACCCAGCTCTTCGCTTCTAATTTCCTGTCAATTGTATATATGTTTTCAAAACATAACAAGGAATGTGTGCACTGTTCGCTGCACTTTGCTAAATGCTTGTAGCCTCTGCATTACAAAAGTATGAAACATTGCAGTTTTGTTTGCTTACGGGAGTATGAGCCAGTCATATTGACAGTTTTTGAGATGCTGTTCTGTATGTTACATGCGTGATTCCAAACAATGTAATCACTGTTGCTTCTTATTGCTGAGTGCTTGTATACTCTGCCTCACGGGGATATGAGCGATTACAGTGTTTGCATGCTTATGCGGGTATCATCAATTGATGATGATAGTTTTTGTTCATGGAGAACAGAAATACGCGGAAACCTAGCCATATACAGCTTCGCTGTCAACAATGATTGGCATAACGTTAACCACAAAAAGGTAGCGGTACATGATTCGCAGATGATTTCTGTTGATCGCAAACTGTGTTCCGCTTAATCGTTGTGCTTTGAGTTCAGCCTGTTTTATATGGAAACTGTCTATGGCTACACCAGAAAAAACGTGGCGGTGAACGGAAGTTGCCATGCGGCAAAGCCTACATTCTGGCGAATGCTCTGTAGCTCTCAATGTAATACAACTATCTCGGAAAAACTCATACTGAAATTGGCACATAGACGACTCTATCACTGCATGGAGTTTCATTTACTTGTCATAAGGTCACAGAATTCCCGTCTGCTGTTAATACATCGGCATATACGGAGGAAATATGGTTACGGAAAATAGCTGTAACTCTTCTTTTATCAAAATGATCCCGAAACAAGGAACATGACAATTAGCCGCTAAGGTGACTCTCATATTACGCCGAATTTCACTTACTTTCCATAATTACGTAGTTCACAGTGATGTTATAAATATTGTGGAATTCCTGTCTTCCCTCAATACATGACATTCTGCGGGGTGAAACGGATAGCCCCATGTTTGTCCGCTAGAATAAAACTCTAGTCCTTCCAAGTTTCATTTAGCTAGTAAACTAGGAGTTACGCTCAATCGCAGAGAACCGGCAAACGTGTTTTGCCTTGTGCACTCCTTTGGACTGAGCCCAAGTCAACGGATATCGTAGCTCCCGTCAAGGCTCGGTTTAACGGCTACCTTTGTCTAAATTGTTCTCCGTCGCAGCTGCGTAGACAACACCTGTGTCTTTAGAGCGGCATCGTAAAGGTACTTCGACGCTAGCTCTGTATATGCATGACGTAGTGGGTGACGAAGTGCGCATTTAGAATTCTTTGTATTTCGCATAAATCCAATATACAGGATTATATCTATAGTTCCATACTGGCAAAACTCTTTAGCAATATGAATTACACCAGCATAGCAGATTCGCTGGTCAACCACGTTTACCGGGTAGGATGGCTCCTCAATTTCTTTTTTTTTTGTGGTGAAGGATCTGCTGAATAAAGAGGTAGTTTCGTCATTTAGGAGCTTCTCTAATGTGGGCGAGACCGTCACTACATCGTAAAAATATAAATCTTGTTTCTGTGTTCAGAATTCCCGGCAAGCGATAGTTTGGTAGAGGCTGTGCTTAATGTCGTTCTGAAATGTCAAATGGAAAACGTGTGCGCTGCCCTTGCTTATAAGGAATCTTCCATTCAAGAATTCGGCTCATACCAGTTCAGTGTTAAGGAAGAGAGAACTTCCAGAACGACCTCGTAACGACAAATACGCACTGTGCCAGAAGTGAGTCATGCTTATTGTCAAAAGGCAAAGAAGACTTCTATAGTGCAACAAGGAATTGAAGCACTGCGCCTGTAAGTACGTATCTATTTCTTCATTTATTCTGCAGTATATCTTGGCGGCCCTACATTACCTTTCTATTAGAGTAACGCCCTAGCTACGAATAATCTTGCTAATTCGTGTATTTTTTTAGAGAGAAAAATAACATTTATTATTGTCAAAGGAACTTTGGCCCCAGTTCTGGCCTCCTGTTAATGCCTCCTGGCCCAGCAGGTTGTTGTTGAATTGCAATTGTTCGAGCTCTGTCGAACATTTACTTGCCATTTGTTCTCTTCACCAATAATATAAGACCAACGAATTACGGAGGAAGTAGTCGGACTCAATCTGCTGTTGCTCACATTACTGCCAAGGACACAATTTGACCTGAAGGTGCAAGCACATTAAACATGTTCTATGCTTCTTTAGGTGGTATATAAAATGTCTGTTTGGATAACGAGCACTACTTCATCCGTGAAAAATTACCGCCTTCATTGGATGAGACACACTTTATACTAGGCACCTGGCCGGAGATCTCAATCGGAGTTCTCGGTATATGGTAGAATTGAAATTAAAATACTTTTTGTTTGCTGTGTAAAAACCCTTTATTTCTTTTTTTTTTTGCCGTCACGTGTTCTTTCAGCCCACATATAAAGCTATTATGAAATGAAATAGGAAAGAATAGGAATTTGGTCTACATAAATAAACACTAATGACATGCGGGACACAACATGAAAATGACAGCGTAACGTTGATTAAAATACATGCCCTTTCTCTTATTCTTTTGCATATCTGCGCGAGTGAGGTAAATCAATAAAACAATGAAAAATGAAAGAACTGCAAGGCAAGTACTCAATTCCAACAATTCACGTACAAGAAAAAACGGCGATACAGTTTTATACTGATACACGGCTCTCGTCGAGAAGATTGCACTCAATCTTTCTTTTTTTTAAATAATTCAAACTGTCTGATAACGTCGGACTCATTCTTACTGTCAGTGAGAAACACCAAACTTCAATGAAAGTTGGCTTTAGACGTCACAGAAAGTTTAATAAAAAGCGCGAAACATGAATAGTGACGCTTGCGCGTTGGCTATTGCCGTGAATGAATGGATGGACGTTCTCGCTAGAACAGTCACGGCAGTGGACGTATCTATAATAACGTTTTGAAATTGCCTTAGAGCTAGAAAAAAGCAGGAGGTTAACACGCCTATAATATGGATAAAGCGGATGCGATTGTGCGAGGAAAATGAAAATGTTGGAACTGAGCAGAGGCAGTGGTGTTATTAGGTGAAACACAGCCATTAAAATGCAGTGCCAACATGACAATCCGCCACACCATATGAAAGTAAGACGTGTTTTGATGCTGCTGGTCACTCTCTCGACGCATATGGAAGCATTTATTTGGGCATCTTGGTAAGGACAGCACTTGTGAAAACAGGTCGGGTGCGCAGGTGCATACCGCTCCGTAATAAAGAGCGGCTGCCAACAGAGCGGCTGCCAATAAGAGCGGCTGCCAACAAACCCTACTACAATATATCCCATTTACAAAGGCACCTAGCAATTGTTACATTTATTATTACATACATATTGAAGACGAGGTGTTCTTTACTGACTTTATGCTACTTTCGCGTAGCTGGGATATGGCTATGTCTCTTTGTAACCTTTAAACAAAAGGGGCTTTTTTGTTGCTGAGAAATGTCGGACCCAGTCATAAACTATAAATATGTAAGTGTGAACGAAAGAAGACCAGATAATAAGTCACAGAATAGGTTAACTGTAGGGAACGGGCCTGATCACGCCAATATAGTCGTAAATTAAATATATTGCATCAAAGAGTACAGTACCTCCGTCATCGTCACACCTGGCTTCCTTATCATACAAGAGAAAAGGCGCCTCAATGAATTCAACGCGCCAGATGACATTGTCGACGAATGTGTGGGTAAAAAAAATTCTAATGAATAAAAGAAATAGACTTTTGGGGGAAACTATAATGCCCGAGAATGGAACGAAGAAAATATTCCGAATTTCGCTAAAGTATAGTGCAATTGCGCGACATTGCATCAATTTAGTGCTTTCAGCACATATAAATACATATATACCTGCGAATTCTCCCGATTTGTCCGCGTGAATTCAAATTTCCAGCCAATATTTGCAAATGTGCAGACATGGCCATAAATCTCCGGAATAACTGATCCAACCAGTGCGCCAATGAAACCGTGATGCCAATGTACGATAGGTACATAGCAGAAGCCACATTTAAATCGACGCCAAAGTGTGGCTCGAGCGTAGGCCTGATTCACTTCACTTTGCATTATCAAACTACAACGCACACAACAAACGAGACAGAAGGCAAATGTTACACACCTTCACTTCGCTTTAGATTGAGAGATGCGTGGACGAGTGCGCGTGAGTTAAACGTCTAATATGCGGGCGTAATGGCCAGTTATCTTATGCCACCTTTACCGCTTTACAGCCCAGTTTGCCATTGAAACGCATCAGCAGTAGAAAGGGGCCACTGTCACGATTCGTAGTACGTGTTCGTTAATTTTTCAAAGCTGCGCCTCCTGTCCCGTCAAAGAAGGAGCGCTAATAATTGTACTAACAACGGTTAAAAGGTAAACAAAAACCCGGGGCACTTCGCCGACCAAATAAAGACTTAAAAGAAAAGAAGACGTTTCGGCTCCCACACGGGAGCCTTGTTCACAGGTAAAATAAACAAAAGTGCTCGAGCAGCTCGCTTAAATAGAGATCGCCCATTGATGCACCGGACCTGGCTCGGCTGTTACAGTTCTGTTTATCAAATACGTACTTTACGTTCCAAGAGTGTTTCTACAAACAGGTCCACGGAACGGCTATGGGAGCTTCCATATCGGTAACCGCCGCTAACTTGACAATGGAAGCACTTGAAAGTCGAGCACTCGCTTCCTTCAGCCCTGCTCCGAAGGCATTCTTTCGCTATGTGGACGACTGTTTCTGCATCATTCATAAAGAAGCAGTTCAGTCGTTCACTTCACACCTGAACAGCATGGAAGCAGCGATCCAGTTCACGGTAGAAGAGGAAGTCGACGGCAAGCTTCCGTTCCTTGATATGCTGATTGAAAGAAAGGGGCCTACTTTGTCGTTCACAGTTTACAGAAAGCCAACTCACACAGGACGCTACTTGCACTTCGGCTCCTTGCAACCTGCTTCTCACAAAAGGGCAGTGGTTTCGACGCTTCTACGACGCGCGGAGAAAATCTGCACGAGACAAGAAGACTACGCAGCCGACGTAAGCGTGGTACGGCGGGAACTATCAGCCTGTGGTTACCCGTGCTCTTTCTTGAATGCTGTCGAACGACAAATGGCACGTCCGCAGTTACCCCATGCTGCCTCTAGTCAAAAGCGCGCCGGAATACCCTATATCCCGTCCACGAGTGAAGCTCTAAGCCGTATTCTGCGTTCATACAATGTTCAAGTGGCACACATTCCAAACCAGACACTACGGCAATCACTCGTCAATGTTAAGGACAAATTACCAAAAGAGAAATTCCCAGGTGTTGTGTACGTTGTCCCATGCGCGGATTGCGACTACGTGTACATTGGCGAAACTGGTGACTTTGAAAGGCGTCTTAAACAGCACAATTATGACGTCAAAAAAGAAAATGTGAAATCCAGTGCCTTGGCTGAGCATGCCACTTCAAGCGGCCACGCAATCGACTGGGGGAAGGCACGTGTCCTTGCCAGGGAAAAAGGGCTATCTCGACGCCTTTATCTTGAGTCCCTCATGATCCAGACTACGCCACACACTCTGAACAGAAGCGATGGCAATCTGCCGTCAGTGTATGCGCGCTGCCTGCGTCACGTGTTCTAGAATATTTAAGCGAGCTGCTCGAGCACTTTTGTTTATTTTACCTGTGAACAAGGCTCCCGTGTGGGAGCCGAAACGTCTTCTTTTCTTTTAAGTCTTTATTTGGTCGGCGAAGTGCCCCGGGTTTTTGTTTACCTTTTAACCATGTTTCATCCCGACCAGACGGGCTTCCGTCAAACACAGAACTTCATTGTACTAACAATCATTCAGAGCTGTTGCTGACGTTGCTGTGACCCGGGAAAAAAAAGGTTTTTTGTTTTTTGTTTTTTGGTGTCGTCTATCCCTTCGCCTCCCTCCTTTTTCCTCATGGAATCTCCATAATTTCGTGGTACCCAGGTTGACAGGTGTACATGTGCCATGTAGGTCGATCTTGCATTCATTCACGTTTACTCATGCATTTATACGTGCCATTTACGAGCGGCTGACTTGATTGCATGAGACGTTAGCGACAATTGTCTCTTCACATAGGTTTGACATAACGTTTGACAGTAGTCGAATTTAAAAAAAAAATTAATACATTATTATTGTTTGTCTTTTGCAGCCTTCGTACCACCGTGCACGTCATCATCTAAGCAATGACTTTCAAGGCAATCGAAATAACTCTGTTGATTTGGTTTCTTGCGTTATTAACTGCACAGAATAAAGCCAGTGGTAAGTTTCCGACGACGTGCATTACACTTGCGTTTGAATCAAGCATTCCTTTAGTTTCAAGCAAGACAGGGAAGTAGTGTGTTCAACACTAACGCAATATTATTCATGATAAGGGACTATGTATTGTCCTGAGATGAACCTCAGCCACGTAAATTTATTCGCATTGAAATGCACTTTCGATAATTGATAATGATAATTTTTATGCTCAGCAGCTCTTGGATTTGGGGCTTTAAAATAATATAGGTTCTGAGATTTATATCAAAGTCGGCAAGAATATTTTGGTACGGGAGTACGACGTTCACGAAAGCCACTGCAGTCAGCTAATTTTGTCTGGTGCATCTAAACAACACATATTTGTTGCATTTCCAGAAACTTGGCCAGTCTGCGACACGCCAGAGTGTATACAAAGAGGTAACGTACATTTGCATATTGTGTCATAATATATTCTTTTCCAACTCAGCATATTAATTGGTCAATTTCGAAACACAGAATTGTCTCAGTCTTCTACCCAACACAGAGAGAGAATCGAGTTCTTTCTATATTGAAGATACTGCTGCTGAATGCCACGAATAAGATTTCTCTCCCGCTGATGCATGCACCAATGCAGCTTATTTTCCTGAAAGTAGCGATTCTCTTATAATACACTCAACTCTCCGCATTCACGACCGCTAAAGCACTCGTGGGAATTGTATTGAATTTAACTGGTCAATTTCAAGTGATCCTTGCAGAAGCGCTTTTTCCATTAAAAATGCCCCCAACTCCTGCTCGGAGCTCGCGGGCACTTTCCTGTTTGTCTTTTGAGAGTCTAGTGCAGATGCGAATATCATTCCAAACATATTTATTTATTCAGTTATTTATTTATTTATTTATTTATTTATTTATTTATTTACAAGTGCCTTACAGGCTTTCGAGAAGACATCTTGTAAGGGCGGAAATACGGTAACATATTTGTATGCAATTTCGGAAATTAAAAAAAAGCCATCAGTACAATGAAAGGAATATTCACGCAACGCAGCAGTATCGAAAAGTAATACGATATTAGCAAATAGAATATGGAGATAAATAATAAAGAACAATAAGCACAATAACATATTAACATAACATTATAAACACCTTTGCATGTATGCAGTAATAAATATAGTAAACAGTTTGGATCACTGAAATTTTTCTATTAGTCTTCGAGGATTGTAGCAGCATAACCCGTGGAATACGGAAACAAAAAGAAGGAATAGGTGTGGACCCAACTGCAGTTCCTTCACGTCTATTCGCTCTTTCTGTGTCCGTCTCCGTAAGCTCTGCTGCTACAATCCTCGAAGAATGAACCAACTAGCTCAGTTAAACACCCTTTTGACATTCTTTTATTAGCTTGTAGAGAAGTTCAGGAAAGAAAATTATTAGACGCTTAAGACCGTATATTGATCGATTAGAAGATTGGAGAAATGCACTGTGTTTTGATTGGCAAGCGGTGTTATCTTGGAGAACTTTCACTACACGGACCTCACGGGGCTAAGCTGAAAAATTAAAAGCGTGTGTATTGGCATAAATTCGGGTGTGGCTGAACTGATTGTTCAGTCTTTGTGACACCGAGGATGCTTTCTCCAGGTTTGACAAGGATAGGCCAACTGTATGAATCAATGTATGAAATAATAATAGAACGGAAATATCTCGGCGCGTAGCTAGTGGTTGCAACAAAAGATCGACGTTTATTTGGGTGTTACGCTTGACTGGCTACTATATTTTCCTGAAATAAAACGGCTCGCTCTATTCTGGATGCTCTCGAGGAGTTAGATGAGGTATTTTTGATGAGGAGACCATACACAACACTCTTACTGAATTTGTGGCCGCACAATAGTTATGTAAGCTAGTTTTATTAGTGATGAAGGCGCAGTTCTTGGGTTGCGGCGCGGAAATCCTAATGATCTGCCGGCATTAGGTCAAATGGAGGTGATGTGAGTAGTCCACGAAACATTGTGCGTTAGGAGCGCCCCTAAGTACTTGTATTCTGTGGTGTGGTCAACTATGTCAGAATCCAAATAATAAGAGAAGTGAGTTAACAGTTTTTCGAGAAAAAAGAAACTACTTTGCGCTTCGACACGCTTAGGGACATGAGCCACGTAGCACACCAATCACTGATATCTTCAAGATCATATTGGAGTACCGCGTGTTCAGCAGCAAAGTTAATCAGACGGCTATATGTGCGCCAAAGTGGGCTAGTGTGTTAGATTTTGCTTAATAATTATTTAAGCTTGCACAAAATGTTACCTGCAGTGGTAAACAGTGGCTATCAGTTTCTCGTATTCCCCACTGCGCTCCGCGCCCCCTCGGTTACGCCAAGAGAGGGAGACAGGCCCATGCTCAGCGCAGGAACAGTCGCCAAACGGCTGCGCTCTAAAAATCCGAGGACACATAAGCTTCGGTATGAGTTGTGGATGCGAAAGCATCCAGGTCCAATTGAACGCCGCTGAGCGGTTCTTCGAAGTTTGCGCTGCGAATAATGTTTTCGAGTTTTGCTACCGGGTGTGTTATGAACTTTTGCGATTTTTGTTAAATAATTTATTTAAGCGTTGATTTGCAGGATGCCAATAAGGGCCTGTCCAATTTAAAAACTGGCTTATGGTACAGTGCCCGACAGCAAGGGCAAAGCCAGAGCGTACACCACTGCCGGTTCACATCACGACAGTAACTGGACTGGGGAACCGGCAGGAAGAAAATGAATCAAGCATAAAAAAACATAACAGATTTTACTTCATTCCGACTGCCTACAGTGAAAACACTAATTGTCAGGTCATTCAAAGTACTTGACACAGAAAGCACGAATACGGCCACCATATCTAGTCCGCACTCTAGACGAAATGAAATGATCTCGTGGACGCAATGTTCTAGCCGGGACATTGGGGAGGGGTAATTTATTATTCCGCAGATACGTAAGAATAAAGCTTTGTTTATATAACAACGTGAACGGGAGCATACGTGAGCACAAAAACACACTGGAATGGTCGGCAGTTGGAACACAATAATAATAATAAATATAATAATAATAATAATAATAATAATAATAATAATAATACCTTTATTTCCAATAATGAAACCAGCACATACATACAGGCCTGCCAAAGCCTTTGAAGGCTTGAGCGGCAGAGCCTGGCAGGCAGCAAAACGATACACGGTACATTAATAGATTATCTACAAGCAGCGAACTCGATTATATCACACCAAAAAAAGTTATCAAGATTTATACAGTGTCTAATAAAAGAATTTTCATTGAGAATAATGAAACACAGAAACGCAGCAATGCGTGTGAACAAAATGACCATGAGTTAACATAATCCTACACCAATCTAACCGTCGTGGTGCATAGGAATTGCACAATCACGTGCACGAGCACAAGCAATAACCATACATCACGGTATAAGTTGCAGACGTTAGAAAGCAACCAACGCTATTGCGTGAAAACGCAGCAAAAAAGTAAAAAGAACGAACTCCGTAACGCAGCACACTGTATCCTAATGCATGATCTATTATTTTTCATATATAAATTGGGCATAATGCTTTAACAGACTATAGCAGACACGCTATCTTGCTCCGTCATTCACAGACATTAGCCACATCACTGTCCCAACACATGCTGGAATCGGAATGAACACCCAGATATTTTACACTTGAAAGGTATGGAAGAGGAGATCAAAGCCAATTATTACAGCGACGCGAATGAAGAAACAAAGGAATCATGAGAGGAATGCGTTTCAGGAATGCAATATTTATAGCTCACCTATGGCTTGATCATTATTAGTATACCGGGATACAAGAAGCATGTCATAAGTGTACTGAAAACTCAGAAATGAATGGTTTGAGTGAGATCGTTAACATATAAGTTAAGTAAAAAGGGTGCTAAAATTAATCCCTGAGTAACTCCACTCGACAACTCTGTGGCCTTACTTCTAATATTTCCGATTACCACACCTTGAGCTCGACCATGCAAATAATTTTAAAGGAAAGATACGAAAGGCACGCGGAAGCCATTCCTATGAAGCTTGCAAAGTAAAACATCATGGTTCACGGAATGAAGAGCTTTTGATACGTTTAAATGTAATGCGCATGCAAATTCGCTGTTTTCAAGAGCATTATACAGGAAATCCGCTTATCAAACGCCAACTTTGAACTGAAGCTGCATTTAATGCTCCGGTCTTGGCCCGGAGGCAAATCCGGGTCAAGCCCGGAGGCAAATCATTATTGGTTTGGCAATGAGAGCTAATGTGCATCATTGAAACGTGGAATGATATGAAAAATCCCCATGAATACCATTCGAGTGTTCCTAACTGGCATTCGCACTCCGGCTGCTCATAGTGAACTTCAAATATGGAATGCTCTAAACCCGGTGCTACCAAGTCTGCAGAAGCACCATGGCTCCTCCTCTGCAGCCCTTCCATAAAGAAGTCAGACAACCTTCTATGTTCTAATGAAATGACCGGGGCCCCAAATCCTGTATTTTGGATATTCGGCCTCTTATAAATAAGGATAGGTTTCCCATTATCGTCATTTGCGAAACGCGCCTTCACAATGCAATGTGATTATCTAGATATGAAGCTATCAAGTCTACTACCTTCAACGACCACGGTAAAATCATAGTTTATATCAGGTGCGAGCTTGCACGAATTGAGCATCCAGTAACACCTGATTATAACAATCAATACGTGTGCATGAGAGTAAAATGCAATAACCTGATTTGCATGCTAGTAGGTGTGCATATTTCACTTACAAGCCGTTTTGACACTCGGAGATTAGTCGCTATAATATCAGCGAGACCTGGACCGTGGGTCAGTACCGGCGACATTCAACGCTCAACCCCAACAACAGGGAAGCCAGAAAATGGCTTGTCGGGGAAGTCAAGTTTCTTCCTTTGCGTCAGATCGTGAACTGTTTTGTGTAAACTAGAGCAGCCGTGCGCTATTACGGAAACTGACAATAGCAGCTGCCTCGACCTAAAGTTTCTGTCACGCAGCCTTAATTAACAAGGTACAGTGGTTTGCAGCCAATGAGACCCATGGAAGTGACCATTATCCCACCTATATAAAGATCAAGGGCCTAGGGAAGTCGCACATCAACGTTTCTTCATTGCAACAAATGGTCAGAGTACAGGTCACTCACAGCCAAGTGGTGTCAGGAAAATGAAGGAGGTTCTCTTGAAAACTTAGAGGGCATAATAAAACTTTCTTCTGATAACGGTGCCTGTAATTTTGCACCTTCATGACAGTTTTGCGAATATAAGGCGAAATTGCAGCGACTTCGTGCAATCCGTCGTCGTGCTGAACAATGGTATAGGCGCACAAAATCCGTCTGCGATTTGAGGGAGGCCAGACGTTCGCAGAAGATTCTGCGTCGAATCAATGCACTCCAGTATGTAAGATGGAAATCTTTATGCGAGTCGTTCAATCCACACAAGTCTATATCTCAAATATGGAGAATTGTCCGCAGCCTGGGAACATTGGCACATTAGCATCTCCCCTTCAAGTACCTTGCTATCAACCAAGTTCTTCGCGAAATTGAAGTAGCAGAGACTTCTGCGCGAGGCTTGCCGGTAAAGGGTCCACGTTCACGGGAAGTAATGTAGCAAACACGCCACCCGCCGCGGTTGCTCAGTGGCTATGGTGTTAGGCTGCTGAGCACGAGGTCGCGGGATCGAATCCCGGCCACGGCGGCCGCATTTCGATGGAGGCGAAATGCGAAAACACCCGTGTACTTATATTAAGGTGGACGTTAAAGAACCCCAGGTGGTCGAAATTTCCGAAGTCCTCCACTACGGCGTGCCTCATAATCAGAAAGTGGTTTTGGCACGTAAAACCCAATAATTTAATTTTAATTTAGGAAACACGCCGATGTCAAGAAATTCCCAGATGGACAATCTGTTCTCTGCAAAGGAGTTTGGTAGCATGCAAGCGTTCCTCGTCACTTGGACATGATGCGGTCACTTATATGGCCCAGTGTAACCTCGGTCAAATAGCTCAGCGTGTCCTTCTAACCATGTACCATGACTCGTGGTGTAACGGATTGGTTCCTCTCTCGTGGAAGTTCAGCCGCCTCATTCCTCTGCTCAAACCAGGCGAATATTCCGTGAACCTAGCCTCCTATGGCCGCATCGGCCTTGCCAAGTGTTTTCGAAATGTGATAGAGAGAGCGGTACTGACTCGCCTAGAGTGGTGCCTGGAGCATAACCAGATATACTGTGGCGCTATGACCGGCTTTCGGCGTTCACTGTCCTCGATAGATAACTTGATTGACCTTTTCTCGTCTGTACAGCAACAAAAAAGCTGAAAGAGATTATCTACGGTGATGATCTTGCACGGGACAGGCGCATACGGCAATTTTTCACATGGAGCGTTCAGGATACATTGGGTAACATTTGATTGGGGGGGGGGGGGGGGGGGCGTGTCTACCAACGAATTTGAAGTTCTTTGAAGGGCTGAACTTTATACAAACAGAAGATGAGGCAACAACGCACCATTGTACTTCTCGTGGTGTGCCTCAAGGCGGAGTGCTGAGCCCTACTCTCTTTAACCTTGATCGCGTCGACTTTGCTTATGTACTTCCGCACTGCGTGCATCTGTCAATATATGAAGATAACATCTGCATCTGAGCATCAATGGTGAGCCATATACACGTACGTGCCAGGCTTCTAAGAGCAGCTACGCTGACCTCAAACTATCTTCAAGGACGGGTTCTACAGCTGTCATCTAAGAAGTGCTCGCTGGTTGCGCTCACACGCAAGGTGACGGCCCCATACGCCATTAAAATCAGTGGGCATGCAATTAGTTGTGCGGAGGCCCACCGCTTTCTGAGAACAATTATAGATCGTGACCTGTCTTTGAGTCCTCACGGTGCCTACATGAAAAAGAAATGGGGCATGGTCACCCATGTGCTAAGATTTCTTGCGGGAGAATCGCGGGGTACCTTATACGGTACTTTCCTCGGGTTCATGCGCTACAGCTTACCTGTGCAGGGCAGGAACCGAAGAACAAGCGTATACGTCATCCAGTCGATTCAATCTCAAGTATTGAGAATGCGCCTTGGCCCTCCAAGATGCGCATCTTCAGCAGCGACTGTCGTCTACGCGTGAAGTATTTTTTTGTGATTAAGGGGCCTTCATACACACCTTTGCTGGTCATCCGTTTTCACAGAGGGTAAGGGCACTGAGATTTTACTAACACCTCTTTTCTATTATGTTCTATTCCCCTCATCTGAATAACATATTTTCTGTTAAAACGACAAAAGGAGGGATAGGCTTAACAACATTTTCCATACAAGGTCGTCTATCCACACTGACACAACCAAGAAGCGTGCCCACGTGCTGAATTACATGCTGGGGCGCACACCTACATAAGAGAATCAGTCGGAGCGTGTCCGCGTGTTCATTATGATGATTATTTCCACATAATGACGCAGACTCACAACGAGGGACTAAAATCGGGCGGTACAAATCGTGACAACAAATAACTCTGAAATGATCGCTAGGTGTTGATGGTTGTTACGATGTATATGCTATGGAAAACGCTTGAATCGCGCATGAAGTGTACCCGCACGTTGACGATAATGGTCCGGATATCCATACACTGGCACGAACCCGCGATAGGGAATCAATCAAGTAACTACCGGTGAATATAAAATAAAAAAAGATGTGACGATATTTATAGCAATTCAATGTTTGCGACATTTTATAGCGTGGACGAGCTAGAGTACATGCGCGGAAAGTTTCTATGGAGCGAAAGACGAAGGATCGAAATGGACAAGATTATAACGTTTTCTAACCACTTCGTGAAAGTTTCGCTTCATAACTTTTGGTATTTGCGCTAGGTCTACAAAGATTCTTTGTTTGGATTTTAGGTGTGCAATAATTCTCTTCTGAGAGCTATTTAAGTGCCTAAATTTGTACAAACCTTGCGTCGCGCGTACGTGTCCTTTGGCAGTCATGTATACTGCAATTCTTGCGATTGCTTCACATATCTAGAAGCCCTGCAACCGCTAACCCATGGCGAACATATATGTGTCCACCTCCTCCCCTCATACGGAGATGTTCACCTCTTTGGACAAATAAATTAGAAATAGAGGAACTGAGCCCATGTTGCATTTGACTGCAGGATTTGTGGCCATATTAGGTGATAGATATGTGATAACTGTACAAAGCAGAGAACATCCTCAAACTGTATTTATATATTCCTTCAAAAGGGAATCAGCACGAGCACTTTCTATACGTTCGTGTCCTGCACAACGTTTGCTAAGCATGAACCGACGACCTTTTACAGATGCCTTATATACATGCATATGGGCCTAAAAACATCACTAGGCTTAAGTCGACGTAGGGATACAATGCTTCAAAATGTGTCCTTTACCCATCTTTCACAACTGTTCTCGACGGGGGCAAGAAGCGTTTTCTGGGCGTTTTTAATGGCTATAGGTGTAGCATACTTGGCTTGTCACAGACGTCTACAAAGCATTTTGTGCTCAATGGTTCAGCAACATTTGTCACTACCTATAGGATGTAGTAGAAGAACTTTGAAGGACGCGTTTGAGTAAATATCTGAATGAATGTTCTTACTTTACAGCCAACCTAATAAATGAATCACTTAACACCACCATTGATCCTTGCCAGGACTTCTATTCATACGTTTGCAGCGGGTGGGAACTTGACCATCAAAGTCGAAGTCTTAACGGCAGCTATGATGTTTTTCAGGAGATGGATGAAAATGTTTCGGAAAAGCTACGCTGTAAGTCGTTGTTGCTTTTTCAACGCGTGCTAATCGTCGTTGAGTACCTGAATCTAGTTTCAAACGCGCTGTAGTTAAATGAGCAATTTGTGCTTTCACTTGGTATGGGTTCTAGAAAAAAAATCAATTTCATGTGCGTTTGTGTCAAACACTCAGACTTGAGAAAACCATTGAATTAAGGCTCAATGTTTATCAACGAAGACGACAGGGTCTTCTAACTTTGCGAATATAAAATATAGATGTCAATTCGTGCAATCCATATTCTGCATTTTTATTTTGGTGTAGTTAGAGACATGGATATATTGGGTTTAAACACTTAGAGATATAAGTAGTACAATTTCTACCTTAATGCTCAGCTGCAGAAAGTGGCGTGTTTCCTGTGCTTTCTGTTGCTTTTCAGTATCTTTGGCAGCACACTGGACATTACACTAGTGTAATGCTTCACCTGTTTTACCCTGCTGTGTTTTCCCTAAGGCGCATGTATGCATTATTTAGATGAGCAAGCTTAACTGAAGGAAAAAAAGTGAGCGCATTAGGATGCCCTCTTGAGTCTCTTGAGTTAAATGTATAAGCTGCACTTATTTCGGTGTGTGCGGAAAAATTTATATCATATACGTTGAAATTTTCAAACAGGTTTCAGAACCTATGTTTCATTAGTAGCGTATCTTAATGTTTCTGCTGGCGATAGTTCCGCATTCATTTTCTCTGCAAGTACTTGCTTCAGCTGTAACAAGCATTGTTAGACGATGCCATGTTGATGAGCAGGTGACGTATACTGAAAATCCCAATACACCTCTTCTTACAGATATTCTTGAAAACCGAAGTGTGGTTGAGTCTAACCAAACCTTATTAGACAAGATGGCAATCACGTATAATGCGTGTTTAGGTAAGTGGGATTATCACGTGAGGGCTGAGATCATGAATGCATAAATGTGTTCATTTTCCTCAATGAATTCAAATGATATGTTGCCCAAAGAATGCAGTACACAGGCCTACTATGCAAGGCAGGCTCCATCGCATCACACTACACCGAAATCAATGGTGTTTATGTGTAATAATGTTATGAACAGCTCCATAAGTGTGCAGTATTATTTATCTAAATTTTATAACCTGGTAGAAGCGTTCAAAACCACTCCTGTAAATCTTATTGACAGATACACATGTAAAATACCTCTCATAACAAACTCCATAACGTATATACTAAGCTCGAAGCATTCGCTACCACTGTAACCACTTGCGTGTAACGTAGGCGACGCTGAGGAATATTTTTTGTGCATACTAGTGGCTACGGCAGGTTCATGTAGATGCGAAGTTTCTTTTTCGACCATGTGGCTTGCTCGTAGGATTGATGAGCTGGAAGAGATTTATCTAGATAAGGAAGAGAAGCAAGTCAATAATATTGGGGAGGTTTAATATTTGGCATGACATTGTGCGAATATTGAGGAAAGTTCAATGAATCATGCCTGCATACTATCGAGCCATTGGAAACGCAGTTTTTAAGGACGCTGGGAAGCAGTAGAAGGCACAAGCCTAACGAAGGCCTATACTTATAGCAGTTTAGCAAAAAAATTAATAAATCTCTTGTCTTTTCGACTTGAGAAATGAATGCGCATCTAACAAACGCATCACTAAATACCTTTTTCTTGGAGGCGGCTTTCGTTACATCAAATTACCTGATGTCTAAATCTATTAGTGCGCATAAACAGGCTTGTTTCATCCATGTTGTACTGCATTGAAGCATTAAAACAGGAATGTTAGCCATCATTTCTGTGGTCAGGGTATGACTTCACAGCTTTATATACTGTATGAGGATACTTTCAAAACAGAACATACGTGTTTTTGAAGCTCTAGAGGTAGCTCAACAGATATGTCTCGTTTCCCCTGTACAAGCAGTTAAACATGTGCAGAAACAATACTGTATGAAAAATTAGAATTGGCGCTGTGCTACGTGCATTTCAAGCTTCAGTTAGAGACAGTGGTTAACTAATGACAGCGTTCCCTGTGGGTCCTTCACTAGAGATATAAGCGGCTGAAAAAGAAACATTGAAAATATCGGGAGAGAGATTTTTCTTTTTCTTTTTTCAACCAGGATAAAATTGAAAACCTAAACAGAGCTTCCCCGCAGAATTCGTCTGTTGCGATGCTACTCTCTTCGACTTAGAGTTGAAGGTTTGAAGGTTTTATTGAAAATATTTAGATACAGGAAAATATATGGTGCATATTAGTACCTGTTTGCTCAAAGTTTGCTCACGAGAAGGAGCACTTGGATTCATCCTCGTGGTGGCAAGGACTTTGCTTCAACCAACCCTTGAGCCCCCTCTCCTATCGCGTACTGCAGATTTGCCCTTCTGCGGCATGTGACCTTAACTGCTCCGAGTTTTAAAATGTGCACACCAACCTACGCAACAGGCTCGCAGAGGATCTAGTGCAAAAATTTCTGTACGTGCATTCAAACTTCAATGTCCAGAAGCCTTTGCGCACTGCACAGCGAAGCGTTGACCCGTCAAGCAGAAATCAATTCAAAACACATTGGTGCAAATGTCGGTCTTGATGTATGATCTGAAATCAATGCCTTGACGTTAAATGGTGCCTATATTTTGAATCCGGAAGGTCTGCTGGGACTTTAGTGATGCAATAATGTAACAATAAGATGCTTTTCACTGTTTGAGAAGTAAATGTGTCGAATTTTTCACAGCTCTATGCGCCATGGTCATTTTTCATTTTTTCTTTTTTTTCTGAAAAAATCATGAAAGAAACCAGTTTTTGTCACTCCCCTCAAAATTTCACGAAATTTTACATCTGTATCCTGCACTGTAAGTGTAGTGCACACACAAAATCGGATCGGCGCCAGAGTGCTTGTATTAAAAGGTCATCCCGCTGTACCGTCTGCCTTTGAGTGAAGCTAGGTACAATCAAACCTTAAAGCAGCAATATTATATGCCAATATCTTGGACAAAATACAAGTTTCTGTCATTACTGAAAACAACAACAGAGTGAACACTAGTAACGAACTCTTTTAGAGAACGAAAATGAAAATACCATTGACAGTAGAGAAAGAAGTGCGGCTGTTATCATAACTGCCAGGCGATGACCCAAAACTGCAAGATTAAACCCAATGTGAAATAGTCGGAAGGCGGGCTGGCTGCTATGTTGCAATACCTGCGTAAAACACGAAGAACAGAGAGATAGTTTGAAGCTGAACAACAGTGTTGACGAAACGCGCATCGCGCAGCTTCGAAGGATATGAAGTGTGGCAGACTTCGATAGGAGACATTTTTCTTTCGCTTCGTCTAATTTAGTTGGCTACCCCTTATTCCAGTGGCAGCGGTACGTGACGTTACTAAAACAACTTGTCTTATGCTTAGCGCAACATAGTGTCTAAGGGATGCTAGAGCGGAATGATCCCCGTCATGATTTTTTTTCAAGTTATAGATTAGTGTGCAGTTAACACTACGGTGATCCTCACTTCTGCACAATGTTGAGCAGCGCTCGCACCAAGCGAAGCCATCGTTCTAAGCAAGGTCGAAACGTGCACGGCTCTATTGTGGAACATTGCAATTCACGGTTCGAAGAATTTGCTAAAAGTATCGAAAGTGGCATCAGGTTCGGTTCGCGTTCGTAACGAATTAACCAATCATTTTATGATTTCTTTCGAATCACGTGGGATAAAGCATATTCTGGTGAAGGTTTCAGGTCGTCACGAACTACTGCTTCCACAGCTTTATCAGAACGAAGCCATATTTAGGAGAGACAAATGGTGTGCATAGTACAGGAAGGCTAACAAAACAAGTGAATGGGAGACACATGCGGAAGACTTGTGTCATCTCTACACGTGCTTCAGCTATGACTGAGGTGTAGTGGGTAAAAATACATGGTAAGTGTTTGCGTGCCAATGAAAATTAAGGATTTAAAGAAGAATGATGTGGGTCCCATGCCATGCGGGAAGCTTTCGGTGGTGTTTTCGTTAATTGGCGGTAATATGTGGAGATGCTCACGAGGAATGTTTAAGTTCATGCGTCTTTAGTGCAATATGAGAGTTTCAAATTGGTGGTAGACGTTAACTTGTGCGCACCACTTGTGTTTGTCTACGTAGTATACAGAATACATAGCGAGACGTTCTTCAGGCGTTGTTGTGCGCCATTGTTCGTAGCCTGCCATAGGGTTAGCACTGTCATTGTCTAACATGGCGCATCACATAGCACGTAAAGCGTAAAACTGCTTAAATTATGGGGATTTACCAGCCAAGCCCCAACCTGATTAAGAGACACGCAGTAGTGGGTAGCTCCGGGTTAGGCCTGACCGCCTGTGATTACTCAACTTGCCCCTAACATTAGTACATGAAAGGGTTAAGGTTCAGCTCGTGTTGAAATGCGTCTGCTGCGATCGCGATTGAGTTTGCGAACTTGAGCAATGCCATAGCCACAAAGATGCCACCGCAGTCAGAGAAGTGTTGAGTTTATGGGCGTCCGCTTCCGTAAGGTCGTCTAGATGGTGCACTCTTTTATGTGGTTCTGTCTCTGCACGCCCGGTAGCATTTGCTGACTTGACAAATTTAGATGGTGCTTATTGTTCAGGAATGACATCAACGTACCGCACCATTACTTTAATTTAATCCAGCTTGTCCACAACTGCCGTTATGTCTAGTAACATCGTTTCCTTGCTTTGTTACGCCTCCTTTTATCTCTTCCATGCTCCCACCAAGAATGCGAGCTGCCACGAGCGAAGAATGGCGCAGCATTTGTTCACTGCTTTTCTGGCTCCTTCAGCTCTACCGACCTTCACTCTTTACTCCCTCTCTATCTTTCATTTTAACGCCTCCCCTCTAGACTGTGGCGCCTTATAACACTTGTGAGTGCTGCAGCTTCTGGAATGGTTTGTGTAGTGTGTTAGGGTTGGGGGTTACAGATATTTACAACAGTCGAGAGCAAGGAGATTATATATAAATCTGCCGGAGTGGCAGGCTCCGCAGCCATCTGCGTGTGCGAGTGAAGCCTAGGTGGCTCAATTGCTATAGGCACAGGCGGCCACGAATATGCATAGGATTCTATTGCATTTGGTGTTGTGCGATAAAAAACTTCAGGAAAAACGTCTTTAAAATTTACATCAGTTCACATTTGTGTGTTGCTGGCAAAAAAAAAAATTCTTCGCCTAGATTTTGTCGCAGGCTTCGAGAAAAGCAACTTGCCGGAAGCTTTGCCAATAGTACAACTCTCCTTTGTTAAATTATGAGCGGTTTTCTAGTGATGTGTATGCGAAATATTCACGGCTGATTTCCCGTTGGTTGGCGAGAATCATTTTCAGGCACATTTTGTAAAAACGTGGTTGGGACCACGGTTTAGCGGAGGCAAGTAATACACGTTTTGATAGGCTGAGCACGGAGAGTCGACTGGCGTTATTCAAAAGAAAAAGCAGGTTTGCCGAGTAGCTGTAGTGGCGCCTTCGGCCTGCAAGCAGGGGGCAATGACCACACGTCGAGGACCGGTAAGGGCAGCAAAGGGCAACGACCCCACGGCGCCGAAAACGGCCTTTCCAGGGAACGGGGGCAACGAAATGAAGGGTGCAACTCCCTACTATATAGCCCGCGACCACTGTCTTCATTTATTGGTTTGCTCTACCTCTCGTCAGCGCTAATTCATGACGGGATATGTGGAGAAACTGCCCATCGTAATTTTTTTATCTGCTCCCAGCAGCTCTCAAAATGCCGTAATGCCTTTGGATACCTTAATTTATTTACGGTACTCTATTACCAGCTCTTTATTTTGTTGCCAAACTACCATATTGTTCTCGTGCTCGATTTACGCTACACGTAGTGTGAAACCTATCCTTGACTGCCGTGCGGGGCATTCAAATGTGGCCAAGAATGCAGTCACGGTCTCCTGTTCGAAGTCTGCTCTTAAGAAGTTATGCCGACATTGCATAGAGGACATTTTTGGAGGAGCGTGTGAGGGACTCGATTTAACAATTTACTGAGGATCAGCTGGCCTTCCTGAGAAAAAGAATACTGAAAAAGGTAAAGGCGGAAGCGAGACTGTCGGAGGCAGACAGGAATCCAAAGAAGAGACCATCCAAAGAATCCATTTTCAGCCTTCCGCATGTTCGCGGTGTTTTCCGTCATCTAAAAATATGGGACAAACGTACAGGTGTAACGTGGCCTCTTAGGCGAACGATAACCTTTGCAAGATAAGCGCAGCTGTGGACGAGAAGGCACAAGGCGAAGCATTCATGGGTGCACGTTCAAGCACCGCGGCAGATTGGCCGGGTGCGAAACAGTCGTTGTATAAGACGTTCCGCTATATTTCGAGAAATGTTATGTCGACGAAACGGGTCCTTGTCTGAGTAACATACTTATTGGCCACAACCATTATTGGAGGGGCCAGCCGTGTTTATACTTACCATAACATTATAAGGGACCCCGTAGTGCCCGAACGTTTTCTAAACCAAGGTACTTTCGAGATTCAAAGACAAGGTGACAAGAGATATTCAAGACACATTTTTATTAGGAAATCGAGTGAAACCTGTGCCTTGAAGCCATGCGTTACGCTACATGCCGCATAGTTATTTACTTAGATGTGCACCATTGAGTTAGGCTTGGACCTAAACGTTTCTTTCCAACTTTCCACCTCCTAGGTAGAGACCGTATTGTAGCGATACCAAAACAGCCAAGAGGGCATTGTCAGAACGTGACGAAAAGGTTCACACTAGATTTTTGCGTTATCTGTAGCGCTCCTTCTATGTATATACACGCTCTCCCCCCCTCCCCCCTCCCCCCCCCCCCCCCCCCATGTGACATGAAGGAAAGCAGCAGCAGCAGTATTATAATCGAAGAAACAGCCAAAGAAAGCTTTGCTTTAAAAGCCGTCAAGCGTTTTACTGGATTTCACTCGAGGAAACGAGCGACAATATGGCTGAATAAATTCTGAACAAAAGATAACTTTTCAGCTGGATTGATGTTCTTTTAAAACCTCTTACAACAGTTCTACCTTAGTGGGCGAGAAAGTTTCACATGCACTTCGATATCGCGAGGCGCAGATCTTGGCGGTTAGTGCGGGTGACCATAACAGGGCATCTAAATAGTATGGAGCGAAACTAGAACCAGCGACGCCATTAATGATAGACCACTTTTGTGTCACCATAACCTATTTGCAAGATACGCGGACTGTTGCGAGCGTAGCCTGGGGCGCCTTCTCGTTAGAATACTGCCGTGTCGGCTGCAACGTGAAGCGTCAATCTTCAACGTGCCTAGTTTCTGTATGAGTCTCGATGTTATGTGCACTGTGTATGAACGTGCTCTGTGAATCAAGCACCTCTAGCACTACTAAATAAGGACATCTGCGGTGATTGTGCGTTTCTAATGAGAGCATGGTAATCTCAGAAATTTAAACGATCTGCATATCTTACCCCGGGAAATTTCCCTCACTGTTGCTCAAGCCAGATCTGTGCTCGGCGTACGTGCACGTCGGGACCAGTGATACCGCACCGCAAAATTTGATAGACGAAATATTCGCGAAGCACTTTACATTTTTGGTTTCGCAAGCAAGAATGTTCGAATAAACTCACCCACTGAATACCAAACAATCTGCTTTAGGTGTGAATTTTGATGTACAAATATTATCAGTCGAGTACTTATATTTGGCGTAGACTCAATACACACAAACAAAATTTTATTTCTATTTTGATGTCAGCCGTATATGTCTGCTATTTTCTTAAAGATGCATGCCAGGCGGGATTAAAAACATTGTGACCGTAAGAAATGTTCATTTATATCAAATGCACCACAACAAAATATCACATCTTTTCTCTTGAAGGCATCATGCGTTGGTGTTGTAAAGTTTCTTGAACTGCTGTGTTCCGTGTTTTTTATAGTAGAACGCAATAAAGGGCGAAGTTCTTGAAATTTCTAAAGCGTCAGTATGTAGCATCTTGTACAATTAGCCAGCGTTTCACTTGATGTTATCAAAAGTACCTGCATCTGCTACTGGTTAAAGGCGCTGTACCAATTAGATCGCAGCCCATCTTTCACTGGGCTTAGGTTGCCTTTGTCTAAGATGAGAAACAAAATGCGTAGTGGGAAAATGGCATAATTGCAGCTTTTAAGTAATTGTGTTGGAGACAAAATTATGAAGGCAGCATAGTTTTATTTAATATGGAATACTGTGAGTCTCTGGTTGAGGTCTGAGCAGGTCAACCATACATTCGTCAGCTTTTGACAGCTATAGTATCATTGTTCACAGCAGCTCTACAAAGACAATAATTACCAAAACAATTCTACGGTAATAAAAGGTGGAAAACAACTACTTAGTAGAAACAAGTTTCAAAAATCACATGCAGGTTCAAATGGGAAGCATGATCACAATATATTGTCTACTATTAAGAACCGACAGAAAGACCAAATCACTAGTGTTTAAAACGCGTCCTCTAGTTTGGAGGAGAAAAAAAATTGGAAATGAGCCAGCGTTAGTAATGGATGCGTCCAGGGAATTCCATTCTCGTGCTACTAGCGGTACGAAAGAGTGTTTAAAGGTGTCACTGTGATATGAACACTCAGTTAGTGTGTACGCATGCTGGTTCCTTAATGCACCTTTTGTGTCCGGTAAACAAACTTTGATGAGCCGATCTTTAACGCGTTATGAAGTAGCTCATAGAGGAATTTCAGTCACGCGTGCTTTGCCTTGTTGATATTGTTTCAAACCCGGAGATTGCAGCAAGTTCATTTGGAGAGTCAGTTTGTTGATACTTATTGCGAACGAACATGAGTGTTATACGCTCTCGCTTTGTAGGGCATATTATGTTTATTTGATGGCCTTCTGTTTCTTACGATTCCCTGAATAATTTTCTTTGAAGCACTTCCAGATACTCGTGATGCTTTGATTAGAGTGCTGAATGAATCCGGTATAAATGCTTGGCCGATTCTCACCGAAGGAAACATCTTCAACTCCAGTAATTGTACGGATTTACTTCGCCATATGGACATTTCTTCAATTCTCTATGTGCACATTCAGCATATCGAACGCGACCTCATCGACCATGGTCTTACACATTATTACGGAATGGCGGTGAGGTTATCAGCATTTCTATCATATTCATAAATGTAACAATAATTTAGCATATCTACGAAACATGTAATTTGAAATGTGTACTCAAGTCTCCAAAAGCTCCATTCGCGAAAAGGAAAATTCAAAAGAATGTTCATTACGGCTGGTTAATACATGCTGGGCTGGTTCATGGAACGTTTTGGTAGTGTTCACGTGGTGTCAGGCGTGGCCAACGACCTAGCCGATAAAATCAAAGGGTTCCTCTTTCAAGACACGTCACATTATATACAAGATAAAGAACCCTTGGCTGACAATTGCCAATATGCACTCATCTAAAGTAGGGCATACCCTATTCCCTTTAGTATGTCTTTTTGTTTTTTGTGTAGGGTGGCATAATAATAAGTTAGTTGTTTTGCTATCATGCATGTGTATGATATACTCACGAATATGAAACCTGTGGAATATACATATGAAGTTGCGAATACAGAGGGATACAGAAATGTATAAATTACACAGAAATAGCCCCTACCAGCAGTCTTCCAAAGAGAAGGCTCAAATATAGCCGTGTTCTTCGCGGTGCTGAACTGACGGTAGCCCGTTTCTTGGCCGCTGCACTCGACGTTCAGAGTCCTTCGCTGCGGAAACACCGGGAGCGGGCCAGTCAAGGCTGTCACACTTTTAGATCAACACGTAGAATCCAGCAGGCACCCATATAACACTAGACTGAAGGTAATCATTGTTAGTGCCAGCCTCCGGAACCGTGCATTACCTGGCCTCATTCCACGTCCACCCGTCATTCACAGATCTCTTCTAGTATGTAATCGTGTAAGAGTGACAAATATGTATTGAACGCCAACTTGCAATCCGCAGAGCACGTCATCCAGACCCCTCAAAAGAGAGTAGAGCAACTAAGCAATGTCGATATTTCGACAGCATTTCCTTCTGGTTGGGGCCGGATTTAATAAATCCAATTTTTGGTTGGAGGCGCGCCTGCAAGACTCTAACCAAAAAGTTGATTTATTAAACCCGGCGCTTCGTAAACAACTCGGCTAATTCTTCAGCAGGATAACGGTGGTTTCGGGAGGGGGGGGGGGGGGTCAGCTTTTAAAACTTTTTCATATTAGGGACAGCAGGGGGACTTGTCTCTGTGTGCAGTATTTCAGTTTTCTATAAAGCAATTTTCCAGTAAGCAACTTCCGACTGTATGTAGCGCTACGTTCAATGGGAAAGCGAAGATTTTACACAAAAATCAGGCAACTCAAAAACGATGCCAGTGCCTTATCTCAGCGCGCTTTGTCGTCGCCGAACAGAATTGAGCTACATAGGAGTGAGAAAGGCGCCATCGAATGCCCCCCATTGAGGAGAAAGAAGTGGCGCGAACGAAATAGGTCCACAACGTGCATTGACAGAGTAACAATGGGCTCGAGGTGAGTGAAAATGTCGGTAACAGAAAATTGAAGTTGAGAGCACAGAGTAAAAAAGGTGCCTATGCGGTGTGCCGCTGTATTGCCTGAATGCTATTCGCACTATAGCGTCGACATTCACCGTGAGGTTTTGCGTTCTCCCGATTTTTCCTTGTGTGGGTTGCAGTCCCAGAACGTAGCTGTATCTTTTATGCCAGTGTAGATGAGCGTCCCACTTGAACAATGCTCATTGCTCATCTCGCATCCGAATTGAACGGCTAGTTCGCTGGCACCAACGTTTGTACCAGAAGCGAGCGTATGTGCCTGAGTGTCGTACATATACCGGGTGCCCCAATTACCTTGAACGAAGATTGTAAAAAAAAAGCCCAAGTGCTCTAGAGAAATCATACCGACAGCATAGTAGCAGCAGTCGTGTTTACTTACAGCCAGTACTTTTTGATCACGAAGTACTAATTATTTGATTTTAATTAGTGCACTGTTTAATTATTGCTTGAATCACAGACATGTCAATTACAAATTTGTAGGGCACCTCAAATAACCTCCGAATCCTGCATTTCTTTCGTACTAAAGTGCGCCTGGTTGTTCTTTTTCTCAAAGAGAAAAAGCACAGCCTACGAAATACGCAAAATTTGAAATAGATGCAGCGCCGCTACTCAAGCGCCTCCAAACAACCTTTGAAAGATTCACGGCTGCATTCGTTTATCGCCGCATCGTATAAGCCTTCGTCATGTAGGGTGGCTCGACAGGTTTCGCGACCTAACTAGTGGGCTGCGATAAGCGTCAGCATCTGCCGGCGCAAGAATGTTGTGCTCGATCACGAGGCACTCAGGATAGCTTTAACCTTCGCGTATCATGAAACAAAGTTACAAAAGAAAGTCAACCAATGTTAAAAAAACAGTGCGGAAAAGTGCACGAAAGAAGAAAAAAGGCACCTCTCGGAAGAACGGAAAGCAGCTACGCAGGAGTTTATTTTAATAAAAAATGAACCAGAAACACGTAAGGCATTTGAACACCCACAAAGAAACATCCAAAGGTGCAACTGGTTTAGCCATTTACCCTTTCTATCTCTCGAACTCCAGGAAAGAGGCAAAACAAAGCGTTAGTCGCCTTTACGCTAAAAACGATGTCTCGTTACCCGGTATGCATCCATGGCCAGCCTATCTCCTACAAACGAAATCATCGGTTTTTGTGTGTCATTGTCGAACGGGACCTCTCTTGGAGCCCTCAGGTTGCCTACTTGAAGACGAATCTCACATCTGTTGTTCACGTCTTCAAGTTCATCGCCGGCAAAACATGGAGATCGTCAGTGGGCTCCATGCTACAGTTGTACTGACCACGTTTTATCGGATTCCTACGCTATAGCTCTCCTGTACTTGTTACAACATGCAAGTCAAATTTTCAAGAACTTTAGAACGTGTCAGCATAGGCACTATGTGTTTGCCTAGGCCTTCTTCGGAGCCCCTCAACACCAGGAATCGTTATAATGGCTCAAGGCCATCTGATCGCTACTTACATTAGCACCGACACGCTTAGAGCCCATATTCGTCATGTTTCACCGATGCATTCAAGCTCTTTTGCCTGCTCGCCTGCCAGAACGACGACCACTGGCGTCATTCTCAAACCTGGTAAGCCTCCATCGTGCATCTCTAACATCGGGCTTCACACCCTCAACACGTTCAGCCTCAGCTTTCTGGTGTTTACAACAACCTCAAGTGCATATTACGGTTCCACGTATAAGAAAGAAAACTGACCTGCCCACCTTGGCCTTGAAGCAAGCAGCTCTTAATTCTTTGGACACTTTCTACCTGGACCGAGTCCACGTATATGTGGACGGACGCTCTTCCACTCAGACCAGCTCCACCAGCGCAGTGGTTATACCATCACGATCAAAAGCATCCGATACAGGATCACTCACCTGACATCAACCGGTTCGGAGCTTTTTGCCCCCCGAGGTGCTGTTGATTACAGTAACATCCAACTGGCTAACCGGTGAGCAGTACTCTGCGACTCGAAGGAGACCTTACAATGTCTTCTGTGTGCTCTTCGTCACGGGTCCTCTGAGCAACTCGTGTCGGAGCTACGAGAAATGCACCATCATATGATCGCAAAAGTACACGACATCGTGTTTCAGTGGCTTCCGGGCCATTGCGGAATCTTTAGCAACGAACTCACTGACGAATCTTCTAGGAAAGCACACCTAGGCGCAACCCTTGTTTCTGTACCTTTATCGCGGACTGATGCAGCCCAACACCGTATGACATTGGGGAAGTGGCACACACCTGAATTCTCCCAACATCGATTGCCTTCCCTCGACCCATATATCCAACTGCGACTTTTACCTGGGCTCTAAACAGCTCTAAAACAGTTAAATAGAAAACGGTCCAGCTTGCACCAGATCTTGGGACCATGGTCTCGCATATTGCAGCTACAAAAGGCCATGAAAGTGCTGCTGCGATATTTGAAAGCTACTGCATTGAGTCATCGTCTGTGATCCGGACTGAGTGACCAATCGATATCCCCAGTGGATTTTCTCTTCTTCGTTTCTCTTCTCTTCTTTCCCTCGCCTTTCCGCATTCCCAAGTGTAGGGTAGCCAACCGGGCTCAGTTCAGGTTAACCTCCCTGCCTTTCATTCATCATTTGCTCTATCTCTCTCAGTCTCTCTCACTACTCTAAACGAATCGACACATTGATGCACGCACAACTGGTATTAATCATGACACAGAGCACGGGACGGACCATTTACGCGTATGGATATACTTGAAATGTATCATTGAGCCAACTGCAGAAATAAGGATTCACTTCCTGAGATCCTTTTCGAAAAATGTATGTAAATATTGATCCAATTGAGCTCAACACATCTTCCGATTACTGTCGACGTTAATTCAATTACCTTTCAAGTAAAGTAGCGACACACCATATTGCTTACTACAGGTTTATTTAAAAGCTGTACTGACCATCATGCCATTTCAATTGCTTCGGTTGTTTGTCCCATAGAAATATGCGGTATCAGCTCATTTTTCTACGACAAACACTCGCGACGCTCTGCCATGAGTACGACGCAACGACGACCGCTGTATGACGTCGATGCTACAGCGTAGGCAGTAGGACGACGATGTCACGAAGGAAGTAGGATCAGTATTCTGAAATGATGACGGGGGTATAATAATGACAGCGTGACCACTATGGCTTGAGAACAAAGGAATAACGACGATGACCTGACAAGGACGATGTGGTGACGACGGTATGAATAGACTTTGATGACGCAGCTACAATGATGCTAATGAAATCGCAATGATAGCATCACGACTATGGTATGACAATAAAAACATATCCTTGAATTGCATAATGACTACGCGATGGAGGCGACGGCTTGACAGCGGCGGCGTAATCACTTTTTAATGACGTAGTAGTTCTGTGGAAACCCGCAAGGTGGAGAGAAGTAATGAATAAAGGGAAAATCAGACTGAGTCTGATTACTTCTCTCCACCTTGCGGGTTTCCGCACAACTACTACGTCAAACCTTGCCTTTGCCTCGTGTGTTGTCGACAAATTCGACTTCGCCCTACCATCTGCTAGCCGCCTGGTTAGCTCAGATGGTAGAGCGGCTGCCCCGGAAAGGCGGTGGTCCCGGGTTCGAGTCTCGGACCAGGGCGAATTTTTCTTCAACTATGAGGCTTTTCTTTCGAGGAACCCGTATGGGTTTCCTTTGTAGCAATTGCTACGAACGGGTGGAAGTCTGATTTTCCCCTTTACTTTTTAATGACATCATAATTGCAGTACAGAAAAGGCGCTGACGTCATAGAGCGATGAAGGTGGTATGGCGATAATGGCACAGCCACACTGGGATGACGGCGACATTGTGATGAGGATGGCCTGACCACAAAAGTATGAGAGCCGCATGATGTAGCCGATGTGACGACATTGAAACGACTACGACGGCGTAACGAGTACTAGCACATATTCACTAACCCAAGCTATTATACAAGTTGAGTCGCTTAGTGGGAAAAGACTCAGAGACAAGCATGGACACAGATACGTGAAAGTGCGTGAGGTATCCTAAATATACAAGTTGCCTTAGGACATGAGGTTACTATCTGCCAAGCCCCCATTTGTGAAACAGTGGCTCTCACGGTAGTGAAGTGTTACAAAAAAGTATCCCTCCGCTCCAGGTAGTATCCTTCACTGCCTGCTCCATTTTTTTGAAGCTTCATCATTACCTGGGTACGCAATCTCTTAACTTCTGACGTAATCTTTACTAGCAACACAACGTGCCGCCGGGTGAAACTGGAGATCAAAGCCTGAACTGCTTTGGGTCTAAAGTGGAAATGGAATGTGCCATACAAAGAGCCGCCCTCATTCTCTGCAGGAAGCAAATCAAGTTGCTTTTCATTTGGAAAGTCTTTTACATCCTTTACAAGCTCATCACTGAAAACTGGCCTAATTCATGACAAATCATATACTTCTCCTTCTAGACACGTATATAGGTTAGGTTGTCGGGCAAACCGGGTAACTTGACTAGCTTATTATCTTTTCCTTGTCACTCTCATACGTGATGGCCTTAGGAAGATTGTTGCAAAGGCGAATGGCTCTTAGAAGAGCGGAGTAGGTAAATGAATTAGTCTTTCCGTAGACACGCATGAAATTGAACTGATTGTACAGCCGGTGTGACCTGTAATGACAAGGCTCAAGAGGCAGGACTGATGGTGCTGTATTATGGACATATTTATGAAATAATAGTAGCAGGGCTATATCACAACGATCATGCAAGGGCTGTAAATAGGGAGGTCGAGTTTAATTTGGGTGTTATGCTTTTGTTATAGTCATAACAGCGTGAAATAAAACGCGCAGCTCTATTCTGGATAGTGACACGTGTACTTCTTTATCTTTATCGGGCGACCACTTCTCACTACCTAACAAATGTTATCGCACAGCGTAGGACGCGCCTGCATGTAAAATACGTTTCTGGAATTTTATCGATGGTTCCATCCGCTGTCTTTCCCCGCAACTTGTGTAATCTGATTGCATGTATGCGCGACGCGAATAGTGTGGAACTTTGTGGAAGGCACGCGGGTCCAGCGGCTACTCTGGAACATTCGACGAGTGATCTATAAAAGCCGACGCGCTTGACACGCCGATCAGATTTTCGACGATCGCCGACTGTGTTCCCCGCTATCGTTGTGCTTTAAGTGTAGCCTGTCTTTGTGGGCACAGGCTCGCCCAATAAAAGCTAGTTTTGTCTTTCACAGTATTGCTACTGTGTTCTTTAACGTCACTACCACGTGACAATAGATTCGAGTTTTCCGATCAAGTATTTCTGATAGGAAGACCAGACGGATGCGGCATATTCAAGCTGAGGTATATATAGGTATCAAGGTTCACAGCATACAGCGCGTGGCAGCGATTTTACCGCGCTTGACCTTTATACGGAGCCTCACGGCGACGACGACAGGAGAAATGAGCCTGGAGTGTCCATAATATGCTTGCTATCGCAATAAAACGACAGTGGTGGTGCGTTTCCAACCTCCGCCCTAAAGATCAGACGCCGAGTTTTTCACCCACTGGGCTAAGCACCAATGCTTGAAGAAAGCGAATGTACCTGAACTATATGAATGTGTTCGACGTGTAGTAGATAACAAATGTGAAAGGAGAACATTGTATAGGAAGGATCAGTTGAAAGATTTGGTAATGGTGGAATAAAAGCCATTTGTTTAACAATGCGTAAGCCGACTTGCAGCATTGTAGACATAAGGAAAATTCCGTTTTCTCAAAATTTATTGCCAGACACGGCGCGTCCCCATGCGTTTCTGTGGTCGCGGTATGCCCCTTCTGTAGGGCCGTTCTTTCACCGACTGAAATGCCACTGATCTCTGGGGCATCATGCGCTTGACCTCGCGCAATACGGAGACATGCTGTCAATGAGTTGATAAGGAGTGATTAGGGGTTATCTGGGCCTCATCACAATTGATAAAGATTCGACGCGGATAGATAAGATGTTAAATAGCGAAAAGGGCTTATAATGAGAGAGCAATTCTGGTAAGCACCGATTAGGATCGGATTAAGACTGATAACGTTGATAAGGACATATATAGTTGATAAAGATCGGAATAATCGCGATAAGGTTGATACCGATCAATAAGGCCGGATAATGCTCGGATCGAGTCCGACAAGGTTGATAAGGATCACATTATTCCGATAAGTTTGATAACGACTGACAAGGGTTGGTGAGGGTTTTACTAGCGAATGAAGTTTCATCACATATGAATAATGAGACTGGGTTGCGTGGAGAATAGCAAATGGCACAATTAACCGAAGAGACAGCTTGAGTATTTCGTCCTGATTGACCTTTGAACTGACTTGTTCAGCACAAGAAACAACACGTACGACCGAGAAGCACAGACGGGGAGTGGTGATTCTCAACTGAATAGTTCTTGCGGAGGACGCAAACTGGAATTTAGAATACGTATGCGCAACAGAAACCGAGAAGGAACAAAAACTGAAAACAGGAAAGACAGCGCGATCATTTATCCCTTCTGTATGTTTTAGAAGGCTTCGATCTCCTTATATATACAACGCGAACCTCGCTTACGGCGCCAGTGTAGCGCCGAACAAATGTTGAAATCAGTAGCACTGCTGATGCAGCATTCGTCTGTCGAACACGTCGTGGTAGGCTGTCTGTTGAGGCACATGCCAGTGGCCCATGTTGTGTGCTCGGCATCGCCGAAGCCCGCACATTCCTAGTGGCCCAAGATACTAGACAATTTGGGTTGCTTAGAATGATAACTGTGCACTAACCAGGGAAAGAATGTGATTGTACTACAAGTGAAATTGGTACAAGTAGATAAAGAACGTCTATCGCTTTAATCGAACGCTTCGCGCCACAGTTCAAAGCTCCGCAGGACAAAGCCCACTGCATATTCGATGCGATAAAGATACTTGCAGGAAAATGAGTCATTTGGCGTTTAATCTTGTTTCTTCGTAAATTGACGCCCAAGGCAACATTTTCAGGACAATTCAGCATGCCCACATGCCACAGAAGCTACGTGCCGCACATGATTAACAAATAGAGCTAATCAATATACCAGCGTCATATCTCTAATAATTTAACCTTCAGAAACATATTGACCTCGGCAAATTATTTTCCGGTGATCTATAGTCAATGTTGCGTTCCCGCTGCCTTAGACTTACCGGAGAAAAAACGTAGAATCTGTTGGACTAACGAACTGAATATAGAAAAAAATACCGAAATTATAAGCACGCAACAGCGAAATTGTAATATAAGAAGAGCACCCGCTGCTTCTTGCTTTTCTTTAAAAAGAAGTTTTAGTAAGTTTTTAAGTTACATGATATCTTTACGTGTACCCTTCTTATTCTTACTGTTAAATTTTTCAGATTGACCGTATACCTGACATGTTCAATATAAAAAATATGCCGAATATCACAGTATTAGTGAATAACACTATAAAATTCTTATTACCCCAAATGGACAGCTCAAGCCTTGCAAACCTAACAAATGAATTGGCGTCTTTCGTACAGAATGTGAGTATGTACATCTTTACTAATTCAACAGCCAAACTAACCACTATGGTGGTTATTGATCAGTACTGTTGATGTTGGTTACTGTTGAGTGGTTACTGCTGAGCATTAGACTAAGATAGTGGTATTCTTACGCGGCAAAATGCAAGAACGCTCGTGCCTACCGGTTTGTGCCCGTGCTAGAAAACTACCGTCTGTGTAGACTCATCCGACGTTTCTGTTACGTCACCTTTCATCAGTTGCGAGTACCGTTACGACGTCACACGCGAAGAAAATCACTCAATCAGTGAAACAAACAAAACCACGACATGAGTACGCAGCACGTCGCAGTGGAAGACTCCAGGATAACTTTGACCACGTGCGTTTATTTAGCCCACATCTACATTTAAGTTACATGAGTGTTTGGCATTTCGCGTCCAATGAAATACGACCACAATTGTCCGAATAAATGCCGCAACCTTGAGCTCAACATCGCATTGCCACAACCACTGGGTGGTTGGAGAGGGTGATACAACAATCAGTATTTATATTGGTTACTTCATGGCATCCATAGTTTCTTGCAACTTACTTAACCAATGTTATCATGCAAGATGACGAGCCTGACTTATTTTAGAGCATGAATATTGTGCGCAGTGTAAACATATTTCGCAAATACTGTTTGAAATTTCTAGTAAGATTTGATCTTGCATGATAAATTGATTCAGCAAAGCTCAAGCTAAGTCCTATTCGATGGGTGACTGAGACGTTGTCAAGCTGTCATTAGGCATCTTTTTTCCCAGGGACATTCTTACAGTGTCAATTTTTTAGTATTAGTCAAAATAAATCTATTTGATTGATTGACTTACATAATTATTTCATTTTATTTATTTATTTGTTAACTATGAAAGTAAGGAAATCTCTAGAGAAGGACGGGAAAGACAACTTAGAAGGAAGGGCGGGTCCCTGTCGGGGTCTTGTGACAAGCTCGCACTCACTAAATCTCTTGGCAGTGGTCAGAAGAGGCGTATCGATAGGCAAGGCAACTTCTCCTCCATGCAGAATGCTGAATACAGAGGAGCCAGCAGTGTCGTGTTGCGGCGTGTACTCAAGTGCGAATAAAGGTCGCACAGTGTCCCAGTCACAATGATTTGATGAAACGTATAAGGAGGTTATATTAGTACTTGTGCAATTAGTCGTTTGATAAGGGTGATCGTTTGAGCGTGGTGCGCAGTCGTAACCCTTCGTGTAGTGGCACTAGAGGAAAGTAATTCTTAGGTGACCAAAGGCAAGAATCAGCGACACCGTTCGGGAAGACGCTGATGAGGAGCACAGTGATGTACACGACGTCTTGCATCAAGAATTGAGCGACGTTCGAAGCATAACTGGAAAGATGAGGCATTGCTATGGCGTAGCGGGTTGGATAATGGGTAGGTCAATTCATTGCCAGCGGTGGAGAGATTGAAGAGACCGAGAAGCTCCTGGCCAACGAGGAAGGATTGCTTGCTTGTCATATTAGTACGCTGGAAGTGACTAGTATAATGAACAGCTCGTTTTTCTGGTGTCGAAAAAAGCTAGAAGACAGCCACTAATGACGTTCAGTAGCGTAGTATGTTCAGCTAGTACATGCATGGTGACAGTACAGGGGGCTCCAGCAAGTACAGACGCGAGCACAAGTAAAAGGAATCGTAAAAGCGTTCTGATGTCCGTTCCTTTTATTTGTGCTCACGTGTGTACTTGCTGGAACCCCCTATGCTGCAGCAACGTTCACTGTAGTAGAAACCGGGCCAAAAAAGTGTCCCGGGAACTGGAAAACACAAAGGCAGACAGTTGTGGGTACATCATGCGATTGGTCTAGTACAGTCCCCCAGATATGATAGATATTACGAGAATTAATTCCCTCTCCTTGAGGACGATGTTTCAGTAATATAATATGGCATCGAAATTGATGAACCTACATATTCCAACAGGTTGATGAAGGAGACATTCAAATTCATCAAAAGAAGACATTGCTCGTGGCTTCGCCAGCTAAGTTCCATCGCGTCAGCCGGTAGAGTTATTGTGAATATTCTTTAAATATATTTTATGGTTATTTGGTGGATGTCGGTGGATGTTGCGGGCTGATGAGCAAGACGAAATTGTGCAGCCGCCGCTCCTTGTCTGCGTCGTTAATATCAGCTCAAGGTTAGAGGGCTTCAGGCACGTCGCAAACCTCACCCACCGTGATTCTGGCAAAACCGCTTGACCAAAGAATCTTCTCCGGCCTTCACAACACCGATCTTGAAGATTGGCTTCAACTATACAAACGGACGAGCGCAAGCAATCACCGCCACCAGATAATAATGCTAGGTAAACTGATATTTTACCTCGCGGGAACTGCAATCGTCTGGTTTGAGGCCCACGAGGAGGAACTGACTAGCTGGAAGGTGTGTAAAGGAAAGGTGAAGAATTTGCCTGGCAGCAATGTTGGATATCAGCGTGCCACCCAAAAAGACCTCGCCTCGCGTGTCCGGACATGCACTAAGTCCCAGTCCCACATTACGTACACGACGTGCTCACTCTGTGCCGAATGGTGTATCCGAGGATGTCGGAAGCTGATGAGTTAGTGCATGTCATTATTTCGTTGCAAATGATGCCTTTCACCTGTTAGATTTTAAAAATTCCTCAACTGTGGAAGCCATATGTATACGAACACCGGTGTTTTAAAACGCCAAAAGCCTCGGCTACGCTTCCGCAAGGCCTATCGACGAAAGCCCACGCTACAGTAGCTCTGGATTGTCTGGCTGCTGCAACCTGATGCGCTGTGTTTACCCTCAGGTCCCGCTGAAGCGCTGCAGGAAGGCCCGAACGGCGCTACCCGGTATATTCTGGTTCTGCTGGATCAGGGCCACCACTACACTGGCCGCCTGAGAGAAAAGAAGTTTGGGCGATGGCAGTATTTTTGCTGTGCCCTCTTCACTAATAGGCACTCGTGTGAAAAGGCTTCGCACTGTGCTGGTATTACTCATATGACTGAATGTTTGGAAAATTATCATAAATCCGGTCATGTGAACAAACGCCTATGGCGGTCCTGTGAGGACACCTTCCCAATAGGTGGGTGTTCCTTGCAGGAGTCTGGAACTCCCTTTGTTAACGAGAACAAGGCCGGTAGCACGCTTGAACCCAGCCTAATGGTAGGTGTCCGGCGGCAGCACTCATCTGCCACCCATAGCAGCGGTGAATGCTCGACTGTTTCACGGATGCTGCAGTGGAAAAAAGTGCGCCCAGGAACTTTTGACAGTCTCTACAGGTCCCCTTTTTGAGATAAGGGTCCGCATAAACGACCGTGTTCCAGATCATGCCTGATAGCTCTACCCGGCAGATAAAAGCCGTGCGTTTCCAGCACCACTCGATTTGTACCTAGCACTACCCGCATGCGACGCACATGCTCTACCATGCCACCACCACTGCGGTAAAAAAATAACCATCCATGCGGTCCCACACCGTGAAATCCTTAATGAGTGGGTGTCCTTTCAAGTGTCTGAAACTCCCGTAGTATCGGTCCTGCCAAACGCCACTGCGGTTATCGCAAAAATTATGTGCTCGGACATCTCGTTGGTTCTCCTGGTGTACACCTTGATCCAGGTAATATATGGGGAGTGAAGGACTTAGCCGTGCTAACGTGCGCCAGAGAAATTCGCAGAGAACTTTGCCAACGTTGCGTGCCCACATGAACAGCTCATCAGGATAGGCGTTACCTTCATTTGAGGCCCTCGGAAAGCTCATGCGTTCACCGAGCTGATCAAGCTGCTTACCACCTTCGTCCCCTTCTCGCTCCCCCACCTTGATGTGTCAGCACAAACAAAAGTCACTACCGATGCCAGTAGCCACGGTATAGGCACTATTTTGGCCCAGAAACAACAAAAACAAGAACGAATTATTGGCTATCTGAATCACTTTCTTTCTCCTGCTTAGCGCAGGCATGAATGCGAACGCCTGGCTCTAGTTTCGGCAGGTGGGAAAATTTCGGTCCTATTTCTACGACCGAGCATTTGCAGTTATCATTGCACATAACGTTCTGTGGTGCCTTTCATTTCTAAATGAACTTTCTGGGAGCCTTAGGCGCTAATCTCTGCGACCTCAAGAATGCAATCGCTCATTTGTACACAAGACCAGCCAGTTATATCAAGATGCAGACTGCTTGTCACGCTATACTGTCAGCCTACCTGGCGTTTCTGCAGTCAGCATGCTTGTCAGCGTTCTCTCCCTAACTCCTTTCCGCGACATTGGAGCAAAACAATGCCTGGACGCCTTTTAACGAGAACTTCAAGTGGCTTACTACCACATCGCCAGACCCTTCCCTTTGCATATTTGGAATGTACTCCGGCATATCGTACAGCTAAAACATGTGCCCTGAGAGCCCTGACCAACTGTTGATTGTTGCTGCTCATCTACGAGCGACTGTTCTCGCCCAGTTTTGTGTTGTGCCAAGTGCCCGTCACCTTGGCGTGTCAAGGACATTAGACCGCGTTCGTCGGCGGTTACCTTCGCCTGGTACTGACCGCGATGTCTGTTGCTATATCGCTGCATACGACCTTTGTGAACGACGAAAACAGCCCACTACACTCCCCGCTGCCTACCTTTCTATCATTTGACGTACAATGTGAACCATTCTTTCGTGTAGGCGTTCATTCTTTATGCCCTTTTCCTACATCGGTATGGGGAAATATGTGGATTGCTCATAAACCAACCCAATACGCAATCACGTAGGCTTTGCCGATAAGCTGTGCAACCGATCTCACTGACTTCCTCCTAGAGGGCGCAATCGTTAACCACAGTGCCCCTCGGCAGCTCCTCACCGACCGACGTCGCAACTTTATTTCTAAAGTTGGCAAAGACAATCTACACTAGTGCATGACTAAAGAAAAGCAACATTGACACAGAACATAAAAGCCATAAAAGAGGATAGTCTATGCTAAGAGCTCACCGCCGTCTCCTTCCTCACAATGACTAACGTCGTCGTGGTCGTAATGTTCGCAGTATCGTAACAATCTCTGAAGCCTTCACTATATTTAGGAAATAAGCCTCGGTGACCCACGCCAATGACCTGAAAATGTGACTGAGTGCGCAGTATGCCTTTTACTTATGATGGGGTGGATGAGGATAGCTTACGGGTTTCGCAGGACGTGCCGGGCGGAAAAGTAGGCTTCATGTTGCGATACATATTTCGCGTCCGGAACCACTTGGAAAGCCGAGCGTACGTCCTGACTCAACCCATATTCCCCGGCATGGGTTCCTCTTAGTGCAGTTTTAACAGGAGAATATGTAGAAGGCAAACAACAACTACTTGCCATGCTCCAGGTTGGTCACGGAACCACCTCATGTGAAACAGCAATTCTAGCACATTGTAATTTTCGCATTTTACGGTGGGGGGAGCGCCATGCAGCTCAACTGCACCTCAACAACATAAACCCCTTGTCCTAAGTAGAGGGTTTACCAAGGAAGCTCTTACCTATGTGAGTGAGCTTCCTGCACCCACTTCGGCTCATTCGTGGAAATAAGAAACAATACTGTAGCTGGCAGCAGGTTTGAAGTTTCTCGCAACTGAATCCGGTCGTAAAAAGTGGCAGGACGGAAACACTTGTCGAGCTCGAAAATGTGAGCATCTCGAATGGCAAAACACACCAGACACCACTGAGAAATGGTCTCGCCTGAAGTAGTGGCCCCCAATATTTCCGCGAACTGGATGGTACGCATGTGTGAAATTTAATGGCGGCTAAAATGCAAACGTCGAAAAGAGTCGGCACGACTGCTGTGCATACTGCGTTAGTTCCTCTCTGTATGCACATCCAAGGATAAGAAGGGCGGCACCAAAGAGCAGTCCAGTAGGAAAGGCTGCACATGTACTCCAACACAAGTAACAGATGCACAGACAATGCGGCTAAACCCACGGCAGAATATGTTTCGACACTTCCGTTTCAGAGCTATAAACAATAGGAGGCATAGAGTGCCACTAACACGAATTGTGTCGCGAAATTTAGCGAGTGAGTAGTAAATGGTATTGAGAGATATTGCTGAACTGGTCAAAGTTTTAGTTGCGGTAGAAAGAAGGTCAGCAAACGCATGTGGGGTTTGAGACGTCGCGCGGATAACGCAAGGAAGCTACGGACACATTGGTGCCAAAACAATGTACTATGACGGAAGAATGACGATGTCTTTCTCCTGGCGTATTTTTAATGTGCTTTCCCACTAGACACGTTCACTGGCAAGTCGTAGGGGAGGCCCGAAGTAGTTGTCGAACATATGCACGCGGCAAACACTTCGTCAATCTAGGCGACAGCCGTATCTCAGTATCCGTATGCGGGTCATGTCTGTCGTGTCATATCCGTATTCGGGTCACTTGACTACCGCGGAACGGGCACTCTAGTCTCTGTGGTTTTGTTTGAAAGCTTTGAGGCGCTAAAGGAGAGCGTGACAGCTTTCGTTTCCATAGCACACAGAAGCGCTCTTAGCGTTTTGCTGGCTTTCAAGACGGCCCTGCGTGTCTGTCTCTATGAGAGTGTTTTCTGCGCAAACCTTTCATGTTCACAGCAAAGCGTTTGCAGGCTTTCCTGTTCACCCTGACGGTTGGACCACCGCTTCATGAGGTGAAGTGGCTGCATGTTATCTTCACCAAACTAGGTGTTGTGCAAGCACAACAGCGTGTTTCTTTAGTAGAGGAGGGAAACCAGCAGAATAGCGTTAGCTACAGCATGGCCTGAGCGTCCTCATCTGGGGCTAGTGAGCTATCCTGTACACTACTTGTGGAGCTTGGACCCAGCGCCAGCGGTAAACCCGCCCACCCGCACACATTACAGAAGGAAATTTGCAGATTCATGGTTTGCGAAACACTGCATCTCCAAGTGTAGCTTAGTCACGCCTTAATATCTCTTCTGATCCCAAACTGTGTGGGAATCAATGTTGTAGCAAGCATTGTAAGAGCAGCGGGCCGAGCTGCTTCAGCTGGGCTTGGAAATTGTGTTGGCGTTACGTGCGTGCCTAAGATTAGCACTCGTTGTAACGACAACACGTCGGCACGCTAACGACAGCACAACTACGATGATTGCCATAAGAATGCTAGGGCACATGGCGGCGGCAACACAGCACGTGATCAGGAAGGTATTGCGCAAGGAATCAATGCAAGATAAATCACATCGTCGGAGTCAAGAACGGCGATTTTCAGAAATTGGACTGCGTGACTGCAAAGTTGCTGGAAGCAGCAATAATTATTCACATTAAAAAGAAGGTTACTGGTACTACAGTGTTAAAAATTGATACCCAATGTGATTGGGCACTTGACAGCTGGATGTACTTTCCCCAGTGCTGCCTGACGGCTTTGGAACTTGCGACCGTAAATTTTTACTCTAGTGGCATCTATGCGTGTAAAGTGAGGGTCATTACAAGTGATGCTGTAGCACGTTCAGAGAGAGTTTGCGCATGACAAGGCTTTTACCTCAAACGTACTCTTATAGTATGCTATATGTGCACGTATTTCGCAAGGCAGAAGGAGCTATAATTTGATGCATGACCAATAGGTTATCTTCATTGCAAGAACATCTTGTCGTTGCAAAAACATCAGGCCCAGAAGTATATTGCGCTTTACTTCAAAACGACCTATTTCTTTCGTGTTAGCTTATCTAGGAATTATTTTTGTTCATTTGCCTCTGCAATGTAGTCTGGCTCGTCGGTCAAAGTATCTCGACTTAAACGGTACTCTAAAAGGTTTGTGTCTTTTGAACTTCAACTAAGGTCACCATAACCCACACGCGTTTAATTTTGAGCCAATTATATGAATATGAGATGGGCCCTTTAATGTAATTGCTAGCAGTTAATTCCACTTAGCAGCTAGGCGAGTCGGCTCGCTGTGCTTGCCCTGTAGGGTTCTGCTACGTGGCAGGTTCGTTTATATTTCCTGATCCTTACGGCCACGTGTTCGAAGTTGCTGAAAGCTGAGTACCAAAAGCTTTAATTGGTTATTTCAACAATATGGCAGTGTCTGGAGTTCATCTGACTAAAGTATCATAACAAAGATGACGTGTTTTTGGGCGACGGAGTTTTTGGGTGCGTTCTACGCCGTGTGCACACCGAGATGCATGAGCTATCGCGCGATAAATGTGGTGTTTTTGAACCTGTAAATGCTCTGGTGGAGTACTCGGCAAGGCAATATTCCACTTCCACCACCACTCTCTCAACCTCTCTCCGAGTGGCGAATGTGGGAGAGAGGTATCAAAGTCGCCCTTCCAATCAGGCATTGACGTACGCCGCTGAAGAGAACACACGTGTGGCAAGTCGGCTTTACTACTGGAGCTCTGTACTACTGCGGAGCTCTTTGTGCCACGGCCCAGATGTGCTAGTTGAATATCCTAACGGCAAATATCCTCACTGCTGCAGGTACGCGCGTTCAAGTGAATATTTCTGTTAATAAAGCGAATAGTTATGCAGAGAATGGGGAGCTACTGTTAGCTTTTAGCGCTGAGCGCTCACTGAACCTGACGAACCACAGATGCTCCCGCGTCACATGCGCACCTGAGCATTCTCTCGCCATTTTCACCTCCACAATTATCACTGATCAGCTGATGTCACCGCGCCACACATTTTAGGTTCATACGCGTTTGCAAGTGGTATTATTTGCACTCCACGAGTATTTAGTTCTCAAGCGGCCTTTTTGGTCAAGTGACATCAAACGCAAACGTATAAAGTTTCTTGTTTTATATTTAAATACGTATGAAGGGCTCTTAGAACACACTTAACTTTTGAGGTGAGGGACTCGAAAAGGACAGCACTTTGGTTCTCTCGCCGCCCTCTCATCCATTCTGCCTGCGGTGGCGGTGAAAGAAGAGGATCGCGGTTGCCTTCCACCCCACTGTCGCGCTGCGGAATACAAAACACGTATAATGAATCGCTTTATATGAATAGGCACCCCTGTAATGTAATTACCAATGCGCTGTTTAACGGCACTTTTGTTTGCGCAATTACGCTATGAAACATCAAGGTATGCTTAAACTTCGCCGCTGCAACAAATATAGCTGTTCAATCGTATCATTAAAAAAACCATGCTTTTCCGGAATTGTGTGGCTATTCTTTTCCGTTGCAATCAATTTCTGCTCAGTTTCCTTAATATTCCTTCCAAAACTAATTTAAATACATTTGTGTTGTTTAAGAATTCTCAAATGAAAAATAAACCATAAGTACTAAGGTATTGAAGCAAATTCTAGACGTGATCAGTTTGTACTTGTGCAATGACGCGAGAGTGCCAAGTTGTAAACGTAATCGAGCAATTTCTTATTTCATAATTCAGTAGTGGGGACATTGTTACCGATCTTTTGGACAATGATGACGGCTTCAGAACAGCTTATACTAAAGCAAGCAGATGCAGATGCCTTGAATAAGTGTATTTGTCCCTTCGCGAGTAACGATTACATCAGTTGAATGACTTAAACATCCAGATTATGGTGCATGTGTTTTACAAAATACCGCGTGGCTGTTTATGTTTTTGTTCTTTTGAAAGTATCTTTAAAGGATAAGGATAAGAATAACTTTAATAAAGTGCCGGCAAACGACGATTTAACGAGTCGTGACGCTGGCCAAGCGTCGACCCGGGGTTATACTCTACTCTGCACTAGCCCCGTTGGGCCCGTTTGTAGTGGGTCACGAGGCTTGTGCTTTTCGAGCGCACCCCGGGCCAGCTGGACGGCCCATAGTTGTGAGTCCTTGTCTGTAGACTGCAGTGCACTTCGAAGTTCTGGCGGGTAAGTCCTGGAGTTAGCTGCCGTCGGGAACCTGGCACAGTCCCACATGATGTGCCATTGGTCCGCCGGACCCGCTGCACAAACACCACACAGCCCACTCGGATAGAGCTCTGGGTGAAGCACGTGCAGCATTGCGGGGGCGAGGAGTGACGCGGTCTGTATTTGTCTTAGGATTACGGCCTCCTCCCGACTGAGTGCCGGGAGGAGGCCACATTTTATACTTTTATATTTTATATTTTATTTTATATTTTATATTTTATACCACATTTTATGCTTGTAATATTTCGCAGATGGCGAATCAATTTGCCGAAGCTTATGATTTTAATACCTACAATATATCTGCGCTGGAAGCAAAATATCCCACTGTGAGTCATGCATTGGAGCCAATAATGACTTCAACTATATGAAGAAACAACGATGGTTCGACACCACAACACTCGTTGCTGCAACATTGTGCTTAGGGAGTTAAATGTTTTCTTTCCTTGTTCGATTTTTGTTTATAGATGACTAATTTGAGGAATGCTATAAATGTTCCGTTCTTGATTATTATGTTTTTTACCTTGAAACCATCAATGCATAAAAGAACACATCGCGAAGTCAAAATTTCCGCAATGAATAGAAAGCTTTAGCCCAGCGGGTTTACGGCCAGCGAAGCGGAGCGGGCGAGAGGAGACACGACTGCGCATGCGCACAACGCCGAGGCGGCCAGCGGTTTCACGGAGCAGCGTTTATGCCCGCTGGAAAGCACTCCCCAGCGGAGGGTATACGCAGCGCGCGAGCGTGCGTAAGCGCGCGCAGGCTTGTATAGGAAATGCAAGATGGCAGCCGCGAACATGAGTGCCGGCAGTTCTGCATCGACGACAGCGACTGCGGCGCTGACCCGTAGATTAGTACTCAGTATATTATTAACAAATAATGTACTGAGAACATGTAATATATCTTTAGTCAATATTTCTTGCATTATAAAAGCAAGCGTAATTCAAATTCATTTCTCAGTAACTCCTATTCGGACCACTAGGTGGGGAAGCAGAGCGCCCCGCTCGAGCGGGTGAGTGATCCGCCGGGCTAAAATTCTTTTTTCGCGAGCCGCTCCGCTGGCGCAACGGTGGAAACCGCGAGCGGAGCGAAACGTAAACCCGCTGAGCTAAAAGTCTAATGCTGGTTTCGCATACTTAACAAAGCATAGCACCGCTACGTATGACCAATCTCTTTGACAATATCTAGCGCTGGCCGCAAGTTAGGAAAGTCTTGTGAGAACATATTCCCGTCTGGGCGTAATGTAAGTTTTGAGACTGCTTAGTCGAAAGCGCAACCATGGATAAGAAAATTGAACGTTGAAACACGCCTTTAAGAAATCTGCACTCTGAAATTTAGTATGAGAAAGTTTTTTTAATCCGACACGTAAAATGATTGAAATATTGAAGTGCACTATGTTTGCTTCTGTTGTACTGATTTATGCATGTTTGTACTTTTTCCGCATTTTCTTCGCGCTTTCATAAGACACCGGCGCCAGAGAGCGCCGCCGCCACGGAGCCTGCACGTGGCGTCCAAAATGCATGGCGAACTGGTGAATGTGAACGCTGAGAAACTAGTCACGTGACAACCGGTCTCCTCTGTGGCGCTTCTTTCTGGACAGGCTGCGCCATCATGTGGCATTGCCGAGATACGCGCGCGTTGCCTCCGAGACTAGAAGCGTGGTTCGCCTGCGCCTTGGGACGCTTAGAATTGTTCCCTCGCTTGCCGCACATTCAGTGGCACATACCCAGCGACCAAAGCTGGCGAGCGGTCCATTCAAAAATGGTACATACCCACTGCAATCATGGCGCAGCTTGCTAAAGCGTTCACGTGAAAGGCGTTCATTGAAAAGGGACACATACCAGTTGCATGTGTGGTGCAGCCTGCTAATGCGTTGGGCTTCTGTCATTGAGCAATCCTTGCGAAGGGTGCGATTGCTCTTAGCATCGGAAAAGTTAGGGATCATTTCTCGTCATTTTACAGACGGTGCATTTCCGGTGCCACATACCTACCTATATGAGTTGGCGTCAAAGACGTTCGGTGACACTTTTGTGACCGAAGTTGGCATCATAGAGGTTCGCTGAAGACCAGGGCAGAGCGAGTAGCACATAACCAGTGCTCCAAGTCACCGAGAAAAAGTTTAATTGAACAGCAGTACATACCCAGCGCCCCATCTACTGTCACTTACGTCACCGTGAAGGGATTTGTTGAAGAGAGGTGCGTATGTGCACAATGGAGTATAGTCAGTGGCCAAAATCGATGCGTAGGTTAGTTTCGAACCCTGTTATCTCAGCACAGCAGCGTGATGCGCTAGCTATTCGACCATGGACGGAAAGTTCGCGAACAACACAAAGAATCCTAACGCAAAAAAAACTTCGTGCTTCTATATGCTGCTTCGACGTGGTGTTCCCTACGAACTCGTCACCGACCGAAGAAGGGTTTACTTAAGCAATCCCGCAATACAGCTGCACAAGTCACTGCAGAACACCTGCCTATGACCCGCAGACGAATGGCCTCATGAAGCAGCTAAAGAAAACCAAACCAGGCATATTTACAATGAACGTCAGCGAGGAACAGAAGACGTGGGATGGGGTTTTTCCGTACGTAACGTCGTCTACAATATGATGGGGCGATAAAAAACGCCGATAACGGTATTCAAACTGCCTCACGGAAGGAACGCCGCAACCACGCTTGACATCGTGCTACCGAACGTTAGCGGTTAAGACTACTTCGACGTCACTGACTACTTCCGGCGCACCGTAGAGGCCCAACAACACGTTCGCCTGCGCATCAAGCACCAGAAAACGATTGACAGCCAACCCTGCAATCTTCGACCAAGCTATGTGAAATATGAGCCCGTTAACCTTGTTTATATTTGCACACCAATGCGCCGGCGTGAGCTTCGTGAAAAGGTACTCCGACGTTATTCCCGAAAACAAAAGATAATCCGATACATTGGTGCAACGTACTGCATAACGCCCGACTTCATTACGCTACCATAGCGGTGCCGCGCACTACCTGAATTCGTCACCGTAGTGCAGCTTAAGCCTCTTTGAAAAAGGCAATGTACTCTGGAACCTTATTTCCTCCTTGCTTCTGTGTTTTGATTTTTTACAAGTACATTTTTTTCTTTCATGCCCCTAACCAGCATTGGAAAAGTTACCAGTGGGAGGGGAACATTGGCGCGTGTAAATAATCTTTTTCGGCCACCTTTTCTCAATCTAAACAGGTCGTGCAAACGTGGTCGTAGACGCGTAACAACGTGATTTCTAGTCCCTAAAATTCATCTGGAAATTTTTGCGTTCTTGACGCGCACGCAGGTCTGTGAGGCCATAAACATGATCCGCTATCAGTCATTATAGTTTCCTGCACCGAGAAAAGCTTATACTGGATTTTAAAGTATCAGTAAGTGCATTTTTTATTGTAGATACAAGCGACGTTACTAGCTTACAAATTTTTGACGAAGTTACTTGCTTGATGTCACTTTCGATCCACCATCTATTCTGGAGGCTTCCAGATGGCAGTCTAAAGCTACTTTACTGAAATATTTACCGCATGACAAAAGCGAGGCAGCTGCTTGCAAGGTATGAGCGACGGCCGAAAAATTTCGGTAGCAATCATAGTGTCGCTACTCATGTTGCGACAAGCATCGAAGTCAAGCCGGAGTTGCGGCCTGCGAGAAGGATAAGCCGCAAGTAATGTCAACTGAGAAGTAAAAGCAAAGTCTGTAGTCATCGCTAATTCATTCCCGTAACGCTACTAAGCCCGCCTAATGCGGCTGATTCCTCCAAAGCTTAGTACTCGCGCCTACCTGCGAATATTTACTTGAACCGATAGCCGACGAAACGATATAAGACCTAGTGGCAATATTGTTGTGCAAGCTATTGTATCGGCACCTTTGCATTATGCGTAAAGTTTCACTTTGCCTTTATTGACACCTAAACATACCGCTTGCGAGTGGCACTGATTACCTCAGGGCAATAGAAACCAAATGAGTCAGTTTAGCCTTCCGTTTTCTCAACCTTGTGGCAGCACCTGGTTTAGCGGCGTTTCACAGCAACACGCCGTCGATTCCCCGTTACATAAGGTGGCGTCAATGACGAAAACCTGTGATGAGATAGTGCGCTAGCACTAACAGGGCTAATGTCAGGCCGACGGCCTTCGGAGGGAGGAAGGAACAATGTCAATATTCTAGTTAGACGTACTAGGACTAACGCCAACTATATGCTAATTTCCCACATCTTTCTGCTTACAATAATCGTCCTGGTTATGATGACCAGGTTCAGTTTGGTTAGTTTGACAATAATGTGTCAAGCGCAAGCGTACTGGTACATGCCCCGTCTGTCAAATCGGCAAAACTATGGCTGTCGCTTCAAAGCAAGCGAGCGCTGGAGGAAGAAGACGCCTGGAGGTAGAGAAGACAATCATCCACCGGGGAAGTACGAAGGAGCGCGCGTCAAAGCAACAGCACCTAGAGGAAACACTAGCTGGCTTTTAGCGCAGAGAGGAATGAGAAAGGAGGCGCAGCGTCACGGAGGAGAACGGTAGGTGGACACGTTCTGTGTTGGCCGCCTCTAGCAGCTGCTACGGGTTCTGCGTGCGCTAGGGGCGTACCGCGTTGACTCTCTACAATTGCTAGCAGGTACAGCGGGGCGGGGCGTTTCTCGCGGCGTTCGACGTTTCTGCTCAGGCGCGAGTAAGAGCGGGTGCGAGAGAGAAAATCTGTGGGCCTTTGCTCCTTGAATATGTAACTCTGTCTAGGCCTTACGGATTTACTACGGAGGAGGTTTCTAAGCGCGTGTTGTATACGTTTGTCCTCTAGACATACCGGCATGGCGGAGTGTGGTGGAGTTTGTTTTCGCTCCGCCGCTGGCGGCCCGCGCGGTGAAGCAGTGGGCACGGACTTGATGATCGCAGTGTCTGAAGGGGCAAATTTTTGACTTGTGTAGTATAAGTTGCCGGTCGCCTTTTTCGTTGCGATGATACGTTGCATTCTTTACACGCACTCCTCCAGGAGGGCACATATAACCGAGATACGAGGCCTGAGAAGACCACCTGAGGTTATAATAAAGCAGGCTTTCATCCCCCCGCTACCCAATGCGTAGCGGGGGGATGAAAGCTGGATGCAGGGCTGCCCGTGGGTTGGGGCCATGGAAGCCGAAGCGTGCCAGGGCGTGTTCGCATAAGAAATTGACTGTGCGCTGTCGCAGACAGCCATTTTTTTATGCGAACACCCCTTGGCACGCGCAGGCCTCTGGGAGCCACAATCTACGGACCAGTGCGTGTTGTAGCTTTGGTGTCCTCGTTGCCGCTTTGGCGTCCTGGAGGCGCCTCCAATATTGCGAAATAATGGCACGTTGTTTCAAAAAGTAAAAAAAAAAAATTGAGGACGCTTAAGCTTCGCCTTCAAGAGCGGAACGCGATAGCGTTCCCGTCGACCCCCCAAGGAGTGTAAGACAATGCGCTACGGCGCAGCGATCACTTACGAGGCGCCCCGCATCGGACTTTGCACCCACCAATCACGCGGTGAGTGCCGAGCAATGCAGCGTTCAGCGCGGCAACGAAACGTGCGCCTGAGCAAGTGGAACGAACCAAAGAACTCGGTGTCTCGGAGGGAGAAACAATCTACGCCAGCCAAACGTCGTGGTCGGCACGGACATCCAGGCCGCGACGCGCCATGAAGGCCGACGCAATCATGGGGCTGACGCCTCGATGGAATCATCTTCTATCTCGCTTGGGAGCACCGCGCAGACACATGACTCCTCGGAAGCAGCTCGGTACACATCGCAGGGGACGCTTTCCCACCAGACGCGCTACGGCGCTGCGATCACGTCAGAGGCGTCCCGCATCGGACGCTGCACCTAGGAATCGCGCTGTGTGCGGAAAGAGGAGCCGCGTCGCCTGAACACAAGAGTTCGAGTGACGCACGCTGGAAGTTGGAAGGGGAGAGAGCGAGAAAACTTATCAAACGCAAGGGTAGTGGGGCATGCCCGCACCGGTCCCCACACGGACCGAAAGGGAGAAGCGGGCGAGGGGCGCGCCACGTGTCGGGGCAGCGCCGCACATTGCAAAGAGGGGGTCTTCTGTGTTTGCTGCAAGATGGCTCTGCGTGTGCGCAGAGCGGAGAAGAAATGTAGCGGAAACGTACTTCGCTACTCGTGTGACTGCGACTTCTGTAAGTTACAGGCCTATATTTACCGATATACACCGCAGTATAACTTTCTACGGCACGTTTCTATGGCAACAACGCATTCACTAGAGGCGCTTTTGTACCGCTATGAAGCAGCGACAATAAAGAAAAAAAAAACTCGTGGCTGAGTGGTAGCGTCTCCGTCTCACACTCTGGAGACCTTGGTTCGATTCCCAACCAGCCCATCTTGCAAGTTGTTTTTTATTCTTAAAGTACCTCCCGGGGTTTATCGCTCACGGCCAACGCCGCCGACAGCGACGACTCCGCTGGCTGCTGCGTATGGCGCGGCCGCACGAATCCTATCATGAAAGTGATCTGTGATGCGGAGAGAGCCTAGCTGTCTGGGTGCACCGAGCCCTTATAGCTTAGTGTGCTCTATAGCTACGTATGCTTGCGCGTCACCTGCATCCTCGAATAGAGACGTAACCGCAATGTTATAGTTCCGCTCTTCGGTTCCTGCGTTGAACGTAGGAATCACTCGGCGTCCCTGGGCTTAACCGAGCGAATGAGCACAGCCAAGGATGAAAGAGCAAACGCGGAGCGCAGCTGAACATGAAGGACGACGATGGCAACGAAAGCACGAAGAGGAAAGTGGAGGAGGAGGTTATGGGGAAAGAGGGAACAGAAAAGCGTAGAGACGTGCATGACATGTTCTGCGGCAATAATTGCTGCGAGATGGCGCAAGAGCAGTGCGCGTCGTCTGTTCACCGATGACGCCATCAATAAGGCATGCCGTGAGCGCGCCCACCAATGTTATATATAGAAACAAGCGCTGCGTTCGCGGATGTCTGTCTGCGGCGGTTGCTGTGAGTCGCGCGTCACATCACCCACATTCTGGCACTCATGCTCTCGTAATTAGCAAGGCACTCGCGCCAGCTTTCGCTTCGTTGTTTCCAACGTGCCGAACGAGACAGATTGTACACGCCAGCCGAAATATTGCGAAATGTGAGCAAGCATAGTGATCCGCTCAAAGTTCGTATTAGGCAGTATAGTAATCGGCGGTGATTTTTTGTTGTTGCACTTATTAGGTCATTAGATTGTTCCTGTCGACGTAATTCACTAGTATATCTTAACGCGTAGATGAAATAGAATATGCAACCATGCTATCCTACCGTCATTTCTATGTTAATGCGTTTTCCGTTAAACTTTTTCCCTCTGATATTTATTCTGATATTGGTTCTATACCTCTGTTTACGCTATTCCGATCCCGACATAGTCGGTCGTCTCGTTGTCCAACCTTGTCTGAAAGTTCAAGGGCAGTCTTTGATTAGGGGACCTTTTTTTTGCCCTTCATATCCGTAAAAACATGTAACCACTGAATAAATTGTGAAAAAGGCCGAATTGACAAGGCAAGTAAGCATGCAAAAACAGCCTTGTCTTAAGCTGTATTTATTTAATGTTTTTCTTTTAGGACACATTTTTGTCTCACTACGAAAGTTTCATAAGTTTATGAAGTGTACAAGGGCATGACAGTGTTCGTGGAAATTTTTATTATTTCACATGGCTCTCAATATATTGCTTCAGTAATCTGTACTTACGTACTTCATTATTTTCTCATGCAGGTCTACACATTCTGACATGAAATGACCTTCTATTATTGGATCGCTAACGATGTAGTCGCTAACGATTTAGTGAGGATGTTGTTGGAATGTTATTTTATTGGGTTATTAGTGAACGGCGTGGGCCGTTTGAGAAATAACAAATATATTTTTTTCTTTCTAGATTCCTATATCTGACTTAGTCAATAAAAAATTTACAAAGGTTAACATCACATTGCCTGATAATTATACGTTCGAAGTTTTCAACGAATACGAGGAATTAAGTACATTTTTAGCCACTGCAAATCCGTAAGCATCACTTTGCATATTGCATGGTCTTTTGTGCGCGACTCTAGTAGACAGTTTATTTTGTGACATACGCTATACGTATCTGTAATAGGTGATGGGTTAGGGCGTCTGCACGCCAGTCAACTCTATGTGATATCGTGCTATAGATGCTGAGAGTTAATTGTTTTAGCATACTGTAAGAGCTAGCCTGTGCTAGGCGTAGAATTATTAAGAAATAGCGTTAGGATTAGAAGTTGAGAGCGTTACACATCACCGACGCATTAAAATATACTGTGGTGTCAATCTACGTGCAACATTTGCCTTAGTTGGTGCCGTCTTTCATGGTCTGAAAAAAGGAAGTGATCTCAATATTACCGATAAAATATCTCTAATATTTCATTCTCCGCGTGAGATGTGACAGGACGAGACCTACTTTTCTAATTAATTTTTGCGGCTACGAAGAAGAGCAGCTATCACAGGTGAAGTCAGATAGAGGCAGGCGTTTGTGAGTCTTCCGAAAGCTGCCCTATTGTTTATACAATGACGCTAATCAGCGATAGAAGACTGACATATGCAACCAGACTAAAAGCTTGGTTTTCACGCTAACTAATACATCATCTGCTCTCCGCATGTCGTCATAACTAAAGAAACCGATCCAATTATTGGTAACATGCCACGTATTACGAACAAAAATAGTTTCATTTTGTGAAATAAGTAGCATTTGTAATAGCGTCTGGTGGGTCGGTATTATACATTCCTCGTAAAATTGAAATGGAGCCACAAAGGAAACATTAGAAAGCTCGCACGAATTATAATTTTCGCGTTAATACAATTAAATGTTTAGTAAAACTTACGTCGCCGCTTTCAAAGATTCACTAAAAGTCGTGAGTGTTGGTGAGAATCAATATTGTCCTCAGAAAATAAAAATACAGAATAATGTTTCACGAAACCCTTCTCTGGGAGATGTAAAAATAGGTGATTTAAAAATATGGTCAATGCAGAACCAGTTATCTCACAGTGCAATAATTTACAAAAAAATAATTAAATGGCCATTTCTTTCAAATGCTTTTGAAAAGTAAGAACGATAGATCCTGCGATGTCACACTTATCCTTGAATGATCTAACTTTGTCAATGAAACATGCCTTTGCAGTATCAGTGGACAGACCAGCGCTGAAGCAGAACTGACATGCAAAGATTATGTTAAATTTACTAAAGTATTTAGATAGCGATACTTAGATATTCCAAGGTTTTATCGAGGAAAGGAACACGAATATATGCCTATAATTATGGCTGTTATATTGATCATTTTTCTTAAAGAACGGGCACTACATTGGCCAACTTAAATTTTTCGGGCAGGACAGCAGTTTTAAAGGAGTGGTTAAAAATGTGACTAAGAACAAGGGCAACAAAGTCCTTTGAGCGAACGCTCTCTATACCAGGTGCGGTAGCTTTTAATTCTGAAATGACTGAACATACCTCTAGGCACAAGTAGGAAAAAGAAAAAGCGATTGGTAAACGGAGGTACCTAGCTGAAAGAGGGCGTGACGGTGAAACTAGAAGTGAACCTTAAAAGCATTGGCTTTATCACTGGCCATGGTGAGGATATTGTTGCTCACACGAACAGACGTTACTTTGCTGCGTGACTTGATAGAATTGAAAAATTCGTTTAGGAGCTGCCAGTTTCACTTTGCATCATTTTTACAGAGTTGAGGTTCATGTACGTATTAACTTTCTTAAGCATTCTTCAGGCACAACGATAACGTGTTAGAGTACCTCTGGTAGCGCGACTTTTGTTTTCTTTGAATGGTTGCCGTTTGGTCTACTTATGCAAGTTATATTTCTTGAGAAGGGATCGTGTGAGTAAGCTGTACAACCAATGACAGCGTGGGGAAGTGTAGCGTCTGTTAGATGATTGCAATGTTTTTAAAGCTCCTTTGCTGAATAAATAACATCGTAGAACATATTCAACGCCTCCTCTTGTTCATTAGCAGCATATATACGCGACCAATCCGCATCTTCAGTGAGCGGAAAGTATTCATCCGAATTAAGAATAGCCTTCTGAAGTAATGCGCTGCTCTGAATGATAGGCCCTTCAAAGTATAATAAAACGGGGAAGTGGCCGGTTATATCGCTCTCCATCACACCTGCGTCAGTGGTGTTATCGAAGTTCATGAGGAAATAATCAATTAATGACTGTGGCCCATGATTAGTACAGCGTGTTGTTACGGATAATAGCGATTAAAACCCATAGCTATAAATATAAGTCATGTACTCAAGATTAGTAAAGCTAGAGGGATCAAGTAAATTAATATTCATATCACCCATGATTAATACATTTTGGCGCTCAGCACTAGATTTGCCAAGTAAGCGAGTAAGAGCTTTACAAAAAATGGTGGGATCAGAAGGCGAGCGATAGACAGTAGCAAAAATAATTTTTCGTTGAGTCTGACAATGTGCTGGCGTATCAATTTCGAGCCAAACAGGTTCGCATAGCGCGACATTCAAATTAAATCATTGCGTCTCTTCTACAGAGAACTGTTCGAGACAAAAATGATTGAGCCACCATGAGAATCACTGATTACATGACAACATTCACTAGAATAACCAGGGAAAACATACAATCACCGTTACCGGTGGTAGCCAAGTTGAAGTGCAACAAATAACAGAGAACTCATGATTAGGGGAGCTCATTAGAGTAGCAATTGAGTCATGGTTCTTAGGAAGACAACAAGCAAAAGATATGAAAGAAAACCCGCTAATCTGTGGAAAAAGAATAATAATGTCACTCGGAAGAAAATAAGTGATTTCTTTATTTTTCAAATTCTATCGCCACACACAAGCTTAAACGTTGAATACGTATAGAACGACACAGGCGATTTTGTGGGCATCATCATCCAGGGTTTTTTTTCTTGACAACGCAGTTGTTGGTCCACAGATTTGATTTTTAAAGGTAAGCGCCTTAGAAAAGAGCAGCTATTGCCCGGAGTCAGGCGATCGTGATTGAAAGCACACTTTTCTTGTGCTCCAGAGAACGAGGTAAACAGTCTTGGGGCGTGCCTTGAGAGCTTTCTTTAAAAACTCGGTGCGCTTGTCACGCGAACAGAAAAGAACAATAATGTTCGTGTTAATTGCATCACGTGTTGTGCTCTGTGCGAAGTGTCTTTATTGCCAAGAAACTCAACAATCTTTCTGCAGCTTTCACTTTGCGGTGTTGGAACTCTTATTTATAGATTCTTCAGGCGAAGTACCGTTCCGACTGACCAATCTTCTCAGCTGTAAGGTTGAGAAGGTCAGCTGCAAGGCTGCTCTTTTCTGATTCCGTTGCTTCAGATTCTTTGCTCATGAAATTCGTGACTTCTTTCGTATCGTCAACCTCAGCTTTCAGCTTATAGACACTCTCGTGATTGCATCCAGTCACTGCAACCTTCACAAATTCGAACGTGTTATTAATGGCAGCTGCTTTTCTTTTTTTGCAAAAGCCACCCTAAAATCTTCGAAGTCCTTTGAAACTGATGCAACGGTAGGAGCCTTAACAACAAGAGTGATCACAGTACAGTGGTCAGGACTGGTATAGCGCTGTCGACATGAAATCCAGAAGCATGTGACTTTTTTTTAAATTTTCTAGGAACAATCTGTACAACTACGCAGGATTCCTTGCAATGCTCCCTTACATTCCATATGCAAATATGGGCACTGAAGAGGCCATTTCAAATGACCTGACTCAAAGTACGACGAGGGGCCGTAACTGGAGTGAATGCATAGCTTTGTTGGGCGAAAATATGCCGGATATTCTCGACTATTTATTTGTTACAAGCGACACCTACCATATTGAGATTAAGAATGAGGTAAGTTGTATGCATTGTATAACGCTCAATCAGCTCCTCCATCAAGCTGTAAACCATGGTTTTTGTTACCAAAATATAACGTCACGACGGAAGCGAACGCCCACAGAAAATCATCCAGTGCGATACGCTTTTTCGCAATTAAAGGCAGGGAGAACGGAAGTAGTCTAATCCACTCATTCCCTTTGTCCGCTATTGCGCGGGCAGTGGGACTTTATCACTGTGATATGCTGCTCGTGAACGATGGATGATGAGAAAGAAATATAATAGATCAATTAGAATCGGTATCTTATACTGGCCAAGACCTCTAAGTTTACTAGATGGTGCATTGGTTTGTAAGTGGCAATAAACGATGAAAATTTCATATTTTTGCACATCTGCATACGGAGAGAGCCTGCATTGTTTGGGCACGTTGTTTCAAATGTTTATTGGAGTCGATTAAAAGTGTATTGGGATTAAGGGCTCAAACCACTGGCGGTTGCATGTGGCACATCAATTTAGGCTGGCCTGCTGCTAGGGTGACATGGTAATTTATGAAAAATCTCTCGAACAGAACACGCAGGCTTGACGGGCTTCAGAGGGAGCCATGCTTGAGCCTGTTCAGATGCCCTTCGATGCAAAGCTGCGGCAACTGCACGAGCGCTTCACGAATGGCAGCCACGCATTTGTCTTACCCGCAGTAGGTTGGTGTAAACATTGATTCCTGGCGCCTCGCGCCACTCCTCCTGCGATTGGAGGCACAAGTGCGCATGCGCCGATGTCGAAGCCGTGAGCGCGTCAGCGGTGAGGCGTCTTCGTTCCACTAGACCGCCCGTCAGCCGGAACGCCCAAGCGTGGCAATCGAGACCAACGAAAATGGAAAATGGCTGCGCCACCACCGTTGGTTTGCTAATGAGCTGAGGAGAAGCTTAGAGTATTTGACACTAGTTACGATCATAACTTGTTGAAGAGAAAACAAGGGGCAACTGAAGCGTCTTGACTGCTACTTCGCCGCCTCAACGCATTATGTCACACTGCACACCTGTTCACAAGTAACAAAGGAAGTGCCTTCTTTGACGACCGTCGTTACATAAATTGCTACTATGAGCAAAAATACACCGCATGCAACTCATGAACTTGAATATACCATATAATATTTGCAGTAGTCCCGTATTCTACCATAAGGGGCCGTAGTGAGATACTTCATGCTCGCCGCACGTGTTGAGCGCAAAGGTAAAGCCGATTGATTTTCCGTCCTACTGCTCCGAAGGAGCGCGTGTACGTGAGCGGAGCGGGGAGCAGAAAACATTCTGATAAAAATGTCTAGTAGGTGCTCGTATGAAACTACCGTGTGTGATCACTAGGCTTCCACTTTCGGAGGCAGTATGCAGGACTAATTGCATTGCAATCGCCGACAACCGTTGCACGTTAATAATTCTAGATTAATATGTAAGATTACAATATAGGTTTATGCGAATGCGAGCGCTATCCAGTGAAAGTAACCATTTACGGCATTTTACAATGTTCGTGACCCACGTCATGGGTGAAACCTTCTTTGATGACGAAAGTGGTTCCCTTGCACTTAGGGCCACATGTCAGCAGACGCCATTGCCTTCAATGAAGCAAGAGTTCCCAAACAAAGGACTTCTTTTATTCTTGTGGGCGGGAAAGCCCATGAGCGCGCAAAATTTCTTGAGTAGAAAAAGATACACAGAGATTTCACTGCAAAAAGGAACTTCATTTTATTAGAATGTTTTGAGGGGCTAGTTGGTTCATTCTAACGACTGATTTCTAAATGCGCGAAATTTGGCAAATGGGACACTACACCAGAAGAGGTAGATGCAAAGATCGGGCGCCCTCGTTTTCCTCTATCTTATTCCCACTCTAGTTCGCAGAGTGAGACATACTAAACATTAAATGGTTGTTTCCTCTCGTTCTGTTATTTGCAACTTGGAGCGATGGCTTTATCTGAGCCATATCCCGGGAAGTTGTGCCAATTAACTGACCTTCCTTGGTGCTGAAGCATTCATTGTGCTTTATGGTAAGCACGTCGCCCTCTAGCATAATGACTCTGCTAAGGAGACCTGTGGGAGGCAGCGCGAAGAGGTAGTCACTGTGGCCGATGTTTATTTAGGCCGGCCAGCCATGGTGTCGCGGGATCTCAGGAGCGGCCGATATCGCGGCCCTCAGGCCCAGCGAGTTAGCGTGTTCTCTTCTGGCGCTACAGGCACGTGGGCCGTCTCCTTCTTCACTGACTCTGGAGGCGTTGGTCGTGCCCCTACAAACCTTACCACAATGCCCCCACGGCAACCTGCTGTTCCCTCATGGCCTGTAGCCCTTTTAAAACGGCCGTTTGATCAAGTTCAAGTAAACCCCCCATGTACTCCTTAACAACATCGTAAACATCTTGTATGCTTACGCTATCAGTGACACAATAAGCAGACCGACGCTGAACGTGGCCATGCGCAGGACCGGACCGATTCTCAACGCATTATGAGAGCAATATTAGGAACTGAAGCACATTGGCGGACGTAACAAGTCGTAGAATGAAAGCTTTTCCTAATAAAAACATATAACTGAGGCATGACAGCACCGTCAAACGTGATTTATAAATAACTTGACTGTGCAATAATTTCAATAACATTATGGAGTTTTACGTGCCGGAACCATAAGCTAATTACGAGGCGCGCCATATTGGTGGACTCCCGAATAATTTTGACTACCTCAAGTTCTTTAACCTGCGGCCTGTACAAGGACGGCGATAAGATTGTGGTCATGATGATATGGATCCCCGGCAGCCTTTAGACGAAGTTACGCTTAAGTAAGCAAGCCTACGGGATGATACCACGACCTTCGACTATTTCCTCCTGTTTTAAGGCACAACGTTATTATCTTTTCAGCGTTATTATCTTTTCATAGTATGACGTCTGAAGTGCCGTATTCCTTTTTAATTATGAAGTTTTATGTGCCAAAACCATGATCTGAATATGAGGCACGCCGTAGTAAGGGACTCTGGAAATTCGCACCACCTGTAGTTGTTTAACGTGCACCTAACTCTAAGTACACTGGTGTTTTCACATTTCGCCCCCATCGACACTCGGCCGCTGTTGCCGAGATTCGATCTCGCGACCGCCCTATTCTTCAAAAATTCTACTTTGGTCTGTCCGACTACCTCGAAAAATTCAGTGCCATTGCACTTTGTGGAGGTGGATGTCTAGCGAAGCTGTGTATGGCGAATTGCGAATTATCCATTGCCGTGCGTCGAACGCCGTGCGCACATGAATGGAAGGCGAGGCGCCACTAGCCGCTCCTCCTCTATGTTGAACCTCGGAAGCTGATGAGGCACTGGGGGGTATACAACCAATGTATTGTAGCTAAGCGCGTCCCGACATCTTTTACTAATGAATCCCGGCGCGTAGAACAGACATGCACCTCACCACACCCGGAGGGCACATACTGCTTCAGCTTAGCCAAGGCGATCGTGCGTTGGTGAATGTCTCGCAGTGCAGTAATGGTTTTGAGGTCAGCTGAAAGCCACAACCGGTCATACGCAACAAAGGCCACACAATATTGGTTCCCCAAAAATTCCCTGTGAAACCTGGCCATTGCCCCGGTGAAACGTTCCAAGTGTGCGGGATCGGGGCCACATTGACGGTTCGCATTTCGTTGCACCTGCGATCCCGGCGCGCAGTACGCTTACGGGACCGCCACCACGGGAGAGCCGAAAGAAAGAAAAGGAGGTAGGTAAACGCTTGGAACGCCGACATACAGAGAGCGGTGTGGACGTAGACTTGGCCGACTCAAGTCAACGTGTAGTATCCACTCTTATCACCATAATACCTGTTACGGGTTATATTTGGACCTGAGATATCATACTTATTTTTTGCATGTTGGCAGAGTGCTTGAAGCCCGCCGCACCTCAGCCATAGGTCAGGCCGCTATTGCACTATCTTCGTGATCGGCCCACGTATGGGGAGGAATTGCCGATCTACACGGCTCTCGCCCACGGATGCATTTTCAACAGAACCTAGCCACATACACCTTCGCTGTAAAAACATTCGGCATTGGTGGTGGCATACTTCAGACGTGTCGAATGAATTCACAGAAGTTACTGTTGCTCCGTATTCTCCAGCAGCTGTTAGATTCTATCTCCACCACTTAATCACCCATGTGCCGTATATCTGAGGCCTTGATTACGCTATCAAATGGCCATAGTATAGTCCGATAAGTTCAGTATCTCGCACTAACTGTCGCGTTAGCCAAGTGTTTAAGGCGTCCCGCTGTTGATTTCAAGGTGTCGGTTTTTATTTCGACCGCGTCTACCTTATTTTGATTGGAGAGAAATGGAAAACAATACGCCCGTATAATTCATTGGGCGCATGCTAAGGAACCTCAAGTGCTCAAGACTAATTCGGAACCTCCCACTGCAGCGTGCCTCATAATGACACCGTGGCTTTGGCACGCAAAAATTCTAATGGTAATTTTGCTGTTTTGAAACGTTACCTATGTGTGAAAATAACATATACCTGGTGCTTCTCACCTTTTTTTTCGACCATCACAATATTCATACATTTCATGGATAACGTATGGAAACAAAAAGCTACCCTACATCAAGACATGCGATTTCCAATGCATACAGAATCGGTGCAAAGTGATTAGAACTGTAGCAGTTCTGCGCGACGTAGTCAAATAGAATACGAAGGAACACAGTAATAGGCATCTAGGTGCTTCCCGCTCATGCATTAAATACTTTGTTCCATTCGATGCTCGCAAGCTATGAATAGGTAGCCGTGAATCAACTCGCCTAAATTAAAGTACTGTTGAAAACTGCACCGCGTAGAAGAAAAACAAAGAAAACGCGCTTGAAATCAGCTTCATTGGGCGGCCTATTTGTATTCATTCTGCAAATTATAATTACATGCACTGGCAGACCTTGAAGTACGGTGCATCACGAACATGAAATAAAGAAACACTATTAGATAGTTATGTTTAAATTAATTACAAATGCTCTTCGATTCAGGTAGAAGGAATTGCCGACAGGCTGAAACAAGCATTCAATGAAACGCTTCAAAACAACACCTGGATCGACAATACGACGCGAGAAGCTTTACAGAAAAAGGTAAGAGCACCGCCTCACAACTGCTACGCAAAAAATATTATACAACATTTTTCATTTCATCCAAGTTCTGTTCTGTTGACATTATTTGAAACCGTCGAATGCGCTGGGCATTGTATACGTTTGTAACTGAAACAGTGCGTGCAACAAAGTGTGACTGACCAAGCATGATGCAGGCATGTCTGAAACAAAGACAGTCTTCTATGAAGTAGTACTTTGTGTTCATGTTCCTAACTAAAATCAATGAAAAAAGAAATGGGATCACGCTTGGCGCAAAACGGGAGTGACACCTTATTTATCAAAATTTCTGTAAGTATCAGCAGCCGTGAAAATGGAAATCGCTGTTTTCGGAAATACTCGGGCTTCTGCAAGATAAGGCTAGAAATACATCGTAAAAGTTACGACAGAGAGCAGGAAAAATGCTTCTTTCTTTCGGGATTCTCTTCTCCTGCTCGCTTTACGTGTGCTACACATTTTCGTATATATTCTCTGGCTAACAGCCCCCATGCAGTTAAAATTTTTATAGAACCGAAGAAGTTCAGTATGTTGCAGTGCGACTAAATCTCTGTATATTAGCGCTTTCCTTTTTTACTGAAAAGCACAAATGACAATGCAAATTTGATGTGTGACTTTGAGAAAGCTGGAGAAAATAGTAGCAACACTGCATTAATTTACACTGCAGTAATCAAGAAATGGCTAGAAAAATAAATATATTACGTAACAGTGGGATAAGATCCATCTCTTGTGAAATTGCCAGACTGCAAGATCAATTTTCTGACCCCCTAAAGTTCTGGTTTGGGACCGCAACAAAATTTTAGAAAAGATAGAAAAGAAGCCAAACCAGTGTAATTCAGGGCAATAAAGTCTATACGTTACAAATATGCAGATGATATACCGCTAAATAAGAATTTTTTGCATTCAATGTGCGTAACAACGAAACGACTATGACGATGCTTATTGAACTGGTCGAGCGTCAGCCAGAAACACAACGGCAGCAACGAATGGTCAGCTGGATGGACGAACTGGCCGCGCCACAGGCGATGGTGAAGGGCCTTTCTAGAGTGCGGTTCTTCTTCCTTAGGCAAGGATAGATTTTTTCCCTATTGCACTTAGTTCGTTCACAAAATTTAGAGTTTGATCCCTATCCTCGTCGTTATGTAGCTGAGCGATGACGTCTTTTTCATAAACATGGTTTTGCGAAAGATATGGGGCTAAATATTTTACATACGAAGGCTCGCTGGAACGGGAACTGACGCGGGAAAGCAGCGCCTATTACGCAGTTCCTCCCACCCTCCAGTTTCCTTCACTTCGCCACAGTGGTGACACCTGCCGGTTCAATGCCTCGTAGACAGCCTGATTCAGGCATTATTTTTATGTTCCTATGGGTGGGCAGCGCAACTCGGAAGAAGGATGAGAGGAAGTACACAATACGAGCGCATACTAACAACTGGTTTATTTTTTCAAACAACGGACTGTAATATGCAGAGAATGTAAACACGTGTAAAGTCACGTTTACAAGGGTCTTATCCTATCATGCCATTCAAAAAATCAGTTTCTTTATCCTGCAGAGTGATACAAGTCTGACTGACGCATGCGCCTGAGTTCACATGCATGAAGTATAGGCCTCTACGATCTCGCGGTTGATTTGATTCCTATTTTTATACAGTATTTCCGTTGGTGGAAACATGGATTTGCATGAGCAAACTCTACAATGCGAGGCTAGATTAGAACCTGTTTCATTCCTGATCGCACCTTGGTGCTTCTCAAGGCGGATGTTAGGGCTCTGTCCCGTCTGCACAAAGTACTTTTTGCCGCACAAAAGTGGAATGACGTAGACTATTCCCACCGAGCATGCCACAAGCTGCCGCGAGTGTCTCACGCCGCAGGTAGCTTCGGACGCCTGTTTAGGTATATCGACAAGATTGCAAATCTTCTTTAAGGAGTTCTTTGCTGAAAAGACTACTTGAACACCATATTTCATGGCTGTATTTTTTAACCCATGCCCCATCGGAAGTACATAAGGGATGACTGCGTACTTTTTAACTTTTTCGATCTGTGTTTGGGGTGCTTCCCTTATTTTTAAATTTCTTCACTAATCCTTCGCATATTGACACGATAATAGGTTTACGAAAACCGGCCTTCTCTAGACAATTGAGTTGTTGCGAAAAGCTCAGATTGGCGAGGAGGTGGCATGACTTTCTAAGTGCGGAACCTAAGCACGTCATAGCAATTCCTTTTCTCACTAGTTTTGAATGTGCCAAGGCGCTGTTTAGAATTGGTCTGCTTGTCCTCGGGTTATATTGCCAACAAATATGTTGCGCTGTTAATCTTAACTGCAAATCCAAAAATTGAATTTAGTTATTACTAGGCAGTTCATGAGTAAATATGAGACCCGTTCCTTCTTTATCCAAGGCTGCGAGAATAACTCCAATATCTTTGGAACTGTTTTGAGAGCGGATAACTACCAGGTAGTCGTCAACACACCTGAAGCGCTTGATCAATGTTCCTGCCAAGACGCTCCCGAGTGCGCGGTCAACTATGCCGAGAAAGATCTTGCTAAGAATCGGTGTGACCTGTGAGCCAATGCAGACCCCCTGCTTCTGAATCATAATTTCTTTATCCCAGATAACGAACGTGGAGTTTAAATAAAACACCAAGAGTTCGAGAAAAGACTGAACCGGGACGCCAACATCATTCCTAAACTTTAACTCATCGTTTTCTATAATGCAATCCTTGATTGTCTTGATCAGCTGATTTCTAGGAAGGGAATAATATAAATCTGTGACGTCGATGCTGAACGCTGTGCATGCTCGATACACCCCTTCTTGTAAAAACCTAATGACATCTTCCGTGTTTCTTAATTTGAATGGGTCTTCTACCTAGAGCCCTGTTAAGTTCTCCTGAAGATAACCAGAAACTACTTGTTGCCATGTGTTTCTCTCAGACACAATTGTGCGTAAAGGTTTGTCGGGTTTATGCGCTTTTATCGTAAAGAAAACCTCAAGGTTCAATCCCTGACTTTTGTTCACTGGACCAGATAGACGCTCAAGGTTCAATACCAGCAACAATTTCTTTGCTTGATCTTTGACTTTCTTAGGTTGAACATATACCTTATGAAGTTTTTTGTTAAAGTGGCTGAGGCTTTCTCAGAAAACTGCCCTTCCGTTAGGAGGACAAATTTCCCTTGTTTATCAGCGGTCGGTACTTTCACTTCGTTTTCTCTTAAAAATTGCGCAAGGGGCTGAATCTATCGCACTCTGCCATTCTGGTTTCTTTGATGTTTGACTAACACGTCAACGCACTCAGAAATGCACCTGAATTTTTCATCTTCTTCTACATGCTTAGACACTGATCAAACGGCGACTATCTAATTGACAGAGTCTAGGCACGGATCTAGGCTGAACTTTCGGCCTAATTCAAGAATGTTCATGTGCTTACGGCGATATCGGTTAGGTTCAGCCCTTTGGTCGTGGGCTTCAGTTTCTTCTCCCTGGCGGGTAGGGTGTGCCGGACGTTTTTGCAAAGGAATTCCAGCGATGACTGGCTTGAGCTAGACCACTCGTAGTATCGACGACACTCTCGTTGTCTTCCTTTCATGAAACCTCACACGTACTTCAGGCAGCCTCTAAGCAACCTGGCCTGGCTCATCCATTCGGACCGCAAGATTTTGCAAATCGTTCTGGTGTGGCCTACCGAGGGGCGCAAATTTCCGCATAGAGCCCTAACTTCTTCTGGACACGTACCATGGTGAGGACGCCAAGACGCCACCATTGCACGGCACTCACACCTGGCTATTGTCGCTGCCAGATCATGAAGCAGTTAAAAATAGAAAAAGTGGCCCTTGAAGAAGAAATAAACTGAATTACACGGCAAGCTGGGCGAGTTGGTGATTTAACATGTTCCTCTATATGGCTAAAAAATAAACCAATCGTTAGTCTGCGCTCGTATTGTGCACTTCCTCTCGTCTTTCGTCCGAGTTGCGCTGCCCACCCATAGGAACATGTTCAATCACCAACTCGCCCAGCTTGCCGTGTTAATACATTATTTTTATTGCTATTAGAGTTGCACCGACTGCCATGGAGGCCAGAATAAATTTCTCGTATTATCGTTCGACTCTCAAGACAGGAGATAAGAGAACAATGGCTAGCAGGGAGGCTGTCCCTGAGGCTCGCGAAAAACCGCGTTTACACTTCAGTAAACGTGAAAAGGCGGTCTCCTTATCTGCTCTTAATGTGCAAAGAGTGCACTAAGTGATCACGCTATGTATTGCCATTTCTTTGTCGTGTCAGCTACGGCCCGTTTGTAGATGCAAACCTACAATGAATGAAATTACAGGGTGGACACGTCGCACGCCTTCCTCGTTAAAAATAATATGTTTCTCTACCGCAAGTACACGCTGAACCCCATTTTCAGCTAAGCTTTAATTCTACGCAATGGTTTCCCACGATTTACGAAAGCAGCGGACTCAGCCTCCGTGGTCTCCAAGTCTGTGGCTATAGCTGCCGACGCCGTCAATCACGTGGCGTCTAAGCTAGGCTTTATCAGGAACTTACCTTTTTCGGAACAGTTATTTAACTTATCTTACAGTCAGTGACGAAGCCATAGCAGTATCTTACTGGTTTCGTTGAAGTGAAATAGAATAATAATAAAAAAATGCACCGGGATAGCCGCAGCGGGCCGAGCAGGAGAGGGCTGGCGAAGCAAAAGAACATTGCACGTCCCACGGATGGCTCCGCTTAGCCGTGTCACGGTATGTCCCCATGGCCCATTGGGTGTCCCACATAATTTCAGCCAAACATTAGAAATATGCAAATGACAAGTAGCTGGACAGAACCAAGGTAATGTTGTTGGCTGTCGCTTGTAGACACTCAGATTATTTTTGTATTTCTCTTGTATACATAATTGATCTTAATTAATTAGCTTTTCAAGTTATATGATCAGATGAAAATACCAATCAGAAAACTTTGGAGCAATATCAGAAACTCCCGATACAGCTTGTTACTCAATACGTTCTATATAAAAGTGTTTTGCCAGACAAGAAAGAACCCCGCGAATACACGCAGAGTGCCTCGAGCGTCCAGTCGCGCGGCAGTTTTATTCCTTCAACACTTACGGCATGATATATCATTCTGACTGAACTGATTAAATCCGGAATATTTCACTATGACTTCCAGTGCTGATGTTTACGAAGTGACTGTCTAGGTTGAGTTCTGAGGTAAAGTGCAGTTTCCTACAGTTTATCACTTTTCTCACGTTGAAGGTAAGTTGTTAATCCCATATTAGGTTGACGTTCAGTTGAAAAATATTAGTCACTGTATTCACAAAAGGCACGTTTCTTTACCAGGGGCTTGTTTTTGCTGTCGTCGTGGTTTGTGTGGTTCATTTATGTGTGCGAAACTGAAAAATCAGTTTTAAATAAGATTGGGCAGTAACCATATTGTATGGTGTTAAGCAATCATCTTTAATGTTACCAATTTGAAAACCAGGACCGCCGTCGTGTTAACATGCCTGAAGTTGCATGGTAGTGGTGTGTTGTATAAAAACTCAGTATAAATCTCAACGCATCAATATATTTTAGCTAGTAATACCAATGGTAGCGAGATGCCACAGATGCTTTCTCCCTCAAAGCTCAATGACTACGGAACTAATGCTAGTATAGACAATTAGTGTGTAAATTTATTCTATCCGTCCATCAAAAAAAGAAAAACGTTTCGTTTTGTTTCAGTTGACAGGAGTGACAATGAGAATAGGATACGAGGACACGCTACTAAACCGGTCAGCACTCTACCAATACGTAAGTGCAAAGCAAAACTGAGCAGATTGCTGGAACACCTAAATAGCAATTTTCGTTTACCTCAGTACGTGTCAACAGAACTGTTTTAAATTTTTAACTTCAATACAAGTATCATCGCTCATATTGTGGGTCCTTAAGGGAACTTGTTACAGTAGCCATGAAGAAACTCAGCTAATTCTGTATTTTCTAATATTCGCATACACTGTTATTTTCATAGATGAATGCAGGAATATATTCCCATACAGCAAGCTTTTACTATCCTAAATTGTACAAATACCATTGTCTTAAGTTTATTAGTTACACATATAAATCTCATCGACTAAAAAAAAACACAGCCCTTAATAACCAGAGTGAAAAACAAACTTGTTTGTAGGTGCATGCCAAGGATGTTTAAAAACAATTGCTGCCTGCCATACTGCTTAATCTAAAACAAATGTACGTATGTTTGAACTGACAAGTGGGAAATGAGTGAATTTTATGAGTGCTTGCAGAAGGCCCCTAAGTAGTCTCACCTTTGAAGTTTTGTCAGCTCATTTCAGGATAAATAGCGAGTATAGTATTTTTATGCCATCCAATTTTGCAATAAAAAAGATCTAGTGTGTTTCTTATGGAGTAGACTGTTCGAAAACTATGTCGATATGCAAACAGTAATATGGGCAAATGCACACTGGTAAAGGTCGACGCATTGATATAACAAAGAATGAACGTGATGGTAAATCTTTGCTTAAGCCGTTGCAGTGCAACGAAAACAAACAAAAAGTACATGCAACCGAGCTCTCCGGACTCCATGGTGAGAACAAAACATTATCGCCGCATCGCAACAGCCCTGTGCTTATATCATTAGCGTGTTTGGGGAAATTCGCGAATAAATCGGGGAGCACAGCGTGTGTGAGGAAAGAACGTGCACTATCACCAGTTTTCATTAGAGACACATATTCAAATATGGCAAATATGAATATGTGTTACAGTTCCTTTGTCTGTATCAGTACACCTGTGCTCCCAATTTTCCCCTGTCAAACAATCGACTCGGTCTTTTGCCTCACGGCATTACTGCGTCGACGTCTCAAGGTGTACCTTCACATCCATGGCTGCTTGCGTATCTGCATAACTTCTTTTGACGTCTGAGCATGAACATCAATATAAACAAAACCTTGCAGAATAGTTTTCAGCAGTCTGGGGTATGAAGAAATCTTTGTATGTGAGTAAATGCTGAATAGCTATAACATAAGAGCAATTTGTATAATAGCATTTGATTTGATAACATTCAAATAATGGCGTCACAAAATTTCCCTTCATGTATTAGATTTCATCATGTAATTTCGACTTGCATGACGTTTTTTGAGTGCAATCTACTCAGCAAGACAGCCGCAGCTGAAGCTATTATCAATCATAATAACGAAGGTCCAAGAAGGTTCTTAAAGAAACATTCCCTTAAAGAATACGTGGCCGATGATGGGATCACATCCTGATCCAGATACATCTCTCTTGCCAACGTCGTCAAGTGATTTGAAAGAATTCGCGCGTTCGTCACGTCACCGGACAATAATATGCACGGAGAAGCGAGAATACGAACACATGGCAGTTGATTTTGGCCGCAGATTCAGGAATGAAAGGCACAAATAATGGTCAACCTTACTACTGTATTTCTTGTGCATAAGGCGTTGCAGCAGTAAGTTTCGTATAAAGGAGACACGGGAATTTTTCGTACTCTTTTGCACAACATGGACAAGGGAAAATACTTCGTTTTAGCAATATTGTTTGTAACTTCATTTTGGTGAAACGCTTCAAGTACGTCGTGAATATACCTTTGGCGCTGAGTTATAAGCTGCTGTATATATTTATTTTTGTACCGATATGATGGACGACAAGCTTGTAAGTGTTTGAGTACAGCGTGGGGGAGTGTATATACCTGCCTATGAAGCATATAATGCAATGAACTATCACAAACTGCAATGCTTAAAAATTATCTTTTTAGAGGACATTTATGTGAGCCAAGAAAACCCCCTTCGGTGTCCTCATTATGAGCCTACACTTTTATCGCGCTAACGTTATCAACATTACTTTGTCCTTCTAGGTACGACCCTTTGCTTTGAATATTTCTTTCACAGAAGCCTTGTACTACATTCGACAAGGCTTCAACAAAATGGAATTGACTAAGTATCGCTCTCCAGAGGAGGGACAATTAACGTGAGTAAAGAGTGGTCTAAAACATAATGTGAGGGGCACAGTGCCAAGCTTTTTATCCTTAGACAAATTGTGAATGTAAATACAGAACAGGTCTTTATGCATTCTGGGAGCCCGGTAGACTGGACAAGAAGCGAATACAAACAGGACGATCACTAACCTGTTTGTGTGTGGTCTTTCTTTAGCCTTACGCGCTACAACTAAACATGAAACTGCTAATCAACTACCAGCCCGTATTTCTGCGTTAACAAGAACTGACCTACAGTGTCTTTCATTTCATATTCTCGATAAACCACAATATAATTGAGAGATTATGGTGTTTAGCACTGCGCTTGCGGCAATAAGCACCATAAGTACGACGATTATGAGAGAAGTGACAAGTTGCTGTCAGCTTTCACGAATTAGTACAGAGACTACCGGAATAAGAAGAGTGAACTAGCCTAATGCCGCAGGTTTGAAATCGATCAAGGTGATCTGTTAGGTACTGTAAATAGAGATACTAAGTGGGTGTCGTAGATTCTAATTTAGATGTGGAGAATGCTACAGAAATAGCTTTGCATGGTGCGGATTAGCACGTCTGAGACTTGTAAAAAATTCTAGTCGTTTGCTTATAGATGAAACTATAAAAGTAAAACCAAATCTCTACAAATGTTCTCTTAGGGCCACCGGGGGATGATAAATGTATCTACCAATTGCACTTAAATCCTATTAATTGTGTATAAAAAGAGAATTGAGAAAGGTTGGCTAATGACACAAGATGCCAATCGTTCTGTTTAGTATATTACTCAATATCTAGAATTTAGCTGCAAGTGTGCAGGTGCTAAAAATAATTTGTTATATTCCGCTATGCCGCATGACACGCACCAATTTGTGACGCGTTGTTGCGCGAACATTTGCAGAACACATTTACCGTTGTTCCATCTCGCCGAAGCGCTGAAAAATAGGGCTTATGGTCAAATCATTTCAGCATATTCTCAGTGCAATCAACCCTTAATTGGGAACTTCGCAGGGCGTAATACAGTAATCTGGTTCAGTGCTTCCGAGTGGCTGTAGAATAGGCTGAAATGGCAGGTTGCTGTGTTACATTGATGACACTTCCTTCACAAGATAATTATAGTTTTCACACGCGCTGCGTGATATTTATACCAGTCGATGCTCTCAACACCATTAGTGGTACACGTTCGGTTTTCTGAGTAAAGCTGATTCTTCTGTTTTCGTTTTGTTCTGCTCGCGGTGATAAAGGGTTAGAGTTCACGTGTAATAAAAAAAGAAATGTGAATTTCTGTCTTGCTTAGGCACGCCTCTTGTAGCATGAGCCACTGAGTAGTTTGCATATGCTACTACAAAATGGAACTCTGAATTCAACGAAGTGTGCCAAGCTTCATGGCATTCCATTTTTTTGGAAAACACTTTGTTGCAGAAGCTCCTCACGCAAATTATAGACAGATAGTAGGTGACAAAAAGGGGTTTGGAGGGCGCTTGTCCATTCACCCTTTTCTGTAATGCATCTCTGTGTTTGAGCGTTTACTTTATTAACAATTCACCTGGCGTAATCTCGGCAGCTCTAATTCGGGATTCATTGGAGGTCTCGCATTGTTTTAGGCAACAGAAAATTTCTCGTACAAGTCATGTGGGATTCAAAACATAACGAGCAGCCAGGTGTTTTATGTATTTAAGAAAAACGTCTGTACGCAGTCACAATCATGTAACATCGTAAACCTATGATGATCACATCAGGCATATGGCGGCCACTTTAGCACTTGCCTATAGTTCAGTGCAACAGTGAATTCGAGAAAAAGAAGTGTACTTGATGAAATGGCCGTTACGCGTTCTGGCACACAATTTAGGCTCTTAGGCTTTCAACTTTGAAACTTTGAAGCCTGTTTTACCAACAAACCAGGACCTACACCCTTTTTTAATTACAAGTTTCACTGTTTCGCAATAAAATGGGAGTTAACGCAGTCGTTCTACACATTGCGTCTTACAAAATGACAGGCCATATTTTTAAAAAAAATTTGGTGTGAAAACGCCCGTTAGGAAAAAAAGTATTTACCAATCCGAATTTTAATAGGAAATGTAAGTGAACGCACATGTGAATTCCGACATATGAGGAACTTGCACCACCTTGCTGACCAAATTGTGTTTAACAAACCCCTAAACTTATGTGGAAAACTTGTTTTTATTATGAGCATGGGGAATTATTGAGTTTCTTTTTAAATAGCCGTAAACGGTGCACGCCTTTAGGCGTTACTCAAGAGACAATAAGCGGCTGGGTCCGAATGTTCACAAGCCTACTGTTTGTGATGGCAGGTTAATACATGAACCACGTTCGCAATTTTTATTATACAATCCTAAAAGCTTATTTGTGTGGATGCTAGTTTACTACAGTGCTCTTGAAATGTACAGTTTTCTACTGCAAGGTGTAACATTTGAAAGAATCGTGCTGCACAAACATATTGGCTGCTCTGTATTTACGATTTTCACCTTTATTCTTTGTTATGCGAGTAGGTGGGAGCACAGTCCAAGAGAGGGTCGCACGTATCACGTCAGCCTTGCGGACGTCATTGGTAAGCATTTATACTACAGAAAAAGCAAATTGCTGCGAATAAGAGCGTGAGTTGCCGCTTGATATATTACATGCAAGTAATGCTATATTAAACTACACAAAAGGTAGTTTCAGAATTGTCCTTAATTTTTGTAGTAACGACCGAAGTTGCCTTGCAATTGATGGTCTTCAGCGGTGGAGACACATATCATCAACGGTAGACGCTTACCGTCAGCACTTCACCAGTGGCAATAAAATTAGAAACAGCGGGCAAAAATATGGCAGGACGCTTAAGGTTAGCATTTAAGAGTGGAACGCGATAGCATTAAAAGATCCCTGACTTGCTTCTCACGCTTCCCAGCAACTACAGCTTATGAAACCGTAACGTTCACCGGAAAAAGCTGGCGGCGAAAACTATGCAAGGAGGGCGAATTCCTAGTTCATTTTATTTTCATGATTTTGCAAGGAAAGGAGCAGGTCGCCCGACTCCTACTAGGACAGACCTCAAACGGTGGCTGAAAAAGGGGCTTATGCTTGAGTGTCCGCGAAAGAAAATTACGTTTTCTCGTATGTTGAAACTACACTCCAGCGCTATCATGTCTGTTGTTGTGTGTGTAAGTCGCACTTTACGAATTTTCTGAGTCATTTTACTTTGAGAAAGTCAGTCTGTTCAGTAAGACTTAGGAACCACGCGGAGGGCCTGCGTGGTTCTGGATGCGTGGTTCGCGATAATTTTCTAGCTTACGGGTGCTGGCGCCCACACCGATGCCCGCACTGATGCGGGATTTTCTGTCTCACAGGGCCCTTAACGCCACCACGCTAATGTATCAGGAACATACTACCCTAAAGGCTAGAACGCCATCTACTGGGAAATTTCATTGAGTGCCTAATCGCGTCACTAGGTTGTGACACTCGAAAAAAATGTGGACTGGCAAGTCTGTATTCATCACACTATTGCCGAGATCGCATTTAAGATATTCGATTCCCGTTACCGGAAATGATCGCTGTTGCTTTTTTTCAAACGTTCTCGGCTTAATAATGTTGACACGAAAGGCGAGTATTTTGCTAAATTTACATGCTTTTGCATGACACATTTTTGTGCTACAGGTTCTTTTTTGCATAGAAATGGCAGGGAACTTCAGTCGCATGCTTGTACCAATTAATTAACCTTTGCACTGAAACATATCTGCAACGGCGACAAAATTCAAATGGGCCATCGTGTGTGAAAAGGAACGAAAATACAATCCACACAAGTTGCCATTAGGTTGAGTCCATGGTATAGAGATAATAAACAAGCTTCCTTTACGCCTAACTTGGCTTTAATGTACCGAGGGCTGAACGCTTAAACGACTAACAAACTATTACTTTGTACTATTTAGTCAAAATCTTTAAATTCCTGGCATTTCTCCGTGCTTAGAAAATTGGGACTCCTAGAGACAAACTAAACACTATGCCCTGTTTCCATGTCAGTCATTTGCGGCTTGACATAGCAATTCAATGGAAACACCCATAACAATTATTGCTACTACTTATCTATTTGTACCTAAATTTATTTAGATGGTCTTATAACGTCATTCGCACACTCCATGTATTCATTTCTTCCAGAAATTCCCTTCGCACTCTTCGCATCTCCCTTTTTTCAGCGAGGACTTCCACGGTAAGAATTCGTAAAATCGCGTAGTTCCTGTGAATTTGTTTATCCCTGTTCGTGTATCAAATACATATTAGTAGTGCGCAAGCACATCAATTGTTTTGAACATGGCCAATGCAGGTTTACCAGTGCCCTGTTGCTGCCGTATTTCATTTGGTAAATGTATCTATGCAATATTGAGATTCTGCGGCTAGTAGGCAATTTATCAAGAGTTGCCGCTATACGCGCCATGACAACCGAAGGACAATAGACGCCGTTTCTGGATTACGTCTGTGAAGTCAGAAAGTTATTGCACCGATGCAGGTGGATTGAACGTCTTCCGGTCTTCAAGTTAGTACATGCTACAGATGTAAACACAAAGCCAAAAAAGGGGAAAAAGATTCACGCAAGCTTTAAAAACGGAGTTTTCGATACACTTCTAGCTATATATACAACGAACTTCATAACGGGACATCCCACGTAGCGTTTAGCGTTTTGCTTCTTTTGGTATGAAGTTGACATTTGATGAGACTGTAAACAGGATTTATTGCTTCGTTATAATCGACTCATTTAGAAAGTCCCCCCTTTCATATATGAAACGAACTCATTTGATCTTTACGCCAGGAAGGCTTATGTGTCACCTGATGTACTTGAACTTTTTGCAGTAGTTTTATTGGGTGAAGTGCATTTCGGATCACAGGCAAGCGTATGTAGTGGATTCGCCAATATCAAAAGAAGATAAAAAATCTTGCTCCAGAAGCACCTTGGAAAGAGCTAGTTAGATCATGGTAAACAAAACAAATTCTGCGCAAATTACCCAAGCACACGTGAAAACAGGACCAACGCTCAAGGTTCCTGTAGACAACCAGTAGTTCCATGAAATGACACAAGAAGGAGGAGCCATATCTAGAATATTACAACCAACTTGACATTGCACAAATTAGGATCCCCAATGTGTCGGCTTCACCTTAAATCTAGTGAACCAAAAGAATATCCTGATGTAACAAAATCCTCAGAGTGGCCACTAACGGTGCGATATAGCTGTCCTTCCAGAAATGTAGCATATCGCTTAATCGGTCGAATGCTAATCGTATTACCATCGATAGTCATCCTAAGATGAGATTTGGAACATTTTTTGATGTGGTGGCCCAACAATCAAGCTCGTTAATTTTATCTCTCTTACGCGTTTTTCCTCGGCTCGGAGACACTGGTTCCTGCCTCCGTCTCTATGATATTCACAGATACATTCAATCATATTTCTTCTGTAATAATCGATAATGGCCAGTAATCGAGGAAGATCGGCTTCATGAAAGGCAATAGGAGACAACTTTAAGAAGAGACGAAGGTGAATTATTGTTTGCTAGTACTGTTATTTATTGAACATTAGGCGGAACCTTGTGCTTTGCTGCACTCGCACAGCTTTGGACAATGTGGGTGACATCCAGGACCTGCCTACGCAAAGTCTGCCTTCTGTAGTGTACATTTCGCCCAGTACACTGTGGTTATCTGAAACAAGAAATGCAATAAAATTAACAAGTAACAATATTAACGTCAGAGTTCAAGCCTGCAAAGGTTAAAGTGCATGTGGCCGTTGTAAATCAGACATGACGGTATGCAATTGAGAGCATCGGTCCGGACTTTCTTTTTAACTGCAGAAGAGGGTTTTCTTGCTGTTTGGCGAACGCTTCCATATGCAATAAAATTACGTCATCGCCAGACACGGTGGCATGACACCTAATGACGGCCAGGCAGCCCTTTTTAACCATTTGCCCTCCTCATAGGAAGTGAATTTTTTACGGGGATAATCATTTGTCATTTGCCCTTTCTGCTGGCTAAGGATGCGGAAAAGAACTGCCGAGAAGGCGTACAGATCAAGCGAAGGCCTGTTGTCGCATTCTTGCAAACGCTGCTTATAATTACAAGGCCAAAATATATCCTGTGTCAATCTAACTAAGTAGAATCTATTGCCTAGAAGGTAAGCAGCCGACTTGGTGTGAATTAACTTATCTATATGAGCATCTGGCATTCTTATTGGCTTAGCAGTCCTGCAGTTTCACAGTGCTGCAAGGAACTAATCAAATAACTCATTCTAAGGCACCTGTTGTCTCATGAGTCATTTCTAGCACCTGTGGATTAGATTGCGTGATTACGTTTCTCTGCCGCCAAGGCTGGGGGTTGCAAGCCGCGTTCGTCGCCGAAATCCGCGGCCCGTCTTTTGTCCAGGCGGGGGGTATTCTGTAAGAGTCCCCCTAGTGGACTGTCTCTTTCAGCCGTGGCTGATTGTTTGGGGCCGCTCGTCTCCTCCTCGCTTGCACAGCTCCATCCAATCAGTAGATTTGCAGTGGCCGAATTGGACAGTCCACTAGGTTGACTCTTGTAGAATGCACCTCCAGATGCACAAAATTTATTATCCTTCTGTTGTAGTACACATTTCCATTACCAATAGCTTTATTTAGTTGTTTATTAATTTAGTTAACTATTTACATATATTGTTATTTGTTGATTTGTTTAGTAGCGAAGAAGAGCGCTGGTCAATTATCAGCAGCAGCACTGTAGCCACAGGCTCACCGCTCCTTGTCCAATTTCTTGTTATGACCTCACCGTCAAGTTAGCCACTCCGAATATCCCATGCATAGATCCCCATAGAATTGGTTGTAGCTGCAGGGTACCTTGAAAATATTGCAGAACCAGTGGGACGATGATGCAAAACTGAACGTGATTTTCTCTCATGCGGGTGTGGTCAGCCTTGAGGCTGCAGATAATTTAAGTGTTCTACCGTACTGGTGTTTTGCCACCCTGCTCAAGGTGTTTTGCCATGCTGCTCTGCGCAAGTCGTGGAGCGTTGGCGAGAAAGAGTGCAGGAAGTAGGTGAGTCATTCTCAAGTTATATGGAAGACATTCTGGACTTTTGCAGGCCAGTGAGACCAAGTTCGTATCTGACACAGTAAGGAAAGTATTGAAATTTATGTAGGGCAGCATTTTGAATACGCGAATTCCTGTAATGCGGCAGAATAGCAGACATTACTGATGTGAAAGCGCCAAATGCCTCATTGAGCAAAAAAGCCGCCGTCTGTCATCTGCAGCAGTGAAACAGCAGGTGGATTCCCATTGGCTCCGACGCTGTGTCACGGGCGTGCCTTGACGGAGCAAAGCTGGGGAAAGGGGGCACCTGCTGCCGCAATAGGGCGTCAGGTAATGCGTGAAGAGAGAGGGCTTAACCGCCACGCCACATCATCCTCACTCTCGCTCTCGATAGCCCTGTGTTATCCGCGCGTTCCTTGTCTGCACAAGCTCTCATCTGTTTTCCAACTGCGCCCCGGTTAGGCCAAATCAAAACGCGCGAGGTGTCTCATCGCGCTTGCTATTCCGAGAGGAGTCAACTCGAAAGATTGCTCAGTGGCAGTCAAGCGGACATCAATGCTTTCGCATTGACAAGTGAGAAGAAGTGCTTAGCTGTCCTCGGATTTTGATGTCATGCTAAAGTTGTGAAGAATTCCACTAGCCGGAACCTTTGACACTTCAGCCTCTTTTGCAAGATAAACACCTCAGAGAATTGGATGAATTTTCCTATCAGTCAATGCTGGTCGGAGAGACGAAGGCATTTGTGGGCAAGGATGTTGCCCGTCAGCTGTCCTTAGTGCCGTTAGCTGAGCCGCAGCATATACAGCAGCTTTCTTTCAATTTCGTGCCCACGCTCCACCAAGCATGTTTGAACAAGAAATGACCGAAGGTCTGCCTGTGCAACGCCAACAGCTCCCTGTAGTGGTGCCTCTCAGTTAAGCTGAAGCGGTCACCAGACTCCGACCGCTCCGTGCAACTGCAGCCCCACCTCTCAGTTGCGCCGACATTGTATGCAGGCTCTGCCAAGAGGCGTTGTTGCGTTGTGCCAGCTGCGTCTACCAGCTGGACCTGCCGTCGCAAACTAGTGCCGTGCGACAGATGATCACCCAATACGAGTTGGGTGTGGCTGTGCCATTCATACTGCTCGCCCTTGTCAAAGCGTTCAATCGCGTTGACACACATGACATTACGGGGTACCGACATGCCACGTTTATTTTACAGCTGTTGGAACCCATCTTTGTTTGGCCCTGTCATCCAGCATTCGTCCGATGCCTGTTGCCCGTTGTTCGCGTTCTGCGCGCCGCCATTCATCAGCAGTGATGCAACCTCGTTCTGTGTCTTGTGAAGATGAGTGCAGTTTGTCGCCGTTCACACCGCAGAGGCTGCTGAGCCGTCAAACCCCAAACGTTCTCACTGTCGCCCATCAAATTTAACAGAATTTTCTGTTAAAGGTGTGTGTGCTCAGTTGCTCCCGTGGACACTGGAGGCACCGTCTATTTTATTGACGCCCAATATTATCGCTTACTTTTCAAAGTCACGACGCCATTTTAGAGGTTGGCCCTTCAGACTGCCCGGCATGTTTACCCTTTAGCGGCGGGTAGACGCATGCGGTTATTGAAGATGTCCGGTACTCTTTTGAAATAGATGTCCTTTCTTCCTCTCACGACGCTATCCACTGTGGGGATTCTATTTCGCACATTAGCGCCGTCATACATTGCGCACGAGCCGAAGTTGAACTATCAGCAATTTGAAATGTGATCATGGTTCCCGTTTCTCAAATTTACAGCAAACTACTCATGAACCAAAGAAAATAATATTGCGCGCAACACCTGAGCGCTTCAACCCTGTGCTGCAGCAGTCTCTCCGACTGAATCGATCTATTCTTTCTATCGGGGCTGTTTCTTACACGGAATGATGTTGTGCTACATTATGCTGCCGAAGAAATTACGAAAGGCTGTAATAATCTCTTTGTTTCAAACCCGATTCTGTACCATGTGGCACTGCATCGAGGAGAATTGATTGGTGGTGTGGAAGACACGGACGACATGCAAATCGTTGACGTGTCGGTTCGCATAGCTTATGTCAGCTACTCTACGTTCAGTTCTTTATTTACGCCTTGCCCATTGTTCACCAATGTATTTGCTCCGTCCACTGCCGCAGGTTCTACACCGGTTAAGTGCTGCCAGACTTTGTGTGTCTTGGAAGAATTTCGTTCTTCTTTTAATGTTTAGGCAAACATCTTTCGTCGGCACGTCGACCGTTCGGCATCACATCAACACCATCTTCCAGCCCGCCATTTCGACAACGCTTCTATCGCTTATGTGCAACAGACAATCATGTTATCACCTATTCCCCATTATAGGTCTTTGAGCCATCCCTCAATAAATACATCTTGTCATCATCATCAGTGGGCAAGACAGCGACGGGCTTTGCCTCCGTGTAATTCAACCATCATAACTTGTGGGTGTCTCGTGTTGTCCTTCTTACAAAGTTGTATGGCTCTATTCGCTTCTGTCTAGATTACCAGTGCAATAACAAGATCATTCGAGCGGACATCTATCTATACCGTACGGTAAATAGATGACGCCATTGACTGTTTAGAAAGAATTCTTTTACTTATTCGTTAGACCTGCGGCCAGGTGATTGGCAAGTGCGAGTGCCAGAAGTGGATCGTCTGAAGGCAGCACGTGTTACATGCGATTGCTTATAAGAATGTAACGTCATGCCCTTTGCTCCGGATTTCCTACACGCCCCTTTCGCTGCGGTAATTTGTCCTGACATTCCTAACAAACGCCGGCCTACGACTGCACTTAGTGAATTGCCGCTTGGTGTAGTAATACAGCTCACAATACTCCTTCATGTAGTGTCCAAGGCCAGCGTCCTCAAAAATGTAGCCAAACTTCACGTTGCTGCTGAATTTTCTAATACAATGTCCTGAAAATAATGCTGCAATTTCGCTGAACTGGTTCTTTTCTGAGACGGTTTATGGGAAATTTTGTTGCCATCATATCACCCATAACAACGCAGCCCGATGGCAACGGCATGATGTCCTCGTGAGCATCATGGCGCGAGGACCCTGTCAAGAATCTGCGCTGTCTTCTTACGTTAGCCCTAATATTGCCTAATTACTACCGAGTAGCCCCTATAGAAATTCACATGGGCACCAGGCTTGTCGGCCTTAGCGCTTTACTTGCGCAACGGAAGCCCGGATGTTCTGCCTATTTATTTATTTATTTATTTATTTATTTATTTATTTATTTATTTATTTATTTATTTATTTATTTGTACATGCTGCAGCGAAATACGTGATATAAAAACTGGTTTAACAGAGGGGAGTATACGCAGGAATATAACATACAGCGATAGGGATTATTTGCTAAGACCATGGATCTTGGATAGCGGATACAAAATTTCTGGATGGGTATGAGCAAATAGACCCAGGTAAGGAATTCGAGGTTTGTATGGGACGAGGGAACATCAAAGCTAGGCTTCAAGTTCAAGTTGTGATGTCATCTCGTCGTAGTGTAGTTGTCTTCTCAAACGAAGAGTCACCGAAGAGTTCACAATGTTGTGCAAGAAAGTAAATGATGACATGCGGCGGCGGAAATAGAGCGAAGTCAAATTCAAGGAAAGAAGTGTAGAAGAGTCAATACGGTCCGCTGGCCTCACCTTAAAGCCAGAGACATGTCATTTTTGCTTTGAGGAGCTACAGTTTCTAGTCCATGTTGTCAGTCACGCGGGTTCCTGCCCGGATCCTAACAAAATTTCTGCTGTCGTACTGTTCCCTGTACCCACCGATAAAAAGGCTGTCAGGCGTTTTCTAGGCCCCTACGCATATTATCAGTGCTTTATTGCAGACTTTGCTCGCATTGAGTCGCCGTTAACTCGCCTTACGAGGGATGACGTTGCTTTTGTATGGGGCGACGAACAGGAAGCTGCATTTACCGATTTGCGGAACCATTTACAAACGCCTCCTGTGCTTGCACACTTTGACGAGACAGCTGCTACAATGCTTCACACTGATGTCAGCAATGTTGGCCTCAGAGCTGTGCTTGTGTTGTAGCAGGAGGACAGAGAAAGAGGGATTGATTATGCTAGCACGCTCTCATGCTCTCTCTCTCTCTAACGCTCTCACGCACAGAAACAAACTACAACTCAGACGGAGTGCGTCGCCGTCGTATGAGCAGTTACAAGATATCGCCCATACTTGTACGGTCGCCCCTTCAAAGTTATCAGCGACCATCATTCACTCTGCTTGCTCACAAATCTTAAAGATCCTTCAGGGCGATTAGCACGTTGGAGCCTTAGAGTGAGAGAGTTTAATACAATGGTTATTTACAGGTCGGGGAAACGCCATACCGACGCCGACTGCCTGTCTCGGTCGCCCATAGAGTCGGCTCTTTCTGGTGAGGGCGACACAGCATTCCTCGGTCTTCTCGGCACGTCTACCAATGCACAACAACGTGACGACCATGAACTGCTTGGCCTGATCAATTTTTTGGACGGACACACTCAGACCGTACCTAAGGCTTTCTCAAGAGCATTGTAATTGTTTTGCTTAAGGAACAAAATTCTATACAAAATAACTGCTCTTCGTGTGGATCCAGCTATTTCCTCGTCGTTCCTGCTACTGTTCGTTGTGAATTACTGGAATCATGACACATCGAGAGTCCTTCCGGGCATCTAGGATGCATGTGAACGCTGAGCAGTGTGTGACGAAAATACTATTAGCCAGGACTCATCAAAAGACAACAGCCTACCATCCACAAAGAAATGAACTAACAGAGCGCCTGAACAAAACAATCGAAGACATGCTTTCAATGTACGTGAATATAGAGCACAAAGATTGGGACGAGATTCTGCTTTATATTGCGTTTGCTTATAACACAGCTAAAGAGACAATACATTTGATGACTCCATTGAGCATTGTTCACGGACTGGAAGTAAGGACGGTGCTCGACGCCATGCTACCACACGAACCTGACGACATTGACATGGATGCCGATTCGTTTACACAAAGTGCAGAAGAAGCGAGGCAGCTCGCACCCGTGCGAATACTCCGGCAGCAAGAGTATGACGCAGGTCGCTATATTGCCCATCATAGACCTGTAACTTACGAACCCGGTGACTGAGTATGGGTCTGGACGCCCATACGAAAGCGGGGGCTATCCAAGAAGGGCCCCAGTTGTTATTTCGCACCCTAAACGGGCTGCAATGGCTACGTTACGTCACATACGAGATAATTCCAAGTAGCCCTTGCTGCACAAGGCACCGCCAACACCGTTCTGAATTAGTGCACGTAGTGCGCATGAAACCATATGTCAACGAGTAACTGTACGGCAGACTTCTCTTTTCACCAAGCGAACTTTATTGTTTAGCATCGGGGCGATGCTCCTTTAGAGAGAGGGTAAATAATGTGTGCTGTATGTAGGCATGTAGAGGACGATGAGGATAGTGCTTTAAAGGACTCCAGTGGGACTGGAGAAATGCAGAGATGACTAAGCCGTCTTTGTTCTGGTGGTTATGCAACAGGCTGTTCATGTCCGCATGCTTCCAGATATAGACCCACCATATTACAGCTACGAAACCATGGTAGGCTTGGCGAAGAAAGTCTCCCTTCAAGGGCAACGCTAACCACGGTTTCTTTTATTTCAGTTCATTAAACTATGGTGGCATCGGTACAACAATTGCTCACGAGTTGGCGCACAGCTTGGCCTACGCAGGTAAAATCAATATATCTTTGGTCTTGTTATTTTGCAACCAATACGATCCAATTTGATTAATGTTCTACAATGCCAGAGAAGCAGACGCGGTAATGGTCAAGGGGCATGACAAAAATGAAGGTTTTTCACCTCTCAAATCCACTATTACTCTTCATTTTTCAGTTGTACACATCAGTGCTAGTAATTATGCAGTAATTTCCCAGTCCACAGCCGGGGTCATTATCTACCATGAACGTGCAGTGCTAAGTAAAACTTGACCATGGCCTGAGGTATCGGTGGCCATAGCGCGGCCACCTGCTGGTGAGATTCTGCGGCCTCATCCTCTGCGATGATGCCTGCCATCATTGCGGCTCATTGTCTTCCATCACAAGTGGTCAAAATGTTCTGCAGCACCTTTAGGCGTGAGCTAAGGGATTAATTTTCCTAATTCGGCGAAACCTGCGAGACCCCTACTATTACAAACATTCGCGCTTTAAACTTCCCGTTTACTGCCATCTTCCTTTAAGTTTGCAAGTCGATAACATGTTTGATTAAGCTCGCGTCCTTTACTTTACGTCATTCTAAGCATCAGCTGGTGGGGCGACCGCCTGGCTTCTGAGTCCTCCTTTTACGCGGACGCCGCGAGATCGCGCCACTGCTACCTTTTCTAGCATCTTTAGCAGCGTTGTAGGGTTCCTTCAGTATTTTTAACTGTAGTTCTAATGCGCGTATTTGATCTCTGGTTGATGCAAACATAAAATAGTCAGGTTACTCGCTGAGACGCTTAGCTTCTTGTATGTATTTTGGCTACCAGTAAATATTTTTTTCTTATTTACCACGCGCGCTCAGAACCTTCACAACACTGCGATTGTGGTTAATTCCTTATTTAGGCATACATCTTTGGCGTGAATTCAGTATAGTCTTGGTGTCGGCTTATTATTACGAAAACAGTAAATGACCCGTAATACGGTAACTTCGTTGGTGTTGGCGATGGCGTGGCCACACCATGATCCGAAAAGTCTACGAACGCTCGACCTTTGGTGGGAGTCGAATTCATGACTTTTGGTGGTAATTAAGGTGAAGTTAACTAAGGCTTTCGAACCCACTCGATTTTTGGTGAACGTCGAGTCGAAGACCTATGGTGTTGTTTAGAGCGAAGTTGATTAGTCCACGCATAATTAAGGTGCAGTTAATTAAGGCAATCGAAGCTATATGTTTTGGTGGGAGTCGAACCCTCTACCTCTTTGGGAGTCAAGCCGACAGGCTTCGGTGTTAATTAAGGTGCAGTTAATTAAGATAGATTTAATTAAGGCACTCTAACCAACAACCTTTGTTCGAAGTCGAAGCCACGACTTTTGGTGTTATTTAAGGCAAAGGTAATTAAGGCACAGTTAATCATGACAGGGTTAATTAAGACACTTTCTGCTGAGATCTTCGTCCATAGCAGGTGGAAAGAACGACGCCCACGGAGCGCCCGGGCAGCCGCTCCGGCAACCCGGAGGAAAACAGTGTGATTCAGTCCTCCACTTCGGCATGTCGTGAACTACATGTCCTCACAATTCTAAATTTCCGCATCGCACTCCAGTAATCTTAGAGAACGCACCGGCTCATTTGCCTTCGTCACTTCGTGGCTGACGACGCAGTGGATCACGAGATTTGAGACAACCGTGCTCACATGTGTCATCAGCGTTTATATTCTAGTTCATTACACTCTCGGAAAATGTGCAGTAGCGCTAGGGAAAGCCCTAGCGGCGCTCCGTGGTGTTTCCGAACGCCGACATCAGCGTTTATATTCTAGTTCATTACACTCTCGGAAAATGTGCAGTAGCGCTAGGGAAAACCCTAGCGGCGCTCCGTGGTGTTTCCGAACGCCGAGAGGGATAGCGTGGCTTTCCGATCGCTCCACTACAGTATCTTGCAGTTAACTATAATCAGCAGGGAATAAGTTTGGGTATGTTGGCAATTGGGGAAGAGCTGGTTGAGTCAGTAAGCCATCTGGGGCTTTATCTAAGAAAGAGCTTGACTTCCTGGCGTAGACGGCCCATGGCAGTTTTTCTTCTTTCTATCGAGTATTTGCAGCTTAATATATTATATATATATATATATATACATACGTGTATGTGTGTGTGTGCGCTGATGATCCGCTATAAAGAACCTTAGTTGAAAGTCGACGCTTGTCCTGTCTCGACCGGTGCGTTGTTCTTACTGTACTATTTATTCTTTATACGACACTAAGCATGCATGATGTATTTAAGATGGCTTACTTCTTTACATTAAAAAAATCCTCCTGTTTTTATAAAGCGTCTTCATCATCATCATCATCAGCCTAGTTACGCCCACTGCAGGGCAAAGGCCTCTCCAATACTTCTCCAACTACCCCGGTCATGTACTAATTGTGGCCATGTTGTCCCTGCAAACGTCTTAATGTCATCCGCCCACCTAACTTTCTGCCGCCCCCTACTACGCTTTCCTTCCCTTGGAATCCAGTCCGTAACCTTTAATGACCATCGGTTATCTTCCCTCCTCATTACATGTCCGGCCCATGCCCATTTCTTTTTCTTGATTTCAACAAAGATGTCATTTACCCGCGTTTGTTCCCTCACCCAATCTGCTCTTTTCTTATCCCTTAACGTTACACCTATCATTCTTCTTTCCATGGCTCGTTGCGTCGTCCTCAATTTCAGCAGAACCCTTTTCGTAAGCCTCCAGGTTTCTGCCCCGTAGGTGAGTACTGGTAAGACACAGCTGTTATACACTTTCCTCTTGAGGGATAGTGGCAACCTGCTGTTCATGACTTGAGAATGCCTGCCAAACGCCCCCCAGCCCATTCTTATTCTTCTGGTTATTTCAGTCTCATGATCCGGATCCGTGGTCACTACCTGCCCTAAGTAGATGTATTCCCTTACCACTTCCAGTGCCTCGCTACCTATCGTAAACTGCTGTTCTCTTCCGAGACTGTTAAACATTACTTTAGTTTTCTGTAGATTAATTTTCAGACCCACCCTTCTGCTTTGCCTCTCCAGGTCAGTGAGCATGCATTGCAATTGGTCTCCTGAGTTACTAAGCAAGGCAATATCATCAGCGAATCGCAAGTTGCTAAGGTATTCTCCATCAACTTTTATCCCCAATTCTTCCCACTCCAGGTCTCTGAATACCTCCTGTAAACACGCTGTGAATAGCATTGGAGATATCGTATCTCCCTGTCTGACGCCTTTCTTTATTGGGATTTTGTTGCTTTCTTTGTGGAGGATTACGGTGGCTGTGGAACCGCTATAGATAGCTTCCAGTATCTTTACATATGGCTCATCTACACCCTGATTCCGCAGTGCCTCCATGACTGCTGAGGTTTCGACTGAATCAAATGCTTTTTCGTAATCAATGAAGGCTATATATAAGGGTTGGTTATATTCCGCACATTTCTCTATCACCTGATCGATAGTGTGAATATGGTCTATTGTTGAGTAGCCTTTACGGAACCCTGCCTGGTCCTTTGGTTGACAGAAGTCTAAGGTATTCCTGATTCTACTTGCGATTACCTTAGTAAATACTTTGTAGGCAACGGACAGTAAGCTGATCGGTCTATAATTTTTCAAGTCTTTGGCGTCCCCTTTCTTATGGATTAGGATTATGTTAGCGTTCTTCCAAGATTCCGGTACGTTCGAGGTCATGAGGCATTGTGTATATAGGGCGGCCAACCTTTCTAGGACAGTGTTCCCACCATCCTTCAACAAATCTGCTGTTACCTGATCCTCCCCAGCTGCCTTCCCCCTTTGCATAGCTCCCAAGGCGTTCTTTACCTCTTCCGGTGTTACTTGTGGGATTTCAAGTTCCTCTAGACTATTCTCTCTCACCTTATCGTCGTGGGTGTTACTGGTACTGTATAAATCTCTATAAAACTCTTCAGCCACTTGAACTATCTCATCCTTATTAGTAACGATATTGCCGGCTGTGTCTCTTAACGCACACATCTGATTCTTGCCTATTCCTAGTTTCTTCTGTACTGCTTTTAGGCTTCCTCCGTTCCTGAGAGCCTGTTCAATTCTATCCATATTATACTTCCTTATGTCCGCTGTCTTACGCTTGTTGATTAACTTAGAAAGTTCTGCCAGTTCTATTCTAGCTGTAGGGTTAGAGGCTTTCATACATTGGCGTTTCTTGATCAGATCTTTCGTCTCCTGCGATAGCTTACGGGTTTCCTGTTTAACGGCGTTACCACCGACTTCTATTGCGCACTCCTTAATGATGCCCATAAGATTGTCGTTCATTGCTTCAACACTATGGTCCTCTTCCTGGGTTAAAGCCGAATACCTGTTCTGTAGCTTGATCCGGAATTCCTCTAGTTTCCCTCTTACCGCTAACTCATTGATTGGTTTCTTATGTACCAGTTTCTTCCGTTCCCTCCTCAAGTCAAGGCTAATTCGAGTTCTTACCATCCTATGGTCACTGCAGCGCACCTTGCCGAGCACGTCTACATCTTGTATGATGCCAGGGTTCGCGCAGAGTATAAAGTCGATTTCATTTCTAGTCTCACCATTCGGGCTCCTCCATGTCCACTTTCGGCTAACCCGCTTGCGGAAAAAGGTATTCATTATCCGCATATTATTCTGTTCTGCAAACTCTACTAATAACTCTCCTCTGCTATTCCTAGAGCCTATGCCATATTCCCCCACTGACTTGTCTCCGGCCTGCTTCTTGCCTACCCTGGCATTGAAATCGCCCATCAGTATACTGTATTTTGTTTTGACTTTACCCATCGCCGATTCCACGTCTTCATAGAAGCTTTCGACTTCCTGGTCATCATGACTAGATGTAGGGGCGTAGACCTGTATAACCTTCATTTTGTACCTCTTATTAAGTTTCACAACAAGACATGCCACCCTCTCGTTAATGCTATAGAATTTCTGTATGTTACCAGCTATGTTCTTATTAATCAGGAATCCGACTCCTAGTTCTCGTCTCTCTGCTAAGCCCCGGTAGCACAAGATGTGCCCGCTTTTTAGTACTGTATATGCTTCTTTTGGCCTCCTAACTTCACTGAGCCCTATTATATCCCATTTACTGCCCTCTAATTCCTCCAATAGCACTGCTAGACTCGCCTCACTAGATAACGTTCTAGCGTTAAACGTTGCCAGGTTCATATTCCAATGGCAGCCTGTCCGGAGCCAGGCATTCTTAGCACCCTCTGCAGCGTCGCAGGTCTGACCGCCGCCGTGGTCAGTTGCTTCGCAGCTGCTGGGGACTGTGGGCCGGGGTTTGATTGTTGTGTTCATATAGGAGGTTGTGGCCAGGTACTGCACCAGGGTGGCCAATCCTGCTCTGGTGAGAGAGTGCGTTACCGGTTCTGGTCCCCGGGATCAGGCCGCACTCCAGGCCTGTTTGTGCAATTTTCTCAACACACGGTTTTTTTGTCCTTTTTTTTCTTTTTTCTTTTTTTCTTTTTTCTTTTTTTCTTTTTCTTTCGAAAGAAGTCCTATTAGGGTTATTATAATTACACGAAGGTATTTCGTCCTCGTCAGCAGCAGTCCTTGAGATTGTTATTCTGGCGGCTAGCTTCCCACGCTATGCGTGCCGCCATAGCACCTGGTTAAGCTTCTCCTATACGCTAGAGTTACACTATGTCCGCGCAACCTTGAGCGATCGGAAAGCGCGTTTCCCCCTCTTGGCCGGCGGGGACGGGAGGCTTCGTTCCGGCCGCGAAGCTCCCCACGTCTCAGTAAGGTGCCTTGTGGTGGTCTCGTACGGACGATGCCCTCTCGGTGAGCGCAAATTTCCCCTCATCTTTTAAGAGGTTCAATACTGACAAGCATTTGTCTCGCAAACCATATTTATTTCAAGGAAATTTTCCACGTCTCAATAATTTCTCTCGTCGTAGTCGAGTTCTGATTGCCGTGTTATAGTTTGTTAACGAAGCTTTCCCTCAAGTCTAAATATTTTAAGGCAGTTTGTCGTGTGCGTATCATGGCCACGCACGCTTATATCGCCTTCCGTTTCTCTACCACGGGTGCGCTTTAAAACCACGGCGCTGCAATTTTGCTTCATAGACTTTCCTTCCCTTCCTTCTTCTCCGCCCTTAAACTGGCTCTCTTAACTACTACACGCAGAGACAAAGCAACAGCGCGCACATTAGATCCCATAGATGAGATGAATATTTACAATTAATATTAGGGTTATAATTATATTCGAGTGCTGATTGCCGTGTTATCGTTTGTTACCGAAGCTTTCCCTCAAGTCTAAATATTTTAAGGCAGTTTGTCGTGTGCGTATCATGGCTACGCATGCTTATATCGCCTTCCGTTTCTCTACCACGGGTGCGCTTTAAAACCACGGCGCTGCAGTTTTTGCTTTCCTTTCCTTCCTTCTTCTCCGCCCTTAAACTGGCTCTCTTAACTACTACACGCAGAGACAAAGCAACAGCGCGCGCATACAATCCCATAGATGAGATGAATATGTATATATATATATATATATATAGAGAGAGAGAGAGAGAACTATCAGCCATAGCTCTCGTAGTATAGACGATGCCCTCTCGGTGAGCGCAAATTTCCCCTCATCTTTTAAGAGGTTCAATACTTACAAGCATTTGTCTCGCAAACCATATTTATTTCAAGGAAATTTTCCACGTCTCAATAATTTCTCTCGTCGTATTCGAGTTCTGATTGCCGTGTTATAGTTTCTTAACGAAGCTTTCCCTCAAGTCTAAATATTTTAAGGCAGTTTTCCTTGTCTCTAAAGCCGCGCGAGTTCGCTCTTCTCCTCGGGCAGCCATTTTTCCAAGAAAGTATGCCTTCCAACCACTATCGCGGACAAGATGAGTCCCTTTCCACGTAAGTGTGAGGCTCGGAGCAGGAGCTGTGGCGCTTGAAAGTAGCCTGGGGCCTGACGAACCAACCGACTGAGCTATCTTTTCGGGCAACATCGAAGGGTTACGAGTTCAAATCGCCTCTTATGTTCCTTTTTTTTTTCGCCCCTTTTTCTTTCTTTTTTTTCTTTCTTTTAATGTCTTTTCCTTTATTTTATCACTGTACGGGAACCCTCCTAAAATAAAAAAAAAGAAAGATATATATCTTCAAATATGTATGGCCTCACATGTGCAGGTCATAAATACCAGGTTCTCTAGCCGAGTGCCATCCGTGCGGTATATCCGAGCTCAGATTGGTACACCTTGACTGATCAAATAGGGCACCACTGTATATTAAATGAGGCGTACAACTCCTGCGGGACCCGCCGTGGTTACTCAGTGGCTATGGTGCTAGACTGCTGAGAACGAGGTCGCGGGATCGGATCCCGGCCACGGCGGCCGCATTTCGATGGAGCGAAATGCGAAAACACCCGTGTACTTAGATTTAGGTGCACGTTAAAGAACCCCAGGTGGACGAAATTTCCGGAGTCCTCCACTACGGCGTGCCTCATAATCAGAAAGTGGTTTTTGTCACGTAAAAGCCCACAATTTATTTTAAATTTAACTCCTGCGCGGACGGTACAGTATCCGCCTCCCGTGCAAGAGGACCGTGATTCAAATCCCGGACCGCAGAATTCTCCACCGGAAAATACCAGAAAAAAAAAGTGTCTTAGCCACCAATATATATGCGCCCATCCAGCCCTACTATATTTGAGTAATATGCTATCAGGAATGGAACTATTTATGCTTGTGTTAGAATAAAACACTTTATAAAGCGTTTTAAAGTTGGGCGACAAAAACAAGCCAACAAACTATAGGCCTATATCCCTTACCTCTGTTGTATGCAAAATATTTGAACACGTGTTATCTTCTCAAATCATGCAGGCAGTACATGGCTAGAAACCACATTCTATTTGCAAACCAGCATGGTTTTCAACGAGGTCAGTCATGTGAATCCCAGCTTCTTCAACTAACTACAGACATTCACTTTAACCTTCACGAACTTACACAAACTGACACCATATTTATAGATTTTGCTAAAGCCTTTGACCGTGTGGCTCATAACCGCCCCATATATAAAATGAAGCTGATTAACGTTGACGAAATACGACAAGCTGTCGCAATTAATAATATCCGTTCGTCATTTCAGCCTGTTCAGTCCGGTGTGCCTCAACGTTCCGTTTTGGGACCCACTCTATATTTAATTTATATAAATGATATTCATCAGGGTGGGTGGTGCATCAAGGGCAGACGGTCAATGGACTTTCTGTTCAGCACTGGGAAATTGCAGAATTGGAAGAGGTGGCGATCGCCATGGCGGCTTCGCATCCTAGTTCCGATTACATCATTACAGACTTGCAAACTGCATATAGAAATTACACGCGGCGCCGAATTGCACCGATAGCTTGCGGGATCCTCACACAATCTGGGGTCTTCGCTTCGCGCAAAGAGCTGATGTGGGTGCCAGGTCACGTGGGTGTAGAGTGAAATGAGTGTGCACACGCTGCCACCCGAGTTTTTCTCCCCCGGGGTGCCTCCTCCTCCCTCCCCGAAAACTCGGACTTCCCAGTGCCATTAATAACTTATGCAGACGTATTACATCACTTGCGCTTATCGTGACGAAAATACCCGGGCCCGACTAAGGGATTAGATAAATCAGAAGAATGTCATGTACGAAGATTACAAACCATGTCATTTAATAACCCAGTCAAGCTAAATGCTATTGAGCCGCAATCCTTTTCGGCCGAGTGTAAATTCTGCGGGCAGAAAGCAGATTTGTACCATATGGTATGGGGCTGCCAGGATAATAGTGCCTTAGAAACTATAAAACCACCAACGTGGGAAGGATGGGAGGCAGCCCTGTCCGGCTCAACCCTGAACAACCAGCGAGCCCTCGTGGAAAGAGCTAGGGCGGCGGCCTTACCCAACGGAATTCCGGAATAAGAATCTGACCACCCTTCTCCTAACTCCCTTCCCCTTTTCCTTTCAATAAAACGTTTCCATCATCATCATCATCATTATGGTATACACTCGGAAAACCGGTTATATGCCGACGACTGCGTTCTGTATCGGCCATTGATATGTAAGGCTGTCTGTGATAAATTACATAATGAGTTGAACAGGATTGAAAGATGTTGTTCAGACTGGAAAATGAGCGTAAATACCTCGAAAGCTAAACTTATGAGATTTACTACTTGCAGTGAAATTACGAAACACACATACTTTCTTAATGGTGAGGCTCTAGAAACTGCGGAATCATTTAAATATCATAGGTGTTCTTCTTTCTCCGACTTTGTCTTGGCATAATCATGTGGGTTGTATTGTTTCCGCTGCATGCAAATCTTAAATAAAATTATGGGGTTTTACATGCCAAAACCACTTTCTGATTATGAGGCACGCCGTAGTGGAGGACTCCGGAAATTTCGGCCACCTGGGGTTCTTTAACATGCACCTAAATCTAAGTACACGAGTGTTTTCACATATCGCCCCCATCGAAATGCGGCCGCCGTGGCCGGGATTCGATCCCACGACCTTGTGCTCAGCAGCCTAACACCATAGCCACTGAGCAACCACGGCGGGTTGCATGCAAATCTCTTAGCTTGATTCGTCGAACACTTGGTCAGGCTAATAGTGATACCAAGCTTCTTTCATATACCACCGTACTGCGTTCAAAGCTTGAGTATGCCTCATTTATATGGAACCCGCACCAAACGCATCTTATTAACAAATTAGAATCTCTGCAGAACAAGGCAGCGCGATTTCTTACAGGTAACTATTCACAACATTCAAGCATCACCAAAATAAAGCATGACCTAGGACTCATCCCATTGTAGACTAAAAGAAAGATATCTCGGCTAACTTTCTCCCATCAGCTTTTTCATCACCCAAATATCTTCTCTCAGGCACACGTCTTACCAGTCAAAAGGAAATTCCCAAGAATTGATCACGAAATTAAGATTGAACAACCATTTGCACGTACTAAACTATTGCAGTTTTCATGTCTGCACTTAGCCATTTCAGAATGGAATCATCTCCCAAGTAATATAGCCGAAATAACTGACCATGTTATATTCAAACAAGCACTTAATGAAACATTCGGAAATTAATAACAGTAACATTTCTTCCTGCATTTTTTCAGATGTCAGAGGATGTAAGATTATTGTTTGTATAATGTAAGAATTATTGGCGTATGATGTTGCCGAATGAGAAGTGATGTAAAGGTTGCATAGTGTGTACGACTTCATATAAGGATATTCGACTTACATGCACGTTGCCTTATACCTTTGTATATTAACTGTGCTCCCCCCCCCCTATGTAATGCCCAAGCTGTGCCTTTAGGGCAAATAAATGGAAAAAAATGGAAAGCTCAGGCATCTGAAAATACAGCTTGTTTATTGTGTGAAATTTAATGTTAGGCTTCAATATACTGCATGTCCTGCGTAACTTGAGCCAAAGGTTTAAAAATTCGCATACGATTACAATAGGTCCTGTTGCGAAGTTTGATTGCAGCTGTATACATGTTTTCATTTCGCGACATATTGGCTGGACGTGGACAATTTGTCTCATGCAGCACGTTGCAAACCGAGCTGTGTGTTGCGCCACTGCCTCACTAATCGCGACGCGTAGGCGCGTTTCACAGCAGCCGCTGCAGACAGACCTCCACTCATGCAGCGCTTCGTTTCCATACAGACGACACGCGCTACTGTGGAGCCATCTCGTATCCATCGTCGCCGCTAAGCGCGCCATGCTCGGCACTAGGCTTTTCTTCTCACGCTTTCGTCGCACCCTCCTCCTCCGCTTCCCTCCTCGCCCTCTCTTCCCCGTCGCTGTATTTCACCCGCGCTCTGCGTTCGTTCTTTCATGCTTATGCTGCGCTCGTTCGCTCGGTTATGCCGACGCTCGCTGCAGGAACGGCCGCCTAACAGCTGCGCTCTAAAATGTTCAAATGCCACGTAGCTGGACAGTTGCAAGGTAATGTTGCTCGCCGTCCCTTGGAGTAGCTCAGGTTATTTTTGGCATTCCGCCTAATTACACAATAAGTCTTAATGATATAAATTCATAAATATTATAATTACATGAAAAGTGCCACTGAGAATATTGCAGAGCAACATGAAAAACTCACGGGACAGCTTTCTGTTGCTCAGTACATGCTACATAAAACTGTTTTTCCAACAATGAAACAAGGCCGTGAATACAGGCAAAGCGCTTAGAGCGGCCAGTCGCGTGGCAATATTTCGTGCATTCGGGGATTCTCTCAGACTTAGAAAAGCGGATTTACGTAGCACGTATAGAGCAACAGAAAGCTGTATCGGGAGTTTTTCATGTTGCTGTAAATTTTCTCATGGAAACTTTCATCTAATTATAATATTTGAGAAAGGGAATAAGTAATTCAAACTAAATAACTAACTAGGAGGAACACAGAAAATAACCTTTGTATCTCCAAGCGACGACAAACATCATTAGCTTGGTTCTGCCCAGCTACTTTACATTTGGATATTTTTACCATTTGGTTGAATTAACGTTGGATGCCCTTTATAGCCCTTGCGCCTTAAAACCCTAAATACCATACTCGTCATCAAAACCATAGATGTGTAAACGTGCAAATCAACGTATTCGTGTATAGAGCACCTTAGAATCTATTCTTTGTTCTAGGTGACATCTCAAGACTAAGGATTAAGTATGAAAAGCTCATAAAAGGTTCCGTGGAATTGTTTAAGAACAAAACTTCTTGCTTCGAGCAACAATACAAGGCGGTTAACAAAGAACTGCTTCTGGTGAGAACCTCACTGTTTTATTGTTAGGTAAACTGCGGTGACTTCAAAGATGTGTATTACTAATTCTAAATATTTTAATAACGGCAAATATTTATGCACATCTTACTTAAAGTAATGTGTCTTTGGCGATTGACGACTCTGCTCGCCAGAAATTATGGGTCTGCCCTTGTGAAATGATATACATATCTTAAAGTATCTATGAGAAATTGTTTAAAGATTTATTTAGCTTGATGTATTCGAATACAGAAATAAATCTATTATAGATGTATTATAGCAGCACAATCGCCGTTGTTTATAGTATTCACTCCAAAGTTGGTGATAGGTTTGCTAAAATTAGAGTGTTATTAAATCAATTTATTTGATTGTTCGTACGAGAGCAATTTACAAAGATTTGTAGTAATATAAAATGTGCCGCCTTAGCAATTCTGGGCTAGAGAAATGAATATGTTTCAAGGCCATGACCATTAAGTTGGCAGTACTTGACGCATAATTTGTGAACTCATTTACTACCTATGTTATATATCGAGTAGTGTAATGAGCGCACATATCATTTCACACATACATGGTGTGGTGCTGCATTTGTACCTCAGCCGTGCTACTTTGGAACCATTGGTTCGCCGATGCACATTATCGAAGGCGCGCTATGCTGATGGAACGGTAGCGCACTGTCTTCCCGCCACTGTGTGACGTTAGCAGAAACGTAGCCACGAAGGGTGAAGCTATGCGTGTGCTTTCGGCTTTAGTTTGCTTGAGGGCGCTCTTAGACTCTTTGTTTCACATGCCGCATTTTTTTGGATAACCGAATTTTCGAAGATCCAAAATTCGTATTGCTTTTACCAAGCGCTCGTTGAAAATTCCCAATCCCTATGACGCTGCTGAAATAAAAATTTTATACGTTATAAGTAACTATTGTTTTAACGAAAACGAATTACCACGTATCACCCATCACCTCGTTGTCGATACCGCTGATGGCGCGACTCAGAAGGAACCGTGCTTTTATTTGAGCATACATATTTTGTAGATGACTTAGTTTTTATGGAAACATGTTGCATACATGTATATATTATTCACTGCCAGTGTCATTACATGTAGGAGATGTCGCCACTTGAAAGCTAGCTCTTGTAGTGCGTTTGTTCTCCACGTCTCATAAGACACCATGTAGTATAACGAATAAGACAAGTAGCCTCATTATAAAAGTTTATGTTCTTGGTTAAAATAAATTTACACGCATTTTAAGGTGCACCCATTGTGTGATATCACGAACACTCATAATGTAAAACAAATTTGTTCTAGAAATTTGACGACAATTACAACCAAATTACGAGTGCTGAAGCAGACGTAAGTATTTACTATTTATGCCTTTGACATTCTGATGTATACACTTATTGAAAACTTTGCAAGAAGGCCACTAGAACTATTGCGAAATATTTTAATTACAGGTGCGTACAACAGCAGTTTTCAATTCCGCAGGCATAGCAATATCCTGTATTAAATAACCTAATGGCAACAGAAACGGTGTTCGAAGAAAGAAATATAAATTCTGACGTTTATCTTTAGTCGATCGCGGACTAGTACGGACATACTAAGGTTGAGCATCATTCATTTCCGGCAAGCAATGAATATTCAGTATAAAAACAACATACACAACTTGTTTTTACGTGCCGTCAACAGGAATGTGCTCGCTGCTGCCGTGGCCTAATGCTAAACAGCAGATCCCTTAGCCACTAAACAACCCATGCCGGGAATAACATCTACCCTGCCCCCCTCCTCCCCTCTCCCTTACCCCCGCCCGTACAAAGCTAAGCTCCAAATGTTACCGGTATAGATTCCTTAGCCGAAAAAGAAATATCGATGCATATTAAGGCATAGTTTGATTGTTTCCATTCTCAATTTTCTTAGCTTGCAACACTTCTTCTATTGCCCGCTATAATATACTTGCTATGATTTTGCTGATAGATTGTAACATCAACAGTTTCATAAAATATCCTGTGTCCTGCGCATGCTTTGTCTAAGCATTAATGTTTTATTGCGATAGCAATAATGTGGACACTAGGCGAATTTCTACCGTCAGCGTCGACACCAACATGATCTTTTGCATAAATACCAAGTGCGATAACATTGCGGCAGCATGCCTTATGCTGCAGGTGCGAGAAAAAGCTTGCGAGGGTGAGCTGCAAAGTGCAGTGCCTTGATGCAGCGGTGTTTTCTCGCGCTCGCGATGGAGGAAGGCGGCAAGTGAGCGCGCCGTCTCCTCACATGCCAAAGGGGAAGGGGGTGATGGGAGGAGGTTTGTGAGCATTTCACATTCCACCGTAGTTATGGAGGTCGCGCGCGTCGTATCGGAGGTAATCTTCGCTCGGGTCGAAGGCTAGCCTGTGCGCTGACATCTCGCGCACGTCCTTCGCGTTGAAGTGACAGGTAGCACGAAGGGGAATTTGCGCGCTGCTGTTGCCGCTTTTCATCACGCCAACGTTTTCACAGCGAGTGTTCCTGACCTTTCAGGGAGATGTGTTCATGCTTACGTGTGGGCCACTCTTCAACACGCCAACGTTTTGACAGCGAGTGTTACTGTCGCAGTGAATGCTTCGCCTTTCGGGCGGAAATTTGACTTTTATCGTTCGTCGAAGACTGAGGTGACCTTGATTATCTCATTGCTTTTGAAAAACTTAGCTAAGCTGCCTTAACATGTAAAACCCAACTAATTTATTAATCATCTTGTTTTGATAGCAGAGCATCAAATGGCACATTGAGCGATAAAGCGTCGGTCCTAGCTAAACTCAGCTAAATTCCCATTGGCTGCGACGTCACGTCGCGTGCGTGCTTCGACGGAGCTGAGCCGGCGAAATGGAACACCTGGTGCTGCGTTAGCGTGCATGGTGTTCAGCGAAGGGGGAGGGTATCGCCATGACACCACGTCACCAGAGCGCCTCGGCGGCGCAGATACGGCGGCGTGACACTGCGGGGCGAGACGGATTGTCGTCGTCGAGGCTGTCGCGTGACGCGCGTGTGCGGGTGCCGCTGACTCGCTCTGGAAAGCCGGCACGCAGTCTGTATCTCTTTCTCTGTCACCGCTCTGGGTTTAGCTAAAACCCCTCCCTACACGTTTCCGCCGACCAGGTTAAATACCGCCAACCTGCTCTTCTCCTCCACGCTCCTCTCACACTCACCCCCTTAGCTTCCGGCGTCAAGCGAAACTTACGTATCTGCAGCTTCTTGTTCCGAATGGAAGTGACGCTGTGTTTTTTTAGCGCTGTTTACTTTCACGTCGATGGAGAGGCTTTAATTGCACCAGCTGCGGTTTAAACTCTGAATGCGATTCCATCCAAGAACCACCGCCTATTGTAAACAGCGATCTTCTCGTGTTCGCGGCATCGCGTCAACCTGCGACGGGTTGTGCCACGAGCGACAACGTACAGTGGAATGTAGTGCCTGGGCGCTTGGAGACCACTGCCGTTTTTCGTGCATTTGGAAAACTGTGTCTGCGAACTACTACTTCAGCGGAATACAACAGCATGCCCCTTTTCATTATTCTTATGGTGACTGCCACAGCTCTGCTAAGCACGCGCGGGCGTCTCAACATCGTCTAACAGCAGTCAAAGCGGAAATTCCCGCAGCGCAACTCCAGGAAGCGGAAACGCCGGAACCAGAAATTTTTAAACCGGAAATGCCGGAACCGGAATTGCGGGAACCGGAAATACCGGAACCGGATTTGGTGTGAGGGAAAAAGGCGGCGCACAACAAAGGTTGTCGCTACTTAAGAAAGCGGCGGTGGCGCGTAGATGGAGGGGCTTTAGGTTTAGCTGCTGTGCGCGCCTGCTGGCCTTTGCGCAAGCTCCTACTGCCTCAGTCTGCTGCTTCTTGTCCCCCACAGGAGGTCGGTGGCATGCGGTGTCCTTGATTTCTCGGCATTATCTCACAAAGGATTACGATCTACACCCAGCATGCTAACGTAGGAAGTGCACAAAAAAGATTACGCGCGTCAGTTTAATCGAAAACTCGAAATCCCACCCCGCAGCAAAACTAGAAAACATTCATCGCAAAGCAAAGCTTGAAGGACCCATCAGTGGCATTCACGTGGACATTAATGCTGTCGCATTCCCAACTCATAGGAAGCGCTCAGGTGTCCTCAGAATCATTTCTTTAAAGGCGACACATAAGGCGTGTGTTTGTACAAAAGAAAGTACCCCAGTACCACACCCCGCTAGCACTATCGACTGTGGGTTTAACACAGAACTTCAAATGCAGAGACGCGATTGTTATGAGTCAAGACAACTCCGTGTACGCTGGAGGTATAATACATAACTTCCATTGCAGAAAAGTAAATATAATTCAAAACGATGTCACGTCCACTGCAGCAAAACCTTGAACGAAGACCTTGCTGACAACACTGGCCTGCAGACAGCTTTCAAAGTGAGTATCAAAAATGCCTCGCGGGAATAACCCTGCCATATATATTCGACTTGTGAGAAGTGTAACAATCTATAAGTTATAGCTAACGTTCGTACGCTTATAAAACGTAACATCAAACTGTTACACGTGCTCATTTTGTATAGAACAGCTTTTGATGCACAATATTGTTCTATTCATAAAGCAGTTTTTATGCACTATCGAATTTGGGAAACCTGCTTCATACGGCTTTAATAATAATGCAGTAGCTCTGAATAAGACGGTTTCCTCTTCTCCAGATATTTGTGAAGAAAAGACAAATAAGTACTCAGTTTATTATAATAAAGTGGTCCACTATAACTGTAAATGCATCGCAAGAATAGGTTGTGCTAAAGAAATCGACTCACCATCTGGGCCCTGCATAAGTGAATGTCCAGCGAAGCTGCTGAAAACCACCACCACAACTGCTGAGGGGGGCATGCAATTCTATAAGACTAATCGCAGCGGTGGTAGTTTACAGTAATGGTACTAATGGGAGCAATGGTATATTTGCCAACACGCCACCACACGTAGCGGTGCTACAACAGCACTGAAATCAGTTGCTAGGCTGGTTCTTTTATATTCAAAAGGTTATGGACGTCACTTCCCACGTCGTCGGTGCGGCAGCTTCCACAACAGTAATATTTGCGCTGCGTGGTTCGCATTGTTATCAGGAGCGTCTTATCAATTATGTGGTTCGGGTGATTGTTTTGTGGTTGTTCATTATTGAGACGTATGCTGGTCTGTATGTTGTCTGCGCGATTCCAAAGGTTGTATGCACTGCTAACTTTACTGACTGTTTGAAGCCTCTGCCCTACTGGGGTACTAGACACTGCTCCTGGCCCAGCACTCCCGCCTAGATTCACCCCACATATTTGCTTCCGGACCGGGCCACGAAAAATGCCGACGAACAAGAGGCCAACAGCTTCGTTGTGAAATGGCCAAGCAATGTTACAAAAATAAAATTTAGCATTTCAGTTCTTGAGCTGAAAGCAGTTCGAATTATTAGCTCTCCCAAATGGCTCTGAAATGTTGAAGGTGCGTGTTTTGTCGTTACCGACATTACAACGGAGCCTTCCTGCTAGCCATTCGCTTCACGTCGTGCAAGAAGCAAAAAAAAAAAAAGTTAACTGCGTTTCATTATATGCCGTTTGATTTTATATTAAGGTGAAGCGCGAGGCAACAGCAGCACATGAATAAGTCCACACTGGCATCGTTGTTGTTTTGGAGCATCAATTCTTTTTCCTTAGGCCATGTCAAAAAACTTAATCTGGACGTAAAATTATTATTAAACAACCATGTTACGCTAAGCTACATGTTGCACTTTTTGACCACTAAGGCAGGAAAGTCGTGTGGTTTGCGCATGTGAAGTGTGAGGCTCACAACGTCAAAATGCGAATGGGATGGCATTTGCAGTTTGAGGATATTTGAATGCGACCTTTAAATTTTAGGCCTAATAGATGAGAATTCAGAAATGTATTTTCAAAAACTGAAACTCACAATGTACAAGACGATACCTGCATAAGTTATCAGAAAAAAAGATATGTCCACGCTAGGGGGAAATAGTGAGCCATACGTAGTTATGTATAAAACAGAGCTCTTCGTTATTGGTCAATTGCGGTTATCGATAATTGCGCACAGTTGCGTATTCTGACCTCCATACTTCTTGTTTTCGCTTTTTAAAAAAATATCTGACAAAAAACTATGCGGTTGTTCATGCCACCTATATTTGAAATGCTGGCGCAAATCAACATCAATCCCTTTACCCAAATTCGCCTCGCCTTGATGTTTTCCTAGGAAGAGTCATTATGGTAGACTCTGTAAAAGTCTACAGACCAGCCGAAACAAAGCACGAAACCATAAGTGTGGTTGCACAAGACCTTAAAGTAATCAGCAGAGCTGCACAAGGAAGCTACCCCTTAATGCTGGCACAGTGAACTATGAAAATGGCCGTACATTCCGGCTATACTTTTATAAGTATCCTGACATATTCTATGCAATTTGTTTATTTTTGCCGCCAGCTACCACTGTAGTTAACGATGGTTTATTCTTTACGCTGGATAAAGTGAACTAAAGTCAAATCATACTACTGCTACATTACTTAGAGGTGGACTTAAAGGGGCACGCTTTTGGTGAAAGGCCTAATTACACCATTCTCTTCTTTTTATTTCCAGGCATATACCAAAGTACTTGAAGAAGAATGTGCAGGACAAGACACTCATTTAAAAGATCTAGAAACATTCGACGGAATGCAGCTGTTCTTCATTTTGCGCGCTATGGTAGGTTGTCTGACTTTGGACAAACAAATTATATTTTACATGAGAAAAAACTCCTAATTTACTCTTGTAATACCTGCCATTGCTTTCGCGTTATTTCCACAGACTATGTGCAAAATAGCAGACAAGTATTCGCTCAACGAAGATATAAGGAAAGTAAAATTCAGCTCTCCGCAAAAAAGGTAAGATGAAAATTTATCTAGTCAGAAAAGGTTTGTGCGTGGTTCACAGGTCTTGTTGCCTTTTTTTCACAGAATTTGCAATGAAAGGAAAATGAGAGCGAAGTCATGACCTTTCTCGAGACACCTTGCATTATGCAAATTATTAACAGTCGTACCTCATCACATGAAATTATTGTAGCGTATATGGCCTAAACGTTTAGCGTTTCCTTTCATTAGTGTACGATGCACCGAAGAAAGAGTCAGCAAATTTTCAGAATATGTATTTCTTTAACTCTTTGGGCGCTGCAGAGGACCACACTGAATACAGAAAGCGCTTAACAATCCATCCTATTCATTCTCTGCTGACTGTAACAGCTAAGTTGCTTTATTATGCCATTATTTAGAAATAAGCGTTGCAGGAAAGAAACTAGTCGACCTACATCCCCGAAGTGCCCTTGCTGTCTAAACATTCATAGGTTTCCCCTTTTCTGTTCTTTGGTTTGATTTCCGCAAAGTACGTTACGAAACGTGTTTGAACATTTTGACCACATATATCGATCAGTTTTTTCAAGGAAATTTTGGCCAACGTATTCGTTTTGGCTGCAGTTTTCTTCAGACACTTTCGTTCACTATGTCATCGCCGTACAGTTGGCAGCAACGTATGTTTGCCATTTACCTGGATTTCGTCATCGCCATTTGCGAGGCGTGTCGCTGAAGCAAAGCAGGTTGTAGCCGGGTTATCGGTGTTACATAAGCTGCATAGTTTCGCCGTGAAACAATGGTGACCGATTAGTGTTCTTACGCGCAGTATAACAAGACTCAGGACGATGGTGCGCTGTGCCCGTCAAGTAGAACCTACAGCTATTCGTCTAAATGAGATTATCTGATACTCTCCCCGATCACCGTTTCTCTATAGTATCCCCCGTTTAGTGGCTAGTCGACGGTATTAAGATAAGAGATGTCAAAGTCGCTGAGGAGCTATCCAAACACCCGGATGCCTTTTATTCGACGCCTCCAATCAAGTATTACTGTGAATTCTTTACCTCAACAGTATTCATGGGCCTCCTTTGATAACTACAGAAAACGAGGACATCATTTTGACGCTCTAATTGACGGAATTAGGGCAACATATTGTAAAGGCGAATTTTTGGTGCATGATATGCGGGCAAACTGTTTGGCTTTTATACAAAGGTGCTGCGATGTAATAGGCTTAATTCCTCGCAGCAAATTGCCTTATGTGACGAATTCATCGCGTTCCCAGTTGACCCGTAACCTTATGATACCTTTAGAGGCCAAGTGATGTGAACAATTTGAAACATGCTCAGTGTGGCTATGAGGACGCAGAAACAAAATTGACAGATATGTGCCACTATAACGCGAACAATAATTCGCAGAACGAAATGTGTGTCCAGAAGTTGGTATGAGTAATAGACATTCATTTGTCTCCAAGAAAGCCTCATAATTTTTCACTGCTGAATCGCAAGTGACGAAAATGCTGCTTCGTAGTCTTTGCGGTCTGGCAATGTAAAAAATGATTAAATTAGGCAAATTTCAGAGATTGCTTTTACTTTTCATGGACGCTTCCAAGTAACATACAAAATAAGAAATGGTTCCGTTGGTACAGAAAAAGAATTGTAATTTTTTCTTTTTTAGTAAAGCGATATTACATTAAAATGAAGTCTGAACGCTTACTTATTTGCTATAAATATGCTGACTCTCATCAGTGCAACTAAGCCAGTTAACTAAGGAAACATTGCAGCCGAGGTAGTCTCTCCTGGCGTTATCTCTTAAGCGACACACAAGTAAGCTTAAAATTACAGTTCTACATGATTACATCAGCAAATTTCTATTCGAAAAAATTCAATAAGGTACTAATGACATGTACAGAAGTGTGATTATATTTTCATTAAACTGTTTTGTACAGGAATTGATATCGTGTTTAACAATACCGATCCCTTGTCTTTGCTTACAACTTCATGACACGTATCTGCTACTTATTTTTAGGGTGAACGTGCCCTTGAAAAATTTGGACGAATTTGGTAAGGCGTTCAACTGTTCACTTGGCTCCCCAATGCACCCGTACAAAAATGAAACCTGCTCTTTATGGTGAAAGGGAATTGGACAACAACAGCATGAATATACCTTGTGTAAAGAGCGCAAAACGTAGACGGGATACGAGACAAGACGACACCACAAGCACTAATCAATAAACCATTTTGTAAAGTTAAATAAATAAACACTATGAATGCGCAAGGTTTATAGCTTAATGAGTTCTTGCTCCTTCTTGGCACCTTGCCACCAATAAACTAGAATCACAAATATTGCAACAATTTTAAGGACACCATGCCTTCGTACGACGCTGCTTCTAGCAAGTAGGTGCTTTCCTGTTTACTCCAATTATTCATATATGTAGCTTAGTGATAGGACATGTGGCGCTGTAGGCCATTTTTTGGCAAAATAAGTCGAACGCCTAATTCGTTGCCCTCTACTTTTATCTACTGCAAGATTCATAAGTCGTCAGTGAGGTATTAGCTATTTACTCTACTATATATAGGTATTTCACCTGTTGTACGGACCACCTATGACATTACCTTTTATCTAAAGATGTCTAGCCCGTAGCATGATTTTGAATTGTGATAAAACGTGTGTGTGTGTGTGTGTGTGTGTGTGTGTGTGTGTGTGTGTGTGTGTGTGTGTGCGTGTGTGTGAACGATAGAGAGAATCTCTGCACAAAAAATAACATGCATCGTCTAATTTTCGTACGTCGATTCGCACTGAAAACTATAATGAACTTGATGCGGCAAAGCTGCTCGGATGATTCGCCCTAACCCATCCTAAAGGACCCCTAGGTCATTTCGAACAGACAAGCACAACGCATCATCCAGTGACGATCGTGTCTGCAAAGTATTACACCGCTGCACACTGCCCATCGAAAAGAGCTGCAATTTGTATCCAAATACCGTGCGCCTTCCCTCTTGAAGGAGCTTCGATCGCAGCCAGCCAGAACCAAGGTCACACGCACAAAAACGTCTACTTAAAATGCACGGCTACCAATGTCACTCACTATGACTATTGACTTCACTTAATCATTGAAGGTGTAATTTGTTAATTCACTATTGTTACATTGTTATTCGTCTGATCCGTGCTTCCCATGCCATATAAAGTTTACAGAATTACTAAACTCTATAAACCGAATCCCTGTAAGTCTTCGTTTCACTCCCCGCCGTAGTCAAAAGTTACGAACTTCCGTTTCCTCTGCTCATTCCCGTATCGTACCGTATCGTACCGTCGGCCGCGCAGAAAACGAAATGATCAGCCATATTCTACCAGGTTCCAGCGCACAATCCGCACTCTTATGCAAAATTACACCCTTTGAGTCGCATCTTGCACTGTAAACGGAAATGAGCCGAAAAGGGCATTTTAAGGTATGTCACCTCCCTTAGGCTACGTGCCTGAAAACCGTGCTCCCTTACAAGGGTGTAGAAATGTTCAGCCTCCTCCGTTTCGATCCTTCGCAAAAAGGGGATGAAAGAAGGAGGAACAACCTGAATTCTACACCCTTTTTAAGAGGAAGTTTAGAAAATGAAGGACACCCTTTGGCGCAAACAGAGCTGTATTTCTTATTTTATGCATTATTTTATTTTACACATCTGTGAGAAGGAAACTAGAAAGGAGATATATATTGTCTTTGGTTCTTTTTCTTTTTTTATTTCTGCAATTTATACATTTCCAGAATGCAAGCCAACTTATTTAAGGCAATATAATTAACGAATAGTTTATCTCGTCGACCAAAACGTCCTGTCGCACTGCCAGAACCCCCGGTCGGCACCTGACTTCAGAAGCGGGACCATGCAAAACTTCGACGGCTTCGGCCGCAGAATGTCCTCGCTTCTGTTCCTTTTCCCATCAAGTAAAAGTGAAACTGAAGGCAAAGTCCGCAAAGCGCCACTGTCGTCGGCGCCGGTGACGGCTACTGTATTGCTCTTTGTAGTTCTGCGTGTGTGCCTGTATGCGTGCTTACGAGAGAATTTCGGCGGCCATCAGAGAGCGTTTAGCCTACTGTGGAGCATCACAATAATAACTATCTGAGCCACTGCGCAGCACGGCGGTGATGGGTCACCGTATAGCCATCGCCTTGTCGTGATCTGTGTACCACAATACTTTTGTGGTTCGCGCGGCTGTGCTCGGGCATTCTCTACTGCGCCACTATATGAAAACGACTAGTGATACTTCACCCACAGACCTCACAAAATCGGAGCGCGTAAGGTGTCGACTGCTTTGGAAACGGTGCGTTTCGGATTACCGTTTGCCCAGTTGCCTCATGTTTCACGCGGCCTTATATATTCAGCGGCGGTGGTGAGTACGGCGCGTACCCATTGCGCTATGCGCATAATGCTCAGGCCTTTTAGTCGCGGTGTTGAGAACCATCAGTCCGCTCAAGAAAACTCAAAGAGCTAGTGTCGCACAAAAAGAAACATTTCCTTTTTTTTTCAATTTCTCGTGTTTTACGTGCCAGAACCACGATCTGATTATGAGGCACGCTGCTATTGGGGACATCGGATTAATATTGACCTCTTCGGTTTCTTTACTGTGCACAGTTCTTTAATGCACGGCACGCGGGTGTTCTGCACACCCCCGTATCGAAGTGCAGCCACCATGGCCAGGATTTGATCCTGCGACCTCGTGCTTAATACTCAGCACAACGCCAAGGACACTTATAGCAACCATGGCGGGTCAAAAAGTGTTGGATTTTCGTCATCAGGTGTGTTTGCTAAGCATTTCACCCTAAGTGTCGATATAGGTTTTGACAGGGATTTGTGTCACAGCAATCCTATTTTTAAGGTGGCAAATTACTGTTATGCAGCGTGCACAATGCGAACAGCCAGCCTGTTTCTGTTACAAATGGAGGCACGCAGTGTGTGCACACAATTATATTCATTTTATCAGTTTTGTGAAATAAGCTTCAAACTGCATGCATATTCACTAGGAAATATGTACCAGCACTTTCTTGTACCAAATTTTCTATGCAGACTGCATTACGAATCACAGTTCCAGGCAGCTACAGCATAAATTTTTTTTCTGTATGCAGACCCAAACTGCGCTTTCATAGTCATGTATTGCACATTCGACCAGTGCTCAAAAGGATAAATGTAATAAATTAAATGAGTCCTGCGAATTGGTCTGCTTGGTCAGGCGTTGATGTATTTTAGTGACATGTTCATGTGCAGATGTCGTGTGAATGCATACTTCGACTTTAGTTACGTTTCACTCCATTAAACAAAAGCACCTAGACAATCTCAATTCTTTTTCTTGTTTCTTGGTTTTCGTGTCCACATACCTGAATGTATTCTGAGTCTTTGTACCTAGACAACGGCAGTGCATCACACATGCTAGAAACATTAAAACAAAGAACAAGGAATGTGACTTGAATGATCCACAGAGTCAATACACAACAAGAAGGCTTCCAAGAAGCGGAGGCGGTCGACTTGTGCAAGCATTCGTTATTAGCAGGGTTACCTATAGCCTCCCCTTTGAAAAACTAAATAAGGTTGAAATGACTAAAGTAAGCTCCAGCATCAGGGTAGCTGGGCTCCCAAAAACGCAAGCGCCAAGAAGCTGGAGGCTCTTGGTATTCACAACACATATGAAGAACATGCCACGGCAGTGGTCACGCCACAGAGAGAACGTCTGAATGCGACAGAACAAGGAAACACCCTGTTGCAAAAGGTGAGATATCCCCTGAAAGTGCAGTATGACTGGGAAAAAACAGTTTTGCTGCCCAGAAAAACGAGAGAATATTCTAGTTTAACCAATCCCAAAGAATATGAGCACGGAACACCACCAAAGCAGAAGAAAAGCACAATCAAAGGCTTTACAAAAGATATATGAAACAAATCCGGACAAATACTACACATGTGTGTAAGTGGCAACAAACAAACTCACAATAGTGGCCTGCAATCGGTCCACTGCGATAATAACCTCCATTCGGAACCCTTCAATCTGCACCGTGGAGGCAGCAGCCATAGCACTGGCCTTTCGAGATGCCGACGCAAACGAAACAATCTGCATTGGCTGTGATGGACTCTAAGGCAGCATGCTGTTCGTTCATGAGGGGTACCGTGCCACACAAAATTCACAGAATTGCACAACGCGGCAATTTGGTGCCCGGCGCACTCTCGACTCGAGGGAAATGAGAGGGCGGACCGAATTGATCGAGCAATCAGCATCCGAGCACTAGTGGTTCTTTCAAGAAAACCTCATTGACCCACACGACACCTTCGAAAACTAGGAAAAAGAGAGAGAGAAATGCAGCCACTCGCACCCCATCATTACGGGAGAACAGGCAAATGATTGGCGCTGTGTACAGACTAACACATATCTACACCTACAAATACTCAGTAAGATACACCCTGCATTCTGTGAAGGTACGTGTTCTTGGTACGGGGAGCTGTCAACTC